>NC_140953.1:71357248-71957248 GCF_014529385.1 Adiantum capillus-veneris | reverse complement strand
GTGGACCTTAACACCCAAATATTCTTAATATAATGACATAGACTGAAAAAGTGGTGAATCTTGAGACATAACCACTCATGCTACTAGCGATAATAGCTTGGACAACTGGTGGACCTTGAACATAAACCCCCCATGTTTCAATAGACTTAGCTTCGACAAATGGTGGAGCATTGTTCTCTCCATGTTTCAATGGAGCCTAGCTTGGACAAGTGGTGGACCTTTGTTTCTCTCTATGTTTCAATAGAGTTAGCTCGGACAAGTGGTGGACCTTGGAACCAAACCCCCATGTAAAACCTATCATGGTCACTCCAAGTGGTGAGAAAGAATAACCTTAATGATATATCCTTATAGGTTGGACAAGTGGTGGACCTTAACACCCAGATATTCTTAATATAATGGCATAGAGTGGAAAAGTGATGAATCTTGAGACCAAACCACTCAGGCTACTACCAATAATAGCTTGGACAAGTGTTGGACCTTGAATGTAAACCCCTCATCTACGACATATCGTGGGTTTAATGTTTTTCGATGGAGCCTAGCATCTTGGAGACATGGTGCAACTTGCTTCTCGTCATGTTTCAATGGAGCCTATCTTGGACAAATGGTGGAGCATTCTTCTCTCCATGTTTCAATGTTTACCTTGGAGAAATGGAGCCTATCTTGGACAAATGCTGGAGCATCCTTCTCTCCATCCTTTGCTTCTCTCTCTGTTTCAATAGAGTTAGCTTGGACAAGTGGTGGACCTTGGAACCAAATCCCCATGTAAAACCTATCATGGTCACTCCAAGTGGTAAGAAAGAATAACCTTTAAGATATAGACTTATAGGTTGGACAAGTGGTGGACCTTAACACCCACATATTCTTAATATAATGACATAGAGTGGAAAAGTGGTGAATCTTGAGACAAAACCACTCATGCTACTAGCGATAACAGCTTGGACAAGTGGTGGCCCTTGAATGTAAACCCCCCATGTACAAAATAACATGGGTTTAAGGTATTTCGATGAAGCCTAGCATCTTGGAGACATGGTGTAGCTTGCTTCTCTTCATGTTTCAATGGAGTCTATCTTGGACAAATAGTGGAGCATCCTTCTCTCCATGTTTCAATGGACCCTAGCTTGGACAAGTGGTGGACCTTTGCTGATCTCTATGATTCAATAGAGTTTGCTTGGACGAGTGGTGGACCTTGGAACCAAACCCCCATGTAAAACCTATCATGGTCACTCCAAGTGGTGAGAAAGAAAAACCTTTAAGATATAGCCTTATAGGTTGGACAAGTGGTGGACCTTAACACCCAAATATTCTTAATATAATGACATAGAGTGAAAAAGTGGTGAATCTTGAAATAAAACCAATCATGCTACTAGCGATAATAGCTTGGACAAGTGGTGGACCTTGAACGTAAACCCCCTCATGTTTCAATAGACTTAGCTTCGACAAATGGTGGAGCATCGTTCTCTCCATGTTTCAATGGAGCCTAGCTTGGACAAGTGGTGGACCTTTGTTTCTCTCTATGTTTCAATAGAGTTAGCTTGGACATGTGGTGGAGCTTGGAACAAAACCCCCATGTAAAACCTATCATGGTCACTCCAAGTGGGAAGAAAGAATAACCTTTAAGATGTAGCCTTATAGGTTGGACAAGTGGTGGACCTTAACACCCACATATTCTTAATAAAAGTGGTGAATCTTGAGACCAAACCACTCAGGCTACTAGCAATAATAGCTTGAACAAGTGGTGGACCTTGAATGTAAACCCCTCATCTCCGAAATATTGTGGGTTTAATGTATTTCGATGGAGCCTAGCATCTTGGAGACATGGTGCAGCTTGCTTCTCGTCATGTTTCAATGGAGCCTATCTTGCACAAATGGTGGAGCATCCGTCTCTCCATGTTTCAATGGACCCTAGCTTGGACAAGTGGTGGACCTTTGTTTCTCTCTATGTTTCAATAGAGTTAGCTTGGACAAGTGGTGGACCTTGGAACCAAACCCCCATGTAAAACCTATCATGGTCACTCCAAGTGGTAAGAAAGAATAACCTTTAAAGTGTAGCCTTATAGGTTGGACAAGTGGTGGACCTTAACAGCCACATATTCTTAATAAAAGTGGTGAATCTTGAGACCAAACCACTCAGGCTACTAGCAATAATAGCTTGGACAAGTAGTGGACCTCGAATGTAAACCCCTCATCTACGAAATATCATGGGTTTAATGTATTTCTATGGAGCCTAGCATCTTGGAGACATAGTGCAGGTTTCTTCTCGTCATGTTTCAATGGAGCCTATCTTGGACAAATGGTGGACCATCCTTCTCTCCATGTTTCAATGGGGCCTAGCTTGGAGAAGTGGTGGACCTTTGTTTCTCTCTATGTTTCAATAGAGTTAGCTTGGACAAGTGGTGTACCTTGGAACCAAACCCCCATGTAAAACCTATCATGGTCACTCCAAGTGGTAAAAAAGAATAACCTTTAAGATGTAGCCTTATAGGTTGGACAAGTGGTAGACCTTAACACCCACATATTCTTAATATAATGACATAGAGTGGAAAAGTGGTGAATCTTGAGACCAAACCACTAAGGCTACTACCAATAATAGCTTGGACAAGTGTTGGACCTTGAATGTAAACCCCTCAACTATGAAATATCGTGAGTTTAATGTTTTTCGATGGAGCCTAGCATCTTGGAGACATGGTGCAGCTTTCTTCTCGTCAAGTTTCAATGGAGCCTATCTTGGACAAATGGTGGAGCATCCTTCTCTCCATGTTTCAATGGACCCTAGCTTGGACAAGTGGTGGACCTTTGCTTCTCTCTCTATTTCAATAGAGTTAGCTTGGACAAGTGGTGGAGCTTGTAACCAAACCCCCATGTAAAACCTATCATGGTCACTCCAAGTGGTAAGAAAGAATAACCTTTAAGATATAGACTTATAGGTTGGACAAGTGGTGGACCTTAACACCCAAATATTCTTAATATAATGATTAAGAGTGGAAAAGTGGTGAATCTTGAGACAAAGCCACTCATGCTACTAGCGATAATAGCATGGACAAGTATTGGCCCTTGAATGTAAACCCCCCATTTACAAAATATCCTGTGTTTAAGGTATTTTGATGAAGCCTAGCATCTTTGAGACCTGGTGCATCTTGCTTCTCTTCATTTTTCGATGGAGCCTATCTTGGAGAAATGGTGGAGCATCCTTCTCTCCATGTTTCAATGGACCCTAGCTTGGACAAGTGGTGGACCTTTGCTTCTCTCTATGATTCAATAGAGTTTGCTTGGACGAGTGGTGGACCTGGAACCAAACCCCTATGTAAAACCTATCATGGTCACTCCAAGTGGTGAGAAAGAATAGCCTTTAAGATATAGCCTTATAGGTTGGACAAGTGGTGGACCTTAACACCCAAATATTCTTAATATAATGACATAGAGTGAAAAAGTGGTGAATCTTGAGACAAAACCACTCATGCTACTAGCGATAATAGCTTGGACAGGTGGTGGACCTTGAACGTAAATCCCCCATGTTTCAATAGACTTAGCTTCGACAAATGGTGGAGCATCGTTCTCTCCATGTTTCAATGGAGCCTAGCTTGTTTGTTTCTCTCTATGTTTCAATAGAGTTAGCTTGGACAAGTGGTGGACCTTGGAACCAAACCCCCATGTAAAACCTATCATGTTCAGTCCATGTGGTGAGAAAGAATAACCTTAATGATATATCCTTATAGGTTGGACAAGTGGTGGACCTTAACACCCAGATATTCTTAATATAATGGCATAGAGTAAAAAAGTGGAGAATCTTGAGAGCAAACCACTCATGCTACTAGTGATAATAGGTTGGAAAAGTGGTGGACCTTGAATGTAAACCCCCCATCTACGAAATATCGTGGTTTTAAGGTATTTAGATGGAGCCTAGCATCTTGGAGACATGGTGCACCTTGCTTCTCTTCATGTTTCAATGGAGCCTATCTTGGACAAATGGTTGAGCATCCTTCTCTCCATGCTTCAATGGACCCCAGCTTGCACAAGTGGTGGACCTTTGCTTCGCTCTATGTTTCAATAGAGTTAGCTTGGACAAGTGGTGGACCTTGGAACCAAACCCCAATGTAAAACCTATCATGGTCACTCCAAGTCGTGAGAAAGAATAACCTTTAAGATATAGTCTTATGGGTTGGACAAGTGGTGGACCTTAACATCCAAATATTCTTAACATAATGACATAGAGTCAAAAAGTGGTGAATCTTGAGACAAAACCACTCATGCTACTACCGGTAATAGCTTGGAAAAGTGGTGGACCTTAACGTAAACCGCCCATGTTTCAATAGAGTTAGCTTCGACAAATGGTGGAGCATCCTTCTCTCCATGTTTCAATGGAGCCTAGCTTGGACAAGTGGTGGACCTTTGCTTCTCTCTATGATTCAATAGAGTTAGCTTGGACAAGTGGTGGACCTTGGAACCAAACCCCCATGTAAAACCTATCATGGTCACTCCAAGTGGTACGAAAGAATAACCTTTAAGATGTAGCCTTATAGGTTGGACAAGTGGTGGACCTTAACACCCACATATTTCTAATATAATGACATAGAGTGGAAAAGTGGTGAATCTTGAGACCAAACCACTCAGGCTACTACCAATAATAGCTTGGACAAGTGTCGGACCTTGAATGTAAATCCCTCATCTACGACATATCGTGGGTTTAATGTTTTTCGATGGAGCCTAGCATCTTGGAGACATGGTGCAACTTGGTTCTCATCATGTTTCAATGGAGCCTATCTTGGACAAATGGTGGAGCATCCTTCTCTCCATGTTTCAATGGAGCCTAGCTTGGACAAGTGGTGGACCTTTGCTTCTCTCTCTGTTTCAATAGAGTTAGCTTGGACAAGTGGTGGAGCTTGGAACCAAACCCCCATGTAAAACCTATCATGGTCACTCCAAGTGGTAAGAAAAAATAACCTTTAAGATATAGACTTATAGGTTGGACAAGTGGTGGACCTTAACACCCACATATTCTTAATATAATGACATAGAGTGGAAAAGTGGTGAATCTTGAGATAAAACCACTCATGCTACTAGCGATAATAGCTTGGAATGTAAACCCCCCATGTACAAAATATCCTGGGTTTAAGGTATTTCGATGAATCCTAGCATCTTGGAGACATGGTGCAGCTTGCTTCTCTTCATTTTTCGATGGAGCCTATCTTGGACAAATGGTGGAGCATCATTCTCTCCATGTTTCAATGGACCCTAGCTTGGACAAGTGGTGGACCTTTGCTTCTCTCTATGATTCAATAGAGTTAGCTTGGACAAGTGGTGGACCTTGGAACCAAATCCCCATGTAAAACCTATCATGGTCACTCCAAGTGGTGAGAAAGAATAACCTTTAAGATATAGCTTTAAAGGTTGGGCAAGTAGTGGACCTTAACACCCAAATATTCTTAATATAATGACATAGAGTGAAAAAGTGGTGAATCTTGAGACAAAATCACTCATGCTACTAGCGAAAATAACTTGGACAAGTGGTGGACCTTGAACATAAATCCCCCATGTTTCAATAGACTTAGCTTCGACAAATGGTGGAGCATCGTTCTCTCCATGTTTCAATGGAGCCTAGCTTGGACAAGTGGTGGACCTTTGTTTCTCTCTATGTTTCAATAGAGTTAGCTTGGACAAGTGGTGGACCTTGGAACCAAACCCCCATGTAAAACCTATCATGTTCACTCCAAGTGGTGAGAAAGAATAACCTTAATGAGATATCCTTATAGGTTGGACAAGTGGTGGACCTTAACACCCAGATATTCTTAATATAATGGCATAGAGTGGAAAAGTGGTGAATGTTGAGAGCAAACCACTCATGCCACTAGTGATAATAGGTTGGAGAAGTGGTGGACCTTGAATGTAAACCCCCCATCTACAAAATATCGTGGTTTTAAGGTATTTAGATGGAGCCTAGCATCTTGGAGACATGGTGCACCTTGCTTCTCTTCATGTTTCAATGGAGCCTATCTTGGACAAATGGTGGAGCATCCTTCTCTCCATGTTTCAATGGACCCTAGCTTGCACAAGTGGTGGATTTTTGCTTCTCTCTATGTTTCAATAGAGTTAGCTTGGACAAGTGGTGGACCTTGGAACCAAACCCCAATGTAAAACCTATCATGGTCACTCCAAGTCGGGAGAAAGAATACCTTTAAGATATAGCCTTATAGGTTGGACAAGTGGTGGACCTTAACACCCAGATATCCTTAATATAATGACATAGAGTGATAAAGTGGTGAATCTTGAGACAACCACTCATGCTACTAGCGGTAATAGCTTGGACAGGTGGTGGACCTTGAATGTAAACCCCCCATGTTTCAATAGAGTTAGATTCGACAAATGATGGAGGATCCTTCTTTCCATGTTTCAATGGAGTCTAGCTTAGACAAGTGGTGGACCTTTGCTTCTCTCTATAATTCAATAGAGTTAGCTTGGACAAGTGGTGGACCTTGGAACCAAACCCCCATGTTAAACCTATCATGGTCACTCCAAGTGGTAAGAAAGAATAACCTTTAATATGTAGCCTTATAGGTTGTACAAGTGGTGGACCTTAATACCCACATATTTTTAATATAATGACATAGAGTGGAAAAGTGGTGAATCTTGAGAGCAAACCACTCAGGCTACTACCAATAATAGCTTGGAAAAGTGTTGGACCTTGAATGTAAACCCCTCATCTACGACATGTCATGGGTTTAATGTTTTTCGATGGAGCCTAGCATCTTGGAGACATGGTGCAGCTTGCTTCTCGTCATGTTTCAATGGAGCCTATTTTGGACAAATGGTAGAGCATCCTTCTCTCCATGTTTCAATGGAGCCTGGCTTGGACAAGTGGTGGACTTTTGCTTCTCTCTCTGTTTCAATAGAGTTAGCTTGGACAAGTGGTGGAGCTTGGAACCAAACCCCCATATAAAACCTATCATGGTCACTCCAAGTGGTAAGAAAGAATAACCTTTAAGATATAGACTTATAGGTTGGATAAGCGGTGGACCTTAACACCCACATATTCTTAATATAATGACATAGAGTGAAAAAGTGGTGAATCTTGAGACAAAACCACTCATGCTACTAGCGATAATAGCTTGGACAAGTGGTGGCCCTTGAATGTAAACCCCCCATGTACAAAATATCCTGGGTTTAAGGTATTTCGATGAAGCCTAACATCTTGGAGACATGGTGCAGCTTGCTTCTCTTCTTGTTTCGATGGAGCCTATCTTCCACCAATGGAGGATCATCCTTCTCCAAATGTTTAAATGGAGCCTAGCTTGGACAAGTGGTGGACCTTTGCTTCTCTCTATGTTTCCATAGAGTTAGCTTGGACAAGTGGTGGACCTTGGAACCAAACCCCCATGTAAAACATATCATGGTCATTCCAAGTGGTGAGAAATAATACCCTTTAAGATCTAGCCTTATAGGTTGGACAAGTGGTCGACCTTAAAACCTAGATCTTCTTAATATAACGACATAGAGTGGAAAAGTGGTGAATCTTGAGACCAAACCACTCATGCTACTAAGGATAATAGGTTGGACAAGTGGTGGACCTTGAATGTATACCCCCCATGTACAAAATATCATGGGTTTAAGGTATTTCAATGGAGCCTAGCATCTTGGAGACATGGTATAGCATGCTTCTTTTCATGTTTCAATGGAGCCTATCTTTGACAAATGGTGGAGCATCCTTCTCTCCATGTTTCAATGGAGCCTAGCTTGAACAAGTGGTGGACCTTTGCTTCTCTCTATGTTTCAATAGAGTTAGCTTGGACAAGTGGTGGGCCTTGTAACCAAACTCCCATGTAAAACCTATCATGGTAACTCCAAGTGGTGAGAAAGAATAAAGTTTAAGATATAGCCTTATAGGTTGGACAAGTGGTGGACCTTAGCACCCATATATTCTTAATATAATGACATAGAGTGGAAAAGTGGTGATTCTTGAGACCAAACCACTCATGCTACAAGAGATAATAGGTTGGACAAGTGGTGGACCTTGAATGTAAACCCCCCATATACGAAATATCATGGGTTTAAGGTATTTCAATGGAGATTAGCATCTTGGAGACATGGTGTAGCTTGCTTCTCTTCATGTTTCAATGGAGCGTATCTTGGACAAATGGTGGAGCATCCTTCTCTCCATGTTTCAATGGACCCTAACTTGGACAAGTGGTGGACCTTTGCTTCTCTCTATGTTTCAATAGAGTTATCTTGGACAAGTGGTGGACCTTGGAACCAAACCCCCATGTAAAACCTATCATGGTCACTCCAAGTGGTGAGAAAGAATAACCCTTAAGATGGACAAGTGGTGGACCTTAACACCCAGATATTCTTAATATAATGACATAGAATGAAAAAGTGGTGAATCTTGAGACCAAACCAATCATGCTACTAGCGTTAATAGGTTGGACAAGTGGTGGACCTTAAATGTAAACCCCCCATGTTTCAATAGAGTTAGCTTCGACAAATGGTAGAGCATCCTTCTCTCCATGTTTCAATGGAGCCTAGCTTGGACAAGTGGTGGACCTTTGTTTCTCTCTATTTTTCAATAGACTTAGATTGGACAAGTGGTGGACCTTGGAACCAAACCCCCATGTAAAACATATCATGGACATTTCAAGTGGTGAGAAATAATACCCTTTAAGATATACCCTTATATGTTGGACAAGTGGTCGACCTTAACACCCATATCTTCTTAACGTAATGACATAGAGTGGAAAAGTGGTGAATCTTGAGACCAAACCACTCATGATACTAGAGATAATAGGTTGGACAAGTGGTGGACCTTGAATGTAAACTCCCCATGTACAAAATATCGTGGGTTTAAGGTATTTCAATGGATCTTAGCATCTTGGAGACATGGTGCAGCTTGCTTCTCTTCATGTTTCAATGGAGCCTATCTTGGACAAATGGTGGAGCATCCTTCTCTCCATGTTTCAATAGACCCTAGCTTGGACAAGTGGTGGACCTTTGCTTCTCTCTATGTTTCAATAGAGTTATCTTGGACATGTGGTGGACCTTGGAACCAAACCCTCATGTAAAACCTATCATGGTCACTCCAAGTGGTACGAAAGAATAACCTTTAAGATGTAGCCTTATAGGTTGGACAAGTGGTGGACCTTAACACCCAGATCTTCTTAATATAATGACATAGAGTGGAAAAGTGGTGAATCTTGAGACCAAACCACTCATGCTACTAGTGATAATCGGTTGGACAAGTGGTGGACCTTGAATGTAAACCCCCCATGTACGAAATATCATGGGTTTAATATATTTCAATGGAGCCTAGCATTTTGGAGAAATGGTGCAGCTTGCTTCTCTTCATGTTTCAATCGAACCTGGCTTGGACAAATGGTGGAGTATCCTTCTCTCCATGTTTCAATGGAGCCTAGCTTGGACAATTGGTGGACCTTTGATTCTATCTATGTTTCAATAGAGTTAGCTTGGACAAGTGGCGGACCTTGGAACCAGACCCCTATGTAAAACCTATCATGTGCACTCCAAGTGGTGGTAAATAGTACCATTTTAGATATAGGCTTATAGGTTGGACAAGTGGTGGACCTTAACACCCAGATCTTCTTAATATAATGACGTAGAGTGGAAAAGTGGTGAATCTTGAGACCAAACCACTCATGCTACTAGGGAGAATAGGTTGGACAAGTGGTGGACGTTGAATTTAAACTCCACATATACAAAATATCGTGGGTTTAAGGTATTTCAATGGAGCCGAGCATCTCGAAGACATGGTGGATATTGCTTCTCTTCATGTTTCAATGGAGCCTATTTTGGACAAATGGTGGAGCATTCTTCTCTCCATGTTTCAATGGACCTTAGATTGGACAAGTGGTGGACCTTTGCTTCTCTCTATGATTTAATATAGTTAGCCTATATTAGACAATTAACAGACCTCGAATCTCTCCATGTTGTCTAGAGCTGAGCTTGGACAAGTGGTGGACCTTACTTCTCCCTTCCCTTAGTTTACTAGCTTAAAAGATTACTATGTATACTTGCTTAGATCTAACTTGAACAAGTGGTGGACCTTGTATTCACACAAACTTAATTCATTACAAAAAAGTATATGCTAAAATAACATTTGTTTTTTTTGTTTCAGGAAAGATGGCTCCAAAAAAATAGGTTGCAAGGGTTTCTGTCTCAGTTGACTATACTTGCAATGATCTTAGAAAATGGTATTTGGACATGCATGGTATAGAGGGTGCACAATTTCATAAGGTGCATCTATTTATTGCCAAAAAGGAGAATGACAGCTTGTTTGAAGATGTTGGACAAGTTGTGGAAGCATCTGTCTCTGTAGTTGATAGTCATCCGGAGGTGGAATGCATTGACATTCTAGTTCCAATGAATCTAGAATTTCAACTATCTCCAGGAGCATATGCATTGGAGCGCATGTCTAGAAACAAAGAAGAGACAATGTTTTCTCGAGGATGGAAGTTTACAGAATCAAATTCAAACATCACAGCAAATCAACTTCAAAGCTCCATCATTGCCACACTACAACGAAAAAAGGTGAAAGCTTCATGACCACCATCCACAAAGAAGCAAGCAAAAGTGCAAAAAGTAGTAGCTAAGCGAACTAGTTCCATTTTGGATGTAGACAAGGCATCTTTGGCATCCTCATCAACAGAGGGTTCAATGTCAAAGATGAGAATTGTGGATCCATATGTTTTAGAAGCTGAGGCCATGAAAGGACAAGAAAAAGATACAGGTGGAATGAATAAGTACATAAATTATTTTTCCTTTCAATATAGGGAATTTGATATCCCTATTCAAAATTGTTGGCTTGCTCCTGATCACTATAATGCACGTATTATGGATAAAAAACACGCTGAAAGTGTGTTATTTGGATTTTCACGGAGTACGACCAAGCCTGCAGCATGTGCATATTTGATGCCTGTTCGAAATGCAAAATCAAAGAAGGGGACTCCTTTGGCAGTAGAAGAGGTAGAGGAGCAAAAAATAAAAGATTATCATTATTGGATTCTTGATGGGAAGCATTCAATCTATGCTGCAAAAGTTTTGCTTCACAATGAACAAAACAACAAAGAGATATTTGAAAGACTGATTAGCGTGTATAAATTTAGAAAGGCTCGCATTGTTGTGAACCTTGATATCAAACCATCCATGCTACTAGAGATGATAGGTTTCACATGTGGTGGAACCTTGTATCAATGTTCTATGTGTAGTTTTTGACTAGTGATAGACCTTGAAACTAATCCCTCTAGGCTACAAGAAAAAAGAGATGGATGAGGAGGCTAGACTACTTTTGTTGCATCAATGCATCCCATGTTACCACATATACTATAGGGTTCTTGGATAAGTGTTGGATCTTGTGTCAATGCTCCATGTTTAGCTTGGACAAGTGGTGGACCTTGGTTCTCTCTATGCTTCAAATGGGCAATAGATTGGAGACACAGTGGCCTTTTTTTTCCAATGATTTTATTTTTTGGAAACCTTGGAGGCACCATGTAAGAGGCACTCTAAATCTTCCATACAATGGACCTATTGGACTATAAAATAATGATATCTTTCTTTGATATTGTCATTATTTTATGCATAATATTTTCTTCTTTTTGCAGACACAAAGAAGTTAAGTGATATAAAAACTAGATGTATTTCACACTATGATTGGCATGAAGATCCTTTTGGGACACCAACTTTTCCTATTCCCAAAGATGTAATTTTCCATATTAACGGTGTGGATTTTGAAGTGCGACTTTCATGTATTGAAGGAGGTGGTTATGGGCTATTTGTGCATACTACCCTGGAAAGTGGTTTGACTATTCTAAACTATGGAGGACATAAGTATAGATTTCAAGATTGGAAAAAGATATGCAAATTTTTTCCAAGAGCTTATAAATATTCTCTTCTAGAGGATCCAAACATAGAAGAAGAGGAAGATTAATCATACATTATTGGTTATGTAGAAGAAGGAAACGTGTCGGGCTATATAAATAGTTCTCACAGTACAAATGTCTGTCCCAACGTACGCTATACATTTGATCCAAATTTTCCACCTTGTCATAAATGCACCTCTTCACACATCAAGTCAGAAGAATATGGCCATGTATGCATTGAGACTATTTGTCAAGTTGAAGCAGGAGAAGAGTTGTTTGCTGACTATAACTTTACTTGACATTGTAAAGTATTGTACATGGATGGAAATCTCAAGTACATGCATCATTTTCATTTTTCATGGATGAAATCTC
Source organism: Adiantum capillus-veneris (assembly GCF_014529385.1). Lineage (NCBI taxonomy): Eukaryota > Viridiplantae > Streptophyta > Polypodiopsida > Polypodiales > Pteridaceae > Adiantum > Adiantum capillus-veneris. Next base: position 71,945,018 of record NC_140953.1, on the reverse strand, counting down.
AAGTGAATATAACATTTGATTATTTTTTAGTTTATGCTCAACGAGAATCTAGAGTGCTCTTATGCTTTGTGTGTTGTCTAACTTATTTGACTACCTTGGCCATAGAATCTTGATTCTACTCTAGATTTGTGATAAATCTTACCAAAATTTAATCAATGTCTAGGTTGGACAAGTGGTGGGGCTTCAAACATTACTGTCTTAAACAAGTGGAGTTATCTTACTTGAATAAGTGGTGGCCTTTGAATCCAAATCTAAGCCAAATCTCTAATTGTTTGCTTGTAGTCTAGGTTGGACATTTGGTGGACCTTGTATCCATGTTTCCTCAACAAGGGTGGCTTTTAGTACTCATCTTTAATAAAGTGTAGGATGGAAAATGTTGAGTTAGTAGATTGTATTTTAGACAAGTGGTGTTTGGTGTACGAATGCTGAAAATGGTTGCAAGGATTCTAACAACGACTTTACCTTAAATAAATTTCTTACTAGGAGTTCTACATATAAATATGGTGAATAAAATTCTAGTGGTTTTGAGATACCATTTGTGTGTGTGTTTTCTTAGATTCACAAACTGGGATGGATAATGCTCCTATGGTTCAATCAACAACTATAGAATCCATAGATTCTATGGTTTCTAAAGTGCCCAAGATGGATGATATTTCTATACTAGAGTTTAGTGTTGTGCAACTTGAGCAAGCTTCCAATAATGAGAACCAAGAAATCGATGCTTCAAAAATGCAACATACATCAAAAGAGATAGAAAAGTCCACTCACGAGCTATTGCCAATTGGTACTACGTCATGTAGCGTAGATGTTGAGAAATCCATGCTTACAATTATATTGGATTTAAATGTTCTATTGTTGAAAAGTTCCCCTCAACCATCCTCACACCACAACTCAGTGCAAATGGATTCGAAAAGATATATTATACGCATGCCAGGTTGCATCCAATTCTTGAAGACTATTTTACAGAGGTTTAATGTTGCAATTTGGTCGACAGCTACTAGGAATAATGTGTATCAAATCCTTGCAGCACTAAACAACTTAGCTGAGGATACATTGCCTTTCTTTGCAATTTGGTCGCAAGATGTTTGCTACACCGCTCAAACTCAAAAATTGTTTAGACCCGACAATCCAAACGTTGAGGCAATGTTCAAGCCTCTAGCCAAAATTGCCATGGGGTTTGAATGTGATCCACAAAGAACAGTGCTTATTGATGACTCTCCTTACAAGGGATGTATTTCACCAGCAAACAATTGCATTTTTCCACCACAATTTGATGCTGAGAAGATGGTTGACAATATGCTCTTGGAGGAGCTACTGCCATACTTGATTCAGCTTGATGAGAGAAGGGATGTGCGTGATTTAATTGCTTCTAATCGTTATGGACAACCTACAGTGACAAATGATAGTGAATACAAACAAATCATGGAGTATTGGAAGCAGAAAAATGATGTTTGGTCAGCTAAGGTGTTCTTTACAAGAAGAATACCACCTGCAAAAGGTGACAGGGATGAAACTATCATTGAAAATGCAAGTGACACAAGCCACCGCAATGAAATGAGAAGAGCCCAAATACAAGAGATCTTAGCAAAGGAGCATACACCCATTGAAAGCATGAAGGCATCACAATTGACCACTTTAGCTAGGCAATTGGGTTGTAACACAAAAGGAGTTTTGAAGGCAACCACAACAAAGGCTTATATAAATAAGGTGAAAGCTGAGAACAATCTTCTAAGGCTAGATAGAAAGCAACCCTAAGGTACTAGTGACATGTCATATATTCTTGATGCACATACTTGAACACTCATGTGCATGGTATCTAACAAATATTTCTTTTTATTCCTTCCTGCAGGATCTTACAAAGGATACTCCTAGATGGAGCTCAATCAATAGAGATTTTGATATGTTTGCTCAAAATAATGAAGCAGTCACCTACATTTTTTGTTTATCAATTTCTTGAGAGACTTTCTTTTAGTTTGTAATCATCAAATGAAATAAAAAGTATCTTTCTTATAAGATTGCTGATCTTTTTCTCGTTCAAAACTTTCAATTGTGATTTATAGTTTTGTTAGCATGAGATTGTGCTTTTTTAGTTTGAAAAAAACTGTCAAAGATCCAAGTCTTTTTGGCTTTACTTAAGTTATTAATTGTGAAAGATCCAAGTCTTTTTGCTTTACTTAAGTTATTGATTGTCTATGTAATAGTCCTTAAAACAATATCGGATGGCTTTCTTGCTCCCATGTCTCACATTGGTCTTTAGGTAAGACAAGTGGTGACCTTGAAAGTATGGTCTCATATCTCGATCAAGTGAAGAGACATGAAGCTTAAATATCACTACTATGTATCTAGTGTTAAACTCCATCAAGACAAAGATACTAGAGTGCCAAATTGCAGTCTAGTTTAAGTGAAAATCCATTTGAGCTAAGGTAAAACTTATAGTGCCTCATTTTTCTAGGATTCTACCCCATCAAGGAAGTTAGAATCTAGCACAAACCAATTAAGACTCTTTTGGAGCCTAGATAGGACAATTCGTGGAACTTAAGAGACTTATTATTGATTTAGAGTCTAGTTTAGATAAGCAAAAGATCTTCAAACCAGCACTTGACTTTCTTACTATTCAATATTCAAAGTCCCTTGAGGCTAACAAATTACATACCTACTTGTAACCTAACTAATGAGTAATTATATAGATCTAATCAAGTATATATAATGAGTCTTTAAACTAATAAACCAAGGGAAGAGAGTAGCAAGGTCCACTACTTGTCCAAGCTCAGCTCTAGACAACATAGAAAGATGCTAGTTCTACTAATTGTCTAATTATAGGCATGGAGAAATGATAAAAGGTTGACCACTTGTCCAACCTATCATCTCTAGTAAGATGGGAGGTTTGGCCTTAAGATTCACCATGTAACCAACCTATACATCATTGTATTATGAAGAGTAGAAAAGCAAAGCTCCACCACTTGTCCAAGATAGTTCTAAAATCCACATGGAGATAAGCAAGCTCCACCATTTGTCAAATCTCTCTTCCATTAAAACATGAAAAAACTTAGCTATGTTATACAGGGGGGACTTTTTTCCAAGGTCCACTACTTGTCCAAGATAGGATCCATTAAAACATGGAAATAAACAAAGCTCCACCACTCGTCCAACCTTTAGAGTTGCAAAGTGTATGGGTTGTCTAAACTAGGTATGGGAAAATAATTGAAGTTCCACCATTTGAAACATGGAGCGAAGCAAGCTCCACCATGTCTCCAATATGCTAGACTCCATTGAAACACCCTAAACCCATGATATTTTGTACATAGGGGATTTACATTCAAGATCCACCACTTGTCCAACCTAGTATCCCTAGTAGCTTGATAGCTTTGGTCTCAAGATTCACCACTTGTCCACTCTATGTCATTGTATTAAAAAGGATTGGGTGTTAAGGTCCACTACTTGTCCAACCTATAAGGTTATATTTTAAATGGTTTTTTTTTCTCACAACTTGAATTACCCATGATATGTTTTACATGGGAGTTTTGTTTCAATGTCCGCCACTTGTCCAAGCTAACTCTATTGAAACATAGAGAGAACCAAAGATCCACCACTTGTCCAAGCTAAGCTATATTGAAACATGGAGAGAAGGATGCTCCACCATTTCTCCAAGATAGGCTTCATTGAAACATGGAGAGAAGAAAGCTCCACCATGTCTCCAAGCTACGATCCATTTAAATGCCCTAAACTCATTTTATTTTGTACATGGGGGGTTTTATTTCAAGGCCCACCACTTGTCTAACCTATTATCCCTAGTATCACGAGTGGTTTGGTCTCAAGATACACCACTTGTACACTCTATGTCATTATATTAGGAAGAACTATGTATTAAGGTCCACCACTTGTCCAACCTATAAGGTTATATCTTAAATGGTATCCTTTCTCACCACTTGAAATGCCCATGATATGTTTTACATGGGGGTTTCATTCCAAGGTCCACCACTTGTCCAAGCTAACTCTATTCAAACATAGAGAGAAGCAAAGGTCCACCACTTGTCCAAGCTAACTCTATTCAAACATAGAGAGAAGCAAAGGTTCACCACTTGTCAAAGCTAGGCTCCATTGAAGCATAGAGAGAAGTAACCTTTATCATTTTTCCAAGATAGGTGCCATTCAAACATGGAAAGAATCAAGATCTACCATGTCTCCAAGATTCTAGGCTCCATTGAAACACCCTAAAACCATGATATTTTGTACATGGGGTGTTTACATTCAAGGTCTACCACTTCTCTAACGTATTATACCTAGTAGCATGAGTGGTTTGGTCTTAAGATTCACCACTTATCCACTCTATGTCATTATATTAAGAATAACTGGGTGTTAAGGTCCACCACTTGTCCAACCTATAAGGGTATATCTTAAATGGTATCCTTCACCACTTGTCAAGGTCCATCACCACTTTTCCAACCTGTAAGGTTATATCTTGAATGGTATTTTTCCTCATCACTTGTAATGTCCATGCTATGTTTTACAAAGGGGTTTTGTTCCAAGACCCACCACTTGTCCAAGCTAACTCTATTGAAACATAGAGAGAAGAAAAGGTCCACCACTTGTCCAAGGTAGGCTCCATTGAAACATGGAGAGAAGGATGATCCACCATTTCTCCAAGATAGGTTCCATTGAAACATTGAGAGAAGCAATCTCCACCATGTCTCCAAGCTAGGCTCCATTGAAATACCCTAAACCCAAGAGCAAAGCCCCAAAGACATGGAAAACTCTACGAGTTTCCATCATGAAGCAATTCCTTGCAAGTGATGCAAAGGACAAAGTGCTCGCTGAATGGAAAAGTTTGAGGCTTCTCTCTCATGAGTCTATCCACAAATATGTAGACAAGTTTTGGTATTTACATCTCAAGGCTACCGTATTTCAAAAGATAGACTTTGCTGATCAAAAGCAACAATTCTGTGTGGGATTACCTGAAGAGATGGCCGAGTCTGTCAACTCTCAACAGCCTGGTTCTATCAGCGAAGTAATCCACCATTCCATGGTTACTTCATGCATCAATTTCCAACAAGGGGCTAGACAGAATGTCAAGCACATGGAAAATAAAGACAAAAGTGATGCAAAGGGAAAAATTAATGCCCAAAATTCTTCCCAAGGCCATTCCAACAACAACAACAACAATCGGTCCTAGGAGAAAGGAGTTTACAAAGGTAAAAATAAACTCTCTCCTGAAGAGATTGAAACTTTTCGCAAGGATCACAAATGTTTTAAGTATGGGGAGCAAGGACATGGTTATCGTTCTTGCCCCAAAAGAAATGGTCGCAATGAGACTCCTAGAGCTTCCACTATCGAAGCTCCAAAGAGGATGCTCATTGCAAAGGATCACCTCTCTCCTATGCTTGGGGAAAGGTAACAGAGCATGATGCCTTCATCTTGTTTGACCCTTGTTCTACTCACAACTTCATATCAATGGAAGTGGCCACCAAGTTGGGCATTCAAGATTTTGAGATGGGAGATGATGTAACTGCCAATGCCGCTTTCAAGGGAGAGAAAGCCTCCATTACTCCCTTGATTGGAAATTTGAGGCTTCATGTCCAAAGCTATGTTGACAAAGAAGACTTCTTTATCTCTCCTCTCCAACATGAGGATGCTATCCTAGGGGCACCATGGTTCAACCGCATGGCTGCCAACATGAAGTTCCCTGAAAGGTGAATCTACTTCACCTACAGGGGAAAGAATATGTATATAGATGCTAATGAGTCTGGTTGTACTATACCACTTGTAAATCCTCTTACCCTTGATAAATCAGTGAAGAGCTCAGTTTCTACGTCCATGATTTTTGTCAAAGAGCCCCTAAAAGGTCCTAATGTTTCATCAAAGGTGAATGGTAGGAATCAAGAAGAGTTAGACTTGTCTAAATTTCTAAAAGGATTCCAAGATGTGTTCATCGATGATATCCCTATGGACTTACCTCCAAAACAAGGGGATGATGACCATCAAATTGAGCTCCTATCAGGAACCTCACCGCCTAACAAACCTCCTTATCAAGTTTCCCAAGCTCAACAAGAGGAGATCATGAGGCAAGTACAAGAATTGGTAGACAAAGGGATGGTGAGGCCTAGCTCCTCTCCCTTTTGTTCTCTAGTCCTTTTAGTGCAAAAGAAAGATGGTACATACCGCATGTGTGTGGAATATTGCGCACTATACCATATCACTATCAAGAACAAATTTCCCGTACCTCGGGTAGAAGATTTGTTTGATAGATGCTAATATGTATATAGATGCTAAGATATCCTAAAGACCGTGCTTCATACAACGTTTGGCCTTTATGAATATCTAGTCATGCCTTTTGGCTTGACTAATGCACCAGCTACATTCAATCGATTAATGGAGAAAATTTTTAGACCCTACCACAAATTCACTGGAGTGTTCTTTGATGATATCATCATCTACTCCAATTCCTTGGAGGAACACAAGCAACATCTCCAAGTGATTTTTCAAGCATTAAGGGAGAATAAGCTTTTCCTTAATCAAAATAAAAGTGATTTTTTCCTTAAAGAGATTCAATACTTAGGTCATATTATCTCTCAAGATGGTATCCGTATGGATCCATCAAAGTTGGAGGTAATAAAAGCATGGTATAATCAAAGGAATCTACATGAGCTAAGAAGCTTTATTGGTATGTGTGCATACTATAGACACTTCATAGCAAAATTCTCTGAAATAGAAGGACCATTACATGACTTGACAAAGAAAAACGTTAAGTATTCATGGACTGCTAAGGAGCAAAGTGATTTTGATAAGCTCAAAGAGAAGCTTACCTCCCAACCAGTCCTTATGCTTCCGGATCTCTCAAAACCATTTGAGGTCCAATGTGATTCTTGTGGTGAGTGCCTTGGAGAAGTCTTGCTTCAAGAAGGGCATGCCATAGCATATGAGATCCGAAGGCTCAATACGGATGAACGGATCTTAGGCATTTATGAGAAAGAGTTGTTAGTTGTCCTACATGCCCTAGACACATGGAAGCACTATCTATTGGGGTCCGGGGACTCCATTCATTTTACGAACAGACCATCAAAGTCTCAAATACTTCATGACACAAACAAGGCTTTCCGAGAACCAAATGAGGTGGACAAATTTTCTTTCGCAATTTAATTTCCACATTGCTCATGTTTCTGGTAAGCACAATCAAGTGGCTGATGCACTTTCACGACGACCAAAAGTTAATGTTGTGTCAATAGCAACTCACAATGATCTATCTTCTATGGTAGATGAGTATGCTACTGACCCTGACTTTAAAAACATAATGCCAACCCTTGCTTTGGGGAAGAAAGAGGAACCATTCACCTTGCAGGATGGTTATCTTCTCCATGGCAATAGGCTATGCGTTACCCACTCCCTTCATGAGAAAGTCATGTATGAATCCCATGTTCCTCCCTATGCGGGGCATAGAGGCATTCAACCTACTCTTCGAGGAGTAGAGACATACTTTTATTGGCCTACCATGAAAGTGGACATACAAGAGTATGTTTCAAAATGTGTGGTATGCCAAAAGACCAAGTATAATAGAGGGAAGCAACTTGGATTACTCCAGCCATTGCCAATCCCTAATTCACCATGGGCCCAAGTATATCCATGGATTTTATCTTTGGATTACCCAAGTCTTTCCATGGGAATACAAGAATATGTACAATAGTCAACAGGTTTAGCAAGCAAGCATACTTTATCCATGTCAAGAAGACTATTAAGGCACACCAAATGGAAACTCTCTTTCTATCCCAAATTTTCAAACACCATGGGATTGCCAACATCCATCATGTCAGATAGAGATCCTAGAATGACCAGTAATTTTTGGAAAGGTCTCTTCAAAAATCTAGGTACAAGATTGAATTTCTCTTTGGCCTATCACCCACAAACGGATGGCCAAAGTGAGATAGCCAATCTTACACTTCTTGATCTACTAAAGACCTATGCTATAGAAGTAGATCAACACTCACAATGGGAAAAGTACTTACCTCTTGTAGAGTATGCATACAATAATACTATCCATACTTCTACGGGAAAAGCACCTTCTGAAATCATAGAGGGAAGACCTAAAAGTCCCTTGCTACTTAAAGTACATGGGAAGATCTTCGCTGCCAATGAGTATAGTCGTGACCTGCAAGCATCTTTTCAAAAGATTAAGGAGGCTATATCCATCTCCCAACTAAGGCAAAAATCTGTTGTTGACAAGCACAAAAGGGCCTTAACATTCAAAGAAAATGATTGGGTCTTACTTAAGTTTCCTAAGGCTTGATTGAGGCAAACGACGGGAAAAAATCCTACAGGCCATCAGAAGTATTATGCTAAACTAGCAAAAAGATAGTATGGTTGCCTAACCATTGGCTTATCAACTCAAGTTGCCTAACCATTGGCTCATACACAATGCTTTTCATGTGAGCCTAATTAAGCCCTACAAAGGAGAGCCTCCAAATGAACCAATTATTGAAGACCCTCCAGAAATCGAAGACCAAGAAGAGGTGCTACAACCCAAAGCTATCATTGGGCATGAAGACAAGGTACTATGACATGGTAAGATTATCAGATGGTATCTTATTAAGTTCAAAAATTATCCTTTTGAAGATTCTAGATGGATGCAAGGAATCCAGCTCAAGGACAATATGAACCTTGTCAACACTTACAATGCTACATTAGAGTAAGAAAATGTACATGTTTCTTTTAAATGATCAATGTTTTTGTCTTATAAGACTAATTCTCTCTTTATTGTGCACAAATTTAAGTAGTATGCATACTAAGAATCATGTTTGTGATGACGACGTCTCTCAAAAACCATGTAGAATATGTCACTCTACTTGGGAGGATGAAATGGACTAAAGAGCAAACATGCTTGCGGCAGCTATGTCTCCCAAGCACCAAAATGGATTAGTCATCCATCTTGGAATGATGTCGTAGGGTAAAAAGGGATCCTCTACCCGCTAAGACAAATTGACTAATGACTATGGCTTTATCTCTTTTACCTCATAGTCAGGACGACTATGATTTCAAGAGAGAGGTAATGTCATAAAATCTAATATCTAACCAACCCAAATGATTTTTTCATATTAAAATAATCATTTAATATGGGATAATAAACGGGAACAAGGGTTAGAATATAGACATGTTCTTTCATATACCTACAATTTTTGTATATAGTCAGTCTACAAAATGTTAAGGAATTTGCAAAAACTTTTTGCTCCAAAGTTGTAGACCATGTCAAAATGGATGGGCAAGAAGGGTAGAATTCTGAGATCTTCATTCTACAAGGAGAAAAAAAATCTGAAAATAGTGGTGTTGTGCTCACAGTTTTTAGGGCAGCACCTTCACTTACACACAATCTTCCACACTATCTTCTGAGCTTCCACAAGAGCATACATCACTCTCAACTGAGCTCACAAGCTCCCATTGCATTCTCACAAAGCTTTCAAGCTTTCTTGATCTCTCCACCGTCGTCAAGCTCAAGCCGCCATAGTCAGGCTCTGTAGCTTTCATCTCATCGAAAAGACATTGCGCATGCCGTCACCAAAGGTCTGATACCAGTTGAAGAGTGTGAGTGCACAGATGCGTGCGTACACGATGCGGCGTGCGTGTGGGGAAGGAGAGAAGGAGAGAAGAAGAGAGTACACATTGTGTGGGTGGAGCAACCACCACAGGAAGTAACTTAGTGTATGAGTGAGGTGCTCCTTATTCTTATGTATAGAAAAAATAAGGAAGAGTGTATACACAGTGGGTAGGTGGCCGGACATCGCATGTTCGGCCTCGAGCAAAGGTGTAGCGCCTTTACCTCAACACTTCCAAAACAAACCCTCAATATCTCTTTATACAAACACAAACACCACGCAAATAGACTAAGTGAGGGGCTCAGGGCCATCCTCACCTTTATATAGTGTTTTGATGGTGATGCAGACCAACGGTATTGAAACTAGGTCCGTTCCCAAAGTATATGGCTTCAAGCGGCAGTCGCCTTGGCCCCATAGGGGAATTGAGTGGGAGAGAGGAGAGGAAGAACATCATCATGCAGCGTGCAGGTGCACAGAGATCCTATGTGTGGTATACACTTTAAGTGACAGGTGTGAACAACTCAATATGGCTTCAAGTGGCAGCCACCTTGGCCCCATAGGGGGGGCTGAGTGGGAGAGAGGAGATGAGGAGCATCATCATGCAGCGTGTGTATGCACAGAGCTCCCATGTGTGGTATACACTGTAAGCGACAGGCGTGAACAACTCGATATGCTCAAGAGCATTTAACACAATACCCAGGGCTGCCCGCCAGTTTATTATGGGGTATTTGTTTTATTTTCAATGCGTCTTTGAAAGGAATTTAACAAAGCTATGTTTTAAGGGGCCACTCCCATATGAGGGGGGGGAGGCATTTTCAATTATATATTTGGGGGGTTGTGGTAAAGAAGTCATAAACCCATCAAAAAGAGTCGGGGTTTTTTTAATTGGGTTCAAATATTAGATGTAGAAGTACTTATGTGTGTGTGTGTGTGTGTGTGTGAGAGAGAGAGAGAGAGAGAGAGAGAGAGAGAGAGAGAGAGAGAGAGAGAGAGAGAGAGAGAGAGAGAGAGAGAGAGCATGCTTATGGAATCATTTCAAGGCATACAAAATATATTAAATGACAAGTCAATGTAGAACTGATGAGAGAGAGGGAGAGAGAAAGAGAGACTTTCCTTGGCAACCTGGTAGCCCTCCAAAAGTGACCCCAAATCGTATCACCAACCAAAACATGTCTTGCTCCAAGCAATTGAGGGTCGTGAGAAGCCCGTCTGTTGGCAAGCCATGGTTTTGATAGCATGGTGCAATAGTAGAGTAAGCTCATAGAAATTTGATACATTGTCATTGGTTGAATATTAGAAGTTCTGTAAAGGATGAGTCAGTCGCAACCAATCGGCTAAAAGCACTCCATTACGAGAGAGAGAGAGAGAGAGAGAGAGAGAGAGAGAGAGAGAGAGAGAGAGAGAGAGAGAGAGAGAGTGCTACCCAACAAGACTTCAACTCAAAAGAATTGGGAAAGGGAGAAAAGAAGGTGGAAAAAGAGTTATCAAAGATCTAGTCGATGAATCTTGATCTCAAGATCTAATATGAGAGAGGGACAAAGAGAGAGAGAGAGAGAGAGAGAGAGAGAGAGAGAGAGAGAGAGAGAAGGCATACCTATGCATTGTTATCTTTCTAAAGTGATTCCAAGGACTACAGCTCTCCTCACACGTGGACACACACACACACACACACACTCCATATATGTGTGTGTGTGTGTGTGTGTGTGTGTGAGAGAGAGAGAGAGAGAGAGAGAGAGAGAGAGAGATCCAATTGGCATGATTTTTTTGACTGAGTAGCTTGCGGATCATACACTAGTATATTTATAATATAGTCAAGACTAGGGTCTAATGTACAAGCCAAAGAATAGAAACATTCTCTAAGTTATATCGGTGATTTGAGCTGATAAATTATACACCCCCTTTTGTGACAATGTTGTCTCATCAAGGCACAAGTAATGATTGAGGTTCATTGTACATTTTTTGTTGAATTTATATATCATCTCCACTCACAATTGTGAGTATGGCCAAAACGAAAAAGCCTATCCCATGTCCCATAGAAACTATTATGCCAACACTTTTCATATGAATAGTTGATGTCTTCTTTTAATAGTTAAGTGATGGATCTTTTGAAATACCCTTAAAATGAATTGACTTTCAATTCATTTTATTCTTTTAGAATGCCAATCTGAGCTTGATCTTGTTTTCTATTCTATTTATATCTTGATTTTCAAGCGAGACATTGAAATCTTATTTTTGCTTTTAGTTTGTCCAAATGTCCCTTCATTTCACACCTTTACACGACTTGGCTTCATTTTCATTTTTGGATTACATAAAGAGTTCCTCTAGTAAAACGTTAGATTTTTGGTGCAACTGTGGACCATTGGATTAAGCTTGCATATTATTGCCATATGGCAAAAAACTTTTCTTTTAGATATTTCTTCTAGATCCTTTGTGAGAAGTGTTGACATTTTTGTACCTCTCTCTTTAAAGCAGGCCATTTAATATTGGTTTAGTCATTTTTTATGCTTTTAGAATATATCATAATCTAAATAAGTGATTGTTACAATTGTTTCCAAAAAGTGTAATACTCTGTTGTGACAAAAGAAAAAATTAAATACTAATGTCACTTCTCATTTTCCCTCTGATAAAGAACCGTTTTATTATTAAATTCCTCTCAATAGCATTATGGAGGCCATAGTGAACTTTTGCCTTGTCATTGTTTTAAAATGCCAACATGAACCTTCACCATTTTTCTTAAACATTTTAAATAATAAGTAAGTTTTTGCAATGCCCTTCCCTTGTCAAACTCACCCTATGTCATTAGGTTTTGCATCTATACAAATCTCAAGAAACTTTCTAGAAATATACCCAATCATGTTGGCTTTTGGGATGCTCCTTTTGGCTTTTTAACCTTAGAGGAGAAAAATATTAAGTGCGCATTCAGAATTATATTATTACCTACCCTTAGTGGACCTTTCCTTTGTGGATAACAATTGAAACCTTCTTTTAAGTGTGCAAGTGGGTAAGAAGTACTTGGAAGATCATCTTTTTTACAGATGAACTGATCTTGGGAGGGCGAGGTATCCAAAGCCAGTAGGCTGTTATGGTATGCACTCAAATGATCAAATGCTACTACCTGAACTAAGTATGAAATTCCAAGAACCTTCAAGTCTTTGAGGGTAAACATGAGGTAGCTCTCTTTGATGATATTATTTGATTAAGCATTGAGCTATAGGAGCAAGAAGAGGGGTAGTTGACAAAGATGAAGGATGTACGCATACTTTGAGCTGTTCAGAACACCCAAGAGGATAGGAGTAACACATCTCATAGGTTTTCTATGTGTACAAGTCTCTGATGGAACCCTAGCCTCCTCAAGGCACATGTAGTGCTTGAGGCTATTGTATTCTTATCCGGTTCATATAAATTGTCTCAACTCAAAATTGTGAGTATGGCAAAAAAAAAAGTTTTAGTTTTTCAATGGGTCCCTTGATTTCACATTCTTACATAGGTATATGACATATTTTAATGTTTTAGACTACTAACATCAACCAACGCTTTGCATAGGTAATGACATGATTTTCCATTTATTATAATGTTTTAGAATATTGAGGTGAACCTTCAACTTCTTCTATTATGTTCACCTTCTTTTGATATGGTCCATTCTTCCTTCATTGTATAGTTTCATAACGAAGTGGAGATTTTTTTGGATTACATAAGAAATCCTTAGTAAAGTGTTGGTTTTTTGGTGCAATTGTGAACCATTGGATAAATCTTGCGGATAAGTTTCACATAGCAAAAAAAATTCTTTTTTAATATTTCTTCTAGGTCTTTGTAAGAGGTGTTGACATTTGTGTACTTCTTTCTTTAAAGAGAGCCAATGAACATTGGTTTAGTCATTATTTTTATGCTTTTGGAATATATTGTAATATAAATAACTCATTGCTACACTTGTTTCCAAAAAGTGTAATATTCTATTGTGACAAAAGAAAAAATAATTGCTAGTGTCACTTTCTCATTTTTCCTCTCACAAAGAACCTCTTATTATTCAATTCTTTTCATTAGCATTATGTAGGCCATAGTGAATTTTCACCTTGTTTTTTTTTGCTTCCTAAAGCCTTAGTATTCATATATTGGGTGAAGATCAATTCTAATTGTTAAACAGGTGTCTCCAAGAGAACCTTAAAAGTATTAAAGAGAAAGAAATCTTCTCCTTTCAAATTTTATTTTCCAAAGATGCATTTATTTTTTTGGCATGCTGAAAAAGGCTTGAGAGAACAAACAGTTAAAGAGTGTGACAGGAGTTTGATGCATGATGTGAAGTGTTGATTCAATATTTTTGGCTTTCTAAAAGAGCCTTAGAGAAGTGTTGGGTTAGGCATGCTTTCAATGTTTTCCGTGATGATTGAGACTTACCTTGAATGTTATTTTGGTTTTAAAGTATTAAATGGATATTTTTATTTCACCTTTCATTTCACTTCCTTCTCTTGCATTCTATTCTTTTAAATTGATAAAGTGAAGCTTCACCTTGCATAATTCTAGTAAGTTCTATGTATACATATCAAAATTTACATACACACACACACAATATAAATAAGTAAGTATATAATTTATGCTAATGAGTTTCTTTTATTATATATATAAATTTATTTATTTATTTATCTATTTATACACACACACATACACATATATGTGTGTGTGTGTGTGTGTGTATTAATGAGCAAACCATAATAAAGAGAAGAAAATCCGACGCAATGATGTCAAAACTTAGTTCAAAAATCTCACAAATTTCAAACAATTTACGAGTATTTTTGGTTTGCTTCTTTGCGAGGAGGACACTTGGCCGCTTAATAAGAGAGACATTTTCGAGCAGTGCTTCACCTTATATAATTCTAGTTAAACTCAACCTAATGATTTTATCACTTTCTTATTGTTTTAGAAAGCCATCGTGACCCTTTCACTTGTTTTTCAATATTTTGATTGTAATATTAAAAAACAAGTGAAAGGGGAAGACAGTCAATTGCTGGGCCATCCAAGAACACCACCTAGATGTCCATAGCAAGAGAAAGCAGGTGCTAGGAAAGAAACTGGTATTCTATGGAGAAGGAAGTAAGGGCATCAATGGCGTCCTCAGCATTGCAGATAGAGAATTGGAGCCGAAGTTGGTTCTTAAACACCCATCCGGCAGAATCCTCGGGATTAGAATCAGATGGGAAGGGCATCCCTTCACGATTGTGAATGTGTACGGCCCTTGGAATGCAAAGGAAAGATCTAAACTATGGATGCATCTTAGAGATACTCCTATTGAAGGGGAGTGGCTATTGGTTGGCGACTTTAATAATGTAGAAAAGAGCAGGGATAGAACAAGATCCTCTAGTATGCTAGCTGGCTCAGGAAGATCTAAATGGCAAAGTTTGTGTGAAAAGTGGGCAATGATCGACTTATGGGAGTTGGCCCATGGAACAACACGCTTGGTTTCACCTACACAAGCCTCCAGTACGCCCACACTGCCTCCAGGCTGGACATATGCTATTTCTCGCACCAAGCTGACTGGGTACCGACGTTGATGGCGATGAAGGTAGTCCCAACAAAAAGGCTTTCGGATCACATTCCTCTACACATACATTTTAAGAAGAATAAAGAAGAGGAGTAGACCCCAAGAGGTGAGAAAAACTGTTAGTAATAGGGGCACACCTATTCAAAGACCCTCTTTTCAGGAATCTAACCAAGAAAGCACTGGTTAAGCTCAAACAAGGTGAGATTTCACGATGGCTTTCCAAAAAGGAAATCAAGATATGAGGGAAATAAAAATACTATATATATATATATATATATATATAGAGAGAGAGAGAGAGAGAGAGAGAGAGTCACAATCGCTTGTTCTTGTGAAAAAATCTCTTTACTCTTTAAAAGCTTTAAAAATTAGAAGGTACACAAAATAAAAGCAATGTAGTCCCATCCTAAGAAAGAAGAACAAGTATAAATTGTGTGTTCATGTTGAAAATTATATAAGATGAGCAAGGACAAAAAAAATAAACAAGGCAAAGTCTTAAAAAGCGTTGTAAGGCTATGAAATGAAAGGGACCCATTTGACAAACTCCATCAACATTTAAGATGAGTTTCCATCGTTGGCACTGAAAACATTGGAAGGATGCCTAACTCGACTCAACACTAAGGCTTCTTTTAGAAAGCCAAAAAGATGTCGACCTCAACAAACACAATGCGTGGGACCTCTATGCTCGGAGCATCCAAAAAGCAATCAAAACCGCGGGCCCCAGCCCGAATCAAGAAATCTAGGGAGGTTCACCTTATGCATCTTACAGAGGAGGTACAATTGCTTACCTCCATAAAAGCCAATGGGCATGCGACTGAGGAGGAGCACACACGATGGCTTGAAGACAAATCTAACCTTGCTAATGAACAATTAGAAGATATCAGAAAGGCAAGGCTTCTCTCCAAGGAGACTTTTCTTCAACCTGAAGCCTCCAATCAAGCTCAATTTTTTAGGGCTTTAAAAATCAAGAAGAGCCAGGGCCTTGTCCGCTCGCTTGATGATGAGAAAGGGATAGCAGTTCATAACCATGATGAAATGGCTGGTCTGATGTTGAGCTATCTCAGTCAAATCATTGGACAGCCAGAGACCCAGTCCCAAGAAGTGGAAGAAGCTAGAGGAGCCTTACTTCAGACTGTCAAGAAGGAAATTCCCCACTCAAAAACTCATAGCTTGGAACGGGCATTCTCCGAAGACGAATGTTCACTAGCATTGCAAGCCCTTGGCAAGGAAAAGTCCCTTGGTTGGGATGGGATGATGGTAGAATTCTATAGAGATTTTGGGATGATCTCAAGGCCCCAATCACAAGATTGGTCAATAAAGCCATGGTCGATTGGAGATAAGTGTAAAGAGAGGGCTTATTAAACCCATACCAAAACAGATCTGTTGTTCTCAACTAAAACATTGGTTCCCTATAACGATGATGTCGGTGGCCTACAAAATTATAGCTAAAGCAGTAGCCCTCAGACTAGCCCCCTTACTAACCAAGATCATCTCTCCCCATCAACATGGGTTCATCAAAGGAAGATCCATCTACGATAACATCTTGGCACCAATGGTGGGCATCAAATACATAACTGTCACAAAGCAAGAGTGCATTCTGCTGCAGTTGGACCTGGACAAGGCTTATGACAGAATAATATGGACATATATAGAAGCCGTCATGGAAGCTTGGGGCTTTGGGCCTTGTCTTTGTCGGCTGGTACGTGTAATGGGGGCTAGAAGCCAGTCAGAGCTCCTATTCAACGATAGAATTGTGGGCTCTTTTGAGGTCAAAAGGTCTATTAAGCAGGGATGCCCTCTAGCCCCCCTACTTTTTGCCATAGGATCACATCCTCTAATCACGATGGTCGAAGCTAGTGCTGAATGAGGGGAGTTGCAAGGCCTAGCCTTACCTAGAAATAGCCAGCTCCTAGAAAAACTTTTTGCAGATGACCCTCTCCTCTTCTTGAAGGGGTGCCCCCAGGTCATTAGAAAAGCTCGGGAGATTGTAAGAATATTCTCAGTAGCTTCAGGGTCCCAGTGTAATATAGAGAAACCAAGGCTCATCTCCCTATCAAAAAATGACCCGTTTGACCCTTCTGTCTGGTCGGGGGAGATTGTCACAAAAGGGAAGACATCTGGGAGCCCCCTTGGGGGTGGACGTAACTCACAAGCAAATATTTGAGTGGGTGCTTGAAAAAATAAAAACAAAAATGAGTAGGTGGGAGTATGCTCTTTAAAAGTGATGAATGCCTTTACTAGCCGGCTTCTCAAGATGGCTAAGTGTCACTGGAAAGAGTTCTTAACACCAGTGAAAATATTTTTATGGAAAAATAACACAAAATCTTCCAGGCCATGGCAATGGGCCCGGTGGGAATCAGTTGCTTGACCGAGGAATCAAGGAGGCCTCGGAATTCTCAACCCTGTGGCCCATGCAAAAGCTTGTTGCTTCAAATTTGTTGTTTCCCTGAATAAACAGGATCAAGTTTGGGCTGTCATGATCAGAGATATGATAAAACCAGCTAAACTTGGCTCGAAGGGTGGAAAGTGGAGGGGGGTGGAGGTTCATGACAAACTGATAGCCTCGGCGTGGTCTACCTTAAGACTGGGGGCAGCTCAAGAGAATTGGTAAGAAAATGCAATAGATCAACATGAGTCTTAAAGTGGGGGGAAGAAGCCAGATACTTCAAGAACTCCATTCTGCATTGGTCCCCCTGGCTTTCCAAAGTTTTAGATCCGCCACAAACTCCTTATTGGATTGAGACAGCCAGGAAGCTGAATAATAAGGGTCTGAAGCGACTTGGGCACTTTTGGGATAGTGGCAACAAGAGTTGGAAAACCATTGACCTTATGGTTACTCAGTACCAACTTAATAGGTTGGAGACCTTGCTTGTCCACAAAGTGATGAAAGAGCTTGACAATCTAGTGATGCCAATCTGGTTTTGCAATAATTTCAAGCTTGGTTTTTTGTTTTTCCAGCATTTCTTGCGTGATTCTTACCAAATTTTGATAAGCTTCCAACAAGGCTCACATTTGAGATTAACATCCATTGGCTAGAAGCATTGCACCACTTTCCTATTGGTCCAACTGGACTGGAATGCTTGGAAATGGCTTGGAAGCAGTCTCTTGCGGAAACCCCATACTAAAAGCATTTATCAGACAATGATGCAAAAGAAGAATTGGTCTAGCCCCCTTAACAAGCTATGGAAAAAGCAATGGCCGGAGGAAAGGTGGGAGCATGTAATGCAGAACGTATGGAAGCCAAAGTTTCTGCAGCACATGAAGGTATTCTTATGGAAGGTTATTTGGGGTGCTCTACCGACAGGGGTAAGGATTCAGGAGAGAGGGATTGGGTCGGATTGATGCTTGGGGTGCAGGTTGGCTAGTGAAGATTTGGCCCACCTATTTATGGATTGCCCAACTATCAAAGGCCTCGCAGGGAAAATATGCAAGTGGGTCCAAAGAACATGGCGGTTCCTTGTCTGCCATACATTATGTAAGAAGAAATTATTCTTTTGTATAAGAAATTATACAAGAAAGCAAAGTGCTAATATGGACACTTGGGCACAAGCAACACTCGGAGGATTGGTCTAGGACTACTTGTGCCTTGTTGTCAACAGATGGAATGCCTAGGGTGGGGACAAATCTTGGCCATCTGTAAATAAAAGATCTCAGAATGACAAGATTATGGACTTTGTGTATCAAGGATGAGAGGGGGGGTTGGTAGGGGTGGCTGCCCTGATAGCCGATGTAATTATGGTCCCTGGATGTGGTCATGGCTTAACATGAGCATGACAAGACCTTGTAATTTTTTGGGCTGTTCAATTTAATTCACTCATAATTGTGAGTTTTGCTTAAAAATATATATATATATTTTATTGTAAAGAGTCCTTTCATTTAAAAAATTAACAGAGATTCATTTTATCAAATTTCTTTATTATTGTCTATGCTTGTTAAATCTATCCATGAAGGTATTAAAATATTCTTTTGTTTTAGTTTTTCAATGTCTCTTTATTTTATTGTCTACATTTTATTTCTTTTTTATCAACTCTTTGTCATATGTACTAAACTTACGACTTTCAAATGCAAGTGGATGGTTATCTTGCGTAAGGACTTCACCGATACCTTTTCCACTAGCATCGACGACTACGACTAAGAATGGTCTATCAAAATCAAGAAATTGCAGTACTAATGCATTTATCAAAGCATTCTTCAGTGTATTAAAGGAACTTTCTTGCAAATCACACCATATATAAAGAGAATGTTTCTTTAACAGGAGAGTGAGGTAATGATATAAGCAAAGTTACATAAAAACTTCTTGCAATAGCTACATAGACCAATAAAAGAACAAAGTTCAAGGAAATTTTTGGGTATAGGCCATGATTGAATGGATTCAATTCTCTTAGGTCTACATGTATTCCCTTGCCCGATACAATGTGTCCCAAATATTCAATTTTAGATTGGAAAAATGAACACTTTTTAGGATTCCGATACAAGTGGTTATGTGAAAGCATATCAAGTACACGTGTTAAGTGCTCTTTATGTTCTTGTTTTGATTTACTAAATACAAGAATGTCTTCAAAGAATACTATCACAAAATCTTGATGGTCAATGAAAATTCTGTTCATCATGTGTGTGAAAGTTATTGGTGTATTTATTAGACCAAATGGCATGACAAGAAATTCATAATGTCCCGTTTGTGTTTTGAAAGTAGTTTTGTAGACATCTTGGTCAAAATTTTTGACTTGGTGATACCCTGATTTGAGGTCAATTTTGCTAAAGATGTTTTTCCCTACAATTTATCTAACAGATCCTCCACTCTAGGAATAGGGAACCTATTCTTGATGGTGATCTTGTTTAAAGCCCTGTAGTCACACATACAAAAAGTTTCATTCTTCTTCTTAACAAGAAGTAATGGAGCTCCGTATGGTGAACTACTAGGTCTTATAAGTCCTCGATCAAGAAAGTCAGTGATTTGAGTTTGTATCTCCCAGTGCGCAGTTGGATTTACACGGTAAGCTTCTCTACAAGAAGCTTCACTACCCGATATATTATATATTTTGTGGTACTTTGGGCGGTGAAGGTGGAATTCCAGGTGTTCGATAATGTATGAAAAAATTCTTAAATTGTGAGAGAAAATCATCATGTGAGGAGTTATGTGAGGCTTCAGTTTCAGCAGAGATTTGAATTACCAGCATCAGATATGTGTTCCCTTGTTTTTGAATTGCTCTTTTGGCTTGTGTGTGCGAGAGAAGTGGAAATTTTTGATGTGCTAGTGTTGCTTGGATGGAGAAATTTAGATTATTATGAGTGAGAGACATGGTACATGTTTTATAATTAATCAACGGATCAAATTCATGACGGAATGGCATTCCCAAAATCATATCAAGACCATGCAATGGTGCTACAAAAAATGTACGTGCTTGTGTAAATTCATCAATACGGGGGGAGAATGGATCTTAAAAGGGGTGGACATAATTCCTCAAGGGTGGTTGGATAGTGGAAAATTAAACTAAGCCCCACCTTTTTGAAATGTGTGTGTGGACACTAGTTGTGGATGGCGACGGATTGATAGAGGCCGATGGCAACGCGCGTAAAGAGTTTGATGGCGGCTTTTGCGGGATTTCTTGACCCATGTGCATGAAGTTAAAAACGCTCCCAAGGCCATGGAGACCATTGTGATGCATATTTCGTACAATTTGGCACAGGTCAACCTTTAACTTTGCATGTGTATAAGTGGAAGTTCCCACCGTTGTTAAGACCAACTACAATGAATTCTCCTCTCGATTTCTCCCTTGCACTGGAAACTCCACCTCAGTACTAGGTTATTGTTTGTTTTTGAATCTCAAAACCCTTGATGCCCTCCAAATTGCTTGATTGCTGTGCCAAATTCAGATCTTAAAATTTCCCTTCAAGGGGGTTAGATATCGAATTCCTTAGTCACCGCTTCCTTTGCCTTTCCTGATGCAAGCTTGGAATCGAGAGTTTGGCCTTTTGGAATTGTAGTTTGCTTCTTTTTCCTTTCCTTGATTCTCCACCAAATGTATCTCTTCAACACTCTTTCAATGGAATCCAACACCGATTCTAGATCACACAGCCCCAAACTCCATGGCACCTCTTGTGGAGTTTGGTATTTAATATTTGATATTACTTGTTGGTGCCAAAAATTGGAGGCCCCTCTTTTACACTTAGTCCCACTTTAGTTATGAGTGGAACACATTACTTATTGCATGACCCTCTTAGGGTGGGTTCTCACTGTTCTACTTACAAATCAACCATAGTGTCTTATTGATAAAAGATCTAAAACACTGTGAAATAGTAAAATGATCGAGAGGATTATTATTTGTCGATGCCTCCTTCTGAACTCCCAAAATTCCAATCTAAAAATCATCATGCACTCACTGGTAGTAAAATCAAATGGTTAACACATAATTAACCATTAAGATAGCTATCCCAATTGTAGTTAACCACATGCAATAGGAGGGTGCCTAGTTTTGTAACAACTGCCTCTTAATACCTCTCTTAATGTAGAAATTCTCAAACTCCTTGGAGATGTATTCTCCACCATTTTTAGTCCTCAAGCATTTGATCTTCTTGCTAGACTGATTCTCTTCAAAAATGCTAATAATGTTTGGAAAGTAGAGAAGACTTAATCCTTATGTCGTAAAGAATAAACCCACACCTTCCTCGTGGAATCTTCTATGAAATTTACAAAATCTTTGTAGGCTCCATTGACTTCTTAAATATTTCTTCATTGAGTAAATTGGAAACTACCACATCGTAGGCTAACTTGCCCTCATGTATAGAGTTGCTAATTGTTGTGAAAAAGATATTCCACGAAGAGGGTAGAGAGAATAGTAAGAAGATGGACCGCACTTTATTGTCAAATTCTAATCCCTAGGATGTCAATTGGCTAAAAAATACATTAAAATCATTCAAATGCTCGGAAATTGTTTTCCCTTCTTTCATACGAAGTTGGAAAAGCTTCTTCATCAAGTACACTTTGTTACTTGCACTTTTTCTCTCATACGTGTTACAAAGCTTTTCCCACAAGGATTTGGTAGTGGGATCATATACTATGTAAAGTAGAACGACTTGGCTAAGTGCAAGTGAACAACGGACCTTGCTTTTGCATCTAGCATCTTCCTCTGCATGCTTAAAGATTGGTTTTAACTAACTTTTTTCAGTCAACACATCTTGAATTTGCTGTTTCCATATAGAAAAATTTGATGTTTCCATATAGAAAAATTTAAGCCGTCAAATTTCTTGATACTACGCTGTGCTCAAAGTGTCATAAAATGCATGAATAGACTCACAAATGTTTTTGGCAGTCTCCTTTGTCTAGGGAGTGAAATTTCAACCATGTGACGCATAAAATGCATAAAGGGAATATATTATCAACTCTCACTACCAAATGATGGCCATACTGAGTGTCAAGCAAAATATTCGAGTAGATACATAGCGTATGACGAGGGTACCATAGTGGGGATCTCAAGAAACCTATATCATTGAAGGTATCTCAACATTTGAGAATAGCCCAACTCAATAAAACATCATGCACAAACCTCCAAAGGCTAAAGCAGACACAAAAAGACTAGCCACATTCTCAGAAAGGGCTCTTCCGGTCCGAGTCTCAAAACGGCCAAGAAAACTACCAAAAATGTCAAACAATGGCTCCACACAATATACAGTGGGCAATAACCGCAACTCAACATACATGAGAAATCATGCACAAACATGCGTCCAAAATTACTGCATGTAGTAAACAGATCCCTGCAAGGATATCTGCTCTCAAAAGAGCTCAATAGCACTATGTGCGCTCAAGAAAGTATGCATTTGTCAACACATAACCATCCGCAAAGAAACTACCACCAAAATGATTGCCAAGAATGCATGAAAGGTGATGTACTTCTGTGTGTCTTGAAACCAAGAGAAACAGGGTGTATGTGGGCTCAAAAGCCCCCCTGTAAACCTACGTGTCGGTGTAGACTAGGAAGCTAAAGCCAATTTCTATAGTTGGACAAAAATATGCTAGCCACGAGTAGTTGCCAAATTGGTTGAAACTAGAACTGTGCCGACAAATGCAATTGGTGTGTTTGATGCCAATGCCGGGTGTCACGCCTCTATGATAGAGGTACCTCACCTGTGCATGTCATGAGCGCTGTCATCTGTGGGAAATTTCTCGTCCACAGGAATGCCGATGTTGGGGAAAATGCTCAAGAAAATCGTCGATCTCAAGGTTGGATGTCAAAAATCCATCGCATAAATGTGAGATGTCAAAAAAAACGTCAAGGGTAGTCGTCGATGTCGATGTCCGGATGGCGTCGATATCAGAGAGTGTGAGTGTGTATGTGAACGCGAATGCTATCTCTCACTTTCGCTTGTCTGCAGCCAAAGGGGGTGTGTGTGAACATGTCCTTACACTCATTTAAAAAGAAAAAACCTTTTTTTATTCTTCTATGTTGATTGTGTGTGTGTGTGTGTGTGTGTGTGTGTGTGTGTGTGTGTGTGTGTGAGAGAGAGAGAGAGAGAGAGAGAGAGAGAGAGAGAGAGAGAGAGAGAGAGAGAGAGAGAGCAACACACACACCCTCAAGATTGTTGCACCCAATTTGGATGCCCCAACTACTAAGCTACGAATTTCTTTGATTGATTACGGGCTGCTCCTTCTTCTCTATGTGGCACTAGATCTCTTTGTCTCTCTCACTTACTACTGCAAGCCCGGGGAGGTCACCTAATAAAAATGTAACCTACCACGTGAGTTCAACAGAAGGGTATTTAAAGTTCTTGAAACTTACTTCTTTTTTTCAAATTTGAAAAAAACTTATAGATTTTAAAAGAAAAGTTTATATTATATTCCTAACAAGATTCATAGATAAGGGGTTTTACAAACATGTCTTGAACGCACGTGATATGGTAGTTTTACACATAGTGAACCCCCCGAGGTTGCAAGTAAGTGTGTGTGTGTGTGCACACACACGTGCGTGTTTACACATCAACACACATACTGCTACAAGTGTGTGTGGTGGTGTGTTTACACACCACCTCACACATTTAAATTTTTTTTTGCTACTGCACTGAATTTCCAGTGCTGCTAAGCAAGAGGGATTTCCAACGTTGTTGAGCCTACCCTATTCCTGCAATCCCCCAAGATTTGCCAATTTGATAATTGTTGCAAGCCTTGATCAATTTCCCCCTAAGCTTGGCTGCTTTCGATTGCCTGTAAAACTGCTTATAACTTGACAGAGCTGCTGAAATTCCATTGTAATGCCTTGCCAATGTTTGCTACACGACCTTGCAGATCTACCCAATTTTCTTGCTCTCAAGTTTCCATGAATCGGGGGGGGGTGGGGCTGCACGCACGATGATGGAAGTTGGGAGCATCGAATCTTGCTTTGATACTAGTGGTAGAGTTGCATAGCCTATGCGTGTGCGTGCAAGGAAGGGGGAAGAAGAAAATGAGAAGAGTCAAGATTGGGAAAATACATAGCACAGTGTCGTGCGGCTCCACTTCCATGATGGGAAAAAGAGAAAAGCAAAGCAAAAAAAGTATATTTGAAGCTTACACATTTATTGAGCAGTGACCAGGGATCGAGAACAAGCAAGGAGATCCAACTAGTATATGTTTTATGTGGTATTGAAGGCCTAAGCGTAGAGATTTCATGCTTGAAGGAAAGGTTTTTAACATGTGAAAAGGCTCTTAGGACATGCAAGGAAACTTGGGTAGAGGAGGACATGTGGTCAGTGATACAAAAGAAAGTGTGTGAGAGACTTTACACCTCTATATGAGGGAAGCCAAAAAAGTCTTAGTCTTTTTTTTTTTTTGTAAAACAGGTTTTTGGTAAAAACAGGCCATAAGCTTTGAGCATTCTAACCCTAAGCCAAGCTTCCATAGCCATTCTAATCAAAGAAGCCATAACCCAAGCTGTAATCTCTTCCATAAGCCATAATTAATCATTTTTCTCGGATCTCTCTCTCTCTCTCTCTCTCTCTCTCTCTCTCTCTCTCTCCCCCCCCCCCCCCCCCCTTGAAGCAGCAGGGGAAGAACGAAGGATAGGAATATAATCAAGGGAAAGCTTGGTAGGCCAATTGAGGCAGATTAAATCGATGTAAGGAGCTTAAACTCCACAATTAACATTTAATTTAAGTAGTAGTGGTATTGTTAATTGTCCACTTTGGATAATCAAGCTTCAGAATCTTGTTCAAGTTGTTAGTTTTAAACTTTTTCTACATTAATTGTGGCTGCTGCAACTCTCTTCCTCACACCTCTCATAGCCAGAGGCCCCGCGCCTTCTCGGCTCACCTTTCGAACACAAAACCTCAACATTTTTGGTGAACCCGACGTGAAATGAGCCAGGGTGAGAGGTACAGATGGAGATGCCAGAATAATTGATGCAGTTTATTGAAGATTACAATTCCAATAGATTTGATAAAAATCTAGCAGTTGCAGATCTACCAAAAATGTTGGGATTAGTTCAGGGATGTTTGCAAGAAGTGAAAGCCATGAAGATGAAAAAGCAGATTGAAGATGCAGTGGAGATGGCACTTGATGCCGTACATGAACAATGTGGTATCTTTCAAGGACATGATCCAAATGGACTCCTTGCATGCTATAAAGCGGAGATGAAGAGCTGAGGAATTCTAGAAGATTGGATGGTTTCAACTTTTGACGAAGTTGTAACCTCTGAATTTAAAGATAAGGTTCGAGAACTGACAAAACATATCCCACGCAGTGGGACTATTTTGCATTTTGGTTTGTTCATGAAAGCTCAAGGATTATCGAGTTGGCAATGAAGGAGATTTTTGATCGAAGCCGGATTGTTTTCTATAAAGAAGAAGGGGATCAGATGTAGTTCCTTAATTATGATCAATTTTGGGAACATATTTCTTCAAGGAGTAAAGCCAAGGCAAATACGGCTTTGGAGGTAGCAGATTTAGCTTTGGAGGACCATATTTTAAGCAACCTAGCAAAGGTAAACAATGAATTTAATGCTGAAACAAAAATATATGATTTTTTAAAAAAGAAACCTAGCAAAGGTAAACAATGAATTTAATGCTGAAACAAAAATATATGATTTTTTTTCAAAGATTGCTCGCATGGAAGTTACCTTCGAGAATGGTTCTAGTGAAGAGCTTGACTGTACAACAAGTGGTTTGCATGTTGCTGACCTTGACATGGGTTATTTTGAAGGAGTTTATCAAGCAGATGAGCCTCTACAAGATACTAATGAAACATGTTTGTTGCAGATGATTGCATCAATAAAGCTATTATATACACATTAGCTGATGAAGTGACCAAGAATTTCGACCCAACGTAGGATGAACCTGAGAATGCCAATGAAATTATGATTGCTACTAATAATATGTTTGCAGATTCTGTTATCACAGAAGAAGAGGCCATAATAGATGGTTTTTTGGCCAGATCTGAAGGAGATGGTTATAACATTATAGAATAGCTTTTTGATGTGTGTACCTCTTTAGTGGGGGTGCCAGATGATCCTTTACAATGCTATGATGGATTGCTAAGTAACATGGATGCAGATGAGAAAGCAGAAGAAGACATTGATGAGTTTGATGACTATCTAGATCATGCTAATTGTGAGAAGGTTATCCATGGAAGTTGTACTTCTATGCTTATACAGGGACTGCAAGAGGAGGTAACTCCTACATTTCTTATGAATGGTGAGGTTTTGAAGAGTGGTTTTCTTGAGGATGCTATGGATGAAGGTTTCAAGCTAAAGTTGATTTCCATGATCGAACTCGAATCCCAAGTAAAGATTCCTCTGATGATACAGGTCCAGAGAGTCCCAAGGTTTTTCGTAATGGCTATGAAACTAGAGGGGGTGATGATGCTAAATCATCCTTGGTACTTCAAAAAAGTGCAGAAGGTTTTTCATTTCCTTGGACAGTATGTTAATCATGGTAAGATTTGGATGCTAAGTTTTTTAATGATGCTCATGTTAGTGATAGTTTGGCTTCCTGTAAAAGGGAGTCGATGCTCTTTAAGGCTTACTGGTAACGAGCTTAAGTTGCCAGGAGTTTATGGGATATGGGTGCTGCACTATGCTTTAGGTGATGCTCTAGTATATTGTGGAGCCCATCAATGCTATGTCCTCTTAATGGTATTTGATCCAGGAGATTCTAAGGATCTTCAAAAGCAGGTTCAATATGGATGGCTTCTTGTGGATATACATTTTGGTTGCATTCTATTTGATTTAAGGATAGCACACCTACACCAGAAATGTTTGATGCTGATTGATACAAGAAATGTATGCTCATGTGGATATTATGCTGCTCCACTATTGGGGCAATTTCTTATTATACCATTTGCAACTTGCAAATTCAAGGATATCAGTTATTTTCTTGTAGCATGTTACTTGACACTAGGTTTTGTTTTTTGAATTATGCTATGAAGAAAAGAGTTATGGATTTTTTGGTCAGTAATCCTATATGGATAGCTTCCAGTTGACATCTTTGGAAAATTGATAAAGTATCTTCACATATTTTGAGTTGGTTCTGCTACTAGAACTTGAAGTAAAGGACTTGATAGTGTTAAGAAGCGCGGCTAGGAAAGCGCCGGGCCTCTGATTGTGAGAGTTCGCAGCAAAATCAAGCAAGTCGTAGAAATTTTGAGGCTAAAAAAACACTAAAAAGAAAAAAACTCCAGCCATGAAAGCTTCTCTTTGAAAAAAAACCAAGATCAACTCAAAACTCTTGTGTGTATGATGATTTGGTTTAGCCTCACTGCCAATTACACAGTTGCAGTGCTCTTTTGCCCTAATAAAAACCCTATACAAACGATTCAATTCTCCGTTGTAGCCATTTCATGGAGCTTCAAAACTTCATTATAAATTCCCAAGTATTTATTTGAAGAGTGGAAACCCTAATTGGTGGCCTCACAGCCTCGAATACAGGGTTGAAACAACACGGGATTGCACTAGCATACCTTAGGTGCAGGCTTTGTATCCCTTCAAAGAGGAGATTATAGTGCTGATATTGTACTTCTAAAATTTTACCTCACTCCTCATAGTCACGGCCCTATGAGTGATGTGGAATTTTGAGCCATTTTTGATCGAGTTTGGGTCATTTTTTACCAGTTTTTAGCCCAAAAATGCCCTTTTTTTGCCCGTAAAAGCCCAAACGAGCTGGGAAAAATCCCTTAAATTTTGGAAAAATCCCATTGGGCTTAAATTTCATCTTGAAACTCATTTTACCACTTGGAATCACTCTAGACACATTTCTTCCGCCCGTGCATGAAACCTGCTATTTTTGGCTTAGATCGCCCGCATTGAACTTTCTAGCCAAAACGAGTGTGCCACTTCGATACAATTGACATTTGTACATTTATAAGAAAAATATGAGTATATTTATGTGAAAAAGCATTCCATAGTGCCACGTTGATGGCCTCGCTGTCCCCGCAAGGTATATACAAAGCGGCAATCATGGCATCTATTTTCACATATATCACACTATGTACATCATAGCATTTGTCCCACACAACAAAAGCATTGAGAGTGAGGTAGATATTTTAGTTTCACATTATGCACATGCCACCGCACGACATCCACCCCCTCTAAACCTGCACATCCTTTGGCATGTGCCACATATATCTTTTGTAGGTTCAGTTTTCATTTAAGTCAACATACATATCAACTTCGTCATCACTTGCAGCGAAGTCCACTGCATCATCATCTCTATCTTCATCTTCATCCATAACATGTTCATCAGAGCCTTCATTTTTGTCTTTCTTGTGAAAAAAGGGATCTGTATCACCTCTTGTTTTGAACAATTTAATTCTTTTCTCTGCAATGGGAATCTTCATTTCTGTATCATCCAACTCATGCAAGGGATAAATTGCATTTCCATGTACATTCTTAACCACATAATGGCCAAACCATATCTTTGAAAGATTTCTTATCATTGAATGTTTATCAAATCTGTCCTTATTCTTCAACCTTGCATCTTTTAATGGTGCTACTACAATCTCAATATCTTAAGGCCTTATTTCTAATTGATGTATGCACAAAGCAAGAAGTTCTTCCCTACTCATTCCATCTTCCCAAGGCAATACATTCCATGTGGGAATAAAATCCTCAATTGGCATTATAGGTTTCTGACCAT
Source organism: Adiantum capillus-veneris (assembly GCF_014529385.1). Taxonomy (NCBI): domain Eukaryota; kingdom Viridiplantae; phylum Streptophyta; class Polypodiopsida; order Polypodiales; family Pteridaceae; genus Adiantum; species Adiantum capillus-veneris. The sequence goes on along the minus strand of NC_140953.1, from coordinate 71,915,816 downwards.
ACATCAACTCAAAAGGCATATAACTAGTAACTGAGCTATGAGTTGCATGATTAGCTGATAAGCATAAGGCAATAACCTAATCCACTCTCCCATTTTACCTTTGCAAGCCTTAGACAAAGCTTTAATGATAGGAGGATGCCCACATTCTGATTTACCACTCCCTTCAAGATTGTATGCAGTAGTGAGACCGAGTTTAATGACCAATCTAGAGAAAAACTCCCTTGCTTTGTCAGCATCCAACTCACCCCTATTGCGGCTGTTATTTTCCCAACACAGCCATAATGGCTAATTACATCATCCAAGAGGAACTTCCATATCCCTTCTGTGCTTTTTGTTCTTAGAGCATGACCTTCAACCTGATTAGTTAAGTCTTCTCATGCAAGCACTATGTATCTCATTTGCCATAAACCCAATGGCATTGTAACAAAATCTACTACCCACTTAGAATGCATGGCCAGTGGGTAAGTAGGGTGCAACCCATCACGATGATGTACATTTGAATACATTTGACAGGTTTCACAAGACTCCACAAAGTGAGATATATATTTATACATACCTTTCCACGAATACCTTTCTTTCATTTTAGTAAAGGTGGCCCATACCCCTCTATGTCCAGCATAAAGAATCTCATGAAATTTTTTCATAAGCTCATTTTGAGCATCCTTATCATTCACAATTCTCAAAGGCATCCCATTTCTTTGTTTTGGATGTTTCCACAAGTATCCATCTTTCAAAAAGTATCCATAGGCTTTCTGCGTATTCTTCTGAACTCTTGAGCTTTCCACCCTTCTTGCCTTGTCAAAGTGCTCAGATAGCATCTAATGAGCAACTAGTCACCTTGATATAGTTCCTCTGTAAATGACTCAAGTGCATTTGACATGCAAACATGATCACCACCCTTGGCATGAGAGATACTATAGAACCTTGTTCCAACATCATCGCCCTCGACAACTATGTCTTCTTCATTTTCATATCTTGCTCTTGAAAGCAGATCCGCGAGCGGATTATCTTTTCTTGCAATATGCTTAAATTCTGGATTTAAGGACTTTATGTAGGCAATCCATCTCAACATAGCAATGTCAGGAGTTGAGCAGCTTGTGATCATTCCAAGAAGAGGTAGACAATCAGTCTCCACTATTACATTTGCACCTATCAAATACTCTTTATCACATTTAGGGTTGTAAATGCTCCCCATAATTCCTTTTTTAACCTGTGGATAATTAGGTTGACGAGCACTTAGGACTTTTGCTCCAAATCTCACTACATATAGCTTACCATCTTCATCATCTTGGCCAATCGCCCATCTAGTTCCTGTGGGGCTAGTATCTACTGTCACAATCACATGTCTTCCACAATCATAGTTTACTTTCCTCAAAGTTGGTGACATAAGCAACAACTTCTTTAATTTCCTCATGGCATGTGAGTGCATTTCTTTCCATTGAACCTTTTGGTTCTTTCTCAAAAATTGATACAAAGGCTCTGCTACATGTGCATAATGCAAAAAATTAGATAACATAAAACACGCATGCAACTACATCAATCTTTGCAGGACATGCCTTCTACCATATGGCCTGCACATATGTCCCACAATAAGAACTTCATTCACACCAAAACACTGACTTTTGGCCAGACAAGGTAAGGTTCACCTCTTCCAATCTTGACAAGATATTATCACAATCATTGTTATGGTTTGCCACATACTTGCGGTACCCCCTCGAGTCGAGAGCCACATCTATATCACTTACATCACATCCTTTGATTGGCACAACATCAAGGAAAGGCATTGTAGTTTGATGTATGCACGTAGGACTTTGCTCATACAATTTGTCATATGTGTAAGTGAATTAGTTGCTCCCTGAGGTAAGGTGGACATCCTTACAAGGCCCAAAGGTGTCTTCATGGTAGTCAGGTCCCTGCTTTCCATTGCTAGTTGGAACTGATCATACCCTGAGTAAAAATCTCCCATATAATATATTGCCCTTCCTGCAAATGCCTCTACAAATTCATTTACAATTGGCCCTATACCCACATTTCTGATTGTCACCTTATTTACAGGTTGTATATCCTGAATAAAGTGTAAAAAACCATTTTTCTTTGAAATTGTGAACCACCTGTTTGAATCCAGAGCATAAGAAGGCTCCAAAATACCCATCTTGATCTTTTCATTAAGCAACACAATGAGTTTTGGCAAATGAGCCTTTGGAACTGGAATAGGCCTCAAGTTCCAAGGTACATGAGGGATAGTGAAGATCACCATAGGAGCAACAACGGATGGATCAACACACCCTATCTCATGAGGCTCAAATGCAAAAGATTTTTCGTGTTTGGCAAGCATGACTTCAAAGCATACCTTTTTAGCTTTTGTCAAACTGTCCTCGCAACCAACCTTTAACTCCTTCAAAGAATCCTGTGTGAACTTGTGTCCAATCTTGCTTGGGTCACAGGCTAGGTTGCAAAGCAGCTTGTTCCATCCTATTTGTGCAATATTTTGGTAGAGGTAATGCCACTGGTTTCACTTTCTTTGCCACAGACTTATACTTACTCGCCACTCGTACATCAACACCTTGAGTATTTTTGAAATCCTCAATGACTTTGTACATTTCTATTGAGCAAACTTTCACAACCTAACTTCCCATATGCAAATTGCAATCCACTAAAGACTCCAAGTCTTGCATGGTATCCACAAATGAACACTCATCAAACACACCTACTATGCATTCCTCATTTTATATCAAACCATTTGTCCTCAAACATTTCTGTACACTATTTACATGTTGTCATTCACCCCGCTTTAAGTCCTCACACTTTGTAAAAGCAATAGATCCATAGTCTGATAATCCTACAAAACCTGTAGAAAACGGTTCCTTTGCATATACATCATGCAAGAACTTTTCTCCTCTTGTACCACTGCAATCCCACTCTACAATTTTACATGGCCAAAACCCCTCATATCCCTGTAATCCTTGAATTCTTTGCCCCGCTTTAAGTCCTCACACTTTGTAAAAGCAATAGATCCATAGTCTAATAATCCTACAAAACCTGTAGAAAATGGTTCCTTTGCATATACATCATGCGAGAACTTTTCTCTTCTTGTACCACTGCAATCCCGCTCTACAATTGTACATGGTCAAAACCCCTCATATCCCTGTAGTCCTTGAATTCTTTGTTGTCTTTGGCAAGGGTTTCTCTCTAAGACTTTCATGGTTCCTTTCATGGTCCACACAAATAGTAAGGAACTGTACTGCACGCTTCCCATCCCTCCTCCTTATCCTAGGATAAGCTGACCCGTCGTCCATCACCTTTGTTTCCATATGAGTGGCAATGATGTATGGCTGCCCAAGGATAAGAGGGTATGTAGACATCTCATGTACAAAGAAATTCTGGCAATCTTTCACATCCCCTATAGTCACCTTTACATTTGGACAAGCTCCATACAACTCCCCTAATGAGTTTTTTGCTGCACGAATCATCCATCCATGATTTATATCAATTGTCCATTTTTCTTTTTGATAAAGACTCTTTGACATAAGGTTAATCTCTGACCCATGATCTATCAACGAAATATATGGTTCTTCAAAGTCTTCCACTTTTACCAGGGTCTCACTATTTGCTCTTGCCTAGTGACTCTTCAAGTAGTAACTCTTGTGAGTGGCCTCAACTTCATCTTCATCATCCAAGAAGTGAAACTATTTTACTCCTCCCCTAGACTTGTAGCATCCAACAATAGTTTCATCACCTTGCTTGCCATAGATGTGTACTCCGTGTGCATTTAAAGTCTCTTCTTCACCCTGTACATGGATAGATTCAGTAAGAGACTGCCGCTTCCTCTTGATGATATCAATTTTCTCTTCATGGAAATCCCTCTTCGCTATTCCAAGGACTTCACCCAAGGTAAATTCCACCTTACTATTTAAAATACTCTCTTCCAAAACCTTTTTGAGATCAATTTTTGCTTCTATGTCAGATTGGAGTTTGTAGGCCGGACCCTTTACTTTAGATTTTGTTGCATCCTTCTTCTTGTCTTTAGAGGATTCTTGCATAGGCACCTTGGGAACATGCATCTGTTGTGGGGAAGGTGATCTAGGAGGCACTGTGTCATTCTTGCCCCCACTCCTCGTTGCCCATTTTGAACGCCCTTCATCCCCATTCTCACGCCTATGTTTCTCTTTGACAATGGCCTCATTGGCTTGGCATTTGGCAATGTATGCATGCACTGACAAAGAGTCCACAAGGTCATTCCAACCTGTTTCTAGCCGAATGCAATCTCCAGCTCCATGTAAGACCTCTTTAGTCATTTTACCCTTCATAGAAGATTCTATTGCACATGGCCATAGCTCTCCAATCCCATAAGATTCCTCTTCTCCAGTATTGAATGATCCCTTTTGCTTAATAGGCTCCACCTTCAGCCCATAGGCGCCTGCTTCAACCATTGAAATGGCATGGCTAATAGCCATGTCCTCAACTAGCTTCTTCATCCCACCTTTGCCAAAGTTTGTTCTCAAGAGCTTACCTATTTCACTTAAGTGAATCTTGCCATCTTTAAAGAAAACAAGCTCCTTTGTCAAAGCATCTTTGAAACTTTCACAATCCCTCCTTCCATGGTCGGTACTATCACACCATATGCATCTATTTACAAATCCTTCTTTATTTTGAGGTCTTTGCCCTATAGATTGGCTTGACGATTGCCCCTTTTCTTCTAGCTTTGCAAGCTTTAACTTCAATTCTTGCATTCCCTTAACAATATCATTGAGGATGTATTTGTCATTCTTTGGAACCACAATCACTGGCTTCATGGGACTCTCAATAAGACTTGGGGCTTGAGTAGGGTTGATGATCATCTTGTCTCTTCATTGTTGTCGCTTGGCTAGCAATGAAATTGCATCTTCGACCTCATTCCAATGAGTTTTTAAGCCATGTTCTGCATCCTTATCCTCAAGCAATAACTCTAACTTCTCTTGGATCTCTTTGCCTGCAGCAAAAATAGGTCTATCTTGTATGAGTTTAGGGTAGACTTCTCATTCCTTGAAAGTTGATCATAGCGGTGTTCAAATACCCTTAGCAGTTCGGTAGGCAAAAGTCCCTCATTTGGCTAAACTATCCACTCTAGAAAAGTCCTCTTTGTCACCCTTTTAGAGTCTTCTATGAAATAATATTCTTTCAAGGATAATTTGAATGCTTCCCAAGTTGACCCATGCTCATTTCTAGTTCCACTTACATGTTCTCTGATCTCGGGAACCACAGCTAGTTCAAAACTTTGCACCATCTGTGCTTCGGACACTCGATGAAGCTCCATCTCCTTTACATATCCACAAAGATACTTTGTTACATCTTTACCTTTAAATTGGTCCATTTTCTTCACCACAAACTGAATTGCTTTAGTTGAGGAAAGCTCCCTCCTTTTCACAGCTTGTTGCTACTGCATAAACATCGCAAAAGCTTGAAACATTTGCATAGTGATTGGATCAAACCGAACCACCCCCTCTTGCTCTTGTTGCTCCATATCTTTTTGAGACCTTCAATGAAAACCTTTAAACCCTCACCCTAGCTTACTTCACGTCGGGTTCACCAAACTTGTGTCCAGAAGTGCTGAGTGTGGCTAGGAAAGCACCAGGCCTCTGACTGTGAGAGTTCACAGCAAAATCAAGCAAGTCATAGAAGATTTGAGGCTAAAAAAACACTAAAAAGAACAAAACTCCAGCCATGAAAGCTTCTCTTTGAAAAAGAATCAAGATCAACTCAAGACTCTCGTGTGCGTGATGATTTGGTGTAGCCTCTCTGCCAATTACACAGTTGCAGTGCTCTTTCACCCCGATAAAAACCCTATACAAATGCTTCAATTCTCCGTCATAGCCATTTCATGGAATCTTATGAACTTAATTATACATTTCCAAGTAGTTATTTGAAGAGGGGAAACCATATTTAGTGGCCTCACAGCCTCGAATACAAGGTTGGAAGAGCATGGGACTGCACTAGCATACCTTAGGTGCAGGCTTTGTATCCCTTCACAGAGGAGCTTATAGTGCTGATCTTGTACTTCTAAAATGCTCCCTCACTCCTCATAGTCACGGCACCATGAGTGATGTGGAATTTTGAGCCATTTTTGACCAATTTTGGCCCAAAAAATGCCCTTTAGAAGTGCGGAGTGCGGCTAGGAAAGCATCGGGCCTCTATTTGTGAGAATTCGCAGTAAAATCAAGCAAGTTGTAGAAGATTTGAGGCCAAAAATACACTAAAAAGAACAAAACTCCAGCCATGAAATCTTCTCTTTGAAAAAGAACCAAGATCAACTCAAAACTCTTGTGTGTGTGGTGATTTGGTGTAACCTCACTGCCAATTACACAGTTGCAGTGCTCTTTTGCCCTGATAAAAACCCTATACAAACGCTTCAATTCTCCGTTGTAGCCATTTCATGGAACCTTGTGAACTTCATTATACATTCCCAAGTAGTTATTTGAAGAGGGGAAACCATAATTAGTGGCCTCATAGCCTCAAATACAGGGTTGGAAGAGCATGGGACTACACTAGCATACCTTAGGTGCAGGCTTTGTATCCCTTCATAGAGGAGCTTACAATGCTGATCTTGTACTTCTAAAATGTTTCCTCACTCCTCATAGTCACGGAAGCGTGAGTGATGTGGCATTTTGAGCCATTTTTCACCAATTTTGACCATTTTTTGTCATTTTTAGCCCAAAGAAACCATTTTTTGCCCGTAAAAAGCCCAAACGAGCTGGAAAAAATCCCTAAAATTGTGGGAAAATCCCATTGGGCTTAAATTTCATCTTGAACCTCATTTTACTGCTTGGAAGCACTTTAGGCAGATTTCTTCCGCCCGTGCATAAAACTTGTTATTTTTGGTCGAGATCGCTCGCATTGAACTTTCTAGGAAAAACAAGCGTTCCACTTCGATACACTTGACATTTGTACATTTATAAAGCAAAATAGGCATATATTTATGTGAAAAAGCATGCCATACTTCCACGTCAAGGGCTTCGCTGTCCTCGCAAGGTATATACAGAGCTGCAATTGTGGCATCTATTTTTGAATATATCAGACTAGGTACATCATTGCATTTGGTCCCACACAACAAAAGCATTGAGAGTGAGGTAGATATTTTAGTTTCACATTATGCACGTGCCAGGACACAACAATGGCCATTCCATGTGCAGACGGAGTAAGCATACTTGAGCTTGACAGGGTTCCCTAAAGCGAGCTTGATGGTCGCGGCCATGTGCATCATTAACTAGAGCACTTGAGTCTGGCGGGGTTCACTAAATAGGTTTTTCATAATTGAGTGCTTTGGAGATACAACATATACGGTTCAAAGATTTGCAATGGACAGCTATCTACCAAACAAATGAGCTAGACCATTGATGATATGGTTTAAGCCTTATTTTTTTTTACATGTACTTACCGGTTATGTGAGCTTGAGTATGGAAAAGAGCTTAACGTGCTTATAGTAGATCTAGATTGAAGACCGGTTGGCACAGACCGGAGGCTGTGCATGTTAGAGGGGGTGGATGTTGTGCTGCTCCGCTTCCATGATGGGAAAAAGAGAAAAGGAAAGCAGAAAAAGTCTATTTGAAGCTTACACGACCAGGGCTCGAGAACAAGCAAGGAGATCCAGGAAGTATATGTTTTATGTGGTTCTGAAGGCCTAACCGTAGAGATTTCATGCTTGAAGAAAAGGTTTTAACATGTTAAAAGGCTCTTAGTACATGCAAGGAAACTTGGGTAGAGGAAGACATGTGGTCAGTGGTAAAAAAGAAAGTGTGTGAGAGACTTCACACCTTTGCTCGAGAACAAGCAAGGAGATCCAGGAAGTATATGTTTTATGTGGTTCTGAAGGCCTAACCGTAGAGATTTCATGCTTGATGAAAAGGTTTTAACATGTTAAAAGGCTCTTAGTACATGCAAGGAAACTTGGGTAGAGGAAGACATGTGGTCAGTGGTAAAAAAGAAAGTGTGTGAGAGACTTCACACCTCTGCATGAGGGAGGCCGAAAAAGTCTTAGTCTGTAACATTTTTGTAAAACAGGTTTTTGGTAAAAAACGGACCAAACTAGGACAAGGAAAATGGCGCTTTGAGCATTTTTGCGTCTCACACACAGGGGCTAATTCTGCACCAATTAGGAGATATTTAAGCTTTCGTACTCTGCTGTATTATTGGGGGGGAAGCCATAAGCTTTGAGCATTCTAATCCTAAGCCAAGCTTCCATAGCCACTCTAATCCAAGCTTTCATAGCCACTCTAATCAAAGAAGCCATAACCCAAGCCGTAATCTCTTCCATAAGCGATAATTAATCATTTTCATGGGATCTGTGTGTGTGTGTGTGTGTGTGTGTGTGTGTGTGTGTGTGTGTGTGTGTGTGTGTCTCTCTCTCTCTCTCTCTCTCTCTCTCTCTCTCTCTCTCTCTCTCTCTCTCTCTCTCTCTCTCTCTCTCTCTCTCTCTCTCTCTCTCTACCTTGAAGCAGTAGGGGAAGAACGAAGGAGAGGAATATTATCAAGGCAAGCTTGGTAGATTAAACCGATGTAAGGAGCTCAAACTCCACAATTAATATTTAATTTAAGCAACGGTATTGTTAATTGTCCACTTTGGATAATCAAGCTTCAGAATCTTGTTCAAGTTGTTAATTTTAAGCTTTGTCTACATTAATTGTGTCTTTTGCAACTCTCTTCCTCACACCTCTCACAGTCAAAGGCCCCGCGCCTTCTCGACTCACCTTTCAAACACAAAACCTTTTATGGAAATGTACCTATCAAGAGAAATGTATATAAGTCAATGTTTTATAACCCTAAGGAGACTTGTGAAATTTTCAAACTATTGTGTTTAATGTGTTGTGTCTATGAGAGAGAGAGAGAGAGAGAGAGAGAGAGAGAGAGAGAGAGAGAGAGAGAGAGGTCTTATCTCTTTGCTACGTGCGCTATGAAATTGTGAAGCCAACACCACCAATGAGCTAGCAATGGTGAGGGCTATGCACCAGCGCCAAGCTTGCAAAGTTTTGGTTTCGTCGTGAGGCAAGATTCTGAGTGAGTTATCTTGCAAATCATGTGTTTTTTTTTAGAGTTCTTCATACCAATAGATTCACGGCAAGTAGAGCTATACATTAGGATCATAAAAGGTGAGAATCGGTGACTTGTAATAGACTACATGTCTCCATACGTTGTCACCGGGATGGAAACACACAAAACGCCTCTATAATGACCCGACACACACTCTTGGGATGATACACACACACATTATGGGGCACCACTCGGCTTACACAACCAGCCTGGCCGAGACAGGAAACACAGACGGAGTGAGAAGAGAGAGATTTCCCAATTGCCCACTCAACACTCACACATACACACTCACATACACACACTCTCAATTCAACTCAAAGGAGGCAAATTGTTGTTGTTTAGACTCAATGAAGCTCAGCCCAACACCAATGGGGCAAATAGTTTACACAGTATTGAGGAAATACACCAGATACAACCACAAAGTTAAGTAGAGACTTCACTCACCGGAGAAGATTACACAGAAAAAAGCAGAAAATCTGTGAGGAATTTGGCAAAATGGACAGCGCCATTGCGTCCATAACGCCCAAAAACCCCACCCTACAATGTCACAGTGCTCAAATCCGACCTCGGATGAGCAGTTTAGGGCCAAAAAATGCTCCAAAAACAGCAAAAACACACTTGCAGCTGTTCCTCCTCTCTTCTCCACGTTTTTTCTGGTCTTCTCTCAGTTTTTTCAGTTCCCACACTTAGCTTTATTAGTTGGGCACCCATGGCCTTTTAGATGACCTCAAACGAACCCCGAACAGGCCAAAAACTGACCTCGCAGTGAATAGTTGTCACCTTTTTGCATCATCCGCACACCTGGCACTCAGTTTTTTCAAATAATGCATCCCGCAACCACGTGAAGTGGCCCCAAAAAGTGGTCCTCGTGATGACCTTTCTGCATAAGTATCACAAGAAAACACCCGCGTCGTGTCCATACTTCTCCGCGTGCAAGTATTGACCCCATTCGACCTCCTGACGCCACTCGATGCCATCTGATGCACCTGCTTACCTCATGTCGTCGGCCCTCAGATAGCTTCCTCAAGAATTTTTACGTGCTACCAGCTCCTCCTGATTGTAGAAAAAACACACTGGTACTGGAAATAGTGAAAATTGATGCACTATGTACACCCTGTCCTACCTGTACACATGTGGGCCCCACGTAACCACCTGGCTCTGAAAAATGGGCAATTCTTTATTTGATGCACCATGCATGTATATGTACATATGCGCAATCCCTTGCTCCAAAAAACTCCTGACATAATTTTCCCATCCCCTAGCCTGCTAGATCATTCATGATCAGCAGCAACAAAGAGAGATATGAGACTCGCCGCATCACAGGTCTCCTCATCCCTCACCAACACTGCTTGATCCACAGACAGCTCATCTTGCTCCACCATCATCAATCTAGCATGATACAATTTAAGATGCAATCGATTTACCCTTGACTTATGTAGAACACCATCCAGGTTAGCCAGATGATATGTGCCATTTGGAAAACACTCCACTACCTTGAAAGGGCCTTCCCACTTAATTTGAAACTTCTTTTGGAAGGTGTTGTCCGGCTTACTGTTGTAGCGCAAAACCAATTCATGTTTCTTGATACCCTTACTTTTGACCTTTTCATTTATCTTTGCCAAATCCTTATCCTGCATCTGCCCATAATGCTCCACTGCGCTCATCCTATCCAACTGGACCTCTTGTAACTGCAAGAGCCTCTCTTTGAATGCATCACTAGGCGGCCCAAGCAACTTCTCTAACATCTTGACCGCAGGAAACTCTACCTCCACAGACAATAGTGCTTCCTTTCCATACACCAAATGAAATGGAGTAAACCCTGTACCTGTCTTCACCGAAGTACGGTAAGCCCATAATGCACTAGGCAATTCCAAATCCCAATTCTTTCCTTGGTGCTCTGTCACTTTAGAAAGAATTTGTACCAAATCAACATTGAATCTTTCATTTAAGCCATTACACTGCAGGTAATAAGGAGTGGTATGATGGTGCCTAATCTTCATCTTTGTGCATAAGAAGTCTAGCAGTTTAGCTCTAAATCTTGGCCCTTTATCTGAAAGTAGCTCTAATGGCACCCCAAACTTGCAACATATTTCATCATACACAAATTTTGCCACATCCTTTGCAGTGATCTGTTTTACTGCTATAGCCTTTGCCCATCTAGAGAGATAGTCCACGGCCGTCAAGATATAGCTTTTGCCTCCGCTTGTGATAGGTAACGGGCCTATTTCATCAATCCCCCACTTTTCAAACACATCAAACACCTTAATGGTTTTTCGTAGCTTTGGCTTCAACACTCTCTTCCCAAATGCTTGACACCTATTGCAAGACCTACACCAATGGTGAACATCTTTGTGCAAACTAGGCCATACATACCCCTCTTGCAAAATCTTATGCAAGGTGATCTTTAGAGCAAAATGGCCACCACATGTGCCTTCATGATTCTCTTCCAACACTCTGTAAAGCTCCTCCCGCCAAGGTACACGTCTCAACACGAGATCAGCCCCTTTCATGTATAAGACATCTCCAATCTTCTAAATCTCCTTTGGAATGATTCCTGTTAGCAAAAACTCCTCTTCTTGAGCCAAAATTTCCCGGCCATGATAAAGAGGTAAAGTGGTCCTCAACACAAATAGATCCCCAATCATGCCTTGAGCTGCTTCATGTGCCTCTCCATTTAGAGCACGTTCAATGTGTCTGATGATCCATGCTTCGAACTTTTTTAACAGGCCTTTAATTCTGAAGCACATTTCCTTGAATGAGGTGTTCTTGCTCTTCCACACACCCAGCACTTGCTTCACCACTAACAAGGCATCACCTTTAATGCTCAACCTTCTTTTCCCATGCTTCAAACAAATGTGTAATCCGGCTTCCAGAGTAGCATATTCAGCCTCATTGTTACTATGAGCATCCAATTTGAACCCTCTCTTGCATACTAGCTTCCCCTCTGGATCATAAAGTGCTATACCCCCTGAAGCTGCATCATGGCTCTTTCTATATGAACCATCAAAGAACAACACATGTGCATTGCTGATCTGTGGCACTTCTTCAACTACCTTTCTCACCACCTCTTCCTTAACAATAAGGAGATTCTCCTTGTAGGTCAACAAATCAGCTAGGGTAGCCCTTGTACTATCTTCCACTAGAAAAGAGAACTCAAACTCTTGCAGCTCAATTACCCATTTCTTCACCACATTTGACATGTTAGTACCATTAATTAACTGTGGCAAAAAGGCATAACTCGTCAAGAAAACAAAAGGCCGTGGTAGCAAGTAATGACGAAATCGTCGACAAGCAAATATTACACTAGCCATCACTAGCTCTACTTCCGAGAACTTTCTCTCCGCTACCAACTTCACTCGGCTTGCACAATACACTGGCCTCATATAATGGCTGCCCTTCCCCTTTTGCAATAGCATGGCTCCAATGGCATCATCCCCTACTGATGGATTTACATAAAACACTTTCTCCCAATCAGGAGCCTGCATGGCTGACAACCCCCCTAACACCTCTTTCACCTCTTGAAACACTTCTTCACACTTGTCATCCCATTGCAATGGATCATGCTTTGCCACTTGCTATAATGGATAAAGAAGTTGCGAAGACAATGGAATAAACCGTGCCATGTAATTCACTTTGTGTATAAAAGTTTCCAATTGCTTCGTACTCGTAGGTGATGGAAGAAGAATAATAGACTTAACCTTTTCTGGATCAGCCTCAATGCCATTTTCTGACACCATATGGCCCAATAACTTCACTCTTGGCTGTGCTAGATGACATTTATTTGGATTAAGTTGTCCTCCACATTCATCATATCGAGACAATACCATCTGCAGCTTCTCGTGGTGTTCAGCCCTACTGCTATAAACACAGAATTCATCCATAAAAGCTTTAACACAACTACCAATGAATGGTTCCAACACCCAATTTGCTCTCTCTTGATAGAAGGAAGGTCCATTTGACAACCCCAATGGCAATACTATGTAGCAATAGCAACCCCATGGCGTAATAAAAGTGGTCTTTGTGCGGTCTTTAAGAGCAATCTTCAATTGAAAATAGCCTGAAAAACCATCACACACACTGTACCTCTCATAACCTGCCACTGAATCCAAGATCTGATCGATGAATGGAAGAGGATATGGGTTCTTCTTAGTGGCTGCGTTTAAGGGTTTAAAATCTACACAAATTCTCCACTTCCCATCCTTCTTTGGACTGACTACAACTGGACTCACCCATTCTGTGGTCTCCACATGGACTATGAACCCTGCCTTCAACAACTTGTCCACCTCTTCTCCCAAGGCTTCCATTTTCTCTTGACCCATCCTTCTTAGCCTTTGCCGCACTGGCCTAGCACCTTCTTTCAGCTCTATATGCATCTCTTTGCCCTTGAACCCTCTGATCTCTTCATATGAAGTAATGAACAAATCAGGAAAACTAGCCAGCATGTGCAAATATATATCCTTCTCCATAGCTGAGAGGTCTCCACTGATCATTTGTGTCATCAATTCCTGCTTCTTTGACAACTCAACCTTGGTTTGCATCAGCCCTTCAATCACTTCATAAGGCCCTTCACTTTCATCTTCAACCTCATTCGCAAATGCAACTAAACCAAACTCCTGGATTTCTTTGTTCATCAAAAGAAATGCAACATCAGCATCCTCATCATTGCTGGTAGTGCTATCATTGTCCTCATCTGTCACCGTGGAAGAGTCTTCATCACTAGACTCATCCTCATCTTCATAAATCTCCTCTAATCGTTTCCTTGTGTCCATATTATAAAGCTTCTTGGTACCTGTCTTTCCATAGAGGCTAATCGTACCATGTCACCAATCTTGAACAACTCCCACTACATGTAACCATGGTCTGCCCAGTATAATAGGATATGCTCCCAACCCTGTTGGCATCACATGAAAATCAACCACTGCCTTTGCATCATATGCCTCCACTTCTAAGCTCTTTACAACACCCAAGCATTTTAGTTTTTGATGGTTTGCCAATCTGATCCGAAAACCTGACACCCTAGCCACTGTGAGAACCATCTTCTCAACGCATGAGTGTGTTATGACGCATATTTGGGCTCCGCAATCCACATAACCTTGTCCCAAATTTTTCCTTTTATGCCACACATCTACTATTGGACAAATGTCTGGTACCTCATCCATTGCCAACACCTTTACTGAACCTCTATCTGGCTCTTTCTCCATTGAGTTAACCATCCTCTTCCATTGTCGCTTTAGCTTAGGCACCATCTCTATAAGCTGCCCAAAAGTAACATCTGCCTTCCTGCTCGTCAGATCCTCCTTCAAGTCATAGCTTAATTGCCCATCCCCTAGTGGAAAATCTGAAACATGAAACTTTCGACGAGCTCTCCTTTTTCTCTTGGCCTTGACATCCTCGCCTTCATGGCTCTTTCCTTTCTTCTTACTAGGAACTGGGGCACTTCTTCCTTCCTTATCCTCTATGGTCCTCTTCCCAATAGGCATCACTAATGTATCCTCTAGCTTTGATGCCTTCTCCAAGGTGACTACACTTAGCACTTTTGTCTTTCCCTTTTCCTCCTTGGTCAGTCCACTGGTTCCTTCGTCTCCCTTAATTTCGATGCCATAATCATTTGACCTAGTTAGCACCTGTCTTGGAAATGGATACATGTCTCCCCCCATCCTTGGTGGCTTATCACATTGCGGGCTGATGTGACCCAACTCTCCACAATTATAACATGTGGGCGTCTGCCTCCAAAACCTACCATTGCTTAGTCCAACACCATTCCTAGGCCTTTCTTCACCTCCTGGCTGATTTGCAAACCTCCCTCGACCTCGATTATTTCCCACTTGACCTAGCATGTTTAGGCTGAGATTCTTCATCAAATCTACCACTTGTCTCATGTCTTGCCTTAGCCCATCATCTTGCACCGATGTAGTGACCACTGCTAGCATAACCTGAGTAGTAACAGGAACCACTGGTTCATGATGAACCCCTGACATGCGACCTTGTAAAGACTCTATAGGCTGAAATCCAGACCTCATGGGCAAAGACTCCACCCCTAACTGGCTGATTTTCCTCAACTTCCACTCTTTGTTCCTTGCTACCTCTAGTGCATCTTCATATGTCCTAAGCTTCTTTAGCTCCACTCTCCAACGTATATTCTCCCAAAGACCAGCCAAGAACCTGTCCTTCTTCATCATGTCAGGCGGGGGTACCTGTGGTGCTAAGGCCTTGCACATCCACTCCCATGCCAATGAGAACTTACATATGTACGCATCTACTGGCTCACCTTCCTTTTGCACCAAACCTTGTACTTCTTGCCACACTTTGTCAGGATCTTCTATCTTCACAAAATCCACTTCCAACCCATGCCTTAGATTGTCCCAACTCAATCTTACAGGTGGATCCGTTGCACGCAACTCCTCTTCAAATGTTTTGGACCAGACTCGTGTATCACTCTTCAAACAAATTTGGAGAAGACGTAACATCTACGCAGGGTCATGAATCTGGTTGCTAATGCAGGCAACCTCCATCTTTTCCAAAAATTCTTCCACATCTTCATCACTTCTTCCATGAAACTCCGAATAAGAGAAAGCCATGGCTACCCAAGTTACAATGCTTTGAGAAACCCTTTGAACACACGTGCAAGAACCCAAAACTTTTGACTACCCAATCCCCAGAAACTTCAATGGAGCTCAACTTTAGATAAGGACAAACACATGCACATCAAATGAGTTTTCATAGTTGATCATCGGAATTACAACAAGCAAAGGACATTCCAAGATCTCTCGTAATCTTCTTGGCCCGAACATAAAGACTATGCGCTGCTGGAAAAAAATCTTCCTGGACACGAACATTTATCTGGATTCTTTGAGTTAAATGAAATGGAGTGAATTGAGGGCCATTTTGATCATCCATTAAAGCCAACCATGAAGCTCCCAACAAGGCACACCTGACTTAACCTCTGATTTTGCCAAAATTTCAGCAGCATAACAACATAAATGGCTCAAAAGACCAAAAAACCATCCATCATAACTTGGAAAAATTTTGGCTGACTTTCCCCAGAAATAGAGCAGTAGGAACCCAAAATATAGACTGTATATGTATGCATAAACTGTCAACAATAGAACCCGAGCATCAAGTAGGACTCACTAGTACATAGCCTATGGCGAGGTCACAAAAAGGGTTCTCCAGCTACCTGTATCACCGAAAGGATCTCCACATTTGAGAATCCCCCAGCTCAATAAAAACCTCACGCTATCGACCCTCACACGAAGGCTAATGCAAATCGCGTATAGTCAAGTCTCAGAAATGACTATCTTCCAGACCAAGTCTCAAAAATGGCTAGGACTGCCAAATACAACCAAGTATGGCTCCACAAATGCGTACAATGGCAGTTTCCACAAGTAACGTACAATCCAGCAGACAAATGCGCTCAAATAGGCGCCAAGTGATGCATACCCACAACAACTGCAAGTGACATCACTGTTAGTATATCACTGTACTCCAGCTACCTGTACCTGTGTGAATCACCTGTACCTGTACTTGTCCTTGTAACCTGTAACCTGTAACCTGTAGCCGTGAATCTCGAAGCTTGAAGCTCGAAGCAGAAGGTACTCGAAGAAGATCCTCCGTGGGGGCGCCAAAAAAATGTGAGCGGGATGGAAACACACAAAACGCCTCTATAATGACCCGACACACACTCTTGGGATGATACACACACACACATTATGGGGCACCACTCGGCTTACACAACCAGCCTGGCCGAGATAGGAAACAGAGACGGAGTGAGAAGAGAGAGATTTCCCACTTGCCCACTCAACACTCACACATACATACTCACACACACACTCTCAATTCAGCTCAAAGGAGGCAAATTGCTGTTGTTTAGACTCAATGAGGCTCAGCCCAACACCAATGGGGCAAATAGTTTACACAGTATTGAGGAAATACACCAGATACAACCACAAAGTTAAGCAGAGACTTCACTCACCGGAGAAGATTACACAGAAAAACATCAGAAAATATGTGAGAAATTTGGCAAAATGGACAGCGCCATTGCGTCCGGAACGCCCAAAAACCCCACCCTACAATGTCATAGTGCTCAAATCCGACCTCGGATGAGCAGTTTAGGGACAAAAAATGCTCCAAAAACAGCAAAAACACACTTGCAGCTGTTCCTCCTCTCTTCTCCACGTTTTTTCTGGTCTTCTCTCAGTTTTTTCAGTTCCCACACTTAGCTTTATTAGTTGGGCACCCGTGGCCTTTTAGATGACCTCAAACGGACCCCGAACAGGCCAAAAACTAACCTCGCAGTGCATAGTTGTCACCTTTTTACATCATCCGCACACCTGGCACTCAGTTTTTCCAAATAATGCATCCCGCAACCACGTGAAGTGTCCCCAAAAAGTGGTCCTCATGATGACCTTTTTGCATAAGTATCACAAGAAAACACCCACGTCGTGTCCATACTTCTCCGCGTGCAAGTATTGACCCCGTTCGACCTCCTGACGCCACTCGATGCCATCTGACGCACCTACTTACCTCATGTCGTCGGCCCGCGGATAGCTTCCTTGAGAAGTTTTATGTGCTACCAACTCCTCCTTATTGTAGAAAAAACAGAGTGGTACTGGTAATAGTGAAAATCGATGCACTATGTACACCCTGTCCTACCTGTACACATGTGGGCCCCACGTAACCACCTGGCTCTGAAAAATGGGCAATTCTTTATTTGATGCACCATGCATGTATATGTACATATGCGCAATCCCTTGCTCCAAAAAACTCCTGACAACATGTTTGCTGCACCAAGTGGTTACGGGCAAGATATGGGGTCAGTGTCCGTAGGGTAGAAACATCCTGGTAAGAAGAGGATTTCCTATGAGTTTCGAGGTGATTCAAAGACTTTTGGTCTTGATTTTGGTAGCGTGAGATTTGTAGGTTATATTGTAGTCACTAGCACATAGGATGTCTGGATTTGATTTCCTCGAGTAGTGATTGTCTTATAAGGTCGAGTACATGAATGACAACCATCTATTTGCTTCCATGTGCTTGCAGGTCAAGCTACATCCTTGGCCGAAATTTTGGTATGTTGGTTTAGTTCTTGCTATGCTAGCGTCTGCTCACGGCATATCCGTGAATAGTAAGTGGGGTGATGGAGTTAAAAGAAGTGGGTGATGGCCGCCATGCAAGGTAGTGGGGTGGTCCACACTATTGGGTAAAGGCCGTTGGTGCCCGGCCCATGTGATACTAACCAATAATCTTTGCAATATATCAAGAATGATATATTACAAAAATGGGT
The DNA here is from genome assembly GCF_014529385.1 of Adiantum capillus-veneris. NCBI lineage: Eukaryota > Viridiplantae > Streptophyta > Polypodiopsida > Polypodiales > Pteridaceae > Adiantum > Adiantum capillus-veneris. The sequence continues at coordinate 71,897,476 of NC_140953.1, read as the reverse complement.
GATCGAGTGATCCTTCTTAGTGTTCCATCAGTCAATGCTCCCCCCCTCTGTGTCCATGTCGTCCCTAACATGACTGGTCCATATCTTTATATGGTATTTCTACTCCATTTCTTTGCTCAATAGAACCCTAGTGGCTTTATCATCTTGAAGTATGATTCATATCTGATATTGTTGATGCTCACCATTGGTCCAAAAATCTTGCTGTCATATGTGAAAACCCCATGTAGAAAGCCTCTTCAAAGACTTGCATGTGGAAGCTGGGTAAAAACATCAACCTTTGGTACAATTAATGCAGAGGCTTGTGGCAAGGAATGAGTGGAGAGGTTGTAAGCTAATTTGAGGAGAGTGTCCCCCATTGATAGTAGACGTGAGTCCGTAGATTTGTGCAGCACGAACACCTCAATGCAGGCTAGCAACATTTTGCAGATCTTCCTGAGCATCACACACATCAAATCAAGAGAGCCAGTGAAGATCTTAATGGTGCCCATTAGGGTTTCACCATATAAGTCCCACTAATTATATCTCCTTCTTTGGGTGGTGGAACCTTATGATAATTAAGCCACGTGGGATGATTTTTCAAAAGCCTCGCATGGTCTTTCCAAGTGCGCATCCTTGGTACTGGGCAGAAAGAGACACCATCTTTGATAGACTTTGGAGCATCGACCATACATACTAGGTATGCCTGGTACTTTGTGAGCCAACCTTTTGTCCACTTTGTCTGTGAGTCTACTATTCTCTTGGAGACTGCTTGATCTTTGATGTTTCTCTCAAATAGTGGTGTCGTACCCTCTGCTCGAATTCTTTTCTTGATAGTGAGCACTTTGTACTTGAGCAAAGGGTAAGGGAGGGATGGATGCATCCACTCTTCTCCGATTACATTCATATCTAGCCATAGCACTTCTGCAAAGTGTAGCATCCTCTATTCCCATTCTATTGCTGCTCTGACATTTTCTTCAGTGTTGGCCGATACATATGCCAAACAGGGTGGTTCATATTAGTTTACATTTATGCTAAAAACCTTCAAAGCCAAAGCCATGCTTAACATTGCCTTGGATGAAGTGTATGCCAAATGTGATGCACCATGAGGGCTAAAGGCCACCCGAGTTTAAAGCTTAAGGTCGCCCAATGAAGCACTAGGGTCGGCCAGAGATGTATATCAAATGTGGTGCCCAAAGTAAGGGAATAAAGCCGCCCAATTAAGGGGGAATGGATTTTTTGTGCTTGGTAATGCTTTAGTCGATATATATGCCAAATGGGGTGCCCTTTAAGGGCCGCCCGTCCAAAAGAAGCCAAGGGCGCCCAATATAATCTGTAGCCGCCCTCCCAATAAGGCCAAAGGGGGTTAATTGTGTGTGAAAGGGAGAAAATAAAAGGAGGGAGATGGTGCATGCAGAAAACACGAATGCAGGGGAGAGAAGTAGGGATTGCGCTGGCCGCTACGTCTCTCGAATACTGGTTTTTATGAAACGGGATATCATCAACAGGCTCCGGCGATAATTTTGGTGCTAATTGCAGGCGATTTGGTGCACTCCAACCCCGTGGCTTGCCATGTGATAGGACCCACTCCCATGCCATGTCAGTCACGGCGCCGTGACTGCATGGGGGAGGGGCTTATTTATAGGGAATAGGGGTTTTTTTAGCAAGGCAAGGAGGTAATGAAGCAAGAAAAAAGTGGTAATGAGCACGAGAGTTGAGAACGAAGGGTTTTTTAGGGCTCAAGAGGAGAAGTTCCGTGAGCTCGAAGGGAGAAGGAAGCAAAGCTCTCTCTTTTTCTGTCTCGTCCTCGGCTGTCAAAACAAGGCTCTCGTCCTCGGCTAGCAAAAGAAGGCTTTCATCCTCGGCTAGTAAAGCAAGCAAGGAGGATCCGGAGCAAGGCTCTTCCTCTCTCTCTCTTGTGCTTGAGAAGCAAAGCAAGTAAAGGGAGGATCTCTTTCTCTTGTCCTTAGCAAGGCAAAGAGGGAAAGAAGAAGGCAAACTAAAGTGGGTCTCTCTCTCTCTCAAGAAGGAGAGGCAAAGCTGAGGATTATCACTCTCGGCCCTCGAGTAACTTGAAGGAGACTCGCTCTCGAGTAAGCAAGGAGGAGAAGTTGCATAAAAGATACAAGGGATCTCGCAGGCATGAAGGGAGTCGAGCTCAACAAGCAACAAAAGAAAGGAGTCAACAACGATATTAAAGACTTAAAGCAGAAGACAATCGATTCTAAAAAACTGACACAAGGATTTTTGTTTGTAGGTGACATCTTAGGTTTAGTTAAACTTCTTGATGAATCACGGAGCTGTTAATGGCCCGGGAAAAACTGTAAAGGGAGAGTAAACTCCTAGATCGTCACTTGAATTAATTAACGGTGTTATTAACGGCACCGCTTCATAATTGTGCATTAATTTCGTCAGTGTTGCCAATTTCCAAGCAAATTTTGTGCGTCAGTAGCATTTCCATTTAGCTAATAACTACTGTTTTGTGCGGTGGTAGCATTTCCAATTAACTAATAACTACTGTTTTGTGTGGCGCGGCAACTCTTGGCTTCCCTCTTCTCCCATAGCTAGTAGCCCTGGCTAACATTTCGAGCACATATACCCCGACACCGCTCCTGCACTTGCTCTTGTAGCCCTTGGGGTCCCTCTTAGCCTTTGTATGGTTAACTCTTGGAGCTCTAACTTGTCTTTAAGTTCTATTATCTCATCATGAGCTAACTCTAGCTCATCTTCTATCTTCTCTTTTTCCTCTTATAGATTGGCAATCTCTTTAGATACCTCAGCCATTTGTAGCATGATGCTCTCTTTTTGTGCTTTCTGCTCTCTAAATGGCACCATGGAGTTATTCTGTGAGGTTGTCATGCGCTCCTACCAGATTTTCCTCTCTTGTCCTGAGTTTGCTATTTTCTTCAACCACAGTGAGAGATATTATTTTGATTTGATCTAGAATTTGGTGGGCAACTCTCACGTCTTCTTTGTTTGCTGCTACCATACTCTTTACTGATGGCCTAGGTATTGGTCTAGCCAGTGGGACTTGGTGGCCCATACTTAGCAGCACTCCCACTGGAGAAGGGCACCACAGTCTTTTGAGAGGTCTCCATCTTGGCATTGGTGGGACTTGTACCAATCCCAATAATCCAGGCGGTGATAAATGAACTTTTGGTCCTCTTCTTTGAGTATCATGGTGCTGTGACTTCTCCTCAACATTTTCTTCGTTCCTTGCAGCCCATGGCAGGATAGAAGTGTCATTACACTACCTTATAAGCATCCACTGCCGTGCATCCCGCTTTGAGTATATTGTCATATGTGCATCTTTTGGTCTTTTCCTTTTCCTCTGGCACTGGCTCAGCCTCTGATTTCCTCTTTGGCAAATCCTTTTGTTGGGATGTTGGGGGTTTTGGGCTTGGAGGTTGTTGTGTGTATTTTGGGGGAGATAATGGTGGTGTTGTACTACCTCCCTTCCCCTTGGACTCTTTTTCTTCTTCTCCTTGTGCTTCAGACTGCTCTTGCATCTTCCTCTTAATATCTTAAACTTCCTCATCAGTGAAAGGCTCTAGATTCTGGTGTTCTATTACCCTCTTGGACGAATCTGCTAGAGGAAATCAAAATTTCAATTTTTGACAAGGTAGTTACATCATTTTTACCTTTTGGTGCCTGCTATTTGCCTTCATGTTACAGTCTATATGAATAGAAAATATTGGTATAATATTCAAGATAGAAGAGAAGAAGCAATGCATGAGTGGTCAGGGCAAGGGTCCAATTTACCACAGCACTCATATGGCACAAGGTTTAGATTGAGGAGAGAGTTCTCTGCAAGGGGAAGAGAGGAAGAAGAGTCTGGTAGTGATGACCAGAAAGAACCTATAAGGGGGGTTACTGCAGGAGTAGGAATTATTGAGGCGGGGACTAAACTGCAAGAACCTGAATACGAGCTTCTGGAGACCCCACCTACAAACCAAGGAGGCCAACATACAACTCTTTCTACATTAGACCCACTTTTGGGACAATTGGTTAATGTACTACTAACTCAGATAGTCTTAAGGGCAAGAATCAATTGCAGTTTGTACCATCAGGGACAAGTACTTTACCCTTCAATCCACTCTCGGTAAGAGTACTCAAAGCACTTCTAATACCTCCAATGGATGCACCAAATCCCAAGGTGGGCGCGATAAATTTTAGCGGGAAAAAGTCCCAAGATGCTGACAGCCACGTTGGTCAATTTCAAACAAGGTGGTTTGTAAGTGGATATGAGGCATTACAATTGGATGTAGTGTGAAGAAAGAGCATTTTGCAGCAACACTTCAGCATAAGGCCATGGATTGGTTCTTACAATATGGCATGATAGCTTTTTTTTAATTATAATGATTTGAGGAGATATTTTTATCAAGGTTCAAGGAGGATAAAACACCTGAAGGCATTTTGAAGATGTTGAGGAAATTGAAGCAGAAAGACTTGAAGATTATGCACAAAAATTTAAAAATTTGAACAATAGACTGGAGGTAGCACAACAACCTTCTATGGAGCAATTGGAAGACTACTTTTGTAAGGGACTCAAAAAGGAGTTCAGAACTGCAGTAGCATGGACTCCCCCGTAAGCAAATGCAAAGGATTTTACTAATTTGGTTGAAGCAACTGCAAGAGACCAAAGAAGATATGGAGGTAAGGCAAAACTAAAGGACAAGAAGAAAAAGCAAAGTGAGGATTCAGATTCAAAATCAGAAGACGAAGATTCAGTTCAAGATACTAAATAGGAGACAGATACTTATAATGAATATTGGTCAGAAAAGAAGAAGAAGCACGAAAAGAAGAAGCAGAAGAAGGATAAGGGTAAGCAGAAGAAGGAAAAGAAGGAGGGAAAGGAAGTAGTAACTGTAGATGCAGTTAACAAAATTATTCAAGAAAATCTGCAAAAAATTGGAATGAGCTAGTTTGGAATGTTAGGAAAATCATATCGTCAAGTTTGTCAACTTAGAAAATGAGGGAGACAACTGCAAATGTGGTAGCTCCTCAAGGTGTTAACAAGAGATATCAGGGACCTTCACCTCAAAGAAGGTTCCAGAATCAAAATAATTAGGGATACCAAAACACAGGTCAAAATAATAGGTAGCAGATGCAATGTAATTAATATGGATAAGTGGGACATAGACAAGGTCTTGATTGTCAATTGTGGTGTTGACACAAAAATGATAGCGGCATTCATATCATCAAGTACAACAATAACAATAATAACAGGTCTCATGAATAAAATCAACAACCTTTAACCTAACAAAAACAAAGACCTCCAGGTGAGGCTAATTTAGTAGTGCTGGAGGAATGGATTGAAGAAGAATGGACTGAGGAAGAATGGATTCAGGACATGGTAAATTTTCATCATCAGGAGGAACTAATACATGATCAGAAAGTACAGGAGTGTTAGTGTGCTCAAGTAATACGTAAGCATTACAAATGTGACTGTGCAACATGTATCCAAATTGAGAATATTCTTGAAAGCAGTGGGTGTATTGAAATCATGGTTGTATCGAGATCAGAATCAAAGCATGGAAAGGCAATTGTGTAGAAAAAATAAGATCAGGGCATTGTGAATTGGAAGAGGAGAAAAAAGCAGTGAGAACAGAAGCACTCAAGGAGGCACGAGAGTCCAAAGGAGCGAATATACCACCTCAAGAATGGGAGTTAGCTGCAAGATCCTTGACTGACCAAGGAAAAAGTACATTAGAGAAAAGCAAGACTGTATTGAAAGAGCAAGGTAGTGGTGATGAATTTTATGAATCTTTGTTTTTAGCTCCAATAGCAATTACTGTAAAGAAAATGTTGAGGTTGGTACCTGCATTTTCCCAACAATTGTTGAAAAGATTGACTAATGAAGTGGAAGGTACAACTCAGGCAATAGGTAGGGAAACTGAAGAGTTTTGTTGTGGAGAAGCATGTAAAGTCCTACCATTGGATGTTGATTACAAGGTACCAGTAGTGGGGGTTTCTATTGGAAAGGTGGTTGTTCCAAGAGTATTCTTGGATGGAGGGTCAGGAGTTAATATTCTCCCAGAGTCACCTTGTAAACGTCTAAATCTCTTGAAATGTGATCCAACATCTTTTTAGGTGAAGATGGCAGACCAAAGATGGGTTTAACCTCTGGGTATTTGAGGAATTTGTAAATCTTAGTTGGGGGACTGCAGTTTGTAGCCAACTTTGTAGTTCTTAGATTGGAAGAATTTACTTGATCTTATCCAATGATGTTGGGGAGGCCCTGGTTAAGAGAAGCAAGAGTAAAGAAATTATGGGGAGTAGACTCTATAATGATCAAAAGAGGAAAGAAAAAAATGAGGATGTGAATGGATGCAAAAAAGATGATACCACCTGGTTTCAGGACACTGCATGTAGAAGGACTAAATATGGTAGAAGAAATTGGAGAGGATGTAGAGGAGGATTTCTTAGAACTAATTCATTAGTTGTACCTATTTTTGAAGTGGTGTGCAAAAGATAGCAGCCAAATATGTGGTACAGCCAAAAGATGATGGGATAGAGTCAATAGCTCAAAAATTGATGATTACTCAGGGGAGTAAGCAATCAACAAATAAGATGGGTAATGAGCTGTTAAAGAATCTAAAGATTGAAAATAAAGAAGAGGAGGAAGCCATTGAAGCAGTGAAGCAAGCAGAGAGAGCCTTTGAACATCAGATTGCAAGAACTACTAGGGTGCCTCAGGATGAACTCCAGGAAGAACTGAACCTAAACACTCAGAAGGAGCCACGGACATTGAAGGTATCAATAGATATGGATGAGGAATTTAAACTAATATTGAAGGAATTGTTGTTAGAATTCAAAGATGTTTTTGCATGAAAATACACAAATATGAAAGGAGTAGATGCTAGCTTTTGTCAACACAAAATTAATTTAAAAGCAGATGCAGTTCCAGTTGTACCACAATGTACATGATGAATCCTAACTATGCCAAACAGGTTAAAGAAAAGATTGACAAATTGTTGGCTATAGGTTTCATTTATCCTTTGAAAAAAGTTACTTGGTTGCACAAAATTGTTGTAGTTGCAAAGAAGAATGGAAAGATTAAGGTGTGTGTGGATTACAGGAAACTCAATGCTTCTACAGTAACTAATCCATTTCCTTTACCTTTTTGTGATACACTACTGGATGTAGTAGTAGGACATGAGATTTATAGTTTGTTGGATGGTTTTAGTGGTTACAACCAAATTTCAATGGCACTTGAAGACATGGATAAAATAACTTTTGTGATGACTGAATGGGGTGTTTATGCTAGCAATGTGATGACATTTGGCTTGAAAAATGCTCCACCAACATTAAAAAGCAATACAACATGTGTTTTCTGAATTCCTTACAACATTTATGAGGATTTTCTTGAATGATTTTAGTGTTTTTGGAAAGAAACAAGAGCATCTTGAACACTTGAGGTTGTGTTTTCAAAAATGCAGGGAATTTAGATTGTCATTAAACCCAGCCAAATGTGCATTTGCAGTTAAAAGAGGAGTTCTTTTAGGGCATGTGATTTCTAAAGAAGGGGTGTCTATTGATCCCATAAAGGTGGACGCTATTGGTAAGGCACCAAAACCAAGAACAGTTAAATAATTGAGCAAATTTTGGGCCAAGTCAAGTGGCATAATGGATTCTTGAGGTATTTGACTCATGTATGCACACCATTAACAAAGCTTGCAAAGAAGGATTGTGTATTTGAATGGGGAGAAAAGCAGAGCAAGGCGCTCAAGATTTTGAAGAACATGCTGATTATAGCACCAGTTTTGATTGTTCCTCATTGGGAGTTACCATTTCACATCTTTGTGGATGCATCTCATGTAGCAATGGGTGCAACATTAATGCAGGAAACCAACAGAGGTTGGTTCATACCTATTTACTATGAAAGCGGGGTAATAACACCTATAGAGAAAAATTACACTGTTACTGAGAGGGAGTGATTGGGAATGGCTTATGCAATGCAGAAGTTTAGAATTATCTATTGGTAGATGTGGTAATTTTTCATGTGGATCACCAAGCATTGGTCTACTTGGTAAATAAACCCCACTTTTAGGGCAGTTGGCCAGGTGGATACTGCTTTTGCAAGAATTTGATTATGTGGTGATACATACTCCAGGAAGACTTCATGTATTAGCCAGTTATTTGAGTAGATTGGAAACAAGAGAGGAAGATTCTAGAGGAGTACCTGATCAATTGCCTGATGCAGAACTATTTCTAGACCAATTAGGGGACTGGTATGATGATATGCTTCAGTTCTTGAATGAAGGGGTGTTACATGAAGCAATGACTAAGGATCATAGGAAAAGACTAATTAGCATCAAGAAGTAAACCTTTTACATTTATTGCAGGAGTTTTGTACAAAAGAGGAATTGATCAGGTGATCAAGAGATGTGTTCATGAGTTTGAACAAAGAGCAGTACTGGCAGAGGCTCATGAAGGTAATTTAAGAGGACATTTTTCTCGAGATTTTATTGCAAGAAAAATATTTCAAGCTGGACGTTGGTGGCCAACTGTTATAAAGGATGTTCATGAATTCAATAAGAAGTGTTTATTGTGCAAAGGGAGGGTAGACCATTGAATGTAGACAAGATGCCCTTGCAACCTATATTACCTTTGGAACCAATTCAAAAGTGGAGATTAGATTTTGTTGGTCCCATCAAGCTACCTACAAGGTTTATACAGAACAAGCACATCTTGGTTGCAACTGATTATTGCACAAAATGGGTGGAAGCTGTGTATTTGGGATATAACAAAGCAAGGAGTGTGAAATATTTTTTGTATAAAAATACTATGACCAAGTTTGGATGCCCTATTGAGTTGGTTTTTGATTAAGAAGGAAATTTTATCAACAAAGTGATCAGTAAACTGACTAAATTGCATATGATATTGCACAAGAAATCAACCGTGTACTATCCTTGGGCAAATTGACAAGTAGAGAGTACCAATAAGATTTTGATCAGGAACCAAGAAGTTGGTGAATCAAAACAGGACACATTGGGATGAGAAGTTAGATTCACCACTTTGGGCTTTTCGGACAGTATTTAAGGTGACTACATGCATGACACCATTCAAGTTGGTTTATGGATTGGAAGCAGTAGTTCCTATGGAGTTTCTAGTACCAAGCCTCAGGGTTGCAATTTAGCAAAAACTATCTCGTGAAGAGTAAGTCTCAACTGCAAAAAGGAAGAATTACTGAAATTGGAAGAGGATAGAATTTAGAGTATGTATATTGCATCAATTATCCAACAAAGAAGGAAAGCTTGGATCAATAGGAATATAAAGTTCAAGATTTTTTTTGCAAGAGATTGGGTGATGGTTTACAACAGTAAGCTGGGACCAAGGCCTGGAAAATTGAAACTGAGGTTTGTAGGACCATTCCAAATATTTAGGTATGTGGGACTTAATACGTTTATTTTGGTTGATGATTTGGGAAAGATAATTGCCAAGCCAGTGAATGGTTTTTTACTTAAACCATTTTTTGGAGAAATAAAGGGTACTCGAGTAGAGCATCAAATTAATGATGTTAGTGGGATAGAGATGTCTTATACATGCGAGGCAGCGGAAGATGAATTCATTTTGAGGAGTGTGGAAAATTTTTCTTTGCTGTGTTTTTCTTCCTTGCTGTAGCATGCCAAGCCTTCGCAACGCACCTATGGCCGCAAGGTTTGACTCAAGGATGGAAGAGGATGAGCCCTTTGTAACGCCATGACCTTTGCAAAAAATTCGTTATTAAAGAGCTGTGGTGGATGAGTCTAGTGAGGAGGATGAGCCAAAAAATATTACACCAATCAAGACTTTACCACTTTCAAAGGAGGAAGTGATCCCAGAGTTCACCTTGTTGGACTTCAGGTATGATTTGGTGAAAAATGAGGAGAATAGTCCATGGTTGAAGAAAGTAGGGTTACTTAATTTTGCAAGGTTACCATGGATGAGCCGAAGGCAGAATCAAATGCCAATGGACATATCTTTGCACATGACTATTTGACTAAAGAACTGATTGCTGATGGTGAGACTGCACCAGTCATTGCTTCTATTCAAGCCTCCCTACCACTCATTTCACACAGCAAGATACACAGATATGTGTTTAATGATCAGGCAAAATCGCTACTGCAATTATGGGGTCTGCATGTGGTAGTACAGGGTACGAGGTTTGACTTTGATGCAGATATTATTAAACAAATCCTCGATTCTTTTGATGCTCATGAAGGCAGTGCCACTGTTAATGGAATCAAATTAACAGTGACACTTGAAGCTATTGCTTATGCCTTCAGATTACCCAATGAGAAAAATCCCAACACAGCATCAATAGAACAAATCAATCATGCTCTTAAGGAAGATGAAGCCGCTAAGAAGAAAAGGAAGACTAGTGGGCAAGGGATTCCAGTAGCCGCACTAGAGGTTTCCTCAGCCTACAGATTTATTGCAAAAGTTGTTAGTTTGAAAAACAATCCGACATATGCGTCTGAGAAATTGTTTGCAATGTTGTTGGCAAAAAGGCTAGATGATAAAGCCAAAATCAATCTCTGCCAAACTTTATCTCACAACATTTTGCAGTAGACTACCAAGCTGAAGTCACAAAGTGTATTCAAATCTTGGTATGTCTGGCAATTTTATATTGGGCTACTGCTCCAGAGCCCTTTCCCCGGGTAAAGCGAGATTGGAGTCCTAAGCCTATTCCATGATACTGACAATATGGAGTTATCTTTAGATGAAGAGGACCCAGGTAACCAACTGGCCATCACTAGACAGAAGAGGAAGGCTACACATGCTGAGGCCAGTAGTTCAAAGAACCCCAGGGTTCTCTTAAAAAAGAGTACTGCTCTGATGAAGAAACTTGGGAGTCAGGTCCAGCCCCTGCCCACTAAAAAATCTTTTGACCAAACTTTAGCAACGGCCAGAGAGTAGACTCAAACAGTAGTCAACACTGGAAAAAGTCATCAAGAAGAAACAACTGAACAGGTGGCAGCTGATACTGGCAAAGGAAAGGGAAAAAAACTGGCCAGCCCAGTCACCAATACTCCTTTCAGTGAACTGGCCAAGAAGGATCGGTTGCAACAATTGCAGAATAATCCTCTTGAAGGCCGATTGGTACTTCAAAAACCAGATTTGGTAGCATTGCCATATATAGATCCAATCATGGTTTATGAGCCAGTTGAACCTGATTCAGCTACATTAATGGCTGCTCAGAAATCATCCAAGCATCATGGAACACTATTGTCCATTCCTTAGGACATATGATGGATGTATCAGCTTCTAGTGAAGAAGTGGCTAGGCTGAAAGAAGAATTGGGAAGCAAGCAACATGAGGTTCACGAACTTCAGCACAAAATGACTGATCAATCTCTTAGGCATGCGATTGTTGAGAATCAGTCATCTCAAACAATTTAGGAATTGCAAACAAAGATGCTAAAGCTAAAAACCTAAAATCGACGACTGAATGAAGAGAAGGAGTTTGCCTTGAGAGATGCTGACAAATTTCAAACCATGTTTTGAATGAAGCTGCAGAGTTCAAAGAACTGCTCAACACCCACAATGTGTTAAAGGATTCCATTGCAGAGAGATACATATACAATAACCTTGCTGATATCCTGAATCCTGTTGGGAATGTAACAATGAAAATGGATAATTTAAAGGCACTCATTGAGACTATTCGAAGTAATCTCCAAGATAAGATCAGTGAATATAATATAGCCTTGGTAAATCAAGCCATTATGGATTATATCAGTAAGCAAGATGATACTAATAAGAGGAGTCTGAGTAGGAAGAAGAGAATGAGGAGGAAGAGGATGAAAATTTGGATGACAAGCCTGATGGTGATGATCCTCCTCCTTCCCCACCCTCACGCTCTGGAGCTGGAGGATCAGCTGCAACTAGGGGTAGTGGACCCAACAAAGGCACTCCGGGTACTGATTAGGACCAGCAAAACCAGCAGCCGGATGATCAGCAGCAAGCTAGTGACCAGCACAATAAGGGCAATGCTAGAGAACCTCCAATACACGAGTCATAGCATATTCTAGATAGCAAAGGAAAAGCCAAAGCTGTGACTGAATATTTTGAAGCTGATACACAACACTCTTATAGTTTATCACACTGAATAAGAGATTAAGGTATCAGCAAGCTCATATTACTAGACATTATTTTGAGGATGACACTCTGATCTTTGATTTGGAACGCTTCTAAAGGCTGTATGTAGGAGCCAGGGAGATGGTTCAACACTGGAAATCGGCTACTTTTCATGATCAAGAGCTATGCCAACTACCTATTCATCCCATTACTATTCAGCTACTAGAAAGGATGCCTGAGTGGACATTGACTTTTGATGATATGATAGTCAATTCACATTGGCAGAGACAGTCTACTACAGATCACCACTCCATTGCTATTTGTTGCTAGGAAACATACCTACATACAGATGTATGAAGGAGGTCAGGAGTCAATTAAAAGAATTGTTGCTTCATATGCAGATTGCCAGAGGTGTCTTGGATCAAAGGGTGCAGTCCATCATTGAAGATCAGCCTTCCAGCAATAAAGGACCCCAGACCCAAATGTCAGTAGGAGAACAGGCAACTGCTCTTCGAAAAATCTTTCAGTTGGTCCGGTTTACTAGGAAGATGATGCAGTAAGAGAATCAAACTGCTCTCAATTTTTTGGACTTTGTACCTGATTCTCCAGTACTCTTGTATGTTTTACTTGCCAAGGAGGAAAAACTGCCAAGATTCTTCCCAGCCTTGTATCCTCAACATCCGGAACCAGTAGATCAGCTCACTTATCACAGCATCACTGATGGACTTTGTGACTGGTATGAGCGAGTCACTATGGAATGAAAAGCCTAGCAATCACTTGTCAATGATGCTCTCAAAATAGACACAATCATGGATCTACATGGAGCAATGAAAAAGTTCAACCTATATATGGGTGACTAGAAGATCCAGCTCCGTGGATTAATGAAGATCACAATCAGTTACTTCAACTGACTATGGAGTCCTCCAAGATTGTGATCTTCATTAATCCAGCTCCGTGGATTAATGAAGATCACAATCAGTTACTTCAACTGACTATGGAGTCCTCCAAGATTCCTGAAAAGGATATCACTGCCATACCAAGATTGGGACCACAATACAAAGAAATGGCAGAGATTCTCAAGTTCAAAGTTAGAATGAAGATGAATCAATCACTTTTGCAAGGATGGATTCACACAGCCTCACATCGTCATAAAGTGGTCAGAACCCGTCTGACTAAGGGAAAATGCAATTTATATGATCCTGACACCAAAACTTACAACGCCCTCATGCCTTATGAATTCAAGATAACCACAAAAAGGTGGGACCAATTGGAGCAGGAGACCATTTATAGACTTATTGAGAAGGACAATGCCGGCACTGGGACTTCTGAGGAACCAAAGAATAAGGGCAAGAGGAAGCGCGTTCAGTGGAAGGATACTGGGTAGTTCCATCTCAGAATCAAACGATGGATTTTCCCAGTTATCTAGTAAGCACTGGAATCTCCTTGGACGGGTACCCTTGAAATTATAACTATATGGGTGTCAAGCACTCAACAAGCATGAAGTATGGTATAAAGCTAGCAATACCAAAAGAGGACTATCATGAGGAGCATCGGACAACTCAAAAAACCAGAGGAATTTTCTCAACAACAAATAAGAATCAGGCGGTGGATTTTTTTCCAATCAGAAGGAAATTTTGGGTTATACCAAAATTCAAGAAAGGAGGGAAGGATGTAGAAGGCAAGGACAATCTCATCAGGCGGGAACTGCTCCTTAAGAGGCCGACAACGGTAACTCCTACACCGATAGTAATTCGGTAGTAATTACAGTAGTTATTACTACAGTAACCTTGTAAGCCTATAAATAGGACCCACTACAATGTCTCTAGGGATTTTTGGATTTCGGGGGTTCTTTTGACTTTTGGCTAACTCTTGCTTCTATACTTTTAGCTTCATAAGCGTTTGGCTTTCAACTTTGTAATCACTTACTCCTGTAATCAATTCTCAGACATCATCTGAGTTTAAGCTTGTTGTATACTATACTGATTATCCTTGTACTGCTGGTCTGAACCTATAATACCATTCCTAGTCTTCCAATTGTGTCTTTCATTTCACTACATTTTTCCAGTTCAATTCTCTATTTCAGTCCAATACTTAATTCCAATCCTTACTAATTGAACCGCCTAAACTCTAACACTGGAATAGATGTCTGAAGAGACCAACTCCCATTCCAATCTATGAGATTGAACACACGGAGTGGGTGTCACCAATGGTCGTGGTGCCTAAAAAGAACGGTAAATTGTAAGTGTGTGTAAATCTCAAGTAAGTAAACACTACTACAATCCGAGACAACTATCCCTTACCCATCACAGATCATGTGATTAAAAGAGTTGTTGAAAAGGAGGCCTACAACTTTCTAGATGGCTTTTCAGGTTACAACCAACTCGCGATCATGCCAGAGGATCAACACAAAATTGCCTTTTTGATAGAATGGGGCATATTTGCATATCGAATGATGCCATTTGTTCTAACCAAATGCGCCTGCCACATGCCGCATTCCAAAGGCTAATGAGTCATGCATTCAAGGAATATCTAAGACAATTCTTAGAGATTTATATGGATGACATGTATGTACGTTCTCTTCAAAAAAACAAACATGTAGATCACTTAAAGAAATACATTGAGAAATGTAGAACATACCATATCGGCCTCAACCCTGAAAAGTGTGTTTTCATGGTAAGATAGGGCAAGATTCTAGGACATACTATGTCCAAAAATTGGTATTCTTAAACATCTTGAAAAGATACAGGTGATTGTTGCTCTTCCACGACCAAAAAAAGTTAGGGATGTACAAGAATTCATGGGCCATTGTGGGTATTATTGTAGATTTGTTTACATGTATGCGATTATTGCAAAACCTCTCTACCCACTTATCACTAAGTTTGAGTGGAACGAAGAGTGCAAGCAATCATTTCAGTAATTGAAGTAGAGACTTATTTCTACTCTAATACTAAAAGCTTCTGATTGGAACAACATCTTTCATGTCCGCATAGGTGTATTGGCTTACGGCTATATCTTGGCTCAACCTGGGAAAAACAAGATGGATTTTTTGATATGTTACTCCTTTAGATAGCTAAACAACACGGGACGCAATCACACCACCACGGAGAGAGAGAGGGCTTGGTGATGGTCTACTCTAAAAAAGTCTAGACATTACCTACTTGCAAACACATTTGTGTTCTTTGTGGACCATCAAGAATTATTATACCTAGTAAAAAAACCCTACAATATTGGTTGCATCATTTGATGGTTCCTAATATTGCTTGAGTTTGATTTCTTGGTGGTGGTAAAAAAGGGAACCACACATTAGAGAGCAGAGCATTTGTCACAAATGTTACATGGGGAAACTTCGATAGGGGTTGATGATGATTTACCAGACTCTTACCTCTTCAACATATAGACGCTACCAAGATGGGGCAAATAGATCATACCATTGCTCACCATAGGTTTACTGCAGATAGAGAGATAGACATTAATCATTGAGAAATCTTGCAATCTAGTTTTCATTGCAGGGTGGCTGTATAAATGAGGATGAGATGGCATACTCAAATCATGCATCAAGCCATGCAAAAAAAGAATTGTATCTTCAACAAGCTCATGTGCAAATCACAAGCATACATAATGCCAAAACAAAAACATATAAGAGACTGATGCTACTTGGGGTGTATTGGCCAAATATGCAGAAAAACGTGTACGACTATGTTTGCTCATGTAATGTCTCGCCAACCAAAAAACCAATCAAGCATGCTACATTGTTTAGGCTAGTCGTGGCACCACAATGGGTGAAGTAGGTGTTAGACTACTTAGAACATGGAGTTCTACCAGAGAACTTGAGCAGAGCTAGAGTACGCTCGATACAACATGAATCCAAAAAATATGTTGTAATTGGAATCCAACTTTATCAAAGAGGGATGGATGAAAACTTACAAATTTGTGCTACAGAGAGTGAATACTTGCCCATACTTGAGCAAGCTCATGCTGGTCCAGCAGGAGGACACTTTTCAGCCGGACAAAATTGTGAAAACTATACTCCTAGCTAGGGATTTGGTGGCCTACTCTATTTAATGATGCGGAATGTTATTTGAAACATGGTGATGCTTGCCAATTTACTAAAGTACCGGCACGACGAGATGACATGCCGCTAAGTCCAATGATGGGAGCACGTGCTTTTGCCAAGTGGGGATTAAACTTTGTCGGGCCTATCTCTCCAACAACCTATAGATTGCACGCTCAATACATTATAGTGGCAACAAACTATCTAACAAAGTGGGTTGAAGCTAAGGCCACCCAAAAAAATGATTTTTGGACCACATCACAATTCTTATATGAGAACATTTTCACGCGTTATGGCCTTCCTATCAAAATTGTGAGTGATTGAGGCACGCATTTTGTAAATGACATGATTGAATTCTTGTTGCATGAATTCATGATCATTCATTCTAAATTAGCACCATATCACCCTCAAGCCAATGGATAGGCTGAGGGCACCAACAAAGTTTTGTGCACAGGTCTAACAAAAATTGTCAGTGAATCTAGAACGGATTGGAACTAAAACTACATTCAACCATTTGGGCATACCGGTAGCATTTAAAACACCACAAAATACAACTCCTTTCAACTCAGTGTTTGGAATATATGTTATACACTACGTTTAGTTCAAAACTTGGACTAGAATGGACATGAGTTGTCTAATAAATTGACCAAATCATGCAATTAGATGAGACCAGACTTCAAGTAGTTGTAGCTATGTATGCGCACAAACGACAGTTGAAATAGTTCCATGACCAATATGTGAAAAAGAAGGAATTTTAGAAGGATGAATATAAATTAGTTTATACCCTGAAATTACAACATTCCAAGAAACTTAAAAAGTGAGGTAATTTCCCTTTTTGATCAATGATATATCGCCAAGTGGATCTATCCAACTCGCAACATTAGAGAGAGACGTAATGCCTAACTGGATAAATGGTTGCAGAATGAAAAAGTATCACCAACCTCTCACAATGGACATTCTACAAAGGATACATTTAGCGAAGGAGCGACAAAAAAATTCTCAAGAAGTCAAAGACCAAGCACAAAAGGAAGCAAAATTATGAATTTTGAAGATGAAAAACAAACAGCCCCCACCACCTTCTATCAACGCAGTTTAAGTCGAACAAACTTGGCTTGGTGGAATGGATGTTTGGGTCAATGTACAACTAGTGGATGGCACAACAAAAAGAGCATTGGTGGATATCAGAGCACGTACAAATGCTATGCAATATTTGACATACCTCAAACTATCAGATTCAATAATTGAGACAACCAAGATCAAACTCAAAGTGGAAAACAAGGAAGCCTTGGTTAGGTTGGGGCAAGAAAACGTCTCAATTAACATTGATGGAAACCACTATCCACATAAGTTTCATATCATGGCTAATACAGATCTCAACGAGCACATCATCTTGGGAGTTTTGTGGATGCGCACTTACAGAGCTGTTTCAGATTGGAAGGATGACACACTTTATTAATACTTCAATGATCAGTCTTACGTTATGCCACTTGCACAAATGGACCACATATGGGATGCACAGAAGGATTTAAGTGACTTTGAAACATCAACAAACTACTTGATTCAACAACCACACTACATGTTAGTAGACTCTAAAGCAGGATACAGAAAGTTTGGATCAAGAAATCAGTGATGGCTTCAAAACCAAGACAAATCTAGATTCCAAAAACAATGCTAGCTAAACAACCCTTCAATTCAACACACAACACATACCACATTGACAGAACCAATAAAGCTTCAACTTACCGATGGAAGCACTTCAAGGAATTGAAAGTTTACAAATAAATTCTGGACAACACCCATAAACCAAACCAACCAAATAATGTCACATGGATATGAAGACCAAAAACACCCAAGAAACAAACCATGTTGTAGACTCCAAACCACAAACTCAAGTGGATTAAAAAAATCACATCTAATAAAACAGTGGCGAGCACGTCCATTCAAACACAACCAGGCCAACCAACTATTTTGGAACAGGCAGCTCATCTTCAATTACTATTGTTGAACGACGTGCAAAGCAGGAAACCTCAACAGAAAAAGTCATTGAATAGTTGGTTCAAAACCCACATCTTGCACAGCATGGTGTTACCCAATGCATCTATTCTTTAACCATAATATGGCCAAGTTACATGGCCATGCATAGACACTATGTTTTTGCCCATTCACATTGCACAAACCTTCCTCTGGGATGACTCGGGATGGGAAGGGGGGATCAACAACAATACTTACAGTAGCTGATGTAGCACATTACAAGATAATAGGCTACAAGATGTGGAGAGATCATGTGTATAGTGTATAAAGTGTTTTTGATGCTTTAAATTTTTATTTTTTGACAATTTTTGTAAGATTTCTACTCTCATTTGGCAAGTATTGAGCCATGTCAACAAATTTTGATGAACCAAATATCTAGAGTGAGAGTATGTATGTGTGAGTGTGAGGAGTAATTTTGGCAAAATTTTTTGGCCAAATAATAATAATTGTTTTATATTTTATGCACTTTTTATCCTAATAATGATCAAAATTTAATAATCAAAGCCAAGAAGTTTAGAATCAAGTTCTAAAAACAAATGTTGAATCCACAAAGTAAGAGATTTAAGCATGACAAAGTTGGAACAAGTCTAATTTTGGGTCCACTTCAAACATGCCAAATTTGCAAATTCGAGAGCAAGTGATGACCAAATATCTGAACGTCAAGCTGTCAGAGTCTCAGGTGATATGTCAAGGCAAGTTGGCCAACGGAGGTAAGCATACAAGAGATGCACTCGGGGTAAGTCGGAAATATGTAGGCAAAAGGGCAAACTAGATTTCATTTTTTGTTAGCACTTTGAGAGAGTATGTGCTGCATTTCTTCCTGCTACACCCACCTTAGAACTCCACACCACCAGATTTCATAGGTATGATCCTTATCAATGCATAAACAACTTTGTATAGTCAAAACTGTACAAAATCTACCACAACAATTGTTTCAATCAAATCAAAAGCGAGAATCACCCAAACTGGCAAAGGTTTTTTGAGAGGTCTAATCAAGGCCAAATCTAAGAAGAAGTATATCAGGCTAACCCTCTCAATGAATAGAACAAAACCATGCAAAGACATCTTGGATGTTGGGTGGAACATGGATCACGATCCATGACCCCCAACATCCATTTGCAAAGAAAAAAATGGGCACAAGGATATTGACAAAATCACCAATACACTCATGCAATCACAGAACAAAAAAATTGTAGAACATGGATCGCAATCCATGTCCCCAACTTAGCTAAGAAAAGAAAATTATCAGGACAAAAGGGATTAAGATGCATTGGAGGAGATTCCACTCAAGTTTGTCATAGAATGGACAGTGCAATCAATAAAAACCCTAGAAAAAGTGCATCAATAGCTTGAGAAATGAATCTGGAAGTAACTCTACAAGTTTTGTCCAAAAGGGTGGTTGAATATGGATCGACATCCATGACCCCCAGGAGGAGTTTGGCCAAAATTTTGGTTCTAAGTATGAAATGTGTCAAGTTTTTATTGTTTTATCATCTTAAGGGATTTTATGTGTCAGTGAAATCCAACTCAAAGTACAAAGTAGAGAAGATAGGAGCTTGAACAAGTTGGACATTAAAGGGAACTTGGTAGCTTGTTTGACCAAACATGTGCTAAAAAAACTGCTTAACATTAGAATTCAACTTGCCGAAAAGCCTAGAGTGTCCAAAACAACTCCAAATTAGACACAACTCATTAGGTAGCTAGGGTTGGGATACATCTTCAGCTCCAAATCATCAACAAAGCCAGATGGCAAGCAAATTAATCACAATCGGAGATCTAAAGGGAAACCTAATAACACTTATGGCAATGTTGGGCAAATTAGACCATAACTTGAAAACTTGGGGATACAAGAGAAAAACTTTTTCGAGTTTGAAAAGAACTTCACAAGTGTGTTAGGATAGATTATAGGAACAAGTGCCCAAGGTTTCACCCCATAATATTTTTGAACATGGATTGCAATCCATGACCCCTTGATCCTTGACCAAGCACAAACTACATCACTTGATCCAAAATATCAAGGATAACTTGACCCCCAAGTCTCTAGACATTTGGACTTCAAACCCTTGCTAAAAAGTCAGGAAAATCCCCAAGTCAAAGAAAAATCCAAAATGTTGCATAACATCCCAACCAGTGATCCAAATCCTAAAAGAATTGAACCCTAGAATCCTCAACTCATGCTTAATCAGATGGTATCATCAAATTTCCAAATAGTGTGTGTACATGGATCGCGATCTATGAACCCCTAAGCCAAATTTCACTTGTAGTAGTTTGCCTTAGAAATTGTAGCTATTCTAGAACACTGGTGAAGTTTGGACCAAACTGGGATTGTTTTGATCAAGTTGTACTCATTTTTTAGTTTATGGTCAAAGTTTGCACTTTATGACTTTTCTTGACAACATGTAGGCTAACTAATGAAGCTAACTTCTAGAATGTTTGATAACAGGATGCCTCAAAGGCAACCAAAGAAGCAGTGGGCAGCACCACCATAACAGGTCATAGAGATTACATCAAATGAAAATTCACATGTATAAGAAGAGGAGCTGGAGAAGGTCCCATCAAATATTTTTATTGGGAGATTTGAATTAGCTGATGGGACCATCATAAAGACAAGCATATACCCGCATGAGCTATGGAATCTACACCAACAGCAAGAAGTTGTAGAAGGAGCAAGATGCATTCAGATGGACACATTTTTTCGACTACAACCATGGAGAACAGATTTCCAACGGGCTCATGAGCTGATGTCCTCCATCGAGTAAAACGGGGAGGCAACCCTCACAGACAAGGATGGTGAAAAAGTTAAAGTCCAAATCACGTATGATCTGATAAATCACGCATTGCACTTGCCTCTAGGAAATCACAATCTACTCCTCAAGACAAAGGCGACAGATAATGACAAAGCATTTGTGAAGCAACCAAGGCACAAATTCACTTATAAAGACCTAGTATACTCGGAGACCAAACTGCCGCTCAGACTCATTGCACAACACTTGAAAGTCAAGAAACCACCAATGTCTATCAAACTCAATATCCACATTGTAGTGGAAATGGCAATGGGGTTGTCAGAGCAAAGGGTCATAATATGTGATCTAGGTATATATATGCTAGACACTTTAGTGGAAGCAAATCCAAAGCACAATGCCCACAACAAGACCTACATGAATGCGGGACTAGTGTTAACCAAAATTGCCTATCAAGCATTATGAATGATTGATGAACTACCACCTGCAGAGACGCAATTGGAGTTAATTCATAAATCCAAAAGAGCAGCGAAGCCAGTGGCAAGACCCTCTATAGTACAACCCACAAGGAAGAAAGAAACTGGACAAGGCTCAAGGAAACAAAAATATGACAGTGAAGAGACATAATTTGATGTACCACTCAGGGATAAAATTAAATCAAAGGATGCGGATAGTCCCTTGGAGTAACAATCTTTAGAAGGTGAGGAGGAAGAAGAGGGAGGATATAAAATCCACAAAACACTTCCCAAGGAAAGGTCGGACGGGCTGACAAATACTATACCCATCGCGCAAAACCAAAGGTCTATGGAAGAATCTCAAGCCCTAAGAGAAATATTCATTAAAAAAAGGACAAGGAAAAAAGAAACCTTGGAGCTAAAGCTAATGATGAGGAGAGGAGAATGACAATAGGCCGTTGGATCACCACAAGCCCAATGCCCTAGAAAAGATCAAACAGTACAAAAGAAGCGTCACCATGGACAATTTGAATATTGCGAGTGACATGCGGAAGTGCATTCAGACTGAGCTCAAACGTAAAGCTGAGAAAAGGGAACGAGATCAGTCCAAGAGCCAACACATCGATGATCTTGAATCATCTGACAAATTTACCAAATTCGAGAAGATTGAAGAGAAGCACACTCAAGGGGAGGAGACACTAATGTGGATTCTTTAGTTTTCTATCTAGTAAATGTTCCATCCCCACCAAATCAAGCAACCACCCCTCCTCTTACTCAAACCTCAACCGACAATGAAATGGATAGAGAGAAGATTGAGAAAACCATAGGGGAGACACAAAAACAACTACCATCAAAACCCTCGAACCAAGTGTCACATGAAGCAAAACACAAGAAGACGAAGCAATCTCCACCGATGCCATCATACATCCAAAGTACATGATGTGTTAAGCCCACTAGCCAAGTTTGAACCAATTTGGAGCTCAAAATCTCAAATTTCCCTTATATCTACTCTTTCACAGACCTAAAGCCAAAATCTGGTACCAATTTCATCCTATGCATCCAAATGAGCCCATATTTCACTCAAAGTATGTAATTGGTATATACTTCAAGATTGTGATGCCAAGTTTGCAAAAAGTTAAAGTAACTACTCAGCTGTAAATAATCGCGATTCTTTACTTTTGTTGCAATTTTTTGTGTGGACTTTATAATTTTGTTCCTTGCATGTTTTTTTGCATCTATGCTTGTTCAAAAATTGATTTGAAGTAAATTGGACCAAAATTGACAGCATTTCAGACTAAAGGACATTTCAGAGAAAAATCTGTAAAATTTGCTAATTGTGACTCTCTATTCACTGAATAGGAGCCATGCAAGCAGCAGAGAGGGCCAAGAAGAAGCTCAACCAAAAAGAAAATTTTCAAGAGCTACCAACATACCAACTGGACCCCGATTCAGTCAAAACTTCCAGGCAACTTATCTTTCAAAAGAACAATGACGGGAGCAAAGAGAACCCCGAACCCCGGCGGCCTCTAAAACACCGGGGACCGAATGGCGCGCCTCGAGCCTGTCATGGTAAAGCAAACAGGGTCACCACCTAGCTTCAGCGGCTAGGACGCAAACAACACACCACCATAACAAAGTTTTCATCCAAGAGAGATGGATGCTTGGGAGTAATGATGAAGAGGAAAGGGAATGAGATCAAGTGAGAGAGAGAGAGAGAGAGAGAGAGAGAGAGAGAGAGAGGGGGAGGGGGTATAGCGGCTTAGTACTTAGGCACCACAAAAGGATGGCGAATCCGCACACCCTTCAACATACACAAGCTCACTCCAAACACAAGACTAGGTGGCGATTCCGCAAACCTCACATGGGCAAAACATTGCAAGAAAACATACTCACAAAACCTCAAGATTTATTTAGAGAATAAGGCGATGAAATGGGGAGCATAGGGTAGGGGAATGAGAAGGGAGAGAGTGGTAGAGCACATGGCGGATAGGTGGGAGTTGATGGAGAAGACTCGCACGAGGGTTATGGCCATCATACTTCATTTAGTTTCCCTTCATCTTCCATAGCCAAGGGTGTAGAGGTCATGCTCAAGACAAGCATGGTGATTGCGGTGATGGTGATAGTGTGGGTGTGTGTGTGTGTGCACTAGGCACACACAGTGCATAGTGTGTTCTTTGGTGATGTTGTGTGTGTCCTTAGTGTGATGGTGACCCCTCTTTATATAGGGGAGGAGGGGGGAGAAATTCTAGAATTTAGGAATGAAGAAATCATTATCTACATAGGCCATGTGACTGTGGGCCCCACTTGTCTGGCTGTGTGTATATGTGCCAGAACAGCAGTCTCATGAGAGAGAGACTAAGAGAGAGAGATGGGTGGATGAAAAAAAGTGAGAGGTGACATGGAGAATAAAGTATTACTAGAGGGGAGAGAGGGGAGTGTGTTCAGAGGTGAATCTGTGTGCAGATGTGTGTGAACACAAGAAAAATCAGGTAACCACCGGGTGGGGATGGGTCTGTGGGCACCTTTTTTTAGTGAAACTGAGTGTGTGTGAGTGTGGGGGAGGTTATTTATCTACAAGACAAGAGACATGGCACCCTTTAGAGAGAGAGGGGGGTATGTGGGTCATGGGATATGATAGAAGAGAGAAAGAGGGAGTGGGGTATACTATTTTGGAAGATAGGGTAAGTTGCATGTGAGTTAGGGTGCATTATTGGTGAGTTATAATGCATTATTGGTGAGAGGTGAGGTAGCTTGAGGGGAGAGAGAAACGAGAAAGGACAAGGGGAAGAGAGAGGGGGTTGACCTTTTGAGTGGAGGAGAGGAAAAGGGACACACGGCGGGGCAACAGTGAAGAAAAAGGAGGCAAGGTGGGGATGAGCTACCCCGCAAGCATGAGGTGGCTTATTTTACCTTTCTTATATATTTACATAATCATACTTTATTTTTTCTTACTTTTTCCAATGCCTTTTATCACTTCCTCCCTAAGAGGGGGTTTTCATGGGGTGGGGACGAGAGAAGAGGGGTATGGGAGCTTGGCTTGTGAAAAGCCCCCATCATTAGCCCTCCCCTTTTGGCTAGAGGCATTCATGTCTCTAGCTCATCTGTTTGATCATTATCGTTGGAGGTGGCGGCTGATGGCGTGTCCTCATCTGGAATGTCAATTGGTGGAGCCTGGTCAAATCGAAGAAAATAAGGTTTAAGTCGCCAACCATTTACCCTGGTTCTATGAAGTTTTCCATTAGCCTCCATAAGCTGGTAGCTTCCATTGGCATACTTTTTCTTGACGATGAAAGGACCTTCCCATCGGAGTAGGAGTTTCTTATCCTTGCGCGTGTCGAAGCGATTGTCGTAGCGGAGCACCAACATTCCTTTCTTTAATTCTTTTTTCCGGAGATGCTCGTTAAAGCTAAGCCGTCTATGCTCTGCTTGTGCTGCATAATAATTCATTGCTTCTTCTCTGTCCAGCTGCAGTCTTTCCAAGTTGATGATGTGATCTCTCAAATGCATGTTGGGCTGTTGAAGCTGGCTTGCCATTACTCTGAGACTTTGTAGTTGCACTTCAATGGGCAAGATTTCTTCCTTACCAAATACTAGATGATACGGTGTGAATCCCAAGGATGTACGAAATGAAGTTCTGTAGGCCCATAAAGCTGGTAGTAGATACTTATCCCAGTCTCCAGGATGATTGTTTACCTGCTTGGTAATAATTTTAGAAACCATTCCATTTACCTTTTCAACTAGGCCATTACATTGAGGGTAATATGGTGAAGAGTGCCTCCTTGTAATGCCCAGTTTTTGCATTAATTCTCCTACCAAGTCTGCTCTGAAACCTGGCCCTCTATCAGAGATGATCTCTAAAGGTGTGCCAAACCTACAGCATATGTGCTTGTAGATAAATTTAGCTACCTCTACCACTGTGATTCTAGTGGTGGTTGTAGCCTCTGCCCATCTAGTCATGTAGTCGACCCCCATGATAATGTAGAATTTTCCTGAGTTGGCCCTAGGTAATGGCCCAATGGCATCGATACCCCATTTTTCAAATGGGCCATATGAGAGAATAGGTGTCTGTGGTTCAGGCATAAGTGACCTAGTGCCGGCCTTTTGACACAACTTACACGTTTTGCACCAGTGGTGTACATCACGGTTGAGGCTAGGCCATATGAAGCCTGCCTGCAAGATTTTCCTA
This sequence comes from Adiantum capillus-veneris, assembly GCF_014529385.1. Lineage (NCBI taxonomy): Eukaryota > Viridiplantae > Streptophyta > Polypodiopsida > Polypodiales > Pteridaceae > Adiantum > Adiantum capillus-veneris. Next base: position 71,871,974 of record NC_140953.1, on the reverse strand, counting down.
CTTGTTATGTCTAGGGCAAAGTGACCACCACAAACCCCATCGTGACAACTAGCAATTACTCCCGTGATTTCCTGAGAGAAAGGGACCTTCCTGAGTATTTGGTCCTTACCCTTACAGTACAAACCGTCATTGATGAGTCGATACCTTGTGGACTTCCGCGTCACCCATTGCTTTTGTCCCTTTGTTAAATCTGATGAGCATTCCCCTGTTTCCAAAAAATGCATGATGTCAGGCAAGGCATCACTTCCTTGAAATAGAGGGAGCTTTAGTTTTATTGCTCCAACCACCACTTCCTGTAGTCTTTCACTTGCTAGGGCATCTGCTTCTTGGTTTTGAGCCCTTGGGATATGGTGTATTTGAACTTCTTCAAACTTACCCAACAAGGTTTTTACACCACTTAAGTGAGTCCTTAAACTAGGATTCTTGCATGTCCATGCTCCATTTACTTGCCTTACCAGAAGTAGAGCATCCCCAAATACATTAAGGCGTTGTACACCTTGCGAGACGCACCATTGTAGACCCTTGGTTAGTGCTGCATACTCAGCTTCATTGTTAGAATGTGAATCTAACAATTGGCCCAACGAAAATACCTTTGTCCCTTTGTCATCAAAGACCACTATGCCTGCAGCTGCTTTGTCGGACGCTCGCTTGTAGGCTCCATCAAAGTAGAGAGAGTATGCTCCTTCTACCATCGGTGGTACTGGAGGTAATCGGACTTCTCCTTCCTTAGATTGCTTCTCCTTCCTTTCAAAGACTTGGTAGGTCATGAGTCCCCCCAAACTTGCCCTTGTCGTGCTTTCTACATGTACCGTGTAGTCAAACTCTTGCAGACGAACTAGCCATTTAGTAATTCTAGCAGACACATCCATGTGTTGTACAACATAGGGAAATATTTCATCCGTGGTTAGAATCACAAATTGCTTAGGCAAAAAATATGTCCTAAACTTTGTAGTTGCAAATCTAAGAGCTAGGACTAAGTGTTCCAGATGGGTGAAACCTTTCTCTCCTACTGTCATCATTCGACTAGAGAAGTAGATTGGCCTCATGAAAGATGTCGTCATATCCTTTTGGAGTAGCACAGCCCCCAATGAGTCATCACCAACACTTGAGGTGACATAGAATTTTTCATCCCACTTAGGTGGTGAGATAGTTGGCAGAGTGGCTAAGACCTCCTTTACCTTGTTGTAGTGATGTTCGCTTTCCTCGTCCCAAGTGAAAGTTGATCTTTGAGTGAGTTTTTGCAGTGGTAGAACAAGTTGTGATAGTAGATGTATGAATCTACTTAAGTACCTCACCTTATGTAGAAAAGAGACCAGTTGACGTGCGGTCGTTGGTGAAGGTAGGGCTATGAGTGCGGACACCTTACTTGGGTCGGCGTTGATACCTTTTGCTGAAATTTCATGGCCTAGTAGAATGACTTTACTCTCCCCAATGTGGCATTTATCCACATTTAATTGCCCACCTAGGCTCTGCAACCTGGCCAAACCTTCAGTTACCTTTTCTAAATGTGAAATACGGGAGCTATATATACAAAAATCATCAATGAACACTCTTATGGATGTTCCAAAGAACGGTTGAAAAACATATGTGACATATCTTTGGAATGTGGCAGGTGCATTTGTGAGACCAAATGGCATAACCCTGTATGCAAAACAATCCCATGGCGTGATAAAAGTGGTTTTTAGCTGATCTTCCAAGGCTATGTGTATTTGAAAGTATCCAGAATAACCATCAAAGACGGTATAGCATTCAAAACCCACTACTTCATTCAGAATTTCATCCAAGAAAGGGAGAGGAAAGTGGTCTCTCTTTGTAGCTGCATTTAGTGGTTTGTAGTCAACACAGACCCTCCACTTACCATTCTTTTTAGGTGTCACCACTACGGGTGACACCCATTCTGAGTTTTCTACTAGATAGATGAATCCCGCCTCCAGTAGTTTCCTTACCTCGGCCAAGAGTGCCTTTTCTTGTATGACCCCCAGTCGTCGTAGCTTTTGCACAACTGGTTTTACCCCTTCCTTCAGCTTAATATGATGTTCCACCACTGTAATGCCTATGATTCTTTCATAGTTGTCAATGAACAGTTTAGGAAATCCCATCAACATTTGCAAAAAACTATCTTTCTCCTCAAGTGTTAATTCCGTAGACAACATACCCTTCAACCTACTTCCTCCTAGGCCAGGTGATTTGCTCTCCTCTTCATTGGGTTTCCCTTTTGGTGATGGATCACCAGTTGTGCTTACCCTTTGTGGATCCTTCATAATGATACCCATCACATCAATGGAACTGTCACTTTCGTCGGTGGATGTGGTCTCCTCCTCAGAACTGGAAGATTTGCTAGTGGTTTCATCTACCGATGTTTCCAGATTCATTTGCTTCTGGTTGCCAAGCCTCATGTCATAGTAGATTGTCTCCCCTTTCTTACCGGTCATGCGTAGAAGGCCAGTACCCCAGTCCTGTTTTGCCTTCATGGCCATCAACCATGGCCTTCCCAAGATTAGTGGATAGCCCTTCCCCTTAGTAGGCATTACAAAAACATCTACCTCTACCTCAGTGTTGAAAGCTTTTATTTTTACGGCACTTACCACACCCACACACTTTACTTCTGCGTTGTTTGCCATCTTTGCCTTGCATGGAGAAGGCTTGTCAACCTCGAGCCCTAATCGAAGCATCATAGCTTCGCTCATTACACAGATTTGTGCACCTCCATCAATGTAGGTGTTTCCAACCCTCTTTCCTTTTATGTTTACGTTGACAATTGGAAGGATGTCATCCATGTTGCATCCCGAAATTGCTCCGGCTACCTTTGTTTTGGAGCGTCTTGTACTTACCATTTTAGACCATTGTCGCCTTACTTTAGGTACAAGATGTAGCAGCTGTGGCCATGTAATCTTTGGTCCTTGCTCTGCCACATCCAATGTTAGATCATAGGGCTTAGAACTTTCCCCTAGCTGGAAGTCGGTGATGCCCAATTTCCGTCGTGGCCTAGATGGCCTCTTGCTAGTTTCTCCTCTCATGCTTCTCTCATCATCTGATTGTGTAGCTTTCTCCCTCCTAGCTCTTTTCACAGTCATGGCTTCAAGTGGTTCTAAAAAGGTTACCTTCTCCTTACCCTTGTCCCTCTCCTTTGCTCTGGGTGGATCCACTACTACGGCTTTTCTTTTCTCTTCTAGCCTTATGATGTTTACAGGGCGATCAAGTGGTGGGGCTGGTGGAAGAGGTGGGATGGATGCTTGTAGTGGTGTCTGGGGTGGACGTAGAATTTGTGTTGGTGGGGGTGGTGCTCGGGGTGGGGGTGTTCTTTCTCTAGGGGGTGACAATTGGTTCCTCCTACCTCCTCTATTATAGTTTTGTCGTGGTTTGGGACAGTAGTACATACCGTGACCATCTTCTCCGCAGTTGTAGCAATGATACTCCCTGTTTTGTCATCGTGCTCTTCCAGGGTCTTGATCTCTTTCTTGACTCCTCCCTTGCTGTATTAAGTGGATAGAAAAATTCTGCAGTTGGTCAGTAATATGGGCCAACATATCTTGTTGGTCATCTCTTACCCCAAGAGCCGGTGGTGGTGGTATGGTGGTTGTCGTAGTTGCTGGTCGACGCGATGTTCCTGATTCTATTGACTCGGTTTCTTTGGCTTTCATTCACAGCTTCTTGTCCTTAAGGCGGCAATCTCAACGGCTAACTCGTACGTAGCCGGGAATCTACCTTTCACCTTCTCCTTGAGAAGCGGCCATAAGCCATGCGTGAACCGATCTTTTTTTAGGAAATCGGGTGCGGCTTCCCCCCTTGCGAGTGAGTCAACCCACCGTTCCCACAAATCCACAAATTTGGACTCATAGGTGGCATATTCTAAAAGACCCTCCTGCTTCAAGTCTCTCAACTTGTCCCACAACTTTTCTGAAGTGGTACCTCCCCCAAAGCGCCTCTTATAAGTGGTTTTTAAGGGTTCCCAGTCATCCTTGGTTGCTTGTGGAAGTGCATTGTACCATGATCTAGCTTCTAGCTCCATAAGATGCTTAAAGATTCTAACCCGGGATTCATCCGTATCTTTGTTGCTCACTACACATGCTACTTCAAAGTCATCTAGGAAGTCTGTTACCAAATCCTCCCCCTTCTTTCCTTTAAATGTTGGAAATGCTACACTTGCCATGATTACTGAGAAAGAGCTAGAAAGACACATTGCTTAACTTGCAAAAGTTTTTTTCTTCTTTACAAGGAGGCGTGTATACCCTCTTATACTAGGACATAGATTAAAACTTCAAACGGTACATTGCCTTGTACCAAAGGTAAGACAAATGGTTGATCTGATGCCAGAACCTCAAAAATTGCTCCCCACCCAGCATGGTGTCAATGACGTACTGGTAGTGAGCCTTCAAATCCAGTATTACCTTGATTGAGCGTACACGTGTTGGTATGTGTGATATGTCTTGAGGTAGGTTGTACTGATTCATGTGAAGCTTAGAGGTGCTTAGTCACTGTCCAAGCTTGTGGGAGAGGGTGGTGTTCTTTCCTGAAACAAACTCAGTAGATCCCTAGTTTCTCTAGTGAGAGTGTGAGCCAATGATTCCGTTATCTGTGCTGCAGCATCAGGTGCGACTTGAAAACTGACTGTGATAATTACCTCGGTGACTTGAGTTACCCGATTCTCAAAGTAGAATAGTGTTGACTCTCTATTGTGTAGAGCTCCTTCCATTTTGTTGTTGTGGGTTGGTTGTAGGTTGCGGACATGGTTTCGACCTTCTCCTTCTTCTTCTTGGCACTTGGCCTATGTATATCCACTGGGTTTGGCGTGTTGGTTGACTCTCCCACTGCAAATCGATTACCGTTACGCCTGGTACTCGAGCTTCGATGGAGATGCGGAGTTCTTCTAGTTGTGCTTGGAGCTCTTCTTCTTCTGTCATCCAATTAGCAAATCCTGCTAGCCATTCATCCATTCACAATAGTTTAGGGGTTTCAGTCTTGTAAACTAAAGGGTTTCATGAAAAGATCCTCCGTGGGGGCACCAAATGACGGGAGCAAAGCGAACCCCGAACCCCGACGGCCTCTAAAACATCGGGGACCGAATGGTGCGCCTCGAGCCTGTCATGGTAAAGCAAACAAGGGCACCACCTAGCTTCAGCGTCTAGGACGCAAACAACACACCACCATAACAAAGTTTTCATCCAAGAGAGATGGATGCTTGGGAGTAATGATGAAGAGGAAAGGGAATGAGATCAAGTGAGAGAGAGAGAGAGAGAGAGAGAGAGAGAGAGAGTGAGGGAGGGGGTATAGCGGCTTAGTACTTAGGCACCACAAAAGGATGGCGAATCCGCACACCCTTCACACATACACAAGCTCACTCCAAACACAAGACTAGGTGGCGATTCCGCACACCTCACATGGGAAAAACATTGCAAGAAACCATACTCACAAAACCTCTAGCTTTATTTAGAGAATAAGGCGATGAAATGGGGAGCATAGGGTAGGGGAATGAGAAGGGAGAGAGTGGTAGAGCACATGGCGGATAGGTGGAAGTTGATGGAGAAGACTCGCATGAGGGTTATGGCCATCATCCTTCATTTAGTTTCCCTTCATCTTCCATAGCCAAGGGTGTAGAGGTCATGCTCAAGACAAGCATGGTGATTGCAGTGATGGTGATGGTGTGGGTGTGTGTGTGTGTGCACTAGGCACACACAGTGCATAGTGTGTTCTTTGGTGATGTTGTGTGTGTCCTTAGTGTGATGGTGACCCCTCTTTATATAGGGGAGGAGGGGGGAGAAATTCTAGAATTTAGAAATGAAGAAATCATTATCTACATAGGCCATGTGATTGTGGGCCCCACTTGTCTGGCTATGTGTATATGTGCCAGAACAGCAGTCTCATGAGAGAGAGACTAAGAGAGAGAGATGGGTGGATGAAAAAAAGTAAGAGGTGACATGGAGAATAAAGTATTACAAAAGGGGAGAGAGGGGAGTGTGTTCAGAGGTGAATCTGTGTGCAGATGTGTGTGAACACAAGAAAAATCAAGTAACCACCGGGTGGGGATGGGTCTGTGGGCACCTTTTTTTAGTGAAAGTGAGTGTGTGTGAGTGTGGGGGAGGTTATTTAGCTACAAGACAAGAGACATGGAGCCCTTTAGAGAGAGGGGGGGGTATTTGGGTCATGGGATATGATAGGAGAGAGAAAGAGGGGGTGGGGTATACTATTTTGGAAGATAGGGTAAGTTGCATGTGAGTTAGGGTGCATTAATTGTGAGTTATAATGCATTATTGGTGAGAGGTGGGGTAGCTTGAGGGGAGAGAGAAAGGAGAAAGGACAAGGGGAAGAGAGAAGGGATTGACATTTTGAGTGGAGGAGAGGAAAAGGGACACACGGCGGGGCAACAGTGAAGAAAAAGGAGGCAAGGTGGGGATGGGCTACCCCGCAAGAATGAGGTGGCCTATTTTACCTTTCTTATATATTTACATAATCATACTTTATTTTTTATTACTTTTTCCAATGCCTTTTATCACTCCCTCCCTAAGAGGGGGTTTTCATGGGGTGGGGACGAGAGAAGAGAGGTATAGGAGCTGTCTTGTGAAAAGCCCCCATCAACAGCTTGAAGAGTATCACACCACAATATTCACTGGAAGATTCAAGAGCAAAGAGGGACATTAGGTAGAGTTGCAGCTTCTACCAACATAAGTGTCCAAAGAAGCCAATCAAAGGCTGGGGCTCAGAGATTTCTATGAACGAGAGCCATGCAGAGTGGACTTCTAAAAGGCTTATGAGCTTTTGTCCACAATCAAAGAAGATGGCACCGCTCAGATTTCTAGCCCCCAAGGCAATAAAGTTGAAGTGGTAATTACCAAGGAGATAGTGGTAGAAGCACTCAGACTACCCACAGAAGGAATGACAATGAGGGCAACAGACAGGAAAACGGCTGGAACTTTTATTAAAGAAACCGCCGCAGCCACCTTTGCAGACCTTATTCACAAACAAGTGGAGGAGCCGCGAGGTTATAACATTAGCATATCCATTTCCTTGCTAAGAGGCCTCCAAGGTATACCACGCCCAATCATGCAGTTGCCACCACCTTCACGCAAGTCCCCAAGTCAACAACCAAGCAGTCGATTGACCACGCACAATATGTTTTGTCCACATTGAAAGGGACAAAGAAGGAAGAAAATATCATATACCTGGGTGCACCAGAAGTTTTGACTAGGATTGGATACCATGCCATCGGCATGGCCAACAACCTACCACCTGCCCCATATCAAAACACTTGGATAGTGTCAGCTCAACCATCTCCTCGAGCTACAAGATGCGCCAAGATATCTTACAAGCTAGATGAAGAGTCTACTGAGAGCTCGCCAAAATGGCACAACAATGAAAGCTCAAATAACAAATGAAGGAGAGCGATCATTGAATAATGAAGAGAAAAGCCGTGGCAGCACACCAGGAGGAGCCTCTACAAAAGCAAGCAGAGGAAGCCATTGCACAAGGAGAAGAACAACATGCTCAAGGTGATGTGTCTCCCCGCATCTCTTCTCCTATTTCCAAACACCAAGATCACTCGATGCCGAGCCCACCACCATCACCGGCAGATAGAACCATAGCAATTGAGCAAACAAAAGAGATAGAGCCTGAACAGGAAAAAAACAACTGAATCTACACAAGAACCTGAACAGCAAGAAGCAGTGGAATCAGCACAACAAGCAGTTGTATCTACTCAAAGCAGCAAATAGAGAAAGAGCCAGAGACAGAAAAGGCAGCCATCTCTGCACCAGAAGAGGACACCACAAAGTTTGAGCACACAAGAAAACAAGAGGCCGGGGAAACACTCTCTACCTCAACACAACAAGAGAAGGTCGAGGCACCACCCTCTACCTCAACGGAAAATGATCAGCAACTACAAGGGCAATAACAATAACCAGCCGTCATGATGCAGCCAAAGGACACCCAAGAATCTGCAAAAACATCAAGACGGTTAGCACAAAATGAAGACTGACATTCAAATGACGAAGTCATCTTGCTAGTTAATGAATATGCTAAGCAAATGCAAGAGATGACAGAACGACTTCGCTCAGCAGCACTTGGTCGTAGCACAAGGGCCAAAGAGTTAGAGATGGTGATTGACGCACTCCAAGGGAGCTGGACGACAGACTCAATGTCATCACCATTCTATAGAGGCAAGTGCAGGGGTTGAGAGTGCAAACTGACCAACATCAGCTCGCTAGAGATAAGCAACTGAAATAAATGGAGGAACTGAGTGGGTTTCTCACAAAACTTTCAAATGCATGCAAATCAAAGGATGATCAGCTGATAGAAGTTACAAATGAACTTCTAACTACAACCCTATCAGCTCAAAAGATCCAGGTACAGTTAGATGTAGCCAATGCTTCCCTACAGTACTCAGAATAATGAATCAATGATCAGGCAATATTCTTGCGGCAAATACGAGAGAATCCAGTCGTTGCCTTGATCAAAGGAACATACAAGGTCTACAAGGCATTAGAAAAGAAAAAAAAAAGACCTCGAGCTAGAGCTAAAATTGGAGCAGTCTCAGCGCAGAGACGTGGCCTTGATGCGGGTCCAAAGAGAAGACGAGCTACTAAAGGAGATAGCTGAACTCAAAAGAGTCAACCAGATATTGAGAGAGGGGAGCCGGAAATGCAAGAAGAGGTAGGAACTTCAGAGCAACCTCATATAGAAATCCCCTCAATTTCATTTGCCGAGATGGAAACACAGTCAACAGTAGAGCTGAGTGGCGAGGAGGAGTTTCAAATACCCATTATGGAGAAGACACAGTGCCCATGGTCCAGCTCTTAAAGGCTGAAAAAGATGCACTGAAAGAAAAAATTACACAAGAGGTAGATGAGCAGTGGAAGGCAGCAATGGATTGGGATCTGAGAGTACTTCATTCCATCAATGTCACACAACTCACTCCCAATCAACAAATAAATGCGCAATGGCACCAACACCCTACCCGATTCTCTGATTAAAGTGAAGTTGTTGCAAGTAAAAGAAAGGCTTTACACCGACATGAAAGTCGAGGATGTAGATCAAGACAACCCGAACTGGAGGTTGAGCTGGTTGAACAAGAATCCAAGGTACTTGATTCTGTTCACAAGAGCACTTGCAACCCTGCAAAAGGATCCTACCTTCTGTCCTGTACCAAGAGTAAGGGCCTTGATAGCACATGAGACACTACTAAAGAAACAACCAACTTGGCTGAATTACTCCAGATTTCTTGCTCCAGAAAAGGGACAGCCAACTGAAGAATACATAATTTAAAACCCCAAAGGGTGCCATGTCATTCTGTAAAAGTCTACCAGATTTGTCATGTGCTATGCTATACAAAATCTGTCGAATGCTGCTCACCAACATTGAAGTGTTCAATGAGCCAGAGCAACGAGGTGCCCCTTGGATGTCATTCCTTGAAGGTAACAAAGGGTTGTGCTATGATCTTAGTGGCCAACCTTTCGAAGAAGCCCTCTATGGCTTCTATGCCAAGTGTATGTTTCTACCTTCTCACAATATGATGGCGTTCAAGGAAGCATTTTACACAGGGTATTTCACTTGGCGAACAAAAATATTTGGGCCAGTGATTAGCAACTGACATCAAGGTTTGTAGGCTACTTAACAGTGGAACTAAAAAATAGAGTCACTATGCAGTTCTTGCAAGTGTCAGATAAAGAGAGGGAGATCAGATACCAAAAAGTACTGAATGCACTTAAGGACCACCTCCCCAACCGTCAACCTGAAGACTACTTCAACCCATAAAGATGTGTGAAGGGATGTCACAGGCGAGGAGGGGGGGAATGTTACTAGCAAGCTAACACAGATACCATGGATACCATTTTTTGGAGTTGTCATTGTAAAAACACTTATTATTTTGATAAATTGGGAATATTGTAACTCTTAATTTTTGGATAAACCTTGTAATTGATGAGCCAGGGCTACAAGCTTCCAGATTGTATCAACCTGTCATTACCCATCTTTGGTAGAACTCCTAGATTATTAGTTTAACCATCACAAACCTTGGCTAAGGTATAAAAGCCAATTTTTGTAAGTTATTATTAAGTTTTGGATAACGAAATACACAGCGTGAGCTAACGACGCTCACTTCTCTCCTTCTCGCGCTTCCGACTCCCTCCCCGATTGTCACATTGCAGTCGTGTTCGTTGCATTGCAACAGCAGGTAAGAGCTCTACGCATTGACATAAGCACATCACAGTAATTTGTAGCTTTTGCCGTTGCCGTGACCCGCGGCCTAATTTCATCATAACTAGTAATTTACACTTCAAAATAAAAAATTAAGCATAGGCGGGGTATTGGGGCATCATTGCTAAGCATTTAGATGCATTCTGGGTCGAAAACGACTAGACTAAAAATCCACTGCTGTTAATAATTGCGACTGCTGTTAATAATCATGATTTTGGCACTTGACCTAAAGTGGGATTTGAGACCATAAGTATGTATGATTAGGTCTTATAAACTTGTCCTAGAAGTTTCATTACATTTGGATGTCATTTGATGTTGTAACGGATGTGTCTTGTTTGCCGATGAGCAATTGGCTTTTGGTGATTTGTTTGCCGATGAGCGATTGGCTTTTGGTGATTTTAGTCACTTGAGTGTAGCTTGAGTTAGATGCGAGTTGTTAGTTGTTTTTCGAGAGATTAACAACCTCTTGTAGGCTCTATGAACTAGTTGAGTCAGCTTCGTCCCATGGATTGACAATTTACTCGTGGTTCTTACTAATACTGCAATAAGATAGGATAGTGAGGTTAGACACGCGTCCCACATTTGGCACCACTGTCGGGATCGAAGAGACCTAAACTAGGGAAAAACAGGAGCGTTTTGTGAAGTTATCCTTTAACTTCCTCTAGGATCGCCTAGAGTTCAAAACTTTCTTTTAGAAACCGCATAGCCTAAGATTGTCATCTTTTGCTGTGTAGAGGTAGCTTGGAGGTAATCGTACTTGCTGAGTGCCTTTAGGATTGTAGGATTGTAGAAATAGATTAGGATTTTAAGGATGATTGATAGACGAAACAAGTCGTAAGATCAATGCTCATAAAACCATAAAAGACAAGAAAACAGGTGTTTCTGGATACTTTCCACAACCCCATTGAATGAGAATCTAGGAGTAGGGTAAGTAGAATACGAGGTGTAATGTAAATCATTTCAGATATTTTGAAAAGTAATTGAGATTCTTAATTTTGTGAGTCATCATGAGTTTATCAGAGCAATCGGATTGAAAATCGGGTTTGGAACAATAGGTTTATGTGGGAACCTAATGTATGTGTGAAGAAAAAGCTTAGAGATAGTATTTTTAGGAAAGAAAGAGAGGTGAATCAAAATTATGATACTTCTTGCTTTCTCTCTCTCAAAATAGAATGGGAACTTGTAAGTATAGAGCTTTTTAAAATCGCGCATAGAATTCGTGAACACCCAAAAAAAAAAAAAAATTTAAAGCCGCGACGACGCACGAGCTTTTCCTTCTCCTATTCTTGAAACCTCTCAGTATTTTTAGCACCCCCCTAGGGCCTATATAAAGGACCCTTCTCCTCTCACTTTGAACACACACATCTACGGAAGCGGAAGCTCTCTCGCAATGACGCGTCGGAGGAAGCCTCTCTCCCTTAACCTCTCACCCTCAAGCCATCTCCATCTCCAATCGTCGACGTGCCGTCTCCCTATTTGTGGACTCTCTCTCTCTCTCTCTCTCTCTCTCTCTCTCTCTCTCTCTCTCTCTCTCTCTCTCTCTCTCTCTCTCTCTCTCTCTAACAACGCGCTTTTTCTTTCTCCATTCCGAAGCTATGGCTCCGAAGCGTGTAACGCGGAGTTCTAAGGACGCCCATGCTGTTGCACCACCAAGGAAGGTGGGAAGAAAGGTGTCAACTCCAAACGTATCTGATGCAGAAGCATCAACCGAAGAAGAAGTCGAAGCCGTTCAACCTCCAACACAGGAGTTAGCCGCACGCGCTCTAAATCCGGTAAGACAAATTTATAATTCTGCATTGCTATTCATGTTTGACTTGGGAATCTAAGCATAGGGAACCCCTTAAACCGTCCGAGAAACGTGATTCTATCACATGAAACAAGTATATGTTTTCATTGATTAGTTAAAGAGCTGTTTGATAAATTATCACTGTTCTTGGATTGTTATTGTTAATAAATTGTTATCGTTTGATAAGTGGTTTCTAATGGATATGAAGAATTGGTTGATCATGTTTGATGAATCATTTAATGAGAAGAATTTTTTTGTTCTCGCGGGTAGCGAGATGATTCCGCGGTTAGCGGCGATTAAGCTGAGGTTATCGGCTCTTTTATTCCTCGCATTTAGTGAGATGATTCCGCGGTTAGCGGAGATTAAGTTGAGGTTATCTGCTCTCTTTTGTTCCTTGCGGTTAGCGAGATGCCTCGCGAGTAGCGGGATGCCTAGCGGTTAGCAAGATGCCTCGCGGTTAGCAAGATGGAAAGGTTGCGCAATTAGCGGTTAGCGAATAAATCCTTTGCAAAGGCTCTATTGGTTAGACAGAGGAAGTCCGCGGGTAGCGACAAACTCGTGAGAAATTGGAAAAGTTAATTTTGTTAAATAATAGGGCTATTACATTGGACCTTGCTTGAATCGTTTTGGTATTGTTTGAAGGGCTGTATAAAAAAACCTGTGTTTGGAACTAATTAAGGAACACTGTTTGTATATGTTAAACAGTGTGGTAAAAGGGGTGAGTGTGGTGTAGAAAGTGGGGACCGGCTCAGGTTGCCGGTCAAAGATGGGTGGACTCGATTAGTCGAGTACTTTTCACTTTGTCTTAGTTAGTTAGAGATTTATCTCTTGTCATATTTCAGATTTAAGGATGGCGGCCGTGCATCTTAAACGCGGGGAAAAAGGCGTTGTTTTTGGATCCTTAATATATGAAAGGGATTTTCTTCTCTTATAATGTAGGATCTAGAGTCCATAGAACCTTTAACCTCATCGACCTGGCTTGTGGCGTAGGGTCTTGCAACTACGAACACATCAGGTGGAAGTCTTCTTCTCTTTCGTTGCTTATATCCTTACTTCGCATTATCGGAGTAGGGTGTCGTCAACAGATTTAGAGGATAAAGAAGGCTATCTTCGAGGTCACCCCGATCTTTTAGCATGGGGACCTTACTGTTGGTATCAGAGCTTAGGTTAAAAAGATTTAGTTGGCTACTTCAAGCTTCTTCATGCGAATGGTTTTCTATCCCCATTACGAGACTCACAGGGATATTACAATATGCCGATTGATGTGTATCATAGTTATGGTTGAAACCTCTATTATGTTTGCTCTTGGAGAGATCTTTTGTAGACCCCTATATGACATTTTGATGACTTTATGATTAAAAGATTGAGTTATTTCTACAAAGACATTGTTTGACTGGTTAAGTCATGTAAGTGAGTTTTTGTGTAGATTGGATGACCCATGACTGGTTAAGTCATGTGATTGAGATAATCATGACTGGTTAAGTCAAAATTGGTTAGGTCATGTAATTGGGTTTTAATGAATCGGATAAGTAAGAATTGATTAAGTCATACGATTGAGCTTTTAGTGGACTGGATAAGTCTAAGTTTCAAAAGTACCCTATTGATTTGAGTTATTACAAACATTGATGTACACTCAGGGGAATCCTCAAATCACTTCTACATTGGAAAACCCTCAAAACGATTCTCTCTATACGGAGATTCAGGTGAAGAAGTTGTTGCTCAAACAAATGCAACCACCTTCTTTTAAAGGAGAGGGTGATGATATTGAGAAAGAATCAGAAGTATGGATTGAAGCTATGGATGGTTACTTCTCTGCTACAAGGACCACACCTGCAAATCAAGCGATGTTAGGAATGTTTCACCTCTCAGGGGAAGCAAAATTATGGTGGAAACAACATTGTCATGACATGGGAGTGTTGGAGAACTCTCAGAGTTGGTGGGAGATCAAACAAGCGGTGAACAAAAGATACTTACCTCCTACCCATGAAGCGATAAAGATGAATGAGTTCTTTAGCTTAAAACAATATAGTTTATCTTTGAAAGAATACTACTCAAAGTTTGTAAGGCTTAGACGTTATGCACCGTCAATGACCATAGAGTAGCAGGTAGCTCGCTTTTGTCAAGGATTAAGAGAACCCATTTGCTCGCAATTGGAAGCCTTGAAACCTACCACTGTACAAGATGCTTTACTACGAGCCAAACCTTTAATGAAGGAACAAGGGATTACAAAAAGAATTGCACAGAATCAAAGTTTCAAAGATAGACAACCACAAAGAGTTTATGTTGCTAATGCGCCAGATTCTCGACGTTTGAATGTTCGATGCTTTGAATGTGGAGAGTTGGGACATTATCGAAACTCTTGCCCACGATTGAATAACGGAGAAGCAGTAGTAAGTGAAGCAGACTAAGAATATTACCCTTTTAGAGATAATGATGATCACTAGTAATTAGAGTAGAAGTATCCTCACTAGTACTGATGGTCACTAGTAATTAGAGTAGAAGTATCCTCACTTTTTCTCGAGATGAAGACATCTCGAATCCCTAATTTGGGGAGATTGTAATGTACCCAACATTTATCCATATAAATCATTTCAGATATGTTGCAAAGTAATTGAGATTCTCAATTTTGTGAGTCATCATGAGTTTATCAGAGCAATCGGATCGAAAATCGGGTTTGGAACAATAGGTTTATGTGGGAACCTAATCTATGTGTGAAGAAAAAGCTTAGAGATAGTATTTTTAGGAAAGAAAGAGAGGTGAATCAAAATTAGGATACTTCTTGCTTTCTCTCTCTCAAAATAGAATGGGAACTTGTAAGTATAGAGCTTTTTAAAATCGCGCATAGGATTCACGAATAAAGGACCCTTCTCCTCTCACTTTGAACACACACATCTACGGAAGCGGAAGCTCTCTCGCAATGACGCGCCGAAGGAAGCCTCTCTCCCTTAACCTCTCACCCTCAAGCCATCTCCATCGTGCCGTCTCCCTATTTGTGGACTCTCTCTCTCTCTCTCTCTCTCTCTCTCTCTCTCTCTCTCTCTCTCTCTCTCTCTCTCTCTCTCTCTCTCTCTCCAACAACGCGCTTTTCTTTTCTCCATTCCGAAGCTATGGCTCCGAAGCGTGTAACGGAAATCTCTAAGGACGCCCATGTTGTTGCACCACCAAGGAAGGTGGGAAGAAAGCTGTCAACTCCAAACGTATCTGATGCGGAAGCATCAACCGAAGAAGAAGTCGAAGCCGTTCAACCTCCAACACAGGAGTTAGCCGCACGTGCTCGAAATTTGGTAAGACAAATTTATAATTCTGCATTGCTATTCATGTTTGACTTGGGAAGCTAAGCATAGGGAACCCCTTAAACCGTCCGAGAAACGTGATTCTATCACATGAAACAAGTATATGTTTTCATTGATTAGTGAAAGAACTGTTTGATAAATTGTCACTGTTGTTGGATTGTTATTGTTTAATAAATTGTTATCGTTTGAGTGGTTTCTCATGGATATGAAGAATTGATTGATCATGTTTGATGAATCATTTAATGAGAAGAATTGTTTTGTTCTCGCGAGTAGCGAGATGATTCCGGGGTTAGCGCAGATCAAGCTGAGGTTATCGGCTCTCTTTTGTTCCTCGCGGTTAGCGAGATGCCTCGCGAGTAGTGGGATGCCTGGCGGTTAGCAAGATGCCTCAGAGTTAGCGAGATGGGAAGGTTGTACAATTCGCGGTTAGCAAATAAATCCTTTGCAAAGGCTGTGTTGGTTAGACAAAGGAAGTCCGCGGGTAGCGGCAAACTCATGAGAAATTGGAAAAGTTATTTTTGTTGAATAATAGGGCTATTATATTAGACCTTGTTTGAATTGTTTTGGTATTGTTTGAAGGGCTGTATAAAAGAACCTGTGTTTGGAACTAATTAAGGAACACTGTTTGTATATGTTAAACAGTGTGGTAAAAGGGGTGAGTGCGGTGTGGAAAGTGGGGACCGGCTTAGGTTGCCGGTCAAGGATGGGTGGACTCGATTAGTCGAGTACTTTTCACTTTGTCTTAGTTAGTTAGAGATTTATCTCTTGTCATATTTCGGATTTAAGGATGGCGGCCGTGCCTCTTAAACGCGGGGAAAAAGGCGTTGTTTTTGGATCCTTAATATGTGAAAGGGATTTTCTTCTCTTATAATGTAGGATTTAGAGTCCATAGAACCTTTAACCTCATCGACCTAGCTTGTGGCGTAGGGTCTTGCAACTACGAACACATCAGGTGGAAGTCTTCTTCTCTTTCGTTGCTCGTATCCTTGCTTCGTATTATCGGAGAAGGGTGTCGTCAATGGATTTAGAGGATAAAGAAGGCTATCTTCCAAGTCGCCCCGATCTTTTAGGATGGGGACCTTACACGAGGTGGATTTTAGAACATTGCTCTCTTTCAAAGAATCATTGTGAATTGTTATTAGAAGTTACAAAATGTTAGGTCTACGGCTAGAAATAGCATGAAAAGACTCCAAACCACAAAATTTGACTGGAGAGTAAGCTTAAAAGCATTTGAACCAGTGGGTAAGCTCAAGGACACTTTGAGGTAAAAATTTCAAGAGTTAGCCAAAACTCAGATTATTTACTTTTTCTTGACGTTTTAGGCCAAATTAAGTTTTGACTTGATTCATAGGCTTGAAATAACTCATAAAAGGATTGTCCTTGAAAAAAGTACAAAAATTTGTTCATTTCAAGCCTGAAGTTAATAATCATAATTATTAACTTTCAGCTCAGATTTGACCAAGGTTCTTACCATTGACTCATTGCATGTGTACAAACAACTTTTGTAAAGGCACAAAAGATTTGGATCACCAAACTTGCAAAAAACTGGTAAAAACTAAAGTTTGTACTAACTTTCTAAATCTTGAGTGTAAATTGGAGAAAAATTTGTCCAAACTTATTGAAATTTGATTCATAGGCTTATATTGATGTGATAAAGATGTGTAGGTGCTTAGTTGAACAAAAAGATGCAAAAAGTTGCTAGTTTTTTACCAAGTTGGCATACCACTAGCTTTATCATGTTGTAATAAGCCCACAAACCAAATTTGGTAAGATTTGGATCATTGGATTGGAAATTGTGAACAATTTGCAAAGTTAGTATGCGGACAGAAAACTGATGACCATTTGACCAAAACTTGTCCAAACTTGTTGAAACTTGGCTAGAGACCTTAACTTGAGGTGATTAACAGATCTATATCAAAGTTGGGATAACAATTTACAAAAATAGAGCTAGAGTAAATAATAACGGTTATTTACATCTGTTGCAAAACTTGAAAATTTTACAAATTTGAGTATACCACAACTCAGTATTTACAAGTTGAAAACCCTGATGGGGATTAGAAGTAAACACCATAATCCCAGATATGTCAGCAAAAGAAGGACCACCGACCTTAGAATTCGAGGGATACGATCAAGTAGATTTCAAGCCTTTGAAATGGATGAGTACGGATAATCCTAGGATCGGAGTCTATTGTTGGGAAGATAGAAATGTAAAAGATCTTTTGTGGACTTTGCATGCCAAATGAGGACAACTAACGGTCATGAAGATCATCTATATCTTCAAGATCAAAGATAAGGGATCAGCAGACCTACCAACATAGATGTTTAGGGATTGTTATAAAAACAACTTTGCTATGATGACTCGTGAGGAGGTAGAACAAACCAAATACCAAGGGTATTCCATAATGGATTGGATATTGGGACAAGGACCAGAAACAATTCCAAGAGATGAACACCGTGAGAGATCATCTAAGAGTAATATTAAGAAACTAGAAACCACCTCATCACGAAGAAAACCGGGTGATACTAAGGCCAATCCAGGGCTACATGAGTCACCATTTCCAACAAACTGGTTTGAAGGACTACAAAGAGACCGGAGTTGAACCAAATAGACGCGTCAGACCAGCTGATGTTTAGAAATGGGTCAGAAAATACAGTGGATCCGGGGATCCATACGACCACTTAGCAAGCTTTAAGCAAGTGCTAAGAGCAAAGCGTATATTCGATTTCTATACTCAATTCGAGGGGTTTGGAATGACATAAGAAGGAAAAGCATGTACATGGTTCTAAAACATTCCACCAAGGTCAATCATGGACTTAAACACATTAGCTCAAGGATTTGTAGCTGCTTGTATTAAAACGGGGATCAAACATAATACGATAGCTCAAATCTACAGCTTTAAATAGAAACATGGTGAGTCGGTTAGGGATTGTGCAGCTTGAATGAAACAATACATTGCCAGATGCCCAGGGCTAGAGATACCTGTAGAAGAACGACTTGTATCTTTGTTGCTAGAGGGACTGCTAAACAAAGAACTTCATGCTATACTCTATAGCAAGAAACATACAACCCTAGAAGAGTGTGTGTCAGATGCTATTGACTTAGGAGACAATTGTGATATTTTCAACGAAGAATATTTCCCTAAGGATAACCAAAGTGAGAAAACAACATCCACTAAACCAACACAAGTGAGAATGGATGCTGTAGCACCACTTTCAGCCATAGAAGATATGCTCAAAATGATGAACGACGTGATGAAAAACATGCAAAAAGCACTTATGAGGGGACCAGGACAAGGGATACCTCAACAGGGACAACCAATTAGGCTACAAAAATAGTGTGAAATTGAGGGTAAATGGACCAACCATGAGACCAACAATTGCTACTTACGGCCAAAGTATGATGGGAATGTTCAGTACGTGCCTATGAGGCCACAAGGACAACCCATGTAAAGATATCAACCTAATATGGCCCAAGCTCAAAGACCACCGATGGGTATGGAAAGACCTCAATCTGTGTTGGGTCAAAAACCTCCATATCTAGGACATAATGCAGTGCCTGTAAAGTACATGCATCCAGAGGGAGTCATAGAAGAATAAGCACTTGTGCCTGTTACACCCTATGCTGCCATCTACAGTAATGGTAGAGGGAGATTGGTATAATTCACATCCACCACCAATGGAGGAACCTATGACTTATGCTCCACCAGAGCTTGCACCAATGTATTATGTAGTTAATCAAGGTGTCAGATCTCCCATGGTAAGACCCATGATTAAGCCAAGAACAAAAAACTGTCATAACTCTGGTGCAAATGATCATTGGAAAAATGAATGCCCAAAGCCTGACAAAAACATCAAGCCAGTTGAAGCTTATTGCATAGAATGTTGCAAAAGGGGAGGACACTTTTCGGAAGATTTCCTTAAAAATCCTTTAAACAAGGGTAAAATAGTAGTAGACGTAGTCCAAGTGAAACCTAGTAGCTCATCTGAGAGTGAACCGATTGTTACAATCAAGGTAATCACCAGAGCCAGGCTAAGAAAAAGAAACACAACTCCTCTGATGATTCGGAGAACACAAAAGTTGCCTCTCAAAAGACCAAAAGAAGTAGAAGCAAAAGGTATGAATTGAGAAAAAAAAAAACAACGGGCTGAAATCGAGGAGAACAAAAAAAAGCTATTCCAGGAAAAGGTGAAAGAAACTGGAAGCGAAATCAAAGAAACAATCATGAAATCTGGAGGATCAATTTTAGTTGATAAAATTTTTGAGCCTATTAATGCAGCCTTGGAAACTTATCAAGCGGGACTTAAAGCATGCCAAAACATGGAAAACAAATGAAAAAACTATCCCTCTCCTGACATGGAAGCAGCTAAGCTTGAAGCTTATCAAAATTTGGTAAGAATCACGCAAGAAATGCTGGAAAAACAAAAACCCAAGCTTGAAAGTATCACAAAACCTGAAGAGCTTGTGGTAAGAGACATTAAAGAAAAACTCAAAGTGGTGGTAGAACCCCACCTTGAAACAAAAGAGCCATAACTTATAGTGCCAGACAGCAGAGATGCCTTAGACCGAATTCCATTCGTGGAGGAAGACTGGCCAGGACACTTATGGAAAAAAGTTAGAGATGGGAGCCTAACTCTAAAGTCAGCTCCTATAGAGGAATTTTGGTTAGACAACCTACCTCCTGATATGGACGTGGATGTACAATCCTTGATGGGGATTGTGGATCTGAAGCTTCACAATGTCTAAGCCATTGACCTTGAAAACATTACCCTCTTACTTGGGAGATAACAAAAATGAATCCATACTGTGTAAGACCACTCAAGTAAAAAGAGCTGAACATACACTAGAAGTAGACAACATTCATTCAATCATGTCTATACCCATCCAATGCACTCTTAATTTGGAAGGATTGTTAAAACTTAGGCCATATTTATGGAATGATCTACAGAAAACCCTAGAGAAGGTGGGGATAACGGGGCAATCCTCAAGTCCAAACTTACATAGCAATGTCTCTATGTAACTTTTCTGACACAAGGCAATACCACCATCACACTGCTTAAACTGTATACCCAAGTAATGATGCGACAGCCCCAAATATTTCATCTTGAAAGTAGCATTCAAATCAGCCTTAAATTCAGCAATATGTCTCTCATTTGGTCCAATGATCAGCAAATCATCGACATAAAGAACCACATTGAGAAGTATGCCCTCACGCTTTACATACAATGTGCTTTCTATTGGATTGTTAACGAAAGCCTTGTTTAAAAAAATGCGTGTGAGCTTTCTCATACCAAGCACGAGGAGATTGCTTCAACCCATACAAAGACTTCTTACATCTGCACACTTTGTCCTCTTGTCCTTTCTTGACGAAACCGCAAGGTTGCATTACATAAACTTCCTCAAATATGTCACCATTCAAAAAAGCAGTAACAATGTCTGATTGATGTACATCCCAACCAAAATGAGCTGCGAATGCACATAGAAAATGCATAGTAGTCATACAACAAGTGGGAGCAAATATCTCTTCATAATCTATGTCTTTTTGCTGTGCATAACCCTTTGCAACAAGTCGAGCCTTATGACGATCGATCTCACCATCCGGCTTGCATTTCAACTTGTAAACCCACTTCGTACCAATGGCCTTTTTTCCAGGAGGCAAATCACATAAAGTCCATGTGTCATTTTCTATAAGTGCATCATATTCTGATTGCATGGTAGCCATCCAATTTTTTGAATTTTGTGCTTCATCAAAAGACTGAGGTTCCTCAACATCAATTAAGCTAGACACAGCCAAAGCATAACAATTTGATGCGTAAGATGCATGGGGAGAGCCTAAACAAGTACGACTAGATAAAAGTGCATCCAATTTACACTATGATATTTGGAGCACATTACCGCTCAGATAGACGCACAAAAACAAAGGAAAAGTTCAAGTCAAAAAATCTCGGGGGCGGTAATTCTTGAGTCAATGCGCGCGGTAAGGGTCCTTCAGCAATGTCCGCGGTAATGTGCCCGGCTATATTTCCGCGCTTAGTACCGCGGGCTTTATCGTTGACAAAGGAAATTCGGAATGGCGGCCTCTACACCAAAACAAACTCCATTGCACCACAAGGGAAATGAGATGAGGGCACCACCTACTCTTGGAAGCGTGGACTAGGACCGTTATGCAGAGACAGAGAGAGAGAGAGAGAGAGAGAGAGAGAGAGAGAGAGAGAGAGAGAGAGAGAGAGCTATCACTATGAATGAAGCATTAACCTCAATGTGTGTACAAGGAATGGATAACTTCAAGCACTCCCGACACAAATAGCATGTAGATTACTAAACAACAACTCAAGATTTAGCCAAAATCACATCAAGCACTCTCACACACACATAAAAGATCTCTCTTAATTAACATAAGTAAGAGGAGGGGAGGTTACTAGCATAAAACAATTTGCACTCTATAATGTGCAAAGAATAGAGTGAATGAATGAGCTTTATGGGCTCATGATGAGTGATACAAAGACTCAATGAGGCTGAGGGAGACTTGAAATTACAAAGGGGGGGGGACTCTTTATATAGGCAAGAGAGTGATTAGGAGTGATGTTAAGATCCAAGTGCAATTTGTACAAATGAAGCTTGATTAGGGACATTCCACCAATGAAGAAGCTCCTTCCAAGTGATTTGTTGACCAATTTGCAACTAATTGGCTTCATCATCACTTGTGTTGTCTTCACTTCTTCCTCCATAGCTTGAGTCCAAGAGCTTCCTTATTTTAAAATGTAAAGAATTTACATAAAATCAATGCATATCTCGAAATAATAGGAAGGGGTTGAATGACAACTTATGAATTACAACAAGATTAAGCATGATTTGAGAGGTGATTAGAAGAGGAATTTGTGATGGTTTTATGAGCTTGAGAGAGAGGATGAAGGAGGGGAGGGTGAGGAGACTAATGGCTGATTTTTAGAGAAGGACTCAATGTGGAAAAGGAAGGGTGTGTGTGAAAAGGTAGAGGGGGTGGTCTCCACCACAGTTGAAAAACCTGACGTCCACCATTTTTGTCATATTTCCTAGACCGTAAGTGCAAAAATTATTTAAAAAATATGGTCAAAATCTCCAACTCATAAGCTACAACTTTGATGAAGACAACTTTTCTTGGATCGGAGTGGGCGTATTTTTTAAAAATCCATCAAAATCATGTGTCTGTTTCCTTCCTTCACCAAGTCTTCCACCTGGGTCCCATCTGTTTGAATCATCATATGGCTCCAAAGCCATGATGATATGAACCCCTCATGACCCTTGAATCATGGGTGCATGGCTCCACAAACACATCATATCTTTTTTCTTTTCACATTTACATATTTTCCCTTCCCTTTACCACTAGGTTCTACCTTTCACCTCCTGTGAACTAGTCAAGGAAAAATTCCCATCCAGTCATTTTTTGAATTTTTCCAAGAGGTTGTTCTCACTCTTTCTTTTATTGTAAACCTCTAGAAGCAGGGAAAACCAACAAAATATAGTAAACAAAAAATTTGTGATAGGCTCGGATCATAGCCCCCCCAAACCTGGCTAGAGGTATTTATGCCTCTAGCCTACTTTCTTTGATCTTGGGCTGACCTTATTCTGATGTGATAAGGCTTTAGACGCCATCCATTTGTCCTGGTCTTGTACACTTTACCATCAATGTCTTAATGTCTATAAGAGCCATTTTTGAACTTTTTGGTGACCAAGAATGGGCCTTCCCATCGAAAAAGAAAATTTCCATCCTTACGAGTGTCAAAGCGATTGTCATATCGAAGCACTAGAGATCCCTTTTCGATGTCTTTAGATGCTAGCTTTTTGTTGAAATTTTCTCTGCGCTTCTCTGCTTCTTGAGATTAGTGTGGTTGATGGCTTCTTCACGATCCAATTGCAGCCTCTCTAGATCCATGATCCTTTGATGTACTTTCTCCTTTTGAGAGCCTACCTAGATACCCAATATTCGAAGACTTGTTAACTTCATTTCAATGGGCAAAAGCGCCTCCTTTCCATAAACCAAATGAAAGGGTGTGTAACCTAATGCGGTTTTGAAGGAGGTTCTATAGGCCCATAGAGCTCCATTCAGGTGTTTGTCCCAATCTTGGCGCCTGGCATGTACCTGTTTGGTGAGAATTTTGCAAATGATTCCATTTACCTTTTCCACCAAGCCATTGCACTGAGGGTAGTAAGGAGTAGAGTGTTGATGCTGAATATTTAGCTTCTGCATGAGTTCTCCTACCAAGTCTGCTCTAAACCCTGGTCCTCTATCAAATAGTATTTCAAGAGGGGTGCCAAACCGGCAATAGATGTGGTCAAAGATGAACTGACTCACATCCTTAGCAGTAATTCTATTGGTTGGCATAGCCTCAGCCCATCTAGTCATGTAGTCTACTCCCATAATGATGTAATCTTTACCTGACTGAGTGTGTGGTAGAGGCCCTATGGCATCAATTCCCCACTTCTCAAAGGGCCCATATACCTTTATTGGGTTCTGAGGTTCAGCTATGAGCCGTCGTGGTCCTGCTTTCTGACATTCATCACATGTTTGACACTAGTATTTGACATCACGATGAAGACTTGGCCAAGTAAACCCAATTGTAGAACCTTTCTACTAGTGATGTCGTGTGCAAAGTGTCCTCCGCACACATCATCGTGACAAGCTTTTAAAATCTCTTCAATTTCACTCTTCAAAGGCACTCTCCTAAGCACACCATCCTTACCAAGGCAATACAAATTATCATTTACTATGCGATACCTGGTAGCCTTCCTAGCTAACCATCGCCTTTCCCCTACATTCAAGTGTTTAGGAGCCTCTCCTTGCTCCAGAATGTGCATAATATCTTCTAATTCCTCCTTGCCTTGCTGAAGTGGAAGTTGGATGGACACTCCCACTATTGACTCATTTAACTTCGATGATGTTAGGTGGTATGCATCCTTGTTCTGGTCTCTTGGCACATGATGTACTTGTGCCTCCCTAAATCTCCTCATAAGAGCTTTGGCTTCTCTCATTTTAGTAGAGAGACTGGCATTTTTGCAAGCCTAGCATGGAGTCACCAAAAGCATTTAATCTCTCAATTGAATTATCCAGGCACCAAAAAAGTCCATGAATTAGAGCTTGATATTCTACTTCATTGTTGGAGTGGACATCTTCTAGAGTGATCCCTTCACCATGGATCCTCTCTCCCAATGGAGATAAGACCACAATGCCTCCAGCTGCCTTATCCTTGGTTCTCTTGTATGCTCCATCAAAGTAGAGGCTATAAGCATTGACCAGAGCCTCTAGAGCTAGCGGTGGTGGAAGTTCCTTTCTCTTCAAATGGAAAACTTTTTCATAGCACTTGTTTGTTAAAATGTCGGCTAAGCATGCTCGAGTTGTTCTTTCAACCTGTATTGTATAATCAAACTCTTGAAGTCGCACCACCCACTTTCTATTTTGTCAGAGATTTCCATATGTTGTAGTGCATAAGGAAACATATCCTCCACAATGATAATTACAAACCTCTTCGGCAGCAAGTATGGCCGAAATTTGATAACCGCAAACATGAGTGCTAACACTAGATGTTCCATCAGGGTGTAGGCCTTCTCCATGTTTTCCATGAGGCGGCTAGCAAAATACACAGGCCTCATAAAGGATGTTTTTGGATCTTTTTGTAGGAGGGCAGCACCAATGGCTTCTTCTCCCACACTAGGGTTTACAAAGAATGTTTCTTTCCAACAAGGTTGGAGGATTACAAGGAGTGACCCTAACATTTTTTTTATCTCTCTAAAATGCCCATCACTTTCTTCACTCCAAACAAGCGTCTCTTGACAAGTCAGCTGTTGTAGAGGAAATATCACTTGGGAGAGTAAGTGTATGAATCTACTCAAATATCTTAGCTTTTGCAAGAAAGAGATTAATTGTTTGATGGAAGTTGGGGAAGGTAGATTTAGCAATGTTTCTATCTTTTCAGGATCTACCTCAATTCCATCAATGGACACTACATGCCCCAATAGTGTAACCTTGCTTTCCCCAATGTGACATTTGTTCTTGTTTAGTTGTCCACCCAGCTTAGCTAAACGAGTAAATCCTTCATCAATCTTGCCGAGATGCATACTTTTGGAGATGTAAATACAAAAGTCATCTATGAAAACCCTTATGGACTTACCAAAGTAAGGTTGGAAGACCATATTCATGAATCGTTGAAAGGTGGCTAGAGCGTTGGTGAGACCAAAAGGCATGACTCAAAATGCAAAACAGCCCCATGGTGTGATGAAAGTAGTCTTTTTCTAGTCCTCCTCTGCAATGCATATTTGAAAGTAACCGGAGTATCCATCACACACTGTGTATCGCTCATGGCCTGCTACTTCATTTAGTGTGCGCGTATGTCGCACGTGTCAATGCAAGGACTTTGCCGATACACCGTGTGCAAGCCACAAATGGCTCCAAGCACACAACAAGCCTAAACTAGTAAGCTCAAAGAAGGCGATGGTGTGTCACTCACCGCTCTACGCTTGCTTCGTGGAGGATTCCTCGCCGCGAAGAAGAAGGAGACGCCGCTACGCCGCGCTCAACTGCTTCACCACCGTCGTGCCTTCGTAATGCTCGATCGCCCACACACTCCCTCTCTCTCCCTCTCTCACTCTCTCTCTCTCTCACACACACACACACAAAGAGATGAAGAAGAAGAAGAAGGAGATGGAGCAAGAGCACTCTTCAATTGCACAAATGAGAGAATGAGTGAATTTTAGGTTTAGTTGACTTTTATATGAGCTTGCCCCATTCACACTTGAGCGCCCATGCTTAGCCACCTAATCCCTTGAATGTTCCAGTTAGAGTGCGCCTCTCATCGGCGATCACTCTTACCCTTTTCCTATTGGACCGACAAGCCCGGTACCTGACTCTACCAAATAAATAATACAATGTCCGCCGTAGGTTACAATGTCCGTCTCGTAGGTGATAGGGTGTCTGTGAGCCGTGAGGGTTAACATGCCCCCCTTCCTGATGTAGATTCCGTCCTCAGAAGCTATTGAGTTGAAGCTCGTTCGTCGAGGTGGAAGAAAATTTGAGATGAATGTCCTTAGCCTTGTTCAGTCACTGCAAAATCAAACAACATTGGCACAGTAATTGCATTCTCATAAGCGATTAAAAAGCATATGCAGTTTTAGGCAGACAAATTGATTGGTAACAAAATTTTAAACAATTTGTCAGCAATAAACATTAAATTGCAATATAATCAAATGCATAAACAGATGTAAAGGTAAAAAATTAAACAAATCTGGGGTCGCTAATTTAACGATCGAAAGGCACTGGAGATTGACTATTAATACCATGGGTAAGCTTCTTAATTTTCTCTGGTCAATTAAGTTTTTTAATCGCGAGAGCCAAGTATTTCATGTTCGAGGGCTGACTAGAGGCTATACCTAGAAGACCTTGTAGTTATGCTACAATAAAAGGAATTTCTCATGAAATCATCGCCTGACTGATTACCTTTTCTTTGACCCCCCAAAGTCTTTTCACAGTGATTCAATTTTAATGTGTGTACTTATTTTGTATACCTTGGGTTTTTTGCTTTTCAAGGAAAAGCGCCCACACTGGGAACCTCTAGGGCTCTAGTACCATAGGCGATACATGTGAGTGAAGTACCCAATCAAGCTGAGATTTCTCTTCCAGCTTAAGATTTTACATTATGGCACTTGATTTTTTGTTTTTTCATTTTCAGCATTTTAATTTTGTAACTTTGGGGGGTCATATAACATTGATACACCTCCCCAGGCTCATCACACTAGTAAACTCCCTTTATAATACTTAAGCTAAAGTTCAATAGGGTCAAGCCCACTAGAAATCCCTAGTACATTTCACACAATGCTACCTAAATCGGATTAAGAACCTAAGTAACCATTCATTATTAGGAAGGCATTCCCCATGGTATTAAGAGAAGATCTCTAACACCTAACTTGGTCAAACTAGCTTAG
Organism: Adiantum capillus-veneris; assembly: GCF_014529385.1. Lineage (NCBI taxonomy): Eukaryota > Viridiplantae > Streptophyta > Polypodiopsida > Polypodiales > Pteridaceae > Adiantum > Adiantum capillus-veneris. The sequence goes on along the minus strand of NC_140953.1, from coordinate 71,844,760 downwards.
TCTTACTGCTTAATTTTTAAACCTAGACAAGTGATTATGACAAAAGATTACATTGAATTAAATGTTTGATACTAAGCAAATGCATTGAATATTATGCTACCAATCACAATTAAAGCAGACAAACATGGATGCAAAAAAGATAAGGGGAAATGCTAATGGACAAGAAACACCTGTTTGTGTTGATGGCCGCGCTTGATTTGAAGTGGATGAGAGAAATATTCCATGAAGGTCCAAATCCTAACCACGGCAACACGCTCCTGTACACACTAGGAAACACAAGGAATACCTCTAGGAGGCACATCAGTGGGAAAAAGGAACTTTGCTAATCACTCAACTCTAAAACAGAAACACTCCTATTGTACTAATCCTACCTACCCTCCATCACTCGAGTGATGAGGATCAAAGGTGTTTTATGACATAGGTTTCTGTTTCAGTGTACCGAATGTGAATGTGTAGGTCTGGGTCAAATGTTTTGACTTTTATTGTGCATACTCATTTGCTTATTTCTCTTGCTCTTTTTTTTTTATTTTTTTTGTGAGTATAAGGCTTTATATATATACATTCCCTAAGATTGGTGATTGAGAGGTCAGGGAAAAAGGTTGAGAGGGAAGCAAATGAATGATGACTGTCAGCAAACACTCCCCCCTTCCTTGGGTAGATCATACCGTTTGAAATGAGCTCGTCACCCTTTGAAACCAATCGTTCCAGTTGGTAATAGGTGAGGATTTTTGCCAGTAGTTTTCTATTACCTTAGGTGTCTCATCGAGTTGTAAGGGTGGTAAGGTACTTTCCCAGGATCGAACTTGAAGTGGTTCATCAGGTGATTCGTGAACACTGGGAGAAGTGGATTCCTTTGTAGCTTCGTGGAGGTCCACTATTGTAGGTTGAGGCTGTGGAGAAGCTTTTACCTGTATGGATGCATTACATGAGGAGCTAGAAGCTTCATGGGACTCCCCCCTCCCTGAGCTAGGTGGAACAAATCGTTCTTTCTTTGGTACCCAAACTAGCTCTCGAATGGGTGTGTAGCATTTTGTGATTTTTTTCTTTCCACGATTGTTGATTCGTTTTGGAGCTACAGGATTAGGCTCGCATGGGTCAGGTGACAGGTAAGAACACAATCTACGTTTTGGCACCCATATTTGATCATTTCCTTGATAGTAGCCTTGGGCTGCGAATAGTCGTTTAGGAATCCAACGCCACGTTTCTTTACATTTCTTGGAGCGAGTGGGACGTTTCTTATAAGGCTTCTATTTTTTCGTACTAGCCATGGTCACTAAAGAAGCTTTAGGGACCAACTTGTATGTTTTCTTTTTTATATGAGGATGAGTCCCTTGACGTAGGGAAGATGGGATCTCCATTTCTTCGATACGATCAGGTAGTCCCTCTGTAAACATTATTTCCATCAAGAAGTGAGTACGCCCACTTTCCCATGACTTTAAGTCACTTTCTTCTTGGATGACACTAGGTATGTCCAAGGGTCTATGGACTTGGTGAGGTTGTCGTTGCGTAGGCAACACGGTGTCTGTAATGAGGATCTTCCTAGGTGCTGGTTCTAGATCCCTTTGGGTATCTTCTACCAAACTCCTTAATTGCTCGACTCGCTCGATCTCCTCTGTAGGGTTTGGATAAGTTCCTATCTTCTTTTTGGATCCTGACCATTGTGGATCATGAAGATCTTCCTTGTTGGTTTCTATGTTAGTGGTCGTTTTGGTCTCCATGGTTTCACCTGAATCAGAATCTTCTTCAGCGTTGTTTATATATACGGGGTCGTCACCAGTCCCTATGTTGGTCTTTGAACTGGGGTCTGACTTCACTGCTTTTTGCGATCTCTTTCTTCGTGTTTTCTTCTTTTTCTGAGATTGGGCAATTGATTCCATGTCTCTTTCCTCAAGAATATAATTTTGTTTTTGGAGCATCGATCGTGTGAGTACGTTTACTGGTACCACGGGTGTACTTGGTGATGGCTCCTCGGTAACTTCAATCAAGTTTAATGGCGTGATCTTCGATGCATTTGCATTATTTGGACATTGGGCAATCAAATGATCTATGCCACATCGATTACACATGAGTATCGGCATTGTAGACGTGCTTGCTTGATTGGTTTGCATTAGTGTGGCGTTCTTTTGTAGCCTAATAGGACACTCAGCTACACGATGTGGACCTCCACACTCATAGCATTGAAGCGGTGGTCTCTTAGCGGTGTAATTGATATTTTGGCCTCTTGCCGCAAGAGCAGCTACTTGATATACAGGTTCGACTTGTCCCCAAGAGTCCTCCATGTAGTATTGTGGACTTTCTTCAAGCACATCCATCCCATAGGCGATATTAGGATCTATATCTTCCTCATAGCCTTCCAAACAAGAAATAGATGACTCACAACCCACTTGATTCACAGAAGTGATTCTCGGATGTGGTGGTTGCGGTCCTAGCACTGGGGGTGATAAGGGTGTTGTTTGAACAACATTTTGGGCCCTAGGGACCATGTGTTGTGCTGTTTGTTCAAGAGGTGGGGCCAGCATCAATGCAGGCACTCGAGGTGTGTCTGTCCATGCTAAGGTTAGTCTATTGGCCATCACACGCTTAAATACTATGCAATCCTTAGCTTGATGACCATACCTCCCACATGCATTGCAGTTCCCATTGAATTTTACTCTAAAAGTAGGGCATTCACTGGTACTATGCGGTCCATAGCATACTGAGCACCATTGCTGCTCCCTTCTTGGATACATATGATTGTTTTGCGGAGCACGATTGTCTCTAAGACTCTCTTGAAAAGCCTTGGTGAGATCTGCTAAAGTCATCTCAGATATCTTTGGCTCCTTAGCAATAGGCTTTAGGGTCATTGGCTGATGCCCTGATGCTTGCGAGCTAATAGATTTAGGCTCAGCAGACACTCTTTCTCCTTGAATCATTAAATTATCCTCCAATTGGATCGCATTGGTGGTGACTGCTTCCCAAGTGGTGATACCTCTAATGACTAGGCCATTGTAGATATCCTCATGTCGTAATCCCCTAATGAATCTATCAAGCAATTGGTTATTGTTGAAGCGCTCATTTGGATTACAACGAGAATTCAAATGCTTCAAGCGACTTATAAAGTCTCTCACCGACTCTCCTTCCTCTCGTTGGGCTTTCTGAAGCTGAGAGGCTACACCCCAAAGCACTCCCTCTCGTATGTATTCCTTTTAGAACAGTCCCCTAAGAATAGGGTAAATCGTTTTTTCTTCCACCCTTAGGGTTCTATACCAATCCCCAGCCTTTCCACTTAAGGTTAGGCTTAAAGCATTGCTCTTATGTAGGTCATTGTGTTCTCCTAGAGAATCGCATATTTTTTCAAACACTTCGATATGCTTTCTCACATCCCCGTCTCCACTAAATTTTTGTGTGAGCTTGGCTATTTGTACTGCCTTTCTTCTAGGCTCTCTATCAGGCATGTTACGCATATTCTCAGCAATAGATCGACCAATAGCTTGAGCAAATGTTGCCAAGTCACCTAAGTGAGTAGGTACCGTGGGTGAAGGCGCTCCAGAGACTACATATGGAGTAGGTATTGGCATTGGGCTTGGCACATAGGAAGCCCTTGGGTTCCACATTGGGTACGATGTTGTGCCATGTGGTGGTCCATAGTTCATATGGGTGGCCCTAGGCATAGCAGACATCGGATGTGACATGCTAATGCTAGCTAGTATAGTCCCATGGAAATAAGAACTTGTGTATTGTGGTTGTGTAGCATAGGTAGTTGAAACAATGGGACGGGTAGAGACTATATGAGTATGATGACCCATAGGTGCATATGATTGGTACACACTTGTAGGTACTATTGCAGGCATTGAGCTACCATGTAGCGGTGCTTTACTAACAAACGAGATCCATGGTGTGTTTCTTGGCATGCCCATCATTGGGGTAGGCATGGTATCCGTGGTGTTATCCAGGGAAAGATGAGCTATACTTGGAAAAGTAAAGCTATCACTTGTGGGCTCAGATTGCATTGAGACCCCTGGCGAAACAACATATGGGGGATCGATGGGACTCATAGGGTGAGTCTCCATTTGTAATAGAGTGGGTGTTTCCCTTTGTCCGTGTCTAAAAATCGCATAGGGCCCGTCGAAGGTATGTTTATTCCTCGATTTTTCCTCTCGGACTGGATAATCCTATGGATGACATTGCAGATCATGTGTTGTTGTTCCTCTAGACTAGTGGCACTAGATGTGGATTGTACAACTTCTAACCAACCCACATGGTATGTGTAGCCCATGTATAGGTCGGTCAAAGTCTCCGTGTGTAGGTCATATTCCCAATTTTCATTGAGAAATACCCCATCCAAACTTGGTGTACTAGAGGGTTGCCGTGAGGTGATTGCAATGTTGCTTCCCGTGTTTTGACTTTTAGTCACCGCTACCTTAGAGGCGACTTTGGAAGGTGGTAGCTCGATAGGGCCCTCATTAAATGAGGTAGGTAAAATGTTCACGTGGACACTCTGAGGGAGTGTGGGGTCTATAGGAGATGTGAATGGTGATTCTACTTCCCCACCCCCTTCGTTTACTTCACTAGCCGTAGTTCAGAGCACGTAGCTCTACTAAAAGTTTCCATCAAACGGCTAAAAACACTAGTTCCAGGTTTCTGGGCCCAGCTAGGTACGGTTTCATTTGTTCCCCCGGGGCTTTGTGTAAGATGATCTTTAATATCGTAGTCAGAGGAAGAGTCGCTAGCCGCTATATTTGGGTCTTGGGTTGCACTACCTTGGGTCCCCGTCGAGGGCGTAGACCCTAGCGTGGAAGGATAGTGAGTACCCCCGTAAATCGAAGCACTAGCTAGTTGTTCGGACTCTAGCACACGACCAGCAGAGCGTAGATACATGTGCTTTGGGTGCCCTACAAGTGTCGGCAAGTACCCTCAAAGGTTACTTGCTTTGTTTTGTGGGTGTTTTGCACCCCGTTTTCTACTTGTTTTTTATGTTTTTTTAATGTTTGATTTTTTTGATTGAAGTGTGTGATAGCTCGAAATGAGCGTATCACTTAAAGGGTCGCTGTGTGCTTTACAACACAATTTTTGGGCATCTGACGTTTCGTTGGTCCTCAAAAATCAATTTTTAGCTACGTGTGAAGCTAAAATTCGTTTTTTTTAAAGGTGACTGAGGCCTAGGCCTAAGCGTGAGCTTGGGCTTGGGTCTGGGAGATATTCCTGATCCCGGTCCTACCTTTAAAAAAATTTTAAATTTTATTTTTATTTATTATTATTATTATTATTATTTAAAAGGATAAGGCCGCCGCGGCCTGCACGAGAGCACACACACACTCTCTCTACCTACTTCGAACTAATACACCTACTTTTACACACTAGCACACTCTATTAACTCTCACTAATCTACTTCCTACTTACTGTACACAGAAAACTAACTACCTTAATACACAGAGAATAAACACAGAACCTTTGAAATCTCTATTAACAAAGAAAACTAACTACCTTAATACAGAGAGAGAATAAACACAGAACCTTTGAAAATTCCATTAATAAAAAAAACACATAGTATAACACCAAATCCCTCTCCACACTCTTTCCCTACCTTTCCTATAATTGAAATTGCACCACGGAGAAGCACAGAGTGCTACTCGAGCTTCATGTATGGCCTTCCCCGGCAACGGCGCCAAAAATGTGCGCGTATGTCGCACTTGTCAATGCAATGAACTTGCCGATATACCGTGTGAGAGCCACAAATGACTCCAAGCACACAACAAGCCTAAACTAGTAAGCTCAAAGAAGACGATGGTGTGTCACTCACCGCTCTATGCTTGCTTCGTGGAGGATTCCTCGCCGCGAAGAAGAAGGAGACGCCGCGCTCAACCGCTTCACCGCCGTTGTGCCTTCGTAATGCTCAATCGCCCACACACTCCCTCTCTCTTCCTCTCTCACTCTCTCTCTCTCACACACACACACACAAAGAGATGAAGAAGAAGAAGAAGGAGATGGAGCAAAAGCACTCTTCAATTGCACAAATGAGAGAATGAGTGAATTTTAGGTTTAGTTGACTTTTATATGAGCTCGCCCCATTCACACTTGGGCGCCCATGCTTAGCCAACTAATCCCTTGAATGTTCCAGTTAGAGTGCGCCTCTCATCGGCGATCACTCTTACCCTTTTCCTATTGGACTGACAAGTCCAGTACCTGACTCTACACTAATTAGTGCACAAGCACACACTAATGCTTGCATTATACACACACTAATGCTTGCATTAGTGTGTGCAATTTTTTCACACACCAATGCTCACAATAGTGTGTGCAATTTTTTCACACACCAATGCTCACAATAGTGTGTGCTTGTGCATGCATTAGTGTGTGTGTGCATGCATTAGTGTGTTTTCACACACTAATTAGTGCACAAGCACACACTAATGCTTGCATTAGTGTGTGCAATTTTTTCACACACCAATGCTCACAATAGTGTGTGCTTATGCATGCATTAGTGTGTAGACACACTAATTTGTGCACAAGCACACACTATATGCAAGCATTAGTGTGTGCTAGAGAGGTATGCACACACTAACGCTTGCATTAGTGTGTGCTTGGGCACAAATTAGTGTGTGAAACACACTAATGCATGCACACACTAATGCAAGCATTAGTGTGTGTATAATGAAATTAGTGTGTGCTTGTAACGCATGCACACACTAATGCGGGCATTAGTGTGTGATTGTGCACAAAATAGTGTGTGAAAACACATTAATTTGTGCGCAATCACACACTAATGCAAGCATTAGTGTGTGTGTGTGTATAATACTTGCACACACTAATGCTTGCATTAGGGTGTGCTTGTGCATGCATTAGTGTGTTTACACACTAATGCATGCACAAGCACACCCTAATGTAAACATTAGTGTGTGCTTGTAACGCATGCATGCACTAATGCAAGCACTAGTGTGTGTATAATGCTTGCATTAGGGTGTGCTTGTGCATGCATTAGTGTACTCTAATGCAAGCATTAGTGTGTGCTTGTAACGCATGCACGCACTAATGCAGGCATTAGTGTGTGTATAATGCATGCACACACTAATGCAAGCATTAGTGTGTGATTGTGCACAAAATTGTGTGTGTGTGTGTGTGTGTGTGTGTGTGTGTGTGTGTGTGTGTGTGTGCGCGTGTGTGTACAATGTGTGTGTGCATGTTAGTGCATGTGTGTGTATGCATTGTGTGTGTGTGTGTGTGTGTGCAATGTGTGTGTGTAGAAGAACGAGAAGAAAGAGAGAGAGTTCGAGCACTTACAGTCATGACCTCGATCGCTTGGATATGGTGGGGATGGAGATGAAGAGAGTAATAGAGGTTGGAGATGGAGAGGGAGAAGGAGAGAGAGCTTGGAGATGGAGAGGGAAACAGGCCCGCGTAGAAGAGGAGCTCGTTTTTGAATTTTTGGCATTCAATTTCGTGGGGGCACGCAGGTGCCCCCTTTATATGACAAATTTTGCTGGTAATTTTACCGTGCTTATTACCGCGTCTGCTCCCGCGTGTATTACCGCGTGTATTACTGTGAAAATCTCTGATGAGACATTAAGGTTACGCCGACTGCATGACCTCTTGTACCCACCTCTTTACCTTACAGTCCCCTCTATCTTTAATGAGTGTCAGTCATGTCAGTACCAACCTTCTTGATTCTTCTTTTTTTTATTTAATTTTTTCTTATTTAGTGTGTGGTCATGTGTGCAGGTCGATTGGGATGACGTGGGTCCGCCAGTTGGCGCGAAACAAACTCGATGGTTGAGCGAGCGACTACCATGTCCATGTACGCGATGTAAGTGTGTGATTGCACGGCTTCGGTGTATATGCTTGGCTCACGTGGATGATTATGGACTATGGGACGATCCGAGAAAACGCGCTCGAATGGAAACTAGCGATCTGAGGGTTTTTGGCATCCATTGATGTCGCTCCCCATTGGAGTGTGATCAGGGGCGGAGGCGGGAGGAGGAAGGAAGAGCGATTGCACTAGGAAGCAGTCATGGGAGGGGGATCACACCCGCCATCCGATATGGGTGGGTCCACATGAGTGCATGCGCATCCTACATCCACCACATATGGGGATCTCCCCACCACCCCGCCCCACATGGAGGTGGAGGAAGATCATTTGCACAATATGGTTGAGGATCTTCTTGTACGTGAGGTGGCGAATGAGTGTGAGCCTGAGTGTGCATGTGAAGAAGCCGCCCAAAAAACCAAAGATTCATTGCTAGAGGCAGCACACACCGCTCTTTACGAGGGATGCTCCTACTCCATATTACCAGCGTCTCTTGAGATCTTGAATATTCAAGCAATGTTTGGATGGAGCAATGCAGGGGTCGATGCACTACTGAGGTACGTTTAAGTGTAATAAGTGTTAGTTGTGAGTTTTTTTTGTGGTTATATACAATAACGAGTGTTCTTTAATTATGTCATAGGCTATTAGGCAAGATGATGCCTAAAGGCAATTTCTTCCAGAAAATTGAAGGAAGACACGACAGGTGGTGACAGGGCTTGGGATGGACTATGATCGCATACATGCATGTGTCAATGATTGAGTGCTATTCCACAATGAAGATGCAGGGCTTGATGCTTGCCTGGAGTGTGGAGAATCAAGGTACAAAGAGGGAATGCAAGGAACCACAATACCTCCCAAGGTTCTTCGTCATTTCCCCCTCATTCCCCGCATCAAGCACATGTTCAGCACCAGCGAGCTTCTTACATGGCATATGACAAATCGCTCCACCAATGGGGTTATGAGAGTGCTGGCTGACTCGCCGGCATGGCAACACATTGAGCAGACATGGCTGGAGTTTAGAGAAGAGCCTCGTCACTTGAGGCTTGGTCTGGCTAGTGATGGGGTAAACCCATTTGGGCATCGGTCTACCTCATGGAGTACTTGGCCAGTGGTTGTTGTGAACTACAACATTCCACCATGGGAGTCAACCAAGAAGGGGAACATTTTGCTCTCTCTTCTAGTCCCAGGAAAACACAAGGTGAAGAACATGGATGTATATTTAGCACCTTTGATTGAAGAGCTTATAGAGCTATGGAACGGCATAGACATTTTTGATGTATCAAGACCACTTCGTGATCAGTGCACAATGATCAAGTGCATTCTCATGTGGACCATGCATCATAACCCCGGTCTTAGAGAGATTTCTGGTAAGCTTATACTTTGTGATGCTATTTAATGTCTTTGCATTGGTCACTTATATGTGGTTATGTCTTTTGTTTTTTTAGGACTATCGACATCTGGACATAGTGCATGCCCAACTTGTGGATCCTCACTCGTGACAGAGAGACCCGCTCTACTTGGTAAGGTGATCTACCCCAATAACCATCCCTTCTTGCCACCCACACATCGATCTTATGCTCCACCGTGCAATGGGATGGAGCCACTCCATTGGACCATGGCCGATTGGGCAAGACATTGGAACGAGCACTGTCACAACACATTGCCTCCTCCCGATGATCCACCTAGGGGTATGTCTAGGTACTCTATTTTCTTATCACTACCCTATTGGGCTTCATTGAAAATCCAACACCTATTGGATCCAATGCATGTGTTCAAAAATGTTGGGCAAGCTATATGGGATCACATAGTAGGCAAGAAAGATTCATTGGGGGCTAGAGAGGACATGAGGGCCATAAGGAGGCTCCCTCCTTTGGCCACACCTCGCATGGGGCCTCGGGGGAAGATGGTTCTTCCAAAGGCACCTTGGATTCTATCAAGGGTGGATCAAGAGTGGATGAAACAAGTCATTGTATCCATCCGTACTCCAACAGGTTATATGAGTTTGCTCAAGGGTGCCTTCACTAAAACTAAGAAAGGAGGATCCACACAACTTTATGGGCTCAAATCCCATGATTGGCACAAGATTCTTCAGGTAATGTGTGTGTGTGTGTGTGTGTGTGTGTGTGTGTGTGTGTGTGTGTGTGTGTGTGTGTGTGTGTGTGTATGTGGTTTAGGGTTCTGGATACTAATAAGTCTTTTTGTTTGTGCAATAGTTTGTGCTTCCAATTAGCATTAGTGGATTTGCGGACACGAAGGTAAAGGCTGCAATATTCAAGGTGGGAGAAGTTGTCAGGTATAGTACATTTGATCCTCCATCCTAAACTTTACTGTTGAAAGGACACCCTTTCAACAACGTTTCCATAAAGATTCCTCAAAGATTTTGTAAAGATTCCAGATGAAGATGGTGATGACGTAATGAAGATGAAGATGGATGCTGTAACATGAAGATACGAGTTCAGGGACGTCATCGAATATCCCATTATTATTATTTTGAGCCATTACGGCCACTTTTGTAATGTTTACGGGAGCCTCATATTTTAAATCGGCACTTGTATTTTGGCCGCAGATGCTTGTATAATGAGTAAAGCCAACTCAGTTTCTTGTAATTAAGCTCTGTAGAAGCCTAGGGACAATTCAGGTCATTTGGCCAGACATTAGGTTTGAAGGCTTTGTATATAAGCTAAAACCTAAGGCTTTGTAAGAAACACATTACGTTATCTCAAATAATATACAGTCGTGGGTTCTGCAGCACACAGTAGTGAGCTTCACGCACACACACTGTCGCACACACTAATCACATTGCAGATATGAGAGTAGGAGTGTGTTAGCATCGAGGAGCTCTTCACGTCGATGCAAGCAATGCAAGCCGAGGACCACATCGCGAGCCCGCCTACTACGAGCTATATTTGGTCATAATTACCTCAAACGACATCCGATCTGAATGATCAAGTAGTCGTTAGAATCAGGGCGAGAAGCTCTTTGTGTTGATGTCTTTGTAGATCAGTTCCGGACACTTTGGAAATTGTTGTTTTGAGTCTATCGCAACAGCGATTAGAGGTCTTACAGTTATGGTTTTCAGGGTTTAGGTGTTTGGCCATATAGGATATATCCTTGTGAGTCTTGCCCTCCGATTTCGAGTCATTCCGATATGATTTGAGACTGTTTCGAGCTTGTAGTGTTTCGTAGGATGCGTTGTCTGTTTCTTTGCTTTATGGTAGTGTTATGGTAGGATTAGTGACTATAGAGTGTTGTTCGTGGCTAGCTCAGGGTTAACAACCCAGAGATTGCCTCCATGCCCTAGTAGGGTCAGCTACGTCCTCGGATTGACAGTTTGTTGGTATGTGTTCTCCCTGTGCTCCATCGTCCGTCGCGGCGTACCCGCTAACATTGGCGCCGCTGCCGGGGACGAAGCGCCTAAACTAGCGTAGACCGCATCACTCGTGTTTGATAGTATAGCATTTCTCTAGAGTTTTCTAGAGTGTTGTCACCATTTGCCTTCTTAGTGGGAAGTCAGAGAGCAGATCTCTTGACTGAGGGATAGTCAGGGAGCCTACGTCTTGCCGAGGCGGTCCACCATGAGGTTGAGGTATGGTTATATTATTTTATTGTGTATTTAGATTAGGTTTTATGGTTTGTGTGTTTGGTTGTGACCTATGGTTGTGAAGAACTCGAAAAAAAACAAAAAACAAAAAACGCAAAGGAAAACGCAAAAGGTAAGCAGGAGGTTGTTTGCTTGCCAGAAAGCAAAAACAACCATTCAACCATCCAAAGTAGGACTTTAGGTAGTGTAGGACATCTGATGTTGATCTAGAGCAATTTTGACATGAAAATGTGCTTGAAAACACAAAAGGCGGAATTGTGCTAATTATGGTAAAAGTGCTCTAAAATGGTTGTTTGAAAGCCGATTGGAGTGCTTGTTTTTGCATTGGAGACCTTAAGGTAGGGGGAAAACACAGATTTGGTCTAATCCAAAAAAAAAAAACCCTAAAAAACCCCAAAAAAAAATTTGAAACCAAATCTGTAATTTTCAACAAAAAAAAAGTTTTGCATATGACCTTGTTTTGCATATGCTCTAGAGCTTGTATGTGAAATTTCAAAGCATTTGCATCAGTGCTTGTGCATCTAAGTGGGAATTTGCTTTTTTTGAGTGTAAGGAAGTGAATTGTGAAATGCTTGAATCCAAAGGAAAAGAAGTCCAAATTGAATGAAACTTTGGGGATAGGCTTCTAAGGGCATTGGGAACCAAACTGTCCAAAAACAGAGAGAAAAAATCACTTCCCAGTGGCTCTCTGCTCAGTCTATCGCGATAGACTGGTGAATTGGAGATAGACTCACAATCAGGAAAAACCCTCATACCACAGGTAAAACACATCAATACAAGGCTTCTCCCAAAAATTGAGTGTACTTGGACACTTGCTTGACCACTAAACCTCAAGTCTGGTGTTTTGAGTCAGACTTTAGAGACAAATTGGGTAAAGCGACTTGACCAAATTTCCAAACCTTGTGAAACTTGGTATACATGATCTACAAAGGGTAGGGAACACATCTGTGAAGAGAAAATTTGAAAAAAGTGTCATTTTAGCATACTTGGTGAGTCTATCTCGCGATAGACTAAGAACCCAGTGATAGAAACCGAATTTTTCAAAAACCTATGTGGCATAGCTTGGAAAGGTGCTATCAAGGACACATAAAAATTTTGAAGTCATTTGGACATCAAAAAGTGGGTCTAAGACCATTTGAGAGGATTCAGCTTGTAGAAAACACCAGATCTGGTCTAACTGACAAAGTAAAAGTCCAAACCACTTGAAAATTGGTAGGAGGACTAAGGAGAGGTGTTGGAACACAGTGGTATAGTCAAAGTTCAAGTTTGACCTATAAAAGGGGTACTTGATGAGTCTATCGCGATAGACTCAAAGCAGGGCCAAAGAAATTGAAATTTTCAAAACCCTCTGGAGCATAGCTTGTTTAGCCTCTCAGGAGGTCACAAAATTTGGTGGATTTTGGACATTGGGAAGTCATCCTAAGTCTATTTTCTAGTGATCAGATAGACTCAGAATTATATAGTTGGAGTTAGAGACCTGAGAAAAACTCCAAAACAAGTGGAAATTGGTGAGCAAGGTGTACAGAGCATAGGGAACACAGTGGTGAAGAGAAATCTAGAAAATTTTCAGAATTGAAGAATCTGCAATAGACTAGGTTTTTTTCACAAAAATTGAAATTTTTGAAAACTGACCTCAGGGCCTTGTTCTACATGTTGTTGTGAGCCTATGGTTAAAATTTGAGTAAATTTGGAGTATTGTAAGTGCATCTAAGAGGATTACTTCATAAGATCAGAAAAGAAACCATTGTTTGATGCAAGTTACAAAGGAAAAGTATTCCAAATTGGTTGAAACTTGGTGAGTAGTATCTCAAGAGAAGGGGGAACTCAAATCTGTAAAAACAGTTGAAAAACTGTATCCTAGTAACACTCTGGTGAGTCTATCGCGATAGACTCAAAAATTCATTGTACAAAAATTAAAATTCAAATCTGACTTCATATTTGGGTTCAGAAGGCCCATTATACCCTATACACAAAGTTTGAGTGCATTTGGACATCTGCAAGGGGTACTTGGCGAGTCTATCGCGATAGACAAGTCAGGAAAAAAAATTTGAGAAAATTTTTTGAAACCAAGTATACCACTGGGTTTATCATTGCCTAAGGAGTGCACACACCAATTTTGGGCTCAAACTGACCGCTTGCAAAAACATCAGATAGAGCATCTTTCCAAATTACATCACTGTTTTGGTCATAACTTTCACATCTGGACTCCGATTCCAAAAAAAAAATTATCAAAATGTAGCTTGAGAGCAGCACTACAGATCTTAGAGTAAATTAACCAAAATGGTTGCCAACGCTGTTTAAGGCCTCAAAATGCATCCGGAAGTCAGGGGTGTCTAAAACCGACAATTTGAGAGAATTGTAAGAAAACGCTCACGGTTTTGGACATAGTTTTGGATTTTCCCTGACCAAAACACTTGAACACACTGAGAGAGGTATTACTACAGCAAGCTAGAGTTGTTAAGCCTAGAAGTCATGTCTACATCAGACTCAGCTTATACAAGCACATGGATTACAGGGATAGATGAGCACCCGCCCAGAATAGATCTTCCAAACCTACAGTACATAAAGACCAATTTTGTGGAGAGAGTTTGGACGTATAACCATGAAAGTGAAGGACTATATAGGTATATTAATGGAAATCAATTCAACCTTTACAGTTGCTTGGAGCCTTACCGAGATGAGCTGACAGAATACAAGCTCTTATATGTCTATACATACGAGGTCGACCGACAATGGACATCTTTATTTGTTGACAAGTATGGACGAGAATATAGAGTTGTAGAAAGCACAAATCCGGGAACCAAATAGAGATGAGTGGATATTTGGTCAATGAAGGACCTCAGATACATCCACCAAACACAGGAACCTCTAAGAGAATTCCAAAGAGGGGACCACCACTTGGATTTCCTCCTAGAGCGATAACGAGAGATGAAACAATACCAGAGAGGAGTATTGTTCCATACTTTGCACCCCAAAGTATAAGACCGTCTCAGCTAAGAAAATGGATAAATAGAAAGTACAATGGCATAGGAGACCCATACGCCCATGTCTCGGCTTTCAAGCAAGTCCTAGGAGCAGAACGAGTAGAGGACTTCCACACGCAGTATGAGGGTTTTGGACTTACATTGTAGGACAATGCACAAGCATGGTTTGAACTATTGAACCGGAGAGAGTTCACAACCATTGAGAAAATGTTGGATGAATTTGTTCAAGAATTCACCAAGAGGGGCATAAAACATAACACCCTTCCTAAGATTCAGGAATTTAAACAAGGCGAAACAGAAACATTGCGACATGCAATACTGCATTTCAAGCAATATGTTGCTAGATGTCCAACCCAAGAGTTACCCACGCCAGAACGTCAGATCCTATGCTTCATCAGAGGGCTTAGGAATGAGAATCTCCAAAAGGACCTATACGTGAAAAGATACCAAACCTTGGAAGAGGTGACCAAAGCTGCAGTTGACCTAGTTGACAATTGCAAATTCTATGAAGATGGTCAGAAGAAGATGAATGATGCGAGTGAGAAAAAGAAAACCGCTGATCTTGAGGATCAAAGAGGGAATCTAGGACAAAACCAAGTAAATGTTGAGGAGCAAATCATAGAGAATGTGATGCAACGCATCAACCACTCTGACAGAGTACCAGCCTATAGAGTTCCTCAACGACGCAGGTGCATGACATGTGGAGGGGACCATCCGACGCAACATTGTCCTGACTATAGACCTAAGACTCCACCAGGGTTTGAGCATGTTATGTCTCAACCGCCTAGATATCATCCTGTAGTGGAACAAGTGTTCTTAAGTGAAAGACCCATAGCTGCTAGAAATGCATATGTGCGTCATGAGCTTCAAATAGAAAGATATGTGGTAGATCAGAGGCCACTTCAAGGTCAATACCAAGTATTGCCACAACAACCAATACGTCCATGTGACAGATGTGGTAGTAGTGATCACTTGATTAAGGATTGTCCACACCATGATATCATGATAAATGTATATTGTAATGAGTGTGCAATCACACATATGATTTTGGATTGTCCTAAGAATCCAAGAAAGAAAGGTAAAATGCAACCACATGTTACCTTTCCTTCTACCAGCAAATCAGAGAAAGAACGAGCCGCAACAAAAGGAGAGACGACAACAACAACAGAGCAAGAAACAATTGCAAAAGAACAGGTGCTTAAACAACAAGAAGATGAAAGTAAGCAAGTTGCTCTAGTAAACGTTGTCACAAGAGCACAAGCAAAAGTGCAAGAGCACAAGCCTAGAGATGGAGAGACTATTAAGAGTTCCAAAAACCATAGAAACTCTAGATGAGCAAGAAGGACTAGAATGAAAGAGAGACTAGAAAGAGAAAAAGGAGAAGAAAAGGCTGTTACAACTGAGTTGGAAACAACTCAAGAGCAACAGACACAGCAAAGGGAAGCTGAAACCCTTAAACCAGCTGAAGCACCCAAGAGTGCTAGTTCAGGAGGATCTGTCCTAGTGGACAAAGTGAATGAGCCTTTAGACGCGATTTTACAGGCTTATGAGGCTAGATTGGCAAATAGACAGACCTTAGAACAAAGATGGATGACTTATCCTTATCCTGAACTAGAGAAGCAGAGGCTAGAAATGTGTAAGAAGCTCATTGAAACTGCTCAAGCATTGCTAGAACCACCTCCACCAGAAGTGAAGGATAGGATAGTCACCACAGTGCACAAATATGAGAGCATTAAAGTAGACGAATTTCCTAGAGAAGAAGTGGATCATAGGGAAGAACCACTGCCAAGGTCGCAAGACTCGAGGGTAGTCCAAAATACAACAGATGAATCAATGAGGGATTTCCCACCCTATGTTCCTATAGTTGAGGAGCAGTGGCCAGAGGAGTTATGGAAGGCTATCCGAGATGCCCAAAAAAGAGAAGAAGATGCTGGACCAGCACCATTTCCTGAAATCACATTAGATAGACCACAAATGAGTGTTGATGCAAGGTCATATCATGCTGACGTAGGATCGATAGCCTCCGAAGACAGTAGACTTGCATCGTTAGGAACTTTGCCACAGTACATGGGAGATTTTGAGGCAAAGTTTGATTTTGTGAGAGTTCCATCACAGAGGCTAGGAGGGACAAAAGAATTGGACACAAAAAATTTGACTGACTTGCTATCCACGCCAGTGAAGTGCACAATTACATTGGCAGAACTTTTGAAAATCAGGCCAAGTATGTGGACGGATATAAGAAAATGCTTGGAAAAAATTGGGATCAAAAGCCCGTTAAGGTTCCTGGAAAAAGAGCTAGATGAGATTGAGAAGCCTAAATCAAATGTAAGACCGGTACCTCTGAACAAAGTAGGAGAGTACTGTGAAGGAGAAGATGGTAATTCCACTTTGCCTGTCGAGTACAATGGGATTGAAACAAAAGCTATACTTGACAGCAGAGCAGGAATTGCCATAGCAACAAAACGAATATGGGAGAAATGGGGTAGGCCCGCCGCCTTTAGAACGACCAGAATAAAATTACAGTTAGCTGATGGGCATGTGGAAAGACCCATGGGATTGCTAGAAGCGATAGTGGTGTCTTCTTGTGGTATAGAGTATGCGCATACTTTTGCCATAGTTGACTTTGGCAAGAAAAATAACTATGAAATCATCCTTGGAAGACCATTCATGAGGCAACTCAAGATGGTACAAGATTGGGGTTATGATTATCTATACTTGAGACATGTTGAAACCACAACACGTATAAATATGAGAAATCATAGTTACCAAGATGTAACTAGAACGCCCGTGGAAGATTTTGATTCTGCAACACAAAGTGGATCAACAGACCATCCGTGGATGGGCAAAAAGAAAGAAATCTGGATGTGCGGAGCATCGGAGTGTAGTGAATTTGGGAGAAATGAGAATGCCTTGGAGAGGGTCTTAGAAGATGATGCTTACATAAGAGAACCTTTTCCGGACGAGGTGTTAGAACCGCTAGAGTGGACTCAGATATTGGTTACTTTGGATTTCTGTGTTAATGAGACCACACCAACAAAATTTTGCGATGAGAATGGGTATGACATAGTCCCCTACTACATGCTAAGGGTTATGTGTGAGACAGATGAAGAATCTGATTATGATGAACTCAAAGTCAAGAAAAATGACTCTATGGGTGATCCTGCTTGTGATTCATATAATGAAGGGTCAGATAGGCAAGAAGTGAATACCTCAATGATGTCTACAATATCATTGGGTGGTATTGCTACACTTGCTACAACGGAGGGAGGTATGAAAGCTATCCAAAGTGCTAGATGCAAATCACCACCACATGATGTATCTCTCACCACTGGAACCTCAGACGACAAGGAGTCCAGGCCAAAGATTGCTCAAGTCACTCAAGAGAACACAAGCAAAATAGTACCAAAGAAGATCAACTTTTTGCTAAGTGCACAAGACAGAGTCAAGATGAATTTTATGGCAGAAATTGATACAAATTCCACGACTAATGTCATGTCATATGGCATGTGGTTACTTCTAGTTAAGCCAAAGCTTTATGATATTCAATTAAAGGTAAATCTCTCACCCGAAGTAGATGTTATAAGTATGGGGATTGCAGAAGCTACTCTCCAACTACACTCATAGAATGTCAAAGAAAAATTCTTGGTGGTAGATTCTCGACAAATGGGAACACACTTGATTTTGTCCAAGCCATGGGCACAAGTCTTTGAAAACGAGCCTGAATCTTCAACAATGGTCATCACGGCAAGCTATCAAGTGGCAACAAAGGTCAAGCCTACAAGAGTTCAAAGATTCTTGGCTATTGAAAAAGGCAAAGCTAAAGTAAGCCCACAGTCTCTAGCCCAGCCAATACAAGTGCAAGACAAAGCCTCTACATCAAAAGCCAAACCATCAACAAAACAATGGAAACCCAAGCAAAAAGTCTATCAACCGAAGTTTCCATCACTCGAAAGTCTCCAAAGGAAGTCAAAACAGGTCAACCAAGTGCTAGTATCCAAGGCACAGATTAAAGTTAATGATCCAATTTGGATACAATCACAGGAACAACCTCAACAAGCACAGGGGAGCAGGATGGATCACATCAAGCGAGTCAATTATTGCACAAGTCTACAAGAAAGGAAATTCAGATGTTTGGGTCAACAAGCCCAAGATAACAGCCTGGCGATATCCATCCCATGACAACCACTTAGTCAGGAATCAACAAAGCCGTCAACGTCAATCACATAACTCAACCAAGAGAAAGGACAGGTACAAAAAGCAAAAGAGAAGGTCTTCCACTGGACAAACCATACGACAAGTCTGGGTAATGAAATCAGAATTCTACCAGACTACCCAACAAAGTCAAGTGATGATCACCTCCAAGCAAGGCCAAAGATTCATTCCAGTCGAGTTACTCAAAGCACAAGGATTCTATGAGGGTAACTTTCAAATCTGGTTACCTAAGGTAGTAGCTTATCAAGGAATCACCCAGGAAAAGCAAGAAACATCAAGAAATGAAGAGCAGCCACCCACTACACCCAAGAGTACTACAACCTATAGAGGGATCCCTCGTCAATTACTACAAGAGCAATGCTTTTACAAAAGTAACAGCCATATTTGGAAATTAAAGACAAGGTACCATCAAGTCAAAGAAGAAACAAGGCAAGTGGCAAAGGAGATCACACCAGGCCCAAGAACAATGTGGGCTCCAAAATCCGCGATTGAGGCTCAACAACAAGAAAGATACACAACTCCTTTACGGCCTCTTAACAACAAAAAGAAAGCAACGGTAAATGCGGAGGTCACAGTTTTGAAGAACACTATCTGGAAGAAGAAGACTTCATCAACCATTGCTTCAACATCAATACCTGTTTCATCAAGCGACCACAATTTTCTACCAAGGAATGAAGAGCAGATATATGCCAATGTATTGGACAACATGGCATCTCAAACAGAAACTAACGAGAAAGGCCTAAACATCAAAAGCATATGGAATTGGATTTCAGGCCGCGATCAGGTAAGTCCAAGTCGCCATTAAACTTACATGGCATAAGAGTCTAGAGTCGGGCAGTTAAGCCACTAAATGAGCAAAGTGTCAGACCCAAGCTTCAAGTAATATTTTTCTGTGGTCTATGAGTCTAGCTAATAGGTATAAGCTCAAGCTGGAGAGTTCAGCATACATAAAGTCATGTCGCTCATGCTGGAAGAGGTGAGCATAAGAGTCAAAGTCCATATAATATATAAGGTGGAGAAGGCGAGTAGTCCAAAACAAAAACACTCACGCACTTGACACAGTGAGGAAGAGTGGAGAAACCTCAACAACGAAAACCCTTCTTGTGAGTAGTGAAAGCTTTTGAAGCACTCATGCTATATGTTTTTCTTGCTACACTAACTCCATGAAGAACCCATCAATACTCTTCTCTCGCACCGCATCTTGTTCAACATGCATAACTCTGTGCAAGCATATAGATGTCCCATCAATGGACATATGCATTAGGCACTCTTTTTTATTCCACCCATGCACTTACACAAACAAATGACGATGACCAAACGAAAACAAGTTTTATAAGCCTTTGCTCAATAACAATGACTTTGACTTCAATCTACTAACACTTATCCATGTATATCAAGCCCATACTAGTAGCCATATGGCCATATGTACTTTAACTCAGCATAACTCTATAACATCAGAACCTAAGTACATATAGCCTCACATTTAATTATGACTAAAGACATTTTTTCCCACTGGATTTTTCCCTTTAGTTTTATCCAAGTATCCAAAACCTTCATTTTGTATATACGCTATATTTTACTTTTACTCTTTTATTTTTTATAACAACAAAAACAAGAAGAACCACGATATCCCCACACTAGTAATTGCAAATCTACTGACAAGTCAAAAGGGAGAGGCAAAAAAAACAGCTTAACAAAGCTTCAAGTCAACTTACAGGTACGACTTCCAGATAACAACCACAGGAAAAGCAAACTAGAGCTACAATGACAACGACCTGTTGCACCAACAAGTCGATACAACCTCATGCAATTCAAGATACAACAACCAATCGGAGGGGGAGAGTTCTAGGCTTCAGATACACTACAGGTACAACTTTATGGCAGCTTTAATATCAGGCAAAGCAACCAACTACAAAAGAGGCTGCCACAACAACTTCAACCAACACCAAGATATCAAGAACTCGTCAAGGCCAACAAAGACATGGATGGGGTCTTGTCGGGGACGACAAGAATTTGGAGGGGGAGAGTGTTGAAAGGACACCCTTTCAACAAAGTTTCCATAAAGATTCCATTAAAGATTCCTCAAAGATTTTGTAAAGATTCCACATGAAGATGGTGATGAAGTAATGAAGATGAAGATGGATGCTGTAACATGAAGATACGAGTTCAGGGACGTCATCGAATATCCCGTTATTATTATTTTGAGCCATTACGGCCACTTTTGTAATGTTTACGCGAGCCTCATATTTTAAATCGGCACTTGTATTTTGGCCGCAGATGCTTGTATAATGAGTAAAGCCAACTCAGTTTCTTGTAATTAAGCTCTGTAGAAGCCTAGGGACAATTCAGGTCATTTGGCCAGACATTAGGTTTGAAGGCTTTGTATATAAGCTAAAACCTAAGGCTTTGTAAGAAACATATTACGTTATCTCAAATAATATATAGTCGTGGGTTCTGCAGCACACAGTAGTGAGCTTCACGCACACACACTGTCACGCACACTAATCACATTGCAGATATGAGAGTAGGAGCGTGTTAGCATCAAGGAGCTCTTCACGTCGACACAAGCAATGCAAGCCGAAGACCACATCGCGAGCCCACCTGCTACGAGCTATATTTGGTCGTAAGTACCTCAAACGACATCCGATCTGAATGATCAAGTAGTCGTTAGAATTAGGGCGAGAAGCTCTTCGTGTTGATGTCTTTGTAGATCAGTTTCCGGACACTTTGGAAATTGTTGTTTGAGTCTATCGCGACAGCGATTAGAGGTCTTACAATTATGGTTTTCAGGGTTTAGGTGTTTGGCCATATAGGATATATCCTTGTGAGTCTATCGCGACAGCGACAGCGATTAGAGGTCTTACAGTTATGGTTTTCAGGGTTTAGGTGTTTGGCCATATAGGATATATCCTTGTGAGTCTATCGCGACAGCGACAGCGATTAGAGGTCTTACAGTTATGGTTTTCAGGGTTTAGGTGTTTGGCCATATAGGATATATCCTTGTGAGTCTTGCCCTCCGATTTCGAGTCATTCCGATATGATTTGAGACTGTTTCGAGCTTGTAGTGTTTCGTAGGATGCGTTGTCTGTTTCTTTGCTTTATGGTAGTGTTGTGGTAGGATTAGTGACTGTAGAGTGTTGTTCGTGTCTAGCTCAGGGTTAGCAACCCAGAGATTGCCTCCATGCTCTAGTAGGGTCAGCTACGTCCTCGGATTGACAGTTTGTTGGTCTGTGTTCTCGCTGTGCTTCATCGTCCGTCGCGGCGTACCCACTAACATTTACTTTGAAGACTAACTTTACTATGAAGATTATGAAGGTTTTTTTGGTTGCAGGTTTGTGAGTTCCAAAGAAATCGAAGTTTTAGCTATTCCAACAGCTCGACTTCTAGCGATTGAAGCAACTTGTGCTATTGAGGATGCATTCCCACGTTCTATCCTTGTTAGCCAAGTTCACCTATTGCTCCATCTTGTTGAGGAGATAGCCATTTGGGGTGTGGTTCACTCCAGGTGGATGTTCTTTCTTGAGAGGTTCCTAAAGACCTTGAAAGACTTTGTAAGGCTACGATTACAACCACAGGTATTCATCAATCTTAAGCCTTGAACCTTATTAGGATTGGATTGTATTCACAACGCTTTTTATTGGTTACTTTAATCACTAATGGTTTCATGTGTTCAGGCAAGCATGATAGAGGGTTGGATTGTACAAGAGGCTTTTGTGTATGTCTCTCAATATCTTTTCACAATAGACCCATCATTGCCTCGTTTAAAGATGGAGTAAGAGGATCCAAAAAAACACGCAAACATTCCAAGTGGGAAAGGTTCTCTCTTGATTTTGGATAGGGAATTTCAAGCCATAGTCAACAACCATTGTCTACTCAATGCTCCCATCATGGGCAAATGGGTGGATATGTATGTGGAGGTGCGTACAATGAGAGAAAGGGAGAGGGAAGCATGGAAGAGGTCTCATGGTGGTAGGCGAGCACCTCCCTTTCCTAAAGAGCTTGCCAAATACCCTGATCTAATTCCAGTTGGGTGGATACACAATGCCATGACCAAGGCCAAGGCACAAGGAGAACAAATAAGCCCTAAAGAATGGGAGTACGCGCGAGGATGTCTACCAAGGGTAATATAATCAATGTGTTTAGTGTGTGTGTGTGTGCGAGTGTGTGTGTGTGTGTGGGTGTATGTGTGTCATCTCTCTCTCTCTCTCTCTCTCTCTCTCTCTCTCTCTCTCTCTCTCTCTCTCTCTCTCTCTCTCTCTCTCTCATCTATCTTGATTGGTTTTTGCAGGCCTTCACATTCAACTCTATGTGGTCCAAAGGACGTCATTTTCGAACCCGCAAGATAGATGAGCATCGAACCACTCACGATAGTGGAGTTATGGGCAACTTTGACATGACAACACAAGAGGTGAGGGAATGTGGAACAATAGAGATGATAATCAAAGTGGATTTCAGAACATTTCACAAATATCTCTTTGACTGCCGATGGTTTGCGGGTGACATTAAGAGACATGAGAATGGGCTCTATATGGTAGACTCCAGGCAATTTCATCGCGGGAAGACCGACAACTTGGTGCAACCTAGTAGTTGTGAGCAGGTAAAGTCCATGTGCAACTCATTAAAACATTATATGATACATATAAAACTACATTCATGTTGTTGTTTGCTCTATGACCTACAGGTGTTTTATGTGCCTTGTATGTATCGAATACGACTTTGGTATGTTATTCCAGTCACACCACGGACCAGATCTATCTTTGCAGATACAAACATAGAGACTTTGGCAGATCCCACCATACCATCTCAAGAAGACGCCAATGACGATGATGCAGTTGAGGTCAAAGAGAACCAACCATTCCCAATAACCAACCATAGTGAGGAGGCGGACGAGGATGGAGAGGATGATGATGGTTCAATAGGAGAGGCTGTAGAGGATGAATCAATAGATTTATTTGTTGATTAGCTACCATGGGGTTGGACATGGATGTAAGCACTTGTAGAGATCTCTTGGAGGATGAAAATTAATAAATATCTTTTGGATTTCGTCTTATTTCTCTACTTATGCTGTACAAAAGGGCTATTTTTTTATGAACGCAAGACAATACAATTTTGATCATCGTTCGCTTGCCATTTTCATATGAATGCATAGTTGACATAAGATTTTGAGGTGGAAACAAAATATTTTTTGATATAGAATCTCATGGAGTACAAATGAGTAGAGTAGGAGAATCATACCAATAGATGAGGCAAGCAAAGAGAAGAGAGGTACTAAAAATCCCAATGAGAATGGGATTTCTTACACTCCATGCAAAAAGGGGGTACCAATTTCTGAAAAGTAACAAAATAGAATAGGATTTATAGAAAGGGAAAAGTGGGAAAGAAATGCGCCACGTGGATTCTTTTTCTATTGCGGTAATATGTGCGGCTATATATGCGGTAATACGCGCGGTAATACTCGCAGAAAAATTTGAAAACGCACTGGCGGGGTTGCATCATACAATCTCTCTCTTTCTTGAAGCTCTCTCTCTCCTCTTATGCGGTAATGTTGTGCGGTAACAGCAGCATTCTCCCATAGTGTTACTGTAACGCAATGTATGCACCAGCCATTTTGGCATGCCTCTAACCTACTCATTTTCAGCCCTTTTCTCATCAAGTACATCATGTACATCTGCATCAGTAATAGACTGATATATAACATTTTCTGAAACCCCCATAGGCTGTACATTTGCCTCATTGGAATTTACATTCATATTTTCACCTCTAAAAAGAGGCAACAAAGTATCATAAATGTCTCGTGAGCTTACATTATTGTCTCTAGTACATGACAGTAAGGGCTGAACGGAATCTTCCACAAACACTACATCTCATGAAACCAAAATATGCTTTGTTTGCGGATGATACAACCTATAACCTTTGCTTTTAGCACTATAACCAACAAAAATACATTTAACAACCTTATCATCCAATTTTCTACGCTGTGTTTGTGGCACCAAAGCATATGCCAAACATCCAAAAACACGCATGTGCTCAATAGAAGGCTTAATATCATGCCAGGCTTCATATGGAGTAATAGACTGCAAAGCTTTTGTAGGACACCTATTAAGTACATAAGTGGCACACATGATGGCCTCAAGCCAAAAAGAATGCGGTAAAGCTTGACTTCTGACCATACATCGTGCCATTTTCATAAGTGACGTGTTTTTCCTCTCAGCAACACCATTTTGCCGAGGTGTATAAGGCACTGCAAATTGGTGTTTTATCCCACGACTAGCCAGAAATTCATTAAATTCATGAGACATATACTCCCCCCCCCCCCCCCCCCCCCCCCCCCCCGATCGGAATGGAGGGTGCCCATAGTACATTTGGATACATTTTCAGCCATAGCCAGAAATTGTTTGAAGCACATAAAAACTTCGGACTTCGCTTTAGGCAGAAATACCCATGCATTCCTGAAGTAATCATCAATGAAAGTCACAAAGTATAGGTAATTTCCCAAGGACGGTTGCCCAAGGACGGAGTTTGCATGGGCCCACAAGATGCACAAGCTGCAACTTGCATGTGGCCCTAAGTGAATCATCCTTTGGAAACTTAGAACGCTGCATTTTACCCAAAATATAGCCTTCACAAACATGTTTGATAGGTGCTTCAAGAGGAGGCAAAGAAGCAACCATATCATATTTCTTCAAACGCAACAAACTGGCAAAATTCAGATGACCAAAACGTGCATGCTAAAGTTTTGCATCTGAAATACCCCTTGAATCAGCAATTGCATTTTCAAAATTTAGTCCACACTTGTCATACAAAGTGAGCTTATAGAGCCCACGGCATAAGAGCCCAGATGCACCAATTTCATCACCAAAACTGAGATCATGAACTGTACATCTGTCATCCATAAATTTGACTACAAGTCCAAGTCTAGCAATTGCAGATACAGACAAAAGATTCTTCTTGATCCCAGGTACATAAAGTGCATCAACAAGTGTGAAAGAACTGCCATTTGTAGCAATAAGCACAATCTTCCAACTCCCTGAACCGGATAAGAGGCATTGCTGGCACAAGTGACTGAATTCCCATGAATGACACACTCGAGAGAGGTGAACAATTCACGATGTGAGGTAATGTGCTTTGTAGCACCACTGCCGAAATACCACACATGTGAATCTACAGCAACAACTGATAAGCATGCATCATGGGCAGCAAGATTGTAAGTGCACTCTACGCTAAAATCCCATTCTGCATCAACATCAGCATCACAGTCTCCTTTCATAGAAGATTCAACAATGGCTGCATTTTTAGTGAAACCAACATATGTAGTGGAACCACCCTCTTTCTTCTTAGCCTCTTTGGTCTTCAACTTAGGACAGTGCTTGATCAAGTGATCATTAACTTTACAATAATGGCAATGCATCTTCTTTTTGCCCTTATCACCAAAATTTCCAGACGAATTACTCCCAGTAGAAGCATTAGGAACAGAAGTTTTGCCACTCGCAGTAGAACCATAAGAAGTGGTTGCATTGTTGTTGCCACCCTTTCTTTGAGAAGCAATAAAAGACTGTTCAACTGCATGTAGTCTTGTTTTTTCTGGAAAGTGACTCTTGCAACAACAATGTGTATAATGCATCAAAATTGACAACTTCAGGATTTTCTTGGGTCATTAGTCTCCAAGTACTAACAAAAGTCTCGTATGAATCTGGTAAGGCATCAAGAACAATCTGCACAAGGGAACTGTCTGAAATGACTTCACCTGCAGAAATAAGTTGCTCATTGATATCTTTGACATCGGCAAGGAAAGTGTCCATATCATCTTTCTTATGCATAATCTTTGACTCCAGCTCTTTACGTACCAAAGCAATTTTAGCCTCATTGCGACTTGCATAAAGACCAGCCAATATATCCCTAGCCTGTTTTGCAGATTTTGCTCAATGAATGTGAGGAACAATGGTGCACTTCATAGACAATACAATCAATGCATGAGCCTACGCATCCTTTACATCCCAACAAGATTGTTCTGTCGTAGGCAAAACAACTCTAATAGCAGCAATCCTTGCAGCAAGACCTGCAACATCCTCAACATCGCTTGCATCCTCAGAACCAGGACGTACATCAATGCCCTGCACAATATTCTAGACACCCTTTTACACAAGAACATTTTGCATCATGTAAGACCACATAGGGTAATTGTCCCCATCCAACCTATCCTCAACAGCAAACATCTTGAACACATCTGCGTTGTTGTCATCCATGGTAAATGCTACACCTGATGTGAAAGCTGCCCGGAAAGAGAAGAAACAAAGAGAGAAAAACATGTGCTATATAGCACAAACCATAGAAGACTGTAAGGCACTTGTTATGCAAAAAATAGCACTGACAGAAATTTTGCAAAAAATGACGAAATGGCCTATGCAGTACTGCCCGTAGTGGACTGCCCGTAGTGGAAATGGAGGCTAAATGAGCCCGATTCAAAAATCTGAGCAGATTGAGCTCTACCAGATCCCCCAAAGTTTTTGTTGACCTGCGAATGCTTGCCAAACCTCACTAAAATCAGAGAAAGTGAGCAAGTGTGTGTTGGAGCAGCTGGCAACTAAGCCCGGGAGGATGCAGCCTGCTCTGATACAAATTGTTGGAATTAGGGTTGCAGAGAAACGCACACAGCTTGGAGAAGATGAAGGAAGCTCAAGGCACACAATAGAGAGTGTATTACTTAGTGTGTAATGGAAAGATAGATAGCCCTAGAGTGATGGGCGTATATACAATGCATGGGGGGGAAAACCTCCTAAAGAGGGAAAAGATGCCCCGGCAGTCCTAGTGTGTTCACACACATCACTACCACATGTATATGGTAACAGAAACATGCAGTATAAAGGAAAATGACTATAGGTGATTGCATATTAATTCATAGAGCTCCAAAGTATATGAACAATAGACACCATGATTGAAAGTAGAAGGTATTGCTTCACTATGTATTCATCATCGTCATCATCATCAAAACTACAGGCCCAAAATAGTAGTACGACTACAGGAAGATTGCAAACTGCTCGTTGGTTACATCCAAAGACTGTTGCACACCATAAGATAATTTGGGTATTTCAAACTAGCTAAACATTAGGCACCTGTGTAAACATGCCCCTAGGGTTTAAAAATAAGACCTTAGTTATAGTCCAAAAAGATAAGTACCAGGCCTGACACATTGGGTACTAACACCTGGCACACATGGTGGGCAATGTTTATCAAACGTTGTGAGAACCCATCCCTTGATCAAAAATATCAACATCAACATGATCCTTAACTTCAGTCTGTTGTTGCTTTGTACTTTCTCCTTTAGTTACATTTGTCTTGCCATCTCCACCAAGTCCTGCATCCATTTCAACTTCAGTTGCTTCCTTTGTAACCTCAATATTCTCCTTACTGAGTATATCCTCAACAATAATCAATATTAGATCTTTAAGTTTCTATTGTCCACTTGCATCATCGCCTCTTCATCTGCAACTTTAATTGTAATTACATCTTCAGTTGACTATACTTGAACTTCAGTTTCAATTTTATCTAACATTATAGTATCACACTCAGCATGTAGTTGTTCAAATTGATGATGTTTCTGTTGGGCCAACTGCTTCTGCAATTCCTCATACTATTGTTTCAATTCATCATACTGCCTCTGCACAAACAAGTTCTCCTTCTTTGCTTCTTCTGTTGCAAAGATTTGATATGGTTTATTGACCACATCATACATTCTGACTTTAATCTGCTCCCAAACACCTTTCATATAATCCCTCATCTACCTTTAATTATCTTCTTCACATCACCACTTGCAGCCAAATACCACCCTTCCACATCTAGCTCTTCCTTTGATATTTCTCTAATCTTCTCTTCCACTTTTCTACATGATGTAACTCTGTTCAACAAAACCATGTTACTGCTTTCCAAGTGGAATTCAAAGTAGTCATTTTAGTCAGTTGACCATGCAATCCATAAGCCACTCATCTCTCCACTGGGTAATTCTAGCTAAACTTTCATGTCTATATACTATCAATTGCTTATATGAGGCTAACTCCTTTTACATTAGTTCCTGGCTTTCAATCAACTTTTTAACTTTCCTCTGTAAAACTTCTTCTTCACTCTAAACTTTCTTTTCCTTCAGTGCTTCCTCCTTAATCTGCTCCAATTCATTGTACAGTCTTTTATTCTCCCTCTTCACTAAAATCCATTGTCTGTTGTTCCACATATTCTTTGACTACACCAATTCCATTTTGCACCTCATTGAAAGATACATTTGAAAAGCTAGCCTTAGGTATGCTAGGCTTTTCAATTGCAAATTCCCCAATTGTGATTACAGTTACCTCTCTTGCAAGTTTTCCTTTTAGCTTTCTAATTTTAAAACCTATTTTGACTGACACAAGTATTGCAAGTTTTTCACTTGGCTCCATTCCAGATTCAAGAAACAAGTCCCCAAATTCTTTGTCCAAATTTATCTTAACTGCTTGCAAAGATTCCTTCTTTGAATATCTTGCAGACACCAAATTTTCCACATCCTTTGTCATTTGTAGGGTCTTTTGTTCTTGATGTAGTGTTTGTCTTTTCTCTTTCCTTGGTGCAGATCATGAATCTTCAATTAATTTTCCTGGCCCCGAAAAACTTTTTCCCTAAAACATACTCTTGTTGCTCACTTACTAAAAAATTGATGCCAAGTATGGTCCCACTTTTGTTGTTTTATCCTTTCTTTTTTGTTGGTGTAGATTTTAAACTTGATCCTATCAAATAGGACATTTTCCCATCCAATCTATTTGCCAGCCTCAGCTGCTAACAATATACCATAGTTTTTCTTGCTTATATACTCTGGCTTGACCAGTAAAAGTATTCTCTCAATAAACCATTTCACTTGTTGCAGTCTCACCTGGTTCTTCATTCTTGATAGTAATGTCTCCCACACTGAGAATGTCAAAATGCCTTTTTCATGTCCTTCTTAGTTGCTTTACTGACCTCATTATCTATCCTGCATCTTCTTTGACACTTTCTTGGGACCCATACTCTACGATGATTGCAAAGCTGTAGAGGAAGAAGACTTACTTGTGTATGCTAACCCGCAGCGAGGTGTATCAGGTAGTTTCGTCCATATTCAACTACCATTCTGAGATTGGGAATCACAAATTCAATAGGCACCACAGCTTCAGTACCATACACCATTCTGAAAGGAGTCATTCCAGTGGTGACTTTATAAGCTATTCTGTAGGCCCATAGAGCATTCTGGAGCTTGATATCCCACTGGTGTGGCTCCTTCTGAACAATCTTGGTCAAAATATTATTGATGGTTTTATTACTTCTCTTTGCCTGACCATTGCACCTGGGATAATACGGAGTCAATTTCCTGTGCTTAACTGAGAGAATCTCTATCAGAATTTCCATTGTGTCATTAATGAAATGTGTCCTTTGATCAGGCACAATTTCAATGGGGCATCCATAGAAAAATATTGTTTTCAAACAAAAAAACAGCAGTGGACTTGGTAGTATTATCTGGAAGAGCCTTGGACTCTACCCATTTAGTGACATAACAGGTTGCCATCAAGATGTACCGGTTCTTCCTTGGAGTGACCTTCTTGAATGGTCCCATGAAGTCCAAACCCCATTTCATGAATACTCCCAGTGGTTGTACTGGAGTGAGTGGAGTCATACCAACTATTGTTGATCTGCCCATTCTTTGACATATATCACAAGTTTTCTAGTGATATTAGTGGAGAAATGTCCTCTAGAATCCCCATCGTGTGCTTCAAAGATGACTTGCATCCTCCCTTCCATTGGCACACACCTTCAAAGAACAATATCTATGCCCAATCTATAAAGCAAGCCTCCTATTATTGTGAACTTCAGACTCTTAATGATCAGAGCCTTGTTCTGATTCTGGGTCCAGTTATATCATTCAGGATCTGAATTTTCCTCAGCTGTCATCTGAAATAGCTATGCATCTACTAACTTATCCCTCAAGGATACTTCAGAGTAGCCTTCAGTACTTTTGGAGAGAAAATCAGCACCACAGTGAGATTTACCAGGCTTGTGGAATACGCGGAACTCGAACTCCATCAGGAACATCATCCATCTGATTAATCTTTGTTGGATAATAACTTTGTTGATAAAAAATAGTAGTGCCTGATGATCCACATAGAAATGAAATAATTTGCCTAGTCAGTAATGCCGAAACTTGGTGGCACTCAAAACCATACCCATTGCTTCTCTTTTTGTGGTTGTATATCCTTGTTCAGCTAAACTGAATCTTTGACTGGCAAAATAAACTAGATAATCCATCCTTCCATCTGGTTGAGCCAGGTATTGCCCCCATTGCCAGCCCCAAAGCATCGACATGCACATGGAATATAACATTCCAGTATGGTTATCGGAGTGCTGGCTTACTGATAATGGAATTTTTAAGACATTGAAAGCTTTCTTCACATTCACCAAGTCCAGATGAACTTAGTGGTTTTCTTGGTAAGTTCATATAGAGGATTATAATGCCTTTGTAGCAAACATGTGAATAAATCTTCTATAAAAATTGACATACCCCAAGAATGAACTCAATTCAGACGTTTTGTGGGGTGCCTTGGCCTACTGGACACACTAGACTTTATCATTAGCCATCTCTATGACATTCTTGGACACTATATGCCCCAGTAATTATCTTTTCTAGACCAAAAAAATAGATCTGAATGGATTCAAGCATATCCTCTTCTCCTGAAATTGCTAGAAAACCATTTCCAAAAATAGTAGATGCTTCTCCTTGATTGAGAATACAGTGAAGTCATCCATGAATATAACTAGAAATCTGTGCAAGAACTCATTGAATATCTCCATCATGCAATGCTGGAATGTTGATGGAGCATTGCAGAGACCAAATGGCATGACTAAATACATTAATGCACCCCATTCAGTACACCCCATTCAGTAATAAAAGTGGTTTTTCTCCGATCTTCAATGTTAGGAAATAAGACATAGCTAAATAGATATTTGAGTAGATTACTTAATGGAGAGAGATAGATTTCACACACAAGAGATTATAGAGTAGAGAGAGAGAGAGAGAGAGAGTACACACGATATACTTGGTTCACCCAATGTGGGCTACGTCCACGGGAAAGCAGCCACTCAATGGCTTTAGTACTTCAAAACAAGAAGTAGTTTACAAAGGGATTATACCCTTAATGGAGCTCCCGCCTTGCTTCACTCTCACCACCTCACACTCACCTTGTTGCATCAACTTCACACTCTATGAAATGTGTGTAGAAATGGCCTCCTTTTATAGGCCAAAAGGGCTGCCCTCTCTCATGAGAGGCAACCATGTGTAGCCGCCCTTGTGTAGATAAGTCCAAATCAAACCCTCCAATCCGCCCATGTGTGGCCGCCCTTGAGAAGACAAGTCCGCTTTTGAATTCGGCCACCGGCCAAATCGAACCCTCCAATCCGCCCATGTCTGGCCGCCCTTGAGAAGACAAGTCCGCTTTTGAATTCGGCCCCCGGCCACCGGCCATTGACTACCGGCCACCGGCCAACCGACGGTTGTTTTTTGACCACTTTCCAGTCGCCGTCCGGCCATAATATTTCGGTGAAAAGGAATATTCCGACGAGGGGGAAAAAAGTCTCGGGGGCTTCCGCCCCTAAGGCCCCTAAAGTTGCCCTTGATTTTTGGCCGTGAAAATTTTGGTTTCCGACAAGTGATTTTCCTTCACGCACGATGGCTTCTCCTCATAATGGGGGCCTTACAAATGTGCACTTTTACCATAGAAAATTACAAGGGTAAATCAGGCTCCATACTTAACATTCAAGAGCAATCTTTAACTAGGTGTAGCCACTATAGCCATCCATAAAACTATACATATCATGGCCTACAATCTCATCAAGAAGAATATTAGTGAATGGTAATGAAAAGGGATCTTTGATAGTTTGATCATTCAATTTCCAGTAGTCCACACAGGCTCTGAGTTTCCCATTCTTTTTCGGTACGACCACTATAGGGAATAGCGAATCACTGCTGGCGACTTCTGTTGATGAATCCGGCTTCCAGAAGGTTGTCAATTTCCTCTTTGACCTTCTTAGCATAGTTCAGATTCATTCAAGGACCATATGCTCCTTGAACATCTAGTACCAGAAAGCTTGTTTTGAATTTCTCTTTTCCCACCCTAGTCTGTATATTCTCAACCATACGAGCTGCTTGAACAACTCTATGATCAACCATTCTAACCTTAAAGGGTGTTGGCTTTAAATCAGTGATACCAAGCCTTTGCTGAAGATGTACCCCCAAAATATTCACACATGCCCCTCTATCTAGTATAACACCAGATAGCGTCTCCCATTGTTTCCTCATCTTGTAATCCACCTGAATTATTGGCACCTCATCATCTCTGACAGCCAACAAATCAGCTACTCTAGCATCGGCTTCAGCTTTTCTCCACTGTTTGATAAACTTTGCTACTTTAGGTAAAGTCTTCTTGATATCCTCTAATTTGACTGTCAATTTCTAAATCTGTTCACAGATTTTGACATGGATCTCTTCTCTCTCCTGGTCAGAATTATCATCAGAACTTAAGGAATCATGACTATCTTCACATTGCCAATCCTCTGTTCTAGCGTGTGTACTGAGCCTTGATTGACATTGAGAAAGACATTGTGCTTTTGCTAGTTCGGTGTTTTCTATTGCAGTCAAATCTGATTTGACCTACCCTAGATCATCCACCAGTCCTTGCACTGCATCAAGCATGGTCTCGGAGATTCAAGATCCTAACTGATCTTGCTGCCTTTTCTCAAAAGACATGGCTCGTATCTTCTGAATAACATGAGCATCAAAACTCTCTGGCTGTTCTGGTAGCTTCTTAGCTAGATCCTCTGTGATCCTAGCTGTCAGCTCTCGTTGCTCTTGCCATTCATCGACTACCTTCTCCTTGCCCTTAGCCTTTTGGACTGCTCTCTATTGTGTCCATTTACTGGTTTCAAGACTAACTAGTTTCACAGGCTGATTTGGAAGTTCTTCAATAATCACCCCTTTATTGTGAGTGACTGCCCTTACTCAAACTGGTTCCGGTGCTTTTTCCGCAGTAGCCTCAGTACCCAGTACCTCTGGACACTAAGCTACAAAGTGCCCATATTTTCCACAATTATAGCAGTTAAGACTTCGATTTTGGAAATTGCCATGACCTCAACCTCGGTTAGTACCCCCTTGGTATCTGCCACGCCCAGTACCAATCCCACTGGTACCTAAATTTGCTTCTTTGGGTCCACTGGTTGTCTCTACCTTAGCTGATTTGGCATTTGTAAATGCAATGAGAGATAGATCCTTACCTTTCTTGAAATGATGGATTGGAATGCCACAGTTATTCCACAGATGGCCATACACTTTGCAGTACGTGCATTGTGGGCATTTGTTGGAAACATGATCTCTGGATTTGTATTTGGAGCACCAGGTTTCCATATTCCTAACTGGTTGTCTGGTTTGGCTGATTTCAGTAATCTTCCTGGCCATTTTGTCAATTTTTTGATACCAAAACCCTTTCTTAGCCTTGTCCTTGCTCTTTTCATCTGAGCTACTTTCAGGACTGCTAAAAGTCTCACTGAAGTTAGAATTCTCTGTAGAAAGCTGCTACTGCTAGACCTCCGCTTTTTATGGCTTCACTTCTTCTTGGCTTGCTGCTCAAGCTCCAGAGTTCTTTGCACCAAGTCATTAAACTTCTTTGTAGGTGTAGGTACCTCTTGCTCTCTGAGCTTTGCTACAAAACCAGTTCAGAAACCATGCATGCAGTCTTTTTTTTGAAGGTGGCCTTGCTCAAGTCTAAAATCCTTGATCAATTTATTGTAAGACCTGAGCTGACAAGCTAGATAGTGGTAATACCATTTCCTTGCCGCATCCTTTAGTGTTTGAGGAAAATATTCTCCCTAGTCATCTTCATCAATATGCTTTAATTCAACATATTGTCCAAAGGCTTGAATCTGGACATCAGTATTGTTTTTTTTCCCACGTTTGAAGACTCAAAAAGAGATCTTTAATGAATTAGTGTAATCATGCTTGTCTGTATCATCTTTGGGTCCTCTAGTCTTGGTAGGCTGATTGTGTCTGGATGACTTCCTGTAATGATCAGTGACGGCATCCTAGTGACCTTCCATTTCAGTTTTAGTATCACTCTCTTCCTTGGACTTCCTGGTTGTATTATGACGACTATCTTTGCTACCCTTGGCCTCAGCTATCTTGTGTGTGGACCAAGAACCTTGAGTCCTGGTTTTGTGTTCCTCACGCTCAGCCCTTCTCCTCCTTGAGTGACTAGAATGCTGAGAGTCTCTGGCCTCTTCAGCATTATTCTGCTCCTCTTGAGCCTCAGTCTCACTCTCAGGGTCCCTCTTAGTATCAGACTCTCTTTCTAACACTCCTGGAATAGGGTCGACTCGTGTGGAATCAGTGTGCAACCGGGCAGACAATTTTCAACCACAACTAACTCTTGGTGGCATGTTTGTAGCTAAGAATGCTAATTGGGAGACAGAGCTCGCTGGTCTAAGAGCAATCATCTCTAGCCACCATGATCGCCAAAATGGAATGGGAGCTGTTCTCTTCAGATAGCTATTCTAGTGTTAGAGTTTAGAGCTACTAATTATCTAGGCGGTTCAGTTAGTAAGGACTGGAATTAAGTACTAGACTAGAACAAAGAAGTAAACTAGAAAAATGTAATGAAATGGAAGACACAACTGGAAGACTAGGAATGGTATATAGGTTCAAATTAGCAGTACTACAAATATAATCATTACAGTATACAATAGGCTTAAATGATTACAGGAGTAAGTGATTACAAAGTTGCAAGCCAAAATCTTATGAAGCTAAAAATCTAGAAGCAAGAGCCCGTAAGCCAAAAGTCAAAAGAACTCTCGAAAGCCAAAAAGCCTTGGAGACATTGTAGTGAGTCCTATTTATAGGCTTACAAGGTTATTGTAATAACTGTTGTAATTAATACCAGATTACTGCTAGTGTAGCAGTTTCTGCTGGTTGTTCTCCTATGGAGCAGTTCCCGCCTACTAGGAATGTCCTTGCCTTCTACATAGATATACTCTGCTTCCTTTATTTTTTCTATCTCTTGCTTAATTTTTTTGCAAAAGTTTTGTTGTATGTGTAGAGACATTGCCGGTGCAGTTTTGCATCACTCTTCAAAAGTATCATGGGTTGGAAAATGTTGAGATCTACCCCTTTCAGATCTTTGTAAGACCAGGCAAATACATCCATGTATTGTTTGAGGGTATCTATCAACAACCGTTCCTCTTCCTCGGTAAGGTCTATGGAGATATAAGCAAGCTTTGGTTTTTTTTCCCTTGGTTATGCCAAATCTATCTTTTTTGCGTTCTCAAGTCCATCGTATGACGTTTTCAGCTTCGTCGGCTCTCGCATAGGTTGTTCCACCACAATGTGACGATCTTGAATGGGATAATTTTATGTAATGAGAGGGTGCATCAAACTTGTTTGAGTTAGACTCTCCCTCACTCTCTATTTGGTAGTCCATTTTAATTTTTGGTATTCACTCTTGTGCTCCATTTTGGACATCCTTGGTGATTTTTTGGTTTCCCTTTTCAGTTGTTTCTTGCTCTGTTTTTTTTACCTTGCACGAGAACTTGTCAATTTCAATGGCTTCCTCGTTATTTTTTCTTGGACACAATCATCCGCTTCCATGAGTATAAGATATTGCTTTTTGTTTACCAACTTTGGCATGCTTTTGTCAATTCTGTTCTATTGTTTTGTGACTTTTTTTCTTTATATATCTCTTGTCTTTGTGATTTTTGGTTAGGAAACTCGTAGAATATTGGCTCATCCCCCTTTATTGCAATTTCGTAATCCAAATTACTTGAGAAGTTGTCTTCTTCATCGTTTTGGCTCCTTGCATCCTTGTATTCATCTGCCTCATCATGTGAAAGGTCACATATGGAAACCTCTTCCACTGTCCATTTATAGTCGCTTACCTGATCTATTTATGTAGTCTCCAAGGTGTTTTTAGTTTCTTGGACCACCAAAATCATTAGGAAGGGTCTTATATCATAGCAATTCTTATCACAGAAGGTGGTGTTTGTTATTTTGTTTATGCAAATATCGAGAGTGTTTAAATAACTCCTCTGGGAAGGGTTCCTTTATATAGTACTTGTCTTCTACGGTCCATTCTAGGATGCACTCATCCTTCTTTAGACTCCTGCATTCTGATGCTCCACACATACAAATATGAGCATCCTTCACTAGCCAAGCAAGTACTTGCATTCCGTCATCCGTAGCTACAACAAACTCTTCAATTGGGGTTTGGTTGACGTCATTGTAAGTGTGATCCTTGATATTCACTTTGGTGACAACTCCCTTGTGCCATAAGTAGAGATGGTCATAACCTCAACCTTGAATCATTTTAAGTTGACGCATAAATGATCATCCCAAAATAATTTCAAAGTTGTTGTCTACTGCAAATGTGTGTTTGTATACTAACCTATGATTACTTGTTCTAACATTCTCAAGGGTCTTTCCACATACCCATCGGCTAATTGCAATTTCATGTGCGTTTTTTGAGAGCTTGTCTTTCCCATTTCTCCCATATTTGTTTTGTAGCAATGGCTATT
The DNA here is from genome assembly GCF_014529385.1 of Adiantum capillus-veneris. NCBI lineage: Eukaryota > Viridiplantae > Streptophyta > Polypodiopsida > Polypodiales > Pteridaceae > Adiantum > Adiantum capillus-veneris. The sequence continues at coordinate 71,807,586 of NC_140953.1, read as the reverse complement.
CCCACCCCACTGCCAAGTATTGCAATGGTGGTTACCAGAGGTAAGGTGGGTTTTCCATCTTCACCTTCACAATAGTCACCTACCTTGTTTACTGGTACAGGTTCCACCCCACTATCAAGTATTGCAATGGTGGTTACTCCCTTGTATTCCAGAGGTAAGGTGGTGTTTCCGTCTTCACCTTCACAATAATCACCTACCTGTTTACTGGTACAGGTTTTGATTTTGGGTTCCCAAGATGGTTTACTTTCTTGGATCCTTCCATAGGTTCATCTATCAATTAGACTTTCACTCCCAACTCCTCCAAGTTTTTCCTCATTTGTCCCCACATATATGGTTTGTTTTTCAACAGTTTTTTGAGGATGATAGTGCATCTGATAGGAGAAGATAGTAGGTCGTGCAAGCTCTTTGCATCCGTCATCTGTGGAATCAAAATCCATTTGGATGGCACAACCTTAACCTCGGATTTGGTCTCATATTCCCCTACAAAGGACAAAAATGTTCTTATGGATGCTGGTTTTCTCTCTAACAAAACCTCTATTCCTGCATCTTCATACAATGACTAAATATCTCTTGGATAGATTTCATAATCCACATTTATCTCAGGAATGGGTGTTAATATCAGAGAGACACTCCCGTCTTTTTTGTTTTGGATCGTTTCCCATAATGATTGTGACCATGGTTCGTCCACCTCTAGAATTGATTGCATCTCCAGTGATTTAGCCCCATCTATTGTATTTGCAAAAATTCCAATAGGAAGTGGCTCTTCTTTATCTATTTGCATAGGTTTCATTTTATTGTCCGTTTTGAGTGCAATTTTTATATAAGTGATCTTTTTCACATCAGTCACAAAAGCCCTAAATTTTTTTCGCCTTTACATGTGTTTGGTTTCCTTATCTTTTCTCGTGTTTTCTTTTCTCAGTTCTTGCATTACTGGCTCAGAATTTTTTAGAATTTTTGGCTATAGTATGGATTTAGTACTTTCTACAAGTCTCTTGTATACTTCCATTCCCCTAGATTCATCATCTGGATGTGGATAGGTCAACAATGCAACCATTGCTCCTAAGTTTGGTTGTTATCAAGCCTTGCTGCATATGCTTGCAGTATTGTGTCTAGGTGCTTGTTATCTTTCTCTACCAAGATTGAACCACCAAAGCCAGTTTTTAACCCTTCCCTCTGCGTTTTTCTTACTTTCTTGCGCTTGTTTAAGTCGTTCCTTGGTTTAGTTCAATTTAGCTTCCAAAACAAATTTTCATGCAGCCTCTTTGCTTTCATTTTATTGAGTTTGGCTTTCAAGGTTTTCTTTGAGTTCTGACTAACCAAATTTGATTTGGTTTGGAAGTTCCAGGTCATTTGCGTTTGGTTGATTTTTTGCATCTTCTTGAGCTTGAGCTCTAGTCACCACTTTGATAGGAACTGTTGGCTCCATCTCTAATCCGCTTGTTCATGGTAATATCCCAATGACATTTATAGTTGCTTTTCCAAGATTATCAGGGTTTTTTTGCACAATTTTGAATAAAGTGGTCTTTTCCACATCCCTTATAAAATATGAAGATTTTAGTGTGTTGATCTTTAAAAGGACATTCCTTGCCCAATGGTCACCTCTGTATTCATAGCACTGGCCCTCAGTTTTGGTTGTGGCTTGTGCTCTTGTCGGTTGGCCTGCTCTAGACAGATAATCCCTAGGCTTGTAGTTCTAGTTTTCTATGAACATGTGTGTGTTTTCATCCATCTTGAATTGGTTTTAGTTGTCTAAGAAATATACAAAGGATTAGGAGCTTTGTCGGCGCTAGCCCAATATGGACTTTCTTCTCGAGCGTAAGCTACTCTCTCTGTCTCTCTCATATGACTTTTGACTGGCTCTTTGTAGTAGACAATTGGTGGCATAATAGGTTGAGTTACAAATTTCTTTGTAGGTTGAGTGTAATGTACAATGACGCGGTTCTCATGTGGTAATTGTGGTTGTTGCCCCAATAGGGGTTGCGGTTTGTCCCCTCCCTGTATCATGTTGTTATGTCCCATTTGATACCTTGGAGATGGCGGCATTTTTTGTATTTTTGGGGGTACATGTGCCCTGCGATCTATCCATGATAGATTCACTCCTTCCAGGCAGCGGTCCGAACGAGAGAAGGCAAGGCTGTCTGGGGCTAACTAGAGTGTTGCCAAACATCTGAGACCCTCAGAGTCATACAGAACCTCTCCCAAGCTGCCATCTCAACTCCATGCACAGTAGCATGGCTACCACCAATCCTGTCAGAAGGGTCCTCCAACATGTTGAAGTCCCCCCTATGCACCAGTGTTCTGCCTACGGCAGAGACTCAACTATCAGTGAACAAAACTCTCCTTGAGCACTTGCCACATTGGACGCATAGATGTTCAGGGATCCCACAAGGCAACCCTGAACCTGCATAGTAATCCAATGGGCCCTGCCTGGCACAATAATCCCTCTGCCCACAATGGCCTGCTGCAAAGAATCCGCAATAGTCATGCATACCCCACCCTGGATGCCTCCAGGTCCAAAAGCAACTGACCAAAAAGTATCATATTGTCCACGCAAGAGCTGACCACAACGTCTAATGCGGCTCTCACACACATGGTGATCCTGAAGCATAAGGAGGTCAATCTCTCCTCCCACAAGGCAGCGTTGAAGCTCCTGACGCAGTCGGGAGCTTCAGCGTTGAAACTTCTGACGCAGCCGGCCCCATTGACGCTGAAACTGGGGCCCACCAAGTCCTTGCATGTTCCATGAGACGATCCTCATGGGGATCGAGAGAGAACAGATGTTGCAACAACATCGAAACGGGCTATCTTTGAGGCTGGCTTGGATGGGGAATAATCCACATCCAAGCGTCCTCTAGATAGGCGTGACTACAACGAGTGTCTGGCCCAAGCCCAATCAGAGCGAGCCATACGTAACGCAACCTCCTCTGTCTAGGAGTCCTCATGAATGTGTACATAGCATGGCAAGCACTGTGTATTGGCAAGGAAGTAAACCACAATGTGTCTACATCCTGTTGTATCTGGAGGTGTCACCGCAAACTTGGCCAATGGCCACAAAGTCTAAAGCATGTCTATAACTCCTAGTTCTCCCATGTGGTGAGAGAACTCTAGGACCTGTGTGTGCAACCATCCCAACACTGAGTCAAGAGTCCACTCAGTCTGGTCCCTGTCGCAAAGGGAAAAGGAGAAGCCAATCGCTGAGTCCAAGGCCTCTGTCCCCCTAGCTGCAAGGAATAGAACATGGACCCTGAAGCAGGCTGCCTCATGGTCTATTGAGGGGTCGCCAATAAAATGATTAAAGTCGTAGTCGAAGAAGTCCCATCGGCGTCGGATGTCGATGCTCGTCAGACCATGAGGGATAGCTACAAGGGGAGACGTCTATACTTGTAGAGGGGGTTTCAAGAAAGGTTGTCCCTCTCTTGCCAAGCGACTCATGGCAAAGGTTCTTCCAAGAGATCTCCTAGTAGCTGGAGAAGGCCCTACCCCCTGGGTCGACTGTGGAACTAGAGCGGGAGGGGGGAAAGCAGGAGCAGGGAGAAGAGGTGGAGAAGAGGGGCGGGGGGGAGAAGTTGAGGTAGAGGGGCAGGGGGGGAGGCGGTGGGAGCAGGAGGCGGGGGGGAGAATGATGAGGAGGAGGGAAACTCTGAGGGGGGAGGGGCTGTTGAGGGTGAAGCTGGGGTGGGGGCTGGAGCAAGGACCTCATCCTGCTCAAGAGGACCGAACCGGTTTCCCGTGGGAACCCACTGCTGTTGGGTAGGCACTTGAGGACCACTCTGAGTGCTAGGTTGTTGTTGTGGCCCCTGCCGTCGTCGACCACGGACCTACCGCCATCCCTCCTCCGCTGGAGCCCCAGGTTCAGAGGGTGGCTTTGCATGTGTGTGTTGTGTCTCTGTCTGTGGCTGTTGGTTGGCCAGCCCTTGTAGGCTGGGGCTGAGTCTGTGGTGTAGGTTGAAGCCTCCTCCATGGATAGGCCTTTGCAAGATGGCCCATCTGTTGACAAATGAAGCACTAGTTCGGGAGGCCCGAATACTCCACACTCTGTCTAAATCAACCCCCACTCACCCGAGGCAGAAGAATGACCTTTGGGAGCGTGTGAGTGTCCCTAACCTAAACGCGAACTGAGGGAATGCCAGTCGCCTTGGCAGCTACAGAGGCTACCGTGCGAGGTTTCTCCAGGACAGTCCCAATGGCTGAGCCTATCCTGGACAAAAGTGGTAAGTACTCCCTCCGCAAACCCAGAAAGCAGATGGACATGGGGATGGTTTTCCTCCTCTACCAGAATATCCGAGTAGGGCGGGAAAGGCAACGGATAAGGCGGGCAAGGGGGTGGCAACTGGAGAGGGCAACGGATAAGGCGCTAGAGGGCAGTGGATAAGGCGGGCAGGGGGGTGGCAGCTCGAGAGGGCAGCGGGCGGGGGGCGGCAGGGAGAGAGGGTAGCGGGGAGGGGGCAGGGCTACGAGCAGCAGGGGGGGGCTGGGTTGCCGCATGCGAGAGTACAGGCAAGGGGCAGTGCGAGGGGGGGGGGGGGGGGGGGGGGGGGGGCGATGGCGCAGGGGTGGGGGGGTGCTAGCCATAGCGAGTGCGCAGATCGGCTACCTGTATTTTTGTGGGTTCGTGGCAAAGAGGCTCTTTGATGTTGTCAAACTCAAAGAACTGAGCCAACGGAATAACTCAATACCTAACACATGCAAATCTCTTGCTCTTGGATATGGCTATGTCCAATGTCACCGCGCTCAATCATCAATCCGTTTTGGCACTTGAAGGGAGTCCAAATGCTACAAAACTTTAAGAGAAGGCCAAGGACATTCGGGACATTATCCTACCAAGTTTGTTCGCATTTTGAGGAGGTACCAGAATCACAATCCATCATAATTTAGGTATCAAAAGCTGCAACAACAGAACACATGAAATGGGTCGCCCTAGGGTCTAGGGACACTCTCCTATAGTCGGGATGTCAAAAAACACTCATTAATGCACTCAAATTGGTAGATTTAGCCTTCTAACTCATAGTCAAAAATCACAATAGAATCGACAATGATCATACTTGAATGAAATAGCATCAAACAAAAAAACACATTGCAAGTTTTAGCGGAATTGAAATGTCATTACAAGAACTCAAGATATGTAGATTACAAGTTGTAGGGAAAAATCACTCTTAGTTGTACGCTTTGAACTCCTCAAAGTCTTAATAATGATTCATCCTTTTTCCACTTTACAACTTAGACTTTATACCTAGGGCTCTCTTGGCCAGTGGTGGCCAACCATACTGGACTTAGACTCATTACAGATTTTACCCTCAGTTTCTCAGAGCTTGTCCATCTTTCAATCAAACATTATCGAAATAAGTACAAGGCTTTTGGAAAAGGAATGAGAGTACATCAAAATTTTAGGCTTGAGGAAGAAGGGGTCGACTTGAAGGGCGCTCGTCTGGCAAGAGGTGGCAATGGCATGAGGTGGTGTAGTGTATTGTTGTGGCCACTTGTTGCAAATATGGAAAAAATAGTTCTAAAATTTGTAGATTCTGATAGCTCTTGGGTCCACCATGTCTTCAAAAATCGGGTTGGTTTTCTTTTGAGAGTAAACCTCCACTGCGTCTCTTCTTTCTCTGACTGAGCTTCCATCATTATGTAACCCCAAGGCATCTGCAATAATCTGAGGTGTAATGGTCATTTCTTTACTTTCTCCCTAAATAGTGATGACTGCTTTGCCATCTTTCTTGATTGTAGTGATCAGCTCATAGACTCTTTGGAAATCAACACTTCCCGGCATAGATGTAAAGAATCCATATAGATCTACTCTTTCCAGGTGATTGATGATGCATTATTTGCTTGAATTTTTAATGATTCCTCTTGAAATTATTGGCACATCCATTGTATTTCCTTGTGGATCTCGGAAGGTCCCTTGGTATAGCTTTATGCCCTCCGTCTCTAGAGTTTCTTTGTCCATCCATGCTTTGATCGACTTCAATGTCTCATTGGGAATTTGGAAGGGCTTTGTTGCTGCAATGATATCTTTCAAGACGAGCCTTTTCTTCTTTATTGGTGATTTACCGGCTTCCATCGATCCCGCGTGTGCTCCAAGTCCAAAAGTTAGCATTGTTGGGAGAAAGGAAAAGTGGGACACATCTATAGCTTTAGAGACCAAGAGCGTTAAAACTTCAACCTTAGCACCAAAAAGTATTCCAAAACCACTCTTAGTAAACCCCAACCAAAAGGCCTATGATCCCTTGGGAATTTACAAGCATACACCCACCCAAAGGACCAATGAGTAAAACCCTGTCAAAGCACGGATTTACAACACACGCTGACCAATGCATATGAAGACAAGGGATTCCCCTTTCACAATTGAACATCACAAACCCAAAACTTCAATATCAGTTCCACAACTCATAGATACATGCCCTCTCAATCTGTCTACACACAATTTTCCACTAGGCTGCCATAGCCATAACCCTGCAAAGAATTAGTTGTAACTTGAAGAGCACAACCCCAATTGGGGCACTTTAAAGCTTGGAAGAAAGCTTGAAAAATTATTGGTAAGAAATTTGAATATGAACAAAATCTAATCTACATGCCACTACATGCAAAATTGACACAAACAGAGAGCCGTCTCGATACGACTACACGTAGATAAGGCAAGGCGAGGGCAAAAACTGCATCAAAAACCATCAAGGAGGCAACAAGCTAAAACTTGAAATTTTCTGAATTTTGGTTGAATTTTTTTAAGTTTGTACATGAGTTTTAGTTATATACAAGTCTCACTTAAAAAAACTCACTTACGGCGGGCACTTATAGTAACTCAATAGTTGGCACTAGCCAAGTGACTTACACTGCATGTACATGTGCTTGCTCTAAAAAACCCCACAAAAATAAAGCCCACATACCCTTTTGACATGCCATGTCCATATGTACAAATTTACAAAAAACAAGGTTCTCAAAACGTGTGCAACATAGTTTGCCAAACCCCCAGTCTGGTAGAGCATTCATGCTCAGCAGTAGCATAAACATGTTGTCCACCTGATCAAAAGGCCATATAATATAAGCACAAAATCATGAGAAAAAATCATCCATAGCAATTCTCCCACTCCAAATACCAAAGCATAAACCTTAAGTAGAATCCAAATTTTCTTTAGGCATAAAGTACTCTCAACAAATACCACACGAGAGATTCTTTCATTACTATAGCATGCAAGGAAGCCTCTAACATCTCATCCAAAATATCTTCAACTTTAGCACCAACAACTTTCATATCCTCATGCATGTACATCTCACTCTCCCCACTCTTTGTAAAGCATCTATCCAATTCAACCATGTCATGCCTCATAGGTAAGCTATCTTCTATATATGCCATATGCTCCTTAACAAGAGGATCAAGCATAGTAGCATCCACCATATTCACGTGAGGCACAACAAGAGCATCTACTTCATTTTCAATGTCCTCCAAAACTTCAATATTCTCTTCATCAAGTAAGGTAGGATCACCCACACCATCATGCACATCATGAAGCGCCTTATTGGATAGGGTCCATATCAACAACACAAACAAGCTAAAAAACCCACAAAAAGAAAGCCCACACACCCTTCTGACATTGAGTGCCATGTCCATATGTACAAATTTATAAAAAACGGGGTTCTCAAAATGCACGCAACAATGTCATTTACTAAATCTAGCAATTGATCAGATTCTAGTTATCCAAATAATTTCAAAATTGAATCACAAGCTAATTATGGCCTAAGGATGCTATGCAAGTTGACAACAATGCATTTGGGTGCTCATTTTATTGTGAGACATCATACACTGTTGCAGCCAACGTGTGTCAACCCAGCAAAAGGCACATGCAGTGATGTGTATGCTTGTAGATGCATGGCAAAGGACTACAGCAGATGAGAAGAGCCTGGGCAGACAAGTGACAGTGGAGATGTATGCTTTATGTGGTTTATTAGAACATATGGACTCCATATAGGGCTTGAAAGGGTGGAAGGTGAAGAATGTATGAGGTGATGGTTTCTATCTTGGAATGTAGAGCTTGAACTGTTGAAGGAGCAGGTCCAGACGGCTTGTCAAACGGATCCACAATGTGCAAGATATGGGGCTTTGAAGTTAGAAGTGATTGCAGATACGAGACGGATAGGCCGAGTGATGCTAGGTAGACAAAGCTAGTTTAAAGCTATGGGTGTGTAGTGCTCAATTTATGGATCCTACAAGTCTTTTTAGATCGGCAATCTAAGTCATGGATGTCAAGATATTAGCAATCAAAGTTTTGCCGGGGGCGAGGTTTGTGCCAGGTTGGCCACCTCGAGAGATATGGCATCTGATGATTGTGGAGCTTTGTGAGGGATTCTATGCATTCTATGTGGTGTATGGAGTTGGTAGAAAGTGACAACATGTCAAGCAGATTCCTGCATCAAGCTACTGTGAGTTGAAATTTTTGCCAAATGACAGGGGTGTGATGCCAGACAAAGTTTTCCCAGTTCTGAGTGCATCGATTGACAGGCCCGGTGAGATTGGAATGGTGTGGTGCTTGCATGGGCCAAATTCGTGGAGTGGCTCTACAAGCATGGTTTTACAGGTTGTCAAAGGGAGCCCTGAACAATAAGTGGCAGTTGTCTGAAGTTGGGGCCAAAAAATGGAGTTTTTTTTAAAGATTTTGTGGTGAACTTTTTGGAGTTTGGAGGGCCCGATTTTTTGCATGTGTGGGGAATTCTTTTGCCATTTTTGGGAGGAGTTTTGGGCAGCTTCGGAAGAGTTCATGGTTGGGAGGAAGAAGAAGGGGGCCTGTTTTTGCACAAGGGAGGACTCTTTTGCCAAGAGAGGAGGACTTGGAGGCAAATCCTGGGGTTGCAAAGGAGAGGAAGGAGGTTCCCTTTTTGGACAGCCAAAGGAGGAGAAGAAGGCAGGGATTCTTTGAAGGAGTGAAGCAAGGTCTTGAGGAGGGAGGAGTGGGATTTTTATTGCGCAAGGAGAGTTCAACAAGGAGCTGTTGGGCACGAGGAGTCCAAGAGGGAAGAGTTTTTTTTGGGAGAGCTCGAGGTGAAGCTTGTAGATGAATTTTTGAAGCCAACAAAGGCGACATCAAGGGTCTTTTTCCTGCCGTTCTCAGCAAGGAGAGTTGCACAAGCACTGAAGCAAACATTGCCAATTTTCTTATGGCTCAAGGTTGCCATGCCGAGCCGAATGTTATCAAGTGTGAGGGCCATACCCAGACTCGACCCTACTCACCTCCCTCAGTCCTCCAGACCGTTCCAGGGAGTGACATAGATCTATCTGCAGGTATCCCTCCCACTTGGGACCGAAATTTAGACAGGACTCCGGCCTATCTCGAATGCCAACCCAAGGAGGTACATCCTTCTGGGGCTCTGATACCACTTGTGAGGGCCATACCCAGACTCGACCCTACTCACCTCCCTCAGTCCTCCAGACTGTTCCAGGGAGTGACGTAGACCTATCTACAGGTATCCCTCCCACTTGGGACCGACATTCAGACAAGACTCCGGCCTATCTTGAATGCCAACCCAAGGGGGTACATCCCTTCAGTCAATGATTCTATCCGCTTCTCATAATCAATCTGTCCTTGATAGCTTTCCGCACCCAAAATCGTGGTCCTTAGTCTTGATTCTCTTGATCTTTAACTTGAGTATCTGCTCTTGATTTCTTGTTCTCCCTTGGTTCATGGCGATAACCCATTTTTCCTGACAAGCAGGCACGGAAGTTATCACTTTCCCCTAAGAAGAGGGATCTTGTAATCCTTTTTGGTCTTGCTATTCCCCGATTACCCATTTTTATCCCACGTAGTCCTAGCGTTGAACATAAAAATTTTAGATCAACATCCGGCCATCTGACCCTCCGGATCCGCCCTCCCACCGAACCATTTCATGAAAATCCCTTCCCGAGGTAGTACTTAACTTACTACAAAATCAGGAAGACAGTAGTCTATCAGACATCATCAAAAAACAAGCAGCATGCAATCTGTTGCATACCCTCGTTCAGGGAAATTCATCAGGTTGTTTCCACCAGATCTTTATTTAGAAACTTTTAATTCATTTCCTTTCCTTTATCTGCTATAATTAGCTTGTAACTAGTTTCCTAACTAATCATGCAACACATTTAGTTTCAACCAATTCATCTTGCCTCCCCATTCAGGCCAAGATAATTGGTTACAAGCCATCAAAATGGCAACACCTTCACAATATTCCCAGAATTAAGTGTTTGGAAAAGGCTCATCAAGTAATTTAATCATTCCTTCCTAAGAATTTTATTTCGAGAGGTATAGCACCATCTGGTGACAGACGCACAGGATAGCCCCTGTATTCCTAGCCTTTCCAGTTCCTTTTAAGCAACCAAGTCGAACAAATTTCCTTAATTAAATTCACATCATCCTCCCTGAGTATAACCTTCTCATCCAACTATTGGCATCAGGACATACCCGGATTATGGCCGATTTCCAATAAGATACCACAGGTACTTCACCCGACCGGACAAAAATAAAACAAACCCATTCATCCCTTATCCCTCGGGCATGAATGACCTAGGTATAACAACTTGCCGGTTACGCTGCCCTAGCCGAAAAGGGCCAATCTCCGACAAGTGCCCCAAGAGAATCCTCTCAATGGGCCGGCCTTTCAATCAAATTGACCCCAAGAAGATCCATCTTGGTTCCCGCTCAAAACTCCTAGTTAAATCTATGTTTTGCAATGGGCTATCCCTATCACCTCTCGAGATTCCTTTTTAACTCCTAGTTGGTAATTTCCAAGTTCATTCATTTATCAACTTTAATTCCTACTTTTATTAGTTATCTACTAGCCAAGTTTATTTAGAAAATACAAGCGAGTTTTTGCCATAGGCATGTGATGGTTAATGCCTCTTCGAAAATGCCAACTTTTTAAGTTCAATCCCCATTTTGCCGATTCCCAGGTTTTTGCAATCCTTTGCCATCCATGGGGCATCTCCATGAAAGCTTGTAGAGTTTTCGGTTCAAATAATAGGGAGATCAATTCCGCGAAGTTATCCCCTATCTCTCCCATCCCATATTTGCAAACAAACTTGAAATTGAAAACTTTAGAAATACTCTTCAATACCAAAAATTGAACTACTTCTATCGAGCTTAGACAACTACTCTTTTCTTATGGTACCTAGCTTTTCATTTTAGGAAGCTAGAAGGTTATCCTATCATTTATGAGTTTTCGAGCTTTCCATTAAAGCTTAAACTTAAAATACAAGGTAGTCACTAAAGCTTACACCTAAGTGTAAAGTTACCATTAATGCTTAGCTTAAGATTGCAAATCTACCTTTGAAACTTAACTTAATGATGCATAGATACTCTTAGCACTTAACCATAATTTCGAGGTTTCATTAAAGCTTAAACCTAAAATACAAGATAGTCACTAAAGCTTACACTTAAGTGCAAAGTTACCATATAAGCTTAGCTTACGAGAGAAAATCTACCTTTGAAGCTTAACTTTATGATGCATAGTACTCTTATCACTTGACCCTAATTGCAAGGTTTCCATTAAAGCTTAAATTTAAAATGCAAGGTAATCACTAAAGATTACATCTAAGTGCAAAGTTACCATTAAAGCTTAGCTTACGAGAGCAAACCTACCTTTGAAGCTTAGCTTTATGATGCGTAGATACTCTTATCACTTAACCCTAATTGCAAGGTTCCATTAAAGCTTAAAACCTAAAAATGCAAGGTAATCACTAAAGCTTACATCTATGTGCAAAGTTACCATTAAAGCTTAGCTTACGAGTGCAAATCTACCTTTGAAGTTTAACTTTATGATGCGTGGATACTCTTATCACTTAACCCTAAAAGGTTTCCATTCTTAAAACCTAAAAATGCAAGGTAATCACTAAAGCTCACATCTAAGTGCAAAGTTACCATTAAAGCTTAGCTTACGAATGCAAATCTACCTTTGAAGCTTAACTTTATGATGCGTAGATACTCTTATCACTTAACCCTAATTGCAAGGTTCCATTAAAGCTTAAAACCTAAAAATGCAAGGTAATCACTAAAGCTTAAAGCTTACATCTATGTGCAAAGTTACCATTAAATGTTAGCTTACGAGTGTAAATCTACCTTTGAAGCGTAATTAAATGATGCATAACTACGATTAATACTTAACCCTAATTCCAAGGTTACCATTAAAGCTTAAACCTAAAATGATGTACATAAACCTTCCTAGTATTAAAACACATGGATTAATTAATCCTACTAGAAATGAAGATTACCTCCTCTAAGCAAGAGGGAAGTGGGGTTGAAGTCCTTCTTGAAGAGATGTGAGGCTCAAGGAGGAAGGAAAGGGATTTATGGTGAAGAGGAAGGAGAGAGGAACTTCTTCACAAAACCCTCAAGGGTTTGTCCTTCAAGAGAGGAAGAGAGTTGAGGTTTTGTTCTTCAAGAGAGGGAGAGAGCAAGAGCAAGGTTTAATGGAAACCTTGATTTACTTAAGCATAATCTTGAGCATTGCAAGTATGCAAGTAGCTTAGTAACATATGTGTGTGTGTAAAATTACAAAGGAGAGGGGGTGCTTATATAGGAAATGGTGGGTGGAATTCTCTTCTTAATTCCTATTGGACCCCAATTTCTCTTCTCAATTCCTATTGGACCCCAATTCTCTTCTCAATTCCTCTTGGATCCCAAATTCTCTTCTCGAATGCTATTGGACCCTATTTCTCTTCTCAAATGCTATTGGACCCCAATTCTCTTCTTAATTACTACTAAACCCCAATTTTCTTCTTAGTTCTTATCTCTTAACTTTAACTTTCAATTAAGTTAGTCCCTTTTTCTCCTAGTTCTCGATCTAGATCAGTTCCCACGCGGCTTTTTCACGAAGAAGTATAAAAATGATCTTAATCTTTTTGGAAAAATATAGGGATGACGTAATTTCTTATCCAAAATATCCTTGTCTTTTCATTCTCAAGTAAAGTCTCGTTGTCCGCATGACTTCTTTGTCCGTCTTGATTTTTCTAAATTATTTTCTAGGTTAAAAAAAGTTCTGAATGGCTCTAGGGTTTAGGGAGAGACCTTACATCAAGGTTTCATGGATGTTTGTAGAAGGTTTTTTGGTCGCAATTGAAGCAAATCATGCCAGTTTTTGGTGCCGTCTTCTCTTTGCTCTGTTCCAACTGTGTGGTGTCAGTGTTCGAGATATGTGTGCCTCCTCAGGCCTCTATATGTGTGAGAGAGAAAGAGAGAGCGACACGATTGTAAACGTGTGAGTTTTGAAGGTGAACTCTAGTGGATTGGGGTGCAGTGATTATCCCGAACTATAGAGAGACAGATTGTTTGGGTTCAGGGTGTGTTACTCTTTCCCCCTATCCATCTTATGGTGCCTCCACGGAGGAGTGCACTGATGCTCAGATTTGAAGTTTAAAGCGGTTTTTGAAGCTGAAAAGCAATTGGCGGATGGTCAAGATATTTAGCGGTTGTGTTTAAAGATAGCAGAGATAATGGAGCCAAGATTTGGCCCCATGTTTACAGGTGTTGAAGACCGTGATGATTGTTTATTAGATTTTGAATTTTGGATGCTATCAATTCACATGTTACAGATGGTGCGGTTGTTGCTAATGCGCAGACGTGCAAATATTGGTTTGATGATGTGAAGACTGATGATTGAAGTTCATGGCAGGAATTGCAAAGATATTTTTTGGAGCAGTTTTGAGAAGTGATCACCCCAATAGAGGCTCGTGCAAAGCTGAAAGCAGTGTGCCATGATGTAAGTAAAGATTTTTTTGTTTTCTTTGAGTAGTTTGAAACATGTTGGAAGTAGTTAGAGATTGCCACTAGGATGAAAGGCAATCAATTTTTAAAGCTGTCAAAGTTTCTTGAGTGCTTGCATCCAAGGATCAGAGATAAGGTGGAAGACGGTGCTGATACCTATGAAGACATGGTGTATCTGGCCAAGATGAAGAGCAGGAAGGTGAAGCAGAAGCTGTAGCGGAGAAATGGAAATTGTTGTGGCGGTACAATTTGTCCAAAGCTTTGCAAAAGAGGATAAATCCGAGTCTATGGATAGCCAAGCTTGCCTACCAAATTGACAAGGAGATGGTGATGAAGCAGAAAACAAGGGGGTTGGGCATCTTTCTGATGCTCATGATGTGATGGATGTTGACCAAAGAGAAGAGCAACTGGAGGAGCCTTTGGATTGCCATAATGATACTATGGGCCCAAGTGTTTTGGATTAGGTATGCTATGAAAGTGAAGCTCATTGGGTCTTTGATGATGTCGAGGATACCGTGGATGAAGAGATACAAGTGGTTGTGGATAAAGTTTTGACCAGGGTATAGGTGAGTCCCTCTACAGGTGGAGAGTCCAGTGCCACGGGCATGTTCAATGGCAAGGGAAAAGAGATGTCAAGGGTGATTACAAGCTGACAAAAGAGGTATGCAATACATGGTTGAAATGTATGCTTATAAGTGCAATAGTTGAGGTATGTTATCAGCCAGATACAGAGTTCCATTGAGATGAACTCTGCTTTACATGGTTGGGAGGGAGGGTCAGAAGTGTTGATCGGAATAGATGGTGTGATTGCAGGGCCAAATACATTGGTTGGTTAAGGTAGTATGCTTACAGGTCCCAGTGTGTTGAGGAGGTTGGTAAATACTTAGAGAAGTGCTATGGTACTTTGGGCATACTGTGTGCATGGATGGTTGCGGACATGGGTGAAGCACTATTGGAGGGTGCTTCAGATGGATGGAGGAAATCATTGCAAGGTTTTTGATCCAGGTAGGGACTATGTGATGCAGGGGGTGGGGCAACCCACTTGAGGTTTGGTAGTCGTGTACATATGGTAGGCTTTTTGTGGCTTGCTCACAGTTTAGGATAGTGTTTTCCAGTTTTTGCAGTTGGTAGGAGAATAAATATGCTTTTTGGTTGAACATGAATGTTCAACAAGGGGGTTGGGCAATAATGGTGCAGCCAAAGTGTGTCAACCCTAGCAGAGGCCACAGGTAGTGATGTGTATGCTTGTAGATGCATGGCAAAGGGCTAGAGCAGATGAGAAGAGCCTAGGCAGATAAGGGACAACAGAGATGTATGATTTATGTGGTTTTTTAGACCATATGGGCTCCAAATAGGTCCTGACAAGGTGGCAAGTGAAGAATGTATGAGGTGATGGTTCTTGGCTTGAAAATGTAGAGCTTGAAGTTTTGAAGGAGCAGGTCTAGACAGCTTGTCAAACGGATCCACAATGTGCAAGATATGGGGCTTTGACGTTTATAAGTGATTGCAAATCCGAGACGGATAGGCCAAGTGATGCCAGGTAGTCCGAGCCAGATTGGAGCTATGGATGTATAGTGCTCAATTTATGGAGCCTGTTGGTCTTTTCAAATCGACAATCTGAGTCATGGATGTCAAGATATTAGCACTCGAAGTTTTGTCAGGGGCCAGGTTTGTACCGAGTTGGCCGTCTTGGGAGATATGACATCTGATGATTTTGGAGCTTTGTGAGGGATTGTATGCATTCTATGTTGTGTATGGAGTTGGTAGAAAGTGATGGTATGTCAAACAAAGTTCTGGTCATCAAGTTACTGTGAGTTGAAGTTTTTGCCAATGGACTCCGTTTGCCAAACTTTTGAAAAAATTGTCATTTTTCCCTAAAACTGGTCCGATTGGACTTTTCGCAACATTTTCATAATTGTACCCCAGCTTCACCATATGTTGCCCTTGACTTGTTGATCACCCCCATATTTTCCTTTTTTCATTCCGCCACCATCTCACCTGCTTTTTCTATTTTCTTTTTTTCTTCAAAAATTTACATATCAATGCTTGAAACAATTAGGAGTTAATTGGCCAAATATGTGCGCCAATGTTTATAAGTATGTTACTAACTATGCTACATGCAGATCTTTGGAAAATTTGTTATTTTTGAAAAATTTTCCACCATCCTGAACATGCGTACAATGCGTCTGGTATTGCATGGTTTGTTTACAAAATATAAGACGGCTTGATGATCAGTGAAAAACACAAACCGGTTGGCAAGGAGATAATGCCAGAATTTCCTAATACCATATATCATCCCTAGCCCTTCTCTCTCATTGGTTGTGTAGTTCCTTTCAGCATTGTTAAGCTATCTACTGGCATAATAGACTGGGAAACCAAGATGCATCCTATAGCAAGTGTTGAAGCATCAATATGAACATGAAAGATCTTTTCCCAATCTGGTGCTTTTAATATGGGAGCAGATATTAGTGCTTTCTTCAACTTTTGAAATGACTCCCCATACTCCTCCATCCATTAAAAGACTACTATAAGTCTATACAGAGGTTGAATAACTGCATACATGTGGATGAACCTCCTGTAATAACCACAGCGTCCCATAAAGCATTATACCTGCTTTGTGTTGTTCTGTCTACGCATTCCTAAAATCACTTTTATCTTATCCATATCCACAGATATGCCGCTTTCTGAGACAATATGTCCCAGGATCTGGCCTTGTCTAACCATGAATACGCACTTTTCTAGGTTGTAGATCCTATACGTCCTGCACTTCTCAAATACTTTTTTGAGGTGTTCTGTATGTGTACACATAGATCATCCATAAATATTTCCAAGAATATCCTCAAGTATTCTTTAAAGGCATGTGCCATTAATCTGTAGAATGTTGTTGAGGCATTAGTCAATCCAAAGGGCATGACTCTATACGCATATATTCCCCATTCTGTGGCAAATTCCATCTTATATTGATATTTAGGAGCGATTGCAAGCTGGTTGTAGCGAGAGAATCCATCTATAAAGGAATATGCCCGCTCTCGTTCTAAAACATGGTCAGTAATATGTAAGGGATAATTGTCCCTTATTGTGGTGGCATTAACCTTCTTTAGATTGACACACACTCAAAGTTTACCATTCTTCTTGGGCACTACCACAATTGGAGGTACCCAGTCGTTGTGTTCTATCTCATAGATGAACTCAACTTCCTTCAATTTATCAATATATTCCGTGCTTAGCTTATGTAATATTATACGTGTACGGTCTCTGTTGGCTAGGCTTTGCATCAAGTTTTAATGAGATTGTGTGTTGTTATATTGTCAGATCTACTCCTTTTAGGTCTTTATATGACCAATCAAACACGTCCTTGTACTCCATGAGAAGACTTATGAGCTTCGTTTCTTCTTTCGGACTCAGATCAGTTGCTATATAGATTGGCCTTGGCTCTTGCCAAGTCTATCTTCTTTGCATCCTCTTGCCCGTCATAAGACTCCTTGTCCTTTTTTCTCTCATATGGGTTGTGTCACCACTACCTTTATGTCTTGTATCATTAATTTTTTGTAGTGGGAAGGTACGCTCATTTTGTCGTCATTTTTCTCACCCTCTTCTTCACCACTCTCTATTTTTGTAGTCCACACTTCCTTCAAAGTTTTCTTAAGCTCTTGGTATTTCTTCTTTCTCTCAACCTGGGTCCATTTAATTTCTCCAAACTTGTCTAGTCTTAGTTCTTTTGTGTTTTTGGGTTTTGTTTCATTTGCAGACTTTTAAATTTGTTTCTCTTGAGCTCTAGAGAACCACCCTGAAACTTGGTCTTAAACACAATCTTCAACTTTTGCAAACATCAGCAAATTGTGTTTTGCCTCTTATTCTAGGCATCAAGTTCTCTCTAGCCATGTGTTCAGCTCTCTTGCTCTTATAGCATTGTTGACGTCTAGGCTTTTGATTTGAAAAGTTGTAGAACTTGACATCCATTATAGTTTCCTCTTGTTCACTTGGGTTGTCAAAGCATTCTTTATCCGCATCCTTATCTCGCACAAGATGCTCTGGAGAGTCCTAAAACAACTCCTCTTCATCTACTTCCGCCGGTTTGTCTTTTTTGTGTTGTTCAGAGACTGGTTCCTCATCTTCCCCATTTACAACACTAACCATACAGAATGGAACCATGTCTTAGCCATCGTTTTTGAAAACTTTTTCGTGGGACCATCCAAAATAGCACACACATCTAGGGTTGCTAGAATATGTGTCCACTCTAAAGGCTCTAGAGTTTCCTTAGGGAAGGGTTCATGGATGTATTCCTTATCTTCAATCGCCCTTTCCAAAATACACTCTTCTTGTTTCAAGATTCCCCATTGAGAGGCCCCACACATCCATAGCTTACCTAACCAAGCTGGAAGTTGAGATCCTGTTAATGTAGCTGAATCAAGCTCCTCAACTGGGGTTCGATTCACATCTTTGTAACTATGGTCTTTAAGGTTTATGTGCATTGTGGTTTCCATGTGCCTGAGATATATATGATCATACTCCCAGTCTTGGACCATCTTCAATTGTTTCATGAATGGTTGTCCCAACATTATGTCGTGGTTGTTCTTCTTGCCAAAATCTACTATAGCAAAGGTATGCTCATACTCAATGCCGCAAGAAGTAACAATTACCTTTTTTAGAATCCCTAATCAGTTTCTCCATAAAACCTTTTGCTAATTGAAATTTTATCCTTGTGTCTCTCAAGGCAGTTTTTCCCCATTTCTTCCATATCTCTTTGCTTGCAATGGCTACACCCGCTCTACTGTCAAGAATTGCCATGGTGGTAATACCTTGAAACTCAACGAGAACTGTAGTATTGCCATCCTTGCCTTTCCTTAACTTGTTTAATGGTACTAATTGCATGTTTAGCTAAGGTTTTTCTAACTCTTTGATCCCTTCTTGTATCTGTGAATTCGGATCCTTTACACCAAACTTTTCTAAGAATTTTCCGATTGTCACCCACATGTTTGGTCGTATTCAAACTCAGGGGATTCACTCTATATACAAAATGGGACGCCACCTGTGAGCAGACAACTTTGATAAAACCCCTATATACAACTCATATTAGGAAATATGACCCCCCTTTCTACGCATATACGATAATCAATGAAGAAAACTATCATACCCCTATCTTACATATAAAATTTAGGTCTCACGTCATCTAACTAAGTAAAACTAGCAAAGGGTGTGTAGCATAGTAACTGGAAACGTACTAAGGAACCACTTTTATTGATAACTATATGTACCCTCAATGTATCTTAGTTTGACTTTCAAACTATGTGCCCAATCAGCCTCCACTCTAGCTACTCCTCCAATTCTGACCCATCTAAATTACTCAAAAAACATGGTTATAAAGTTTTGTTGGGTTCTATACAAACTCTTTATAGCTTTCATCCCTCAAAAAAATAAACTATAATCACAAAACAAGCAATTGATACAAAGCAATGTTAGTTCTTGCATGTATCTTTGTAGCTATTGACTCACAAGTTTGAGGCCAGACTCCTTTGGGAAGCCATGATTTTTAAACACAAAATCTTCCTCTCATTTTTCCCTTTTCTCACACACACCCCCCCCCCCCCCCCCAAAAAAAAAAAATGATACCCCCCTCCCTTATTTTTAAACTTGTGAGATAAATTATTGCGGGACCTACCCCTAAGTTATACGCTTATGTAACTTGTTTAAAAAACCCCTCCTGCACTTACGTGGTGTGGTAAGTTTTCCATGGTGAATCTCCCAAGCGAGAGAGACTACCCATTTACCCACTCCACACAGAGAGATACACACACACACACACCCAAATAACTTAGCTCAAAAGAGAATAATTTCTGATGTTTAGATACAATTGAGTTGGGCCAACACCAATGGGGCAACTAGCTCACACAATATAGGTAAAATATGCCAGATACAATCACAAATTGGAGTAGAAGCTTTGCTAATATGAGAAACTTACACAGCCAAAACAACAAAAAAAAAAAAGAGAAATTTGGCAAAATGGACAATGCCATCGTGTCCGGGGAACGGCCCAAAACCCCATTCTACAATGTCCAAGTGCTCAAATCCGACCTCGGATGAGCAGTTTATGGCCAAAACAAGCTCCAAAAACAGCAAAAATAGAGTTGCGGCTATTCTTCCTCTTCTCTCCATGTTTTTTCTGGTCTTCTCTCAGGTTTTTCAGTTCCCACACTTAGCTTTATTACTTGGGCACCCTTGGCCTTTTAGTTGACTTCAAACGGGCCCCAAACAGGCCAAAAAGTGGCCTCGCAGTGCATAGTTGTCACCCTACTACATCCATCCGCACACCTGGCACTCAACTTTTTCCAATAATGCATCCTGCAATCATGTGAAGTGGCCCCTTCTACTTAATTATCACAAGAAAACACCCACGTTGTGGCCATACTTATCCACGTGCAATTATTGGCCCCATTCGACCTCGTGACACCACTAGATGCCATCTGGCGCACCTGCTTACCTCACATCATCGGCCTACAAATAGATTCCTCGAGAAGTTTTACGTGACACCAACTCTTTGTTATTATAGAAAAAACATACTAGTATTGGTGACGATGAAAATCGATGCACTATGTACATGTTGTCCACATGTGGGTCCCACGTAACCACCTGGCTCTGGAAAATGGGCAATCCTTTATTCGATGCACCATGCATGTGTATGTACATATGTGCAATCACTTCTTCCAAAAAAATCCTGACATAATTTGCCCATCCCCTATCCTGCATGATCATTCATGATCAGCAGCAGCAAAAAGAGATATGAGACTCGCCGCGTCACAGGTCTCCTTATCCCTCACATACATTACTTGTTCTGCAGACATCTCATCTTGCTCCACCATCATTAACCTGGTATGATATAATTTAAGATGCAATCCATTTACCCTTGACTTATGTAGAATCCCATCCAGGTTAGCCAACTGATATGTACCATTTGGAAACCACTCCACTACCTTGAAAGGGCCTTCCCACTTAATTTGAAACTTCTTTTGGAAGGTGTTGTCCAGCTTACTATTGTACCGCAAAACCAATTCATGCTTCTTGATACCCTTACTTTTGACCTTTTCATTTATCTTTGCCAAAGCTTTATCCTGCATCTGCCCATAATGTTCCAATGCACTCATCCTATCCAGTTGAACCTCTTATAACTATAAGAGCCTCTCTTTGAATGCATCACTAGGCGGCCCAAGCAACTTCTCTAACATCTTGACCGCAGGCAACTCTACTTCCACAGGCAATAGTTCTTCCTTTCCATATACCAAATGAAATGGAGTAAACCCTGTACCTGTCTTCACCGAAGTACGGTAAGCCCATAATGCACTAGGCAATTCCAAATCCCAATTCTTTCCTTGGTGCTTTGTCACTTTTGAAAGAATTTTTACCAACTCACCATGAATCTTTCATTTAAGCCATTATACTACGGGTAATAAGGAGTGGTATGCTGGTGCCTAATCTTGATCTTCGTACATAAAAAGTCTAGTAGTTTAGCTCTAAATCCTGGCCCCTTATCCGAAAGTAGTTTTTCCCTTGCTTGTGATAGGTAACGGGCCTATTGCATCAATCCCCCACTTTTCAAACACATCAAACGTCATAATGGTTTTTCATAGCTCTGGCTTCAACACTCTCTTCCCAAATGCTTGACACCTATTGCAAGACCTACACCAATGGTGAACATCCTTGTGCAAATTAGGCCATACATACCCCTCTTCCAAGATCTTATGTAAGGTGATCTTTAAAGCAAAATGGCCACCACATGCGCCTTCATGATTCTCTTCCAACACTCTATAAAGCTCCTCCTGCCAAGGTACACGTCTCAACACGAGATCAACCCCTTTCATGTACAAGACATCACAAATCAATTTGTACATGTATGCTCTACGCACAAAGCCATACTTCTTAGACTTCTCAATGTCCTTCGGAATGATTCCTGTTAGCAAAAACTCCTCTTCTTGAGCCAAACTTTCCCTGCGATGATAAAGAGGTAAAGTGGTCCTCAACACAAATAGCTCCCCAATCATGCTTTGAGCCGCTTCATGTGCCTCTCCGTTTAGAGCACGTTCAATGTATCTGATGCTCCATGCTTTGAACTTTTTTAACAGGCCTTTAATCTTGAAACACACTTCCTTCAATGAGGGGTTCTTGCTCTTCCACACACCCAACACTTGCTTCACCACTAACAGGCATCACCTTTTATGCTCAACCTTCTAATCCCATGCTTCAAACAAATGTGTAATCCGGCTTCCAACGTAGCATATTCAGCCTCATTGTTACTATGTGCATCCAATTTGAACCCTCTCTTGCATACTAGCTTCCCCTCTGGATCATAAAGTGCTATACCCCCTGAAGCCGCATCATGGCTCTTTCTGTATGAGCCATCAAAGAACAAAACATGTGCATTGCTGATCTGTGGAACTTCTTCGACTACCTTTCTCACCACCTCTTCCTTAACAAGAAGGGGATTCTCCTTGTAAGTCAACAAATCAGCTAGGGTAGCTCTTGTACTGTCTTCCACTAAAAAAGAGAACTCAAAGTCTTGCAGCTCAATTACCCATTTCTTGACCACATTTGACATGTTAGCGCCATTAATTAACTGTGGCAAAAAAACGTAACTCGTCAAGAAAACAAAAGGTCGTGGTAGCAAGTAATGACAAAATCGTCGACAAGTAAATATTACATTGGCCATCACTAGCTCTACTTCTGAGAATTTTCTCTCTACTACCAACTTCACTCGGCTTGCACAATACGCTGGCCTCATATATGGCTGCCCTTCCCCTTTTTCAATAGCATGGCTCCAATGGCATCATCCCCTACTGATGGATTTACATAAAACAGGAGCATGCATGGCTGACAGACCCCCTAGCACCTCTTTGACCTCTTGAAGCACCTCTTCACACTTGTCATCCCATTGCAATGGATCATGCTTTGCCACTTGTTGTAATGGATAAAGGAGCTGTGAAGACAATGGAATAAACCATGCCATGCACTTCACTTTGTGTATAAAGGTTGCCAATTTCTTTGTACTCGTAGGTGATGGAAGAAGAATAATAGACTTAACCTTGTCTGGAATCAGCCTCAATGCCATTTTTTGACACCATATGGCCCAATAACTTCACCCTTGGCTGTGCTAGATGACATTTCTTTGGATTTAGTTGTCCTCCACATTCATCATATCGAGCCAATACCATCTGCAGCTTCTCATGGTGTTCAGCCCTACTGCTATAGACACAAAAGTCATCCATAAAAGCTTTAACACAACTACCAATGAATGGTTCCAATATCCAATTTTCTCTCTCTTGATAGAAGGATGGTCCATTTTCTCTCTCTTGATAGAAGGATGGTCCATTTGACAACCCAAATGGCAATATCGTGTAGCAATAACAGCCCCTTGGCGTAATGAAAGTTGTCTTTGTTCGGTCTTTAAGAGCAATCTTCAATTGAAAATAGCCTGAAAAACCATCACACACATTGTACCTCTCATAACCTGCCCATTGAATCCAAGATCTGATCGATGAATGGAAGAGGATATGGGTTCTTCTTAGTGGCTATATTTAAGCCTACTTCTTTGACAATTCAACCTTGGTTTGCATCAGCCCTTCAATCAATTCATAAGGCCCTTCACTTTCATCTTCAACCTCATTTGCAAATGCAACTAAACCAGACTCCTGGATTCCTTTGTCCATCAAAAGAAATGCAACATCAACATCCTCATCAATGCTGGTAGTACATAGTCTTCATCACTAGACTCATCCTCATCTTCATAAAGCTCCTCTAATCATTTCCTTGTGTCCATATTATATAGCTTCTTGGCACCTGTCTTTCCATAGAGGCTAATCGTACCATGTCTCCAATCTTGAATAGCTCCCACTGCACGTAACCATGGTTTTCCCAGTATAATAGGATATGCTCCCAACCCCACTGGCATCACATGAAAATCAACCACCGCCTTTGCATCATACGCCTCCACTTCTAAGCTCTTTACAACTCTACCCAAATATTTGCCAGTCTGATATGAAAGCCTGACACCCCAGTCACTGTGAGACCCAGCTTCTCAACGCATGAGTGTGTTATGACACATATTTGGGCTTTGTCATCAACATAACCTTGTCCCAATTTTTTTCTTTTGTGCCACATATCTACTATTGGGTAAATGTCTGGTAGCTCGTCCATTGCCAACACCTTTATTGAACCTCTCTCTGGCTCTTTCTCCATTGGGTTAACCATCCTCTTCCATTGTCTCTTTAGCTTAGGCACCATCTCTATAAGCTTCCCAAAAGTAACATCTGCCTTCCTGCTTGTTAGATCCTCCTTCAAGTCATAGCTTAATTGCCCATCCCCTAGTGGAAAATCTGAAACATGAAACTTGCGAACTCTCCTTTTCCTCTTGGCCTTGACATCCTCGCTTTCATGGCTCTTTCCCTTCTTCTTACTAGGACCTAGGGCACTTCTTCCTTCCTTGTCCTTTGTGGTCCTCTTCCCAATAGGCATCACTAATGTATCCTCTAGCGTTGATGCCTTCTCCAAGGTGACTACACTTATCACTTTTGTCTTTTCCTCTTGGGTTAATCCACTGGTTCCTTCCTCTCCCTTAATTTCGATGCCATAATCATTTGACCTAGTTAGCACCTATCTTGGCAATGGATACATGTCTCCTCCCATCCTTGGTGGCTTATCACATTGCGGGTTGATGTGGCCCAACTCTTCGCAATTATAACATGTGGGCTTCTGCCTCTAGAACCTACCATTGCTTTGACCAACACCATTCCTAGGCCTTTCTTCACCTCCTGGCTGATTTGCAAACCTCCCTCGACCTCGATTATTTCCCACTTGACCTAGTATGTTTAGGCTGAGATTCTTCATTAAATCTACCACTTGCCTCATGTCTTGCCTTAGCCCATCATCTTGCACTGTTGTAGTGACCACTGTTGGCATAACTTGAGGAGTAATAGAAACCACTGGTTCATGATGAACCCCTGGCATGCGACCTTGTAAAGAGTCCATAGGCTGAAATTCAGACCTCATGGGCAAAGACTCTACTCCTAGCTAGCTCATTTTCCTCAGCTTCCACTCTTTGTTCCTTGCCACCTCTAATGCATCTTCATATGTCCTAGGCTTCTTTAGCTCCACTCTCCACACGTATATTCTCCCAAAGACCGCAGCCAAGAATCTGTCCTTCTTCATCATGTCAGGTGGGGGTACTTGTGGTGCTAAGGCCTTGCACATCCGCTCCCATGCCAATGAAAACATACGTATGTATGCCTCTACTGGCTCACCTTCCTTTTGCACCAAACCCTGTACTTCTTGCCACACTTTGTCAAGATCTTCCGTCTTCACAAACTCCACTTCCAATCCATGCCTTAGATTGTCCCAACTCAATCTTACAGGTGGATCACCCACACGCAACTCCTCTTCAAATGCCTTGGACCAAACTCGTGCATCACTCTTCAAACGAATCTGGAGTTGGCGTAACATCTGTGCCGGATCATGAATCTGATTGCTAATACAGGCAACCTCCATCTTTTCCAAAAAGTCTTCCACATATTCATCACTTCTTCCATGAAATTCCGGATAAGAGAAAGCCATGGCTACCCAAGTTACAATGCTTTGAGAACCCCTTTGAACACATGTGCAAGAACCCAAAACTTTTGCTGACCCAATCCCCAGAAACTTCAATGGAGCTCAAACTTAGATAAGGACAAACACATGCACATCAAATGAGTTTTCATAGTTAATCATCGGAATTGGCAACAGGCAAAGGGCATTCCAGTGTCTCTCTTAATCTTCGTGGCCCGAACATAAAGACTATGCGTTGTTGGAAAAAAATCTTCCTGGACACATGAACATTTATCTGGATTCTTTGTGTTAAATGAAAAGGAGTGAAGTGAGGTCCATTTTGATCATCGATTAAAGCCAACCATGTAGCTCCCAAGAAGGCACATCTGACTTATCCTCTGATTTTGCCAGAATTTCAGTAGCATAACAGCATAAATGGTTCAAAAGACCAAAAACCAGCCATCAAAACTTGGAAAATTTTTGGCAGAGTTTCCCCAGAAGTAGAGCAGTAAGAACCCAAAATGTAGACTGTATATGTATGCATAACCTACCAACAATAGAACCTGAGCATCAAGTAGGAATCACTAGTACATATCATATGGTGAGGTCATGAAAAGGGTGCTCCAGCCACCTCTATCACCGAAAGGATCTCACATTTGAGAACCCCCCAGCTCAATAAAACCTCACGCTATCGACCCTCTCACGAAGTCTTATGCAAATCTTCTATAGTCAAGTCTCAGAAATGACTATCTTCGAGACCAAGTCTCAGAAATGGTTGGGACTGCCAAATAAAACCAAGTATGGCTCCACAAAGACGTACAATGGCAGTTTCCACAAGTAACGTACAATACCATACAATGCGCTCAAATAGGCGCCAAATGATGCATATCCACGGCAGCTGCAAGTGACTTCCACTTTCCAGTGTATCACTCTACTCCAGCTACCTGTACCTGTGTGAATCACCTGTACCTATCCATGTACCTGTCCCTGTAACCTATAACCTGTAATCCTGAATCTCGAAGCTTGAAGCTCGAAGCAGAAGGTACTCGAAGTAGATCCTCCGTGGGGGCGCCAAAAGAATGTGAGCGGGATGAAAACACACACAACGCCTCTATTATGACCCGACACACACTCTTGGGATGATACACACACACGCAGTATGGGACACCACTCGGCTTACACAACCCACTTGGCCGAGGAAGGGAACACACCAATGGAGTGAGAGGAGAGAGACTACCCATTTACCCACTCCACACAGAGAGATACACACACACAGACCCAAAAAACTCAGCTCAAAAGAGGAGAACTTCTGATGTTTAGATACAATTGAGATTGGGCCAACACCAATGGGGCAAATAGCTCACACAATATGGGTAAAATATGCCAGATACAATAACAAATTAGAGCAGAAGCTTTGCTAATAGGAAAAACTTACATAGCTAAAACAGCAAAAAAACAATGAGGAATTTGGCAAAATGGACAGTGCCATCACGTCCGGTGTCGTGCAGCTCTGCTCCCATGCTAAGAAATATGCCAAGAAGATGCAGATCAAGCTTATTGAAGGCCTACTTGATTAATGGTCAGTGATGAGGGCTTGATAACAAGCTAAGTTTAATGATTAATGTATGCCAGATGCGGCTTTAAAGGGCCAACTGATACCTTAATGATGCCAAAAAGGTCTATACTTGATGTGAGTGTAGATAGGATATTACGCTCTAGAACTGCAGTGCTTAAAGTGCTCTACCGGCCTGTCTTTACGGCTCGTCGATTGGAGCTACGGTGAAGAAGTTATGGCAGTTTGAAGTTAAGTCGATTGTAGATCTATACCGGATTGGGCAACTGCAGTTGGGTTGACAGAATTGAATTGAATGCATGGACTTGAAGTGCTCACTTTGTGGAGGGCGCCGGTCTTTTTAGATCAGTGATCGGAGTCCCGGTCGCCAAGATATTGGTCGATAAAGATTCACAGGGGACCGGTTCCGTACCAGTCCAGTTCGCTCAGTTGGTGTGCCATCTGGGAATTTTACAGCATCAGCAGGGTTTGTATGCGTTCTATGTAGTTTGAGAAGTCTACGGCTTGGCAGGCAGAGTCCGGTGTCAGTTGTCGGCAATGTTGAGCTGGGTTATTTTGGCATTATTCGGCATGTCGGTATGGACAATATTGTTAATCAAGGACTGCTGAAGAAAGATGTTGTGCTTGCCGATGTTTTAGTTGGTATGTAAGCCAAATGGGGTGTACCAATGTTGTTGAGTGCTTGGTATTGCTTGTGCAGCGTATAGGCTTAATGTGGCGCTGCTACGAAAACACGAAAAGCTCTTGATGAGCTCATTGTTGAAATGTCGGCTCATGGGGCATATTGATTGCGGGATATGCTTTGAGAGCCACCCGGAGATGTTGTGCTTGGCAGTGAATTGGCCGGCAAGTAATTCAAGTGGGGTGCCCTAGTGGCCGCCCGCGATTGAGGAAGACCGCCCAAGCTATGCTTTTAAGACCGGCCGCCCACCCAAACAAAGTGTGGTCGCCCATTAAGTAAAAAAAAAAGAGGTTTTATTGAACCCAATGGGAAGCCAAAGAATGGCATGGCGTGAAGACCAGGGACGAAGGCGCAAGCGAGGGAGATGCACTCGTAGCGCGCGGTGTAAAGCTCAAACGAGCCCGCTGAAGAAACGAAAAACACTCAGAAGTGCCTCGCGATCGTGTTTGGTGCTACTCTCGGCGAAATCCAAGCTGTTCGATTTTGGTCTGCCACGTCATCAAGAGGCTATTCCCATTAGCGACATTGCTAATGGGATGCCGAGAATAGAAATGCTTTTTCACCATGCAATATAAAAAAAGGAGGGGCGTGTGATGTAGGCTCTCCATGGTGTAGCTCTCTCTTCATGGGATGGCTCTCTGCATGGGGTAGCTCTCTCTTCATGGGATGGCTCTCTCCATGGTGTAGCTCTCTCTTCATCGGATGGCTCTCTGCTCCAGAGATAATCAAGCTAATTAAGCTCTTAAGCCGCCTCCTGATATCTTCAATCTCTTAAGCTCGGAAGCCTCCTCCACATAATCTCTGAAGCTCCTCCTCCTCAAGAGCCCATTAATCTTAAGATCTACTCCTCCTCATGAGCTAATTATTATTAAGCTCCTCCTCATAATCTACAAGCTCTTAAGCTTTAGGAGGACGCCCTTAAGCATTTCTTAATCTCTCTCGAATCTCTCAAGCTTAAGTGAGAAGCCTCCCTAAACCTACTCGGATGCCAAGCCATGAGCCAAAGCACTTACTCACTAAAGCCAAAACTCTCGTTAATCAAGCTTAAGCCGATTTCGTAATTTCGGTTGCCAAGCCAAAGCGGAGCTTAACCTAAACCGAGCTTCTAAGCCATCATTAACCATTCGAATCAGGGAGCAGAAGGCAGAGTAAGCAGAGTTTCATCGTTTTCTTGTTTAAGCACCTGATTCAAGCCAGATTTCTTCTTGTAAAGAGCATTTAAGCTCCATTAGTGATCGATTAATCATGGATTTTTTCAATTAACTGGGGATTAAATGGACTGCCTGTTTTAAATACTACTATCGATAAATTGTATCTACTACACCTTGTTTTCCGCACCTCTCACAGCCAGGGGCCCGGTGCCTTCCCGGCTCACCTTTCGTACAATTATACCCCGACACCAGAATGGCCCAAAACCCCAGTCTACAATGTCCAAGTGCTCAAATCCGACCTCGGATGAGCAGTTTATGGCTAAAACAGGCTCCAAAAACAGCAAAAACAAAGTTGCGGCTATTCTTCCTCTTCTCTCCACGTTTTTTCTAGTCTTCTCTCAGGTTTTTCAGTTCCCACACCTAGCTTTATTACTTGGGCACCCTTGGCCTTTTAGTTGACCTCAAACGGACCCCGAACAGGCCAAAAAGTGGCCTCGCAGTGCATAGTTGTCACCCTGCTGCATCCATCCGCACACCTGGCACTCAACTTTTTCCATAATGCATCCCACAATCACGTGAAGTGGCCCCACAAAATTTTCCTCATGATGATCTTTCTACTTAATTATCACAAGAAAACACCCACGTTGTGTCCATACTTATCCACGTGCAAGTATTGGCCCCATTCGACCTCCTGACGCCACTAGATGCCATCTGACGCACCTGCTTACCTCACATGGTTGGCCCGCGGATAGCTTCCTCGAGAAGTTTTACGCACCACCAACTCCTCGTTATTATAGAAAAACACATTGGTACTGGTGATGATGAAAATCGATGCACTATGTACATGTTGTCCTACATGTACACATGTGGGCCCCACGTAACCACCTAGCTCTGGAAAATGGGCAATCCTTTATTCGATGCACCATGCATGTGTATGTACATATGCGCAATCACTTCTTCCAAAAAACTCCTGACAACGTCATCCATCTTTGTTCTTGGATTCGGTTATTCTTTATCCGTGCCTCGTAAGCTTTGAGAAGTGCGTCTAGAGGTTCATTCACTTTTTCAACTAGTATAAATCCTCTCAAACTTGCACTTTTTGGTTCCTTATTCTTCTCAAGCTCTGCCTCAGGGGTCTCCTTTCCCTTGTTGACTTCCCCTTCTAGTTTCCTCAGTTTTTCCTTGGTTTGTTTCAGCTCTTCTGCTAAGGAATTTTGTTCTTGTTGCCTTCCATGTGTTTTGTTGACTTTTTTGTTCAAGACTAGGTGCATCCGTTCTAGGTTGCTCAATTATTGGTCCCTCCATTGCCTTTTGAGCTTGCGCTCTTGTGACAACCTGTATAGATATCACCATTTCATTTTTGGAACCACTACTTGATGAGATTGCCTCTAGCATGTTCAACATTGTTTTCACCATTTTGTTTGGGTTTTTTTGGGAGCTCACTAATCAAATGAGTGATGCCACACTTCTGGACAATATACATTCACTCTAATGATCTTTGTATGAGGACAATCTTTCATAAGGTGGTCACCACCACATTTTTAGCATGGTCCTAATGGTTGTCAAGGAGTTCCTAGAGCCTCTCTCTGTTGATAAGCAGGTCTTTGTCCTGCTAAGCCACCATTGGCTATGAGCAATCACGTTCTCTCATCTTAGTTGTATCTGCCCTCTCCCGCAGCATGAGCTGCTATTGGTGGTCCAACATTCCCAATCATGCTCCAAGGTTCCGACGCTTTCGGCTCTTCAGGTGGATAGTATGTTGAACTAGCCATATATCCACTAGGCTCTTCATAATATGCGGGCACATGCACTAAGTCTTTTTTCTCCAATTCTTCTACATTAGGTGCATACCTGATGCCTAGTGGTCTTGCTCCTAGGAGAGGTGGTTGTTGCCCCAAAATTGGTTGTGGACGTTCCACCCCTACTGGGCCTAGCAAATTCCTGATGTATACCTAGGCATTGGTGGTACTTGAAGAGGTGCTACCTGGGCTGGTGGGGCATACTGTTTCTCTCTTACATATCCTTTATTGTAGTAACACTCTTCCGTCACATGATTAGTCCATTGTTTCTCGATGGCACACCACTTGGGATACTTAGCCTATGGCTTAGCAAATGGGCTTATTCTTTGAGCACTTCTTCAATAAGTTGCTCTTGACTTACAACTGCCTTGCTCTTTTGTGCTGATTTTGTAGACTTTGATGATCCACAATGCTGTGATGACAAATCATCATCTATGTATTTATAGTCACCTTCCTTGTAGACAACACAATTGTCTGCTAGGTATAGAGCTTCTTTGGTCAACTTGTTTAGAGTTATGCTCTTTTTTATATGCACATTCTTTTGAAGGTCTGAATTCCTCGGTCCTTGGATGAATATCAACATAAGTCTCGACTGCATTGGTAACTCTTCCACAGGGTAGAATTTGACGTAGATTTTTAGCCTTAAAGCTGCTTTTTGTACAAATTCTCCTTCTTTTTGCTTGAACTTATGGATTTGCAAGACAGTATTGTTGGCTATCCCTCTTTGAGAAAATTCCTCGATAAACTCTTCAAATGCGTCCTCCATTGTACATTTCAACGGAATCAAACCAGGTGGCGGCATCCTCCTCTAGAGTTAACCCAAACCCTACGAACTACATGAGAAAGTCTAGGACTTCCTCAGCTTTAATGACGCGCACAAATGCTGCCATGTGATCCCTTGGGTCCCTGTTTCCCCAATATATTTTTTTTAAAGCCATTTTTGGACTTGATAAGGTCTGATCCTACAATGATCCATCAATCTAAGCATAGGATCTCCAATTCCTCCTTGATGAGCTCCTTCTGGTCTCAGATATGGTATGTGTTCCTTACCTAAGGGTGCTCTTAATCCATAATTCTTGATTGGTCTAGCAAGTGGTCGTTCCTCTACTCGAACTCTTTCTTCCCAATGTAGTGTCTGAGTTCTGGTTGGATTTGGCATTCTCGTTCTACTCTCATTTTGGAATTTTTGATGGAGTGGTGGTTTTGGTGGTGCTTCTAGCCTTGACATGGCTTGATATCCATCCCCTGTTATGTTTAGGTATGGTGTTGTAAACTGCTGAATCCATGCTTGAAATGATAGTGACAAGGCTTGTGAGTTTTGAGGGTTGGGAAATGGATGTCCTTTCGATTGCGATGTGGTGTCGTAATTGTCAGAGAAGGGATTTGTAGATTTGCTAGGGGTTTCTAGCTTTTGCTTCTCCTCAAAAGCCTGTGCCAACAAATCTGGTGTTATCACTCTCCCTATATCTTCTGGATGAATTGGCTCGCATTCTCGTCCATACTTATCGACAAAAATGATATGGGTTCCAGTTGTAAGACTTTGTCTTTCTCAATTCATTCACATGGGGTTCTATGCACCGTAATATGAGGTGATTCTCCCCTCCCTGTGCTTGTCAATCCCAATATTTTCATGAATTGTAGCCACTCTTACTACTCTCTTATAATGAATGTAGAAGGCACCAAGAAGAGTGAGTTTAGGAGGCAATTATTGGGTCTCCATAACTACCTTCCCTTTTGCTACATTGTCTCCATATCAATTGTAATTTTTTGGGTCTTTGACAATGAGGTAGTGGTTTCCCTCCTCATTGTGGAACCTATCACCATCGTCGTTTACCATGATTACTGACAATCCTCTCGTTGGCCGTTCTCAATATAGATGCAATGGCATCCTTGAACATCAACATACACTAATGCTCCATGGGTGTTTGTTCCCTTTAAGAATATTGCCATGTATTTTGGTATGTTTAAAAGGTTTTGGGAGGTGCTACCCCCCATGGTCCCTTACTATTGGAGATATCTGAGTTGTTGGTTAGACATCCACTAATATGATCCACCATCGGAAGAGGTATCAATATCATTGCCCTCTTCTATGATTGGTGCTAGTGGATCTATCCTTGCTTGGTTTACACTCTCTTATGTCGACACTAAGCTAACTTGGTCTCCTACCACTCTCTGGTCTCTTTGAAGATATCTACCAGATCTCAAATTCATCAAATCTTTTACATAAACAACTATCAACCCAAACCTCTTACCTTAAAAGTCTGCTTGCAGCTGCTCTTTGCTCTAATTTTCTTTCAAACCACGTTTTTGAATTGTAAAGTACTTTGAACTCCACAATGATCACCAACCTACAGGATCCTTGGTCCTGGCTATTTGTACAAAACTTTCTTTGCAATTCTTTGTCAAAGTAGTGATTCTCACTTAAGTACTCTATCGTGTTGGTCGGTTAATCCCAACCAAACAATTGTTTGGTTGGTTAATCCCAACCAAACAATTGTATATAAATACTTGATTCCCTATGAGAGTTCTATACACTGATCTAATGAGGCAAATGGGATCCGAGGGTCACAAGGAAAGTTCTTGGACAGTCAAAATCATTATCTGAGTCCTAAAATGAGCCTTCAAACTTCATACACATATGATGTCTAAGTGCTCAAAATTAGCCCAAACTTGAAATTTAGACTCTCCTTGACGTGCTTTGTTTAAATCCAGTCTTACTTTGTGATTCAGACACCTGTAGGCATGTCAATCTTCCCTAATTCTACCTTAGTTGCTATCAGTTTCTCTAGGAGGTCTTATGACCCAAGGATAATCCAAATTGGATGAAACTTGGTCTCTAAGATTTTTTTGTGGTGTTAAACACTCTGGTATGCTTTGATGTCAGCTCTGGTCTCTAAAAATGATCATACGTGTATGATGTCTATCTGAGGTGACACTTAGTCCAGAGGTCTTCCACCACACAAGCAAATCACATCAGCTTTCAAAACTCAATTTTCAACAGTTTTTGTGCTAGATATGATCAATTCAAGCATTCACTTTACCTAGATTTATCTCTTGGCGTTTACAAGCCCAAAAATGCTCCAAATTCAATGGAATTTTTCCTATTTTCTTCTTAGCGTCTCTAGATCACAAGGGTGCACTCACATGTGTCTTTTGTCCCCAAATCTGGCTTCTCAGACATCATACATGTATGATGTCCAGTTGGTCAGATTGAAGTTCTATTTCTACACTCGGTGCTCCTTGATGTGTACAACATCCACATGTGCTCACAACAAATTTTGGAAGTCAAACTTGCACAAATTCACCACTTTTTGACAAGGAATTCCCCAGAAAGAGTAAAATCCTCTCAATATTCAATCTATAGGTCCAAATAAAGTGAAACTTGGTGTATGTACTCAACACAACTTGCAAAATATGGGTATAAAGTCAAAAGGTCACTTTGGCTGCAAGATTCACTCCTCAGACATCATACGCATATGATGTCTGCTGATGGATTTTTGGTCCAAAATTTATCCACAAGCATCCCCAAGTCTCTTGCACTAGTTTTCAAGCACTTTTACCAATTTTCATGCAAAGATATACTCAGAATCACAAGTTTCCCTTTTTTGTTGTTTTCGACACTCCGTCTTTTTTCTTTTGGGTACTAAGTGAAAACTTTAGTCTCAAGGTGTACTTAGGGTAAAACATCCCTTTTGAACACTCTGGTGTAGCCTGTTTTGATATGCGTATGATTTCTAGAGTTGCAGAATTGCAAGTTTTCTCAACAGACCCCTTGCATATGCTTTCTTATAAGCTCATCATCATTCGATCATGCACATATATTCCAAAAAGCTTGTTTGTTGCATTTTCCCCCTTAAAAATCAAACTTTTCTAGGATTTTAAATGCAAACAAGCACACAAGAAAATAAATCTGTAAAAGCTCTAGATCATAATCAACATGTCCTATCTACAACTACTCCTACACATCATATGGGGTGTTGCATTTATGATTAGAAAAATGCTTCACTGCCTCACACGGACTAGCTATTTCTTTTATCACCTCACAAATCAATCACACACCATCAACACTTAAACACGACTAATACTACCTATGGCATAAAATCCAGGCAAGTCACACACTCCCTAGTACCTCTGCTAGATCTCAAGAGTCCAACTCCCAGATCCTACCTAAAATCAAATAACAAGACTCTGGAGAAGCAGAGGGACTTCTACCTTGTAGGACTAGTCTAAGGTCACCTACCTAGGGCTCTCCTTCCTTGGAAATGGCACCAATGCTGGCCGATATGCCACGAGCAGACGCTAGCATAGCGAGAACTAAACCAACATACCAAAATGTCAGCCAAGGACGTAGCTTGACCCGCATGCGTGTGGAAGCAAATAGTTGGTTTTCATTCACCTGCTCAACCTTCTAAGATAATCACTACTTGAGGAAATCAAATCCAGACATTCTATGTGCTCCCGCTACCAAAATCAAGACCAAAAGTCCTTGAATCGCCTCGAAACTTATAGGGAATCCTCTACTTACCAAGAGGTCACTACGATAAGGACTCTAACCCCATATCCTGCAACCACATGGTGCAACAAATGTGTATGAATTAGGCAGTCTATTACAGGTCACCAATTCTCAACTTGTATGATCCTAATGTGTAGTTCTACTCATCATGAACCTACTGGTATGAAGAACTCACAAAACAAGACTCCTAAAATAGAGGCCAAGGGTCTATATAGGGGTAAGGATGGGCGAGATGAGCATGCAGCAATTCCTCTGTCCTTTCATGATGTGTCCCAAGGACTCCAAATTTAAATGCAAGTCATGATAATGGAGACTAGATTGATTCGGACCAAATCCTTGATAAAGAGTTTGGTACAACCTCCCTCAATACTCTAGATGCAAGAAGGATACAAGCAAAAAATGCAACACTTTATAGTGATCCTAGACCATGTAGATCTTGGAGAGTGAGAAATCATGTAACATTGTTTGATGTATGATAGCTATTTGGCTTGCCATTGTGCATAAATAGCAAAGGTTATGCAAGATATAAAACCCGCTTATTTTGAAGATGCTATTGCAAATGCAAAGTGGAAGCAAGCTATGGATGAGGAGATGGTTGCTCTTCATGAAAATGAGACATGGACTTAGCTCCATTGCCATGATGCAAGAATGTGATTGATTTCAAGTGAGTATACAAAATGAAGTATAATGCCCGACTAGCAAAGTGAGTAGGTACGAGTGAAGATTGATAGCAAGAGAGGTTATACCCAAACTTCTAGTATTGATTATAAGATGTCAGTCCTATGGCTAAGATGGCTACCATTCATGTTATTATTATAATG
This sequence comes from Adiantum capillus-veneris, assembly GCF_014529385.1. Lineage (NCBI taxonomy): Eukaryota > Viridiplantae > Streptophyta > Polypodiopsida > Polypodiales > Pteridaceae > Adiantum > Adiantum capillus-veneris. The sequence goes on along the minus strand of NC_140953.1, from coordinate 71,771,764 downwards.
GCTGCATCAAAGGGTTGGATTTTGCATAAGGGAGATGTTAAGAATTCGTTCTTGCATGGTGACCTAGAAAACAAGGTGTGTATGGAGCAGCCACATGGATATGAGGATGTGAACAAATGCAAGTTTGTATGTAAGCTGAAAGAAGGAATTTAAAAGCTGAAGCAAGCACCAAGAGCTTGGCATAAAATGATCATGTCTTATTTGGTTACTACTAGTTTTCATATGGCTAAAGTGGTTCACTCTTTTTATGTGTGGGAGAATGAGACAGGTATTGTGATTGTATCCATCTATATGGATATAGCTGCATGATTTGATTGTTGGAGGAAATCATGAGGCTCAAGTTGATCATGCAAAAAGCCTTTTAACGTAGAGCTTTGATCTGAAAGATTTGGAAGAGCCGTGATACTTCATAAGTATTGACATTATTTCCACAAAAGATGCCATATTATTATCACAGAGAAAATTTACGATAGCATGCTAGCAAAGTATGGTATGGATAATTGTAAGAATATTAAATGCCCTTAGATGTACGGCGCAAGCCAATGTGGGTGATGTGCTTCCCTTTACAAAAAGATCGTGGGTAGTTTTATCTTCTAGACAATCCCACGATCAAATTTGAGTTACAAGGTTGGGTTAGAGAGCCAGTTTATGCAGCCTCCTACAAAGCCACATTTGAATATCGTGAGACATAGATTGCACACCTTGGATTACGTATTCTTATGTGAGGTTGGTATGGAGTTGCAGCTACATGGGTGCACAGATACATATTGGGTTGGTAGTCTACTCGATCGATGATCTACCAATGAGCTCTTGTTTTCACTTGGGAGTGATGATATCACATGAAGTAGCAAGAAGCAATCTATGGCTCCTTTGTCGAGTACAAAAGCCAAGTACAACGGTGCTACAATGGTAGCATGGCTGAAATTTCTAATGATTTGGTCTACCTATCAGAAGTGGCGGCCCTCATCTTGCTAGCTCGATCATTAGCACTCACATTCAACATGGCACAATCTCTCAATTATGTTATATTTCCAGTTATGTTTTGTGTACCTTCCAACCTCGTTACATGAGGTGAGGCTCACTTCTTTCACTCGGGGGCTCGTGTGTATAATCTCTCCTACAAAATGGAGAAAAAGGATGGATGGCATTGCTGTTGCAACCTCCTTGCAAGGACTTGAGAGTTTCCATGAGCCATGATTGAGAATCTTGGCTCTTGCATGTGGATGTGTCAAGTATGTTCTTGGGGTACATCTTGTTATATATAAATTGATGTAATGTTAAGACACCATGTTCCTCATTGTTATATGTATACTCATGGTTCTCTCCCTTTAACTTCCAAAGACCATCTATAATGCATCAAGGCCCTCATATACCGGACTCAATACTTTAAAACAAGCCTTAGTGTAAAAGACTTAGCGAAAAAGAGAGTTAGGCATACATTTGAAATTCTATTATTTCCTATACTTATTGGACCTACCTTTTCTTTTGTTTTTAATTTGTCAATGGATCCCTTCATTTTCATTCTAAGAGCCTTAACATGACTTTGACCTCCTTTTCACTTATTGCTTTAATGGCAAAATGAACCTTCACCTTGTTTGATCTACCAGATTTTTGGCTTCTCACTTTCTACGAGGCCATGAAGTGAGGTCAAGCACTCTAGTCCTCCGCAATCTTCTCCTTGATTTTGAGGAGGTTTTATGATCCGGTTGATTGTTGATTGAGCTTCTTACAAGGCCTATGCAGAGGAATTCCAGCCGACTGGATAATGGACTGTGCTTTACACGTGTTCCAACAAGGGATGACCCCTTGTATGTAGGTTTTCACCAACCTTTTGAGGAGTGCCTTGTTCCCTTCATACACGTGCATTTCTGCAGCCAACATGAGTGCGGAGAACACTTGCACTTTCCAGCAGAGGTATCTTTTGGGTTGTGATTTACAAGGAGAGTTTTTTCAATCAAAATCAATAATATTCCCTAGAGACTTGATGGGGACCATGAACTGCTGAGTTGATATAGAAGAAATTCCATGGGAATTCTCCTACTATCTTCTCTTGCTAGCAGCTCGATGGCATTGATCATCGGACCTAGAGGGCACGGTGGTGTAGACTTACAACCTAGCGGTATTGTGTTGCCCACATTTGATGGGCCCTTTTTCCGTTCCTGGTCCTGGGTCTTTGCAAGAAAGATTTTGTAACTCCACAAGCGAATTCAACTACTCTTTCTTTACATGGCAGACAAGTAGCTGTAGATCGCCACAATGGTGACCCAGAATTGTTGAAAGCCGTTTGCCCTTTAGCCTGTTAGCCTTGCTTCATCAAGGCCCTATAGCTCCAATCCACCCAGTAAAGGACGATGACCCATATGTATCCTCATCATCATCATTAGCCAAACTCTAGTATTTGCTCTGACGCCCATTTTCCACAAACACTATCACCATGTGTTCTGCTCACTGCCTCCAATGCAGACCATAAACAAACATCTGGCAGAAATGGAACCTTGTACACAAAGCTTTGTGCCTCTGCTAGCTGCCCTGCTCGGCCAAAAAGGTCAATAATACAAACGCAATGCTCTAGCAGAAGCCGTATGTAGAGACTACTTGCTACGTAACAAAAACAACAAATGCCCTCATCAACCATGCCAGCATGGCTACAAGCAGAAAGCAAGCCCACAAAGGTGAACTCATCTAGCTGTATACATTCTCCTTGCAGTCTAAAAAAGCATAAAAGGGCTTCTCCCCCATGGCCCCCATAAGCGAAGCCACTAATCATGGCATTCCATAAAACAATGTTTTCCAACACACCTAAACTTTTGAAAACAGAAAAGGCATCTGCCAAAGCACCACACTTGCCATACATGTTGACTATTGCACTCCTTACTGCTGAATTCAGCACATTTCTTTCAAAAGAAATCCACACATGAAGCATTCTACCTTCTTCCAAGGCAATCGAATCGGCACAAGCACCCAAAGCAGTCGCAATAGTCACATCATTGGGCTTCACATGCTGAAGCTGCATTTGTTGGAAGAGTTCAACAGCTTGTCGATTGAGTCCTCCCTGCCCATATGCTGCTATCATGCATGTCCATGTCACAACGCTATAGGACCGCATCTTTTTGAAAACAGCAATAGCATCTTCCAAAGCATTGCATCTACTGTAGAATGTGATAAGCGTGTTGCTTACCACCACATCTGGCTCATGTCCTTCCTCTACAATATGTGTGTGAATCAGCAAACCAATATTTAAGTTCACGACCAATGCAGAAGCACTCAATACGTTTGCAAAAGTAACCTCGTCCAGCTTAAGTCCCTTCTGGAGCCCTTGATAATAAAGTGACAGAGCCTGCCAATAGCATGTTTGATCTACGCATGCTGCAATCATGGCATTCCATACAGAAGTCGCATTCAATTTCACATCTTTAAAAACAAGCCATGCATATTTTATTGAACCACACTTGCCATACATGTTTATAAGCGCACTTCCAATGTCTACATCTAGCCTGGAGTCCCCAAAACAAACACATGAATGAATTGCTTTGCCCTCTCTGAGGAGCAATTTGTTAGCAATTGCACTCAAAGTGCTCTGAATTGTAAGTTTATTTGGTTGTATGCCCTCTTGTTGCATTCGTCTGTACAGATCAAAAGCAACCTCCCCTTTTTCTAACCGAGCATAAGCAGAGATTAATGATGTCCATGATGCAACATCGTATTGACTTAACTTGTGAAATGCAAAATGAGCAGATTTCAGGTCATTACTCTTTGCGTACATATTGATTAGTGTCGTTCCTACAGTCAAGCTTGACGCAAGCCCACATCCACAAATAAGGACATGTATGAGGCGACCAGTTTTCAGGTCTACAAGCTGACTACATACACTCAGAACATTGATGAAAGTAACGTCATTTGGTAGCCCACTTTCCAGATACATTCTCTGGAACAAATGGAGGGCTTCTTTACTCTTCACATGACGAGCATAGGCAGTGATGAGAGTATTCCAAGTCACTACATTGCGTTGGAACATCCGATCAAAGAATAAACGAGCCTCGTCTACAGAATAGACATTAATGTAACCACCAATCATGGTATTCCAAGATATGATGCTCGGGCGAGGCATCCCATCAAACACAGCACATGCATCTGACATAGTGCCAAACTTGCTATACGCTCTCAAAACAAGATTGACCAAGAAAACATCACCTGTAAGACCAGCTTCAACCATGTAAGCATGGGTATACTGACAATCTCGGAGCGAACCTTGCAGTGCAGATGCGATGTCTGGTTCATTTTGAAGTTCAGAAGTCATGTTACTGATGTAATTGTTGGTGGTTTGCAGATGGGTAAAGGGGATATCCCTGCTGCATGCACCGGCATGGCATAGACGAGAAGCAGACTTGAAAGAATGCATGCTTTTATCAGTCGGCGTGGGTCTCGGCCACTGGGATGCACAGCACCATGTTTGAAAGTGTTGCAACATGAAACGGAAACCGGGCGGCCAGACAGAGGAGTTTGTAAAGGCGTACAAAGCTTTAATGGAATCATCTGTAGGTAGAACGCAACGTGATGTGAGTGAGGCATTGTTTTGGATGCCCTTGATGAGCTTGTGGAAATGGGAATATAGCCTACCATGAGCCACAGTTGCGGAGGGCCACTTGAGCTCGCGCCACACCGTATATCTTCTGAAGTTCTGCTTTCTGGAGGCCAACCAGACGGCCGGCATTGTTCGGTGTTCGGTCTGTGGCGCGACATGGAGACGGTAACCCTCTGCAGCAAGAGGCCAACCACTAATACTTCAAATTTTTGAATCGTCTCTGGCTTTGGGGACCTTTAAGTAGTCTTTTTCCCTAGACGGCGGACCTGTGTGTAATTGACACGTGATGAGGGTGGAGGGATCAACGGCCGGCATTTGATCAGAGGAGGGCGATTTGGACGGTTGGATCTCTGCGCAAAGGGGGGGCAGGCTTTTATACACGCGGCCCCACATCTGCTTCAGCGACACGCGCTAGGCAGGTTGGATAGAGTCCCGGCTCTATGGAGGGGGAGGTCGGGGGGGGGGGGGTTCAATGGTCACCCGCTACGTGATCGAACCCTAATATTTCTTATTCAACAAAACTCGATCAATGACATAGATCCTTCTTGAAGAACCCTATCTTCCACGTTCTTTGTGTCCATTTGCACACCTTCCCTGTCAAGCCTCTAATTGTCGGGCATTCTATGTACAGGTGGGCACACCCTAACAGACTCGATACCACGTGCCTGAATCTTGATACCTGTTGGTAGAGCCCCCCACAACACCTTCCACATGAAAACCTTCATAAAATGAGGCCACTTTGGATTCCAAATGTTCTTCATGACCTCAAACCATCGAGCTTCCAACCATTATATCTTCCATTGTTTGTTCAAGGGCCGCTTCATGACTAAGGTACTTGAGGTTATTTTCATGCTTGATGACTAAGGTGCTTGAGGTGCTTCATGACTAAGGTGATTGAGGGGCTTGAGTCATTCCAAAGTCAACATGATCCCTACACAAGAGGGGGCAAGCCCTAGAAGTAGGAGCAAGAGAGAGTATACTCACACACACTCTCAAGGCAAGCCATGACTTAAGGTGATTGAGGGGCTTGAGTCATTCCAAAGTCAACATGATCCCTACACAAGAGGGGGCAAGCCCTAGAAGTAGGAGCAAGAGAGAGTATACTCACACACACTCTCAAGGCAAGCCATGACTTAAGAAGCAACAAGGACACATGTCAAGCACCTACACATTCTGCCCTCACATAGTGCCTAAAGCCTATTGGTTGGCCTCTAAGGGGTCCAATGAGAATTTAGTTCAATTAATTAATTTTTCAAGCATTATTCCAGCCTTCACTCTCATAGGGGAAAGGAGGGCACTTGTCCAAATGCTACCCTTGTTGCTTGATATGCCTAATGCATGTGATTGGCTAGGCTAGGGGAGGTCCAATCAAATCTCACATGGAGCTAGAAGAGAGGGTTGACCCAAGCAAGGAGGGGGGTAGCTTGCCCATATACTCCCTCTCACACTCTCTCACACACACACTCATTCTCATTGTGTGTTGAGCAAGAACTCCACCTCCTTCTCCAAGCTTGAGAAGTTGAGAGCCTACACCAACAAATCTTGGTTATGGAATGCAAATCCAACCAAGAGCCATGCTTCAAAGCAAAATCTTGTCATCTTCTTCATCTCCATTACTATGCTACTATGCTATGCTAAGCTACAAGAGTAATGACAAGTGAGGAAACTATTTCTTTCACGTATGTTTCTTCTTCTTCCCTCACTCCCTGCTAGCTTTCTTCACCTTTGAAGGTGTTTGAGGTCTTGGGATTGAGGCCGAGGATATGTTAATGCTTTTGCAATTTAGTTAAGGGCATAATTTTGGTGTATGAAGTCTACCATCTTCATTGCCCAGCGAGGTCTCAAGGAACACAAGCTTGTATTGTACCAAGTCTCTCTTTATGGGGGAATCTATAATACAAAAGCCTTTTGGAGGGGGGACTGACTCCAAGTAAATCCGGTCCTTAACTGTTGTCAATTTCTCTCTCTCTCTCTCTCTCTCTCTCTCTCTCTCTCTCTCTCTCTCTCTCTCTCTCTCTCTCTCTCTCAAGTATTGTTCATGCCAAGCTAATTAGGTGTAATGTTCATTTTGCTACCTTTAATCAATTACTCTTCTTATGCCCTTTAAGAATTTTTTTAAAGGAAATGCTCACTATTGTTATTTGAATTCCGCTACAATCAATGTCATAGACATATTCCATTACATTGGTATTCGAGGAAAAGCAGCAATTTTGTGCGAGTATGTCTACTCACAACAGCCTAGTACTATCACCGAAGTCATCCACCACACTATGGTTGCTTCTCGCATTAATTTCCAACAAGGGACTAAAAGGAATGTCAAGCCCATGGAAAACAAAGACCGAAATGATTCAAGAGGGAAGAACAATGCTCAAAGTTCTTCCCAAGGCAATTCCAACAACAACAACAAGACCAAGGAGAAAGGAGTTACAAAGGTAAAACTAAACTCTCTCCTGAAGAGTTAGAGGCTTTTTGAAAGGATCATAAATGTTTCAAGTGTGGGGAGCAAGGGCATGATAACTATCAAAAATAGATTTCTCGTACCGCGGATAGAAGATCTGTTGGATAAGCTACAAGGCTCTACCTACTTCAGTAGGATTGACCTAAAAAGTGGCTATCATCAAATAAGGATAGTTAATGAAGATATTGTAAAGACTGCTTTTCACACAACGTTGGTCTTTATGAATATCTTGTCATGCCTTTTGGCTTGACAAATGCTCCGACCACATTCAACCGCCTAATGGAGAAAAAATTTAGGCCCTACCGCAAGTTCACTGGAGTATTCTTTGATGATATCATCATCTACTCCAATTCTCTCGAGAAACATACGCATATCTCCAGTTAATCTGTCACGCTTTGAGGGAGAATACTTTTCATTAACCAAAAGAAGAGTGAATTCTTCAAGAGATTCAATATTTAGGTCATATTATAAATTTAGAGGTAATAAAAGGATGGCGTAATCCAAGGAATTTGCATGAGCTACAAAGCTTTATTGGTATGTGCGCATACTATAGACGCTTCATAGAAAAGTTCTCTTGAATAGTAGGACCATTACATGACTTAACAAAGAAGAGCATTATGTATGCATGGACTGCTAAAGAGCAAAATACTTTTGACAAGCTTAAAGAAAAGCTTACCTCCCAGTGCTTACACTATCGGAACTCTCAAAGTCATTTGAGGTCCAATGTGATGCTTGTGAAGATTGCCTTGGAGCAGTCTTGCTCCAAGAAGGGCATGCCATAGCGTATGAAAGTCGAAGACTCAATACCGATGAGCAAGTGTTGGGCATATAAAAAAAGAGCTACTAGTTGTCCTACATGCCATAGACACATGGAAGCACTTTATTTTGGGGAATCCATTCGTCTTACGAATGGACCACCAAAGTCTCAAGTACTTCATGACGCAAACCAAGCTTTTCGACAAACAAATGAGGTGGGACAATTTTCTTTTCACAATTCACATTGCTCATATTTTTTGTAAGCATAATCAAGTGGTCAATATAGTATCACAAAGACCAATAATAAATGTAGTGTCTATAGCGACTCACAATGATCTATCTTCTATGATAGATGAGTATGCCATTGATGCTGATTTTAAGGACATAATTTCAGTCCTTGCCTTAGGGAAGAAAGAATAACTATTCACCTTGTAGGATGGTTATCGTCTCCATGGCAACATGCTATGTGTTACTCACTCCCTTCATGAGAAAGTGATCTATGAATCCCATGCTCCTCCCTATGCGGGGCATAGAGGGATTCAACCTACTCTTCAAGGAGTAGAGACGTATTTTTATTGTCCCACCATGAAAGTGGAGATCCAAGAGTATGTTTCAAAATGTGTGGAATGCCAAAAGGCAAAGTATGATAGAGAGAAGAAACCTACATTACTCCAGCCACCATTGCCAATTCCTAAATCGCCATGGGAGAGTATATCCATGGATTTTATCTTTGGATTACCCAAGTCTATCCATGGGAATACGGGAATATGGACAATAGTTGACAGGTTTAGCAAGCAAGCACACTTTATTCTTGTCAAAAAGACTATTAAGGCACACCAAATGGCAACCCTATTCATATCCTAGATTTTCAAACACCATGGATTGACAATGTCCATTGTGTCAGATAGAGATCCTAGAATGACCATTAATTTTTGGAAAGGTCTCTTTGAAAATCTAGGTACAAGGCTGATTTTTCCTTCGGCCTATCATCCACAAATGGATGGCCAAAGTGAGATAGCTAACCTTACGATTCTCGATCTACTAAAGACTTATGTTACAGAAGTAGATCAATTCTCACAATGGGAGAAGTATCTACCACTTGTAGAGTATGCATACAATAACAATGTCCATACTACTACAGGAAATGCATCTTTTGAAATCATTGAGGGAAGACCTAAAAGTCCCTTTCTACTTAAGGTACATGGGAAGATCTTCGCTGCCGATGAGTATAGCAAAGACCTACAAGAATCTTTCCAAAAGATTAAGGAGGTTATATCCATCTCCCAACAAATACAAAAAGCTGCTGCTAACAAGCACAGAAGGGCCTTAACGTTCAAAGAAAATGATTGGGTCTTACTTAAGTTTCCCAAGGCATTGACGCAAACTACGAGCAAAAATCCTACGGGCCACCAAAAGTATTATGCTAAATTTGCAAAAAGATACTATGGTCCTTTTCAAATATCAAAACCAATCAAGGAGATGGCCTATCAACTCAAGTTGCCCAACCATTTGCTCATACACAATGCTTTTTGTGTGAGCTAGTCAAGCCTTACAAAGGAGAGCCACCGACATAACCAATTATTGAAGACCCCCCAAAGATCAAAGATCAAGAAGAGGTGCTACAACCCAAGCTATCCTTCGACATGAGGACACAAGGTACTAGGACATGGTAAGATTATCCGACGGTATCTTATTAAGTTTAAAAATTATCCTTTTGAAGATGCTAGATGGATGCAAGGAACACAACTTAAGGATAGTATGAACCTTGTCAATGCTTACAATGCTACACTAGAGTAAGCAAATGTAAATGTTCTTTTTTTAAATGAACATTGTTTTTGTCTTATAAGACTAGATCTCTCTTTTTTAGGGGATTTATTTTTTGCGATCTTCTTTTTTCGTGCTTTTGCAATCAGTACTAATTTTTTGTTCTTTTGCAATGCAGCATGGCCTAAAAAAGCTTGTCCAAGACAAAACTTGCACACATACTATAGCCTAAAAGTAAACAATATGAATCCAAAACCAAATTTCCAAGTACAAACAACCAAAAAAAATTAATAGAGTTTCCTTTGTTTTAGCTTTAAAATTTCAAAAAGTACATCTCCACCTTTATGACAAAGGCCTCTACAAGAGATTGACATTCAAAAAAATAAAAGACAACAAAATTCCCTTGCAATAAAGTAGTATTATTTCTTCATTCCATTTCAATGTAACATGGCCTAAATGAGCTTGTCAAAGACAAAACTTGTGCACAAACTATATGCTAAAAGTAAACAATATGAATCCAAAACCAAATTTCCAAGTAGAAAAAACAAAAAAAAAGGCAAATTTTCCTTATGGAATGAATTTCGTCAACAATTCAATGACAAAGGAGACGATCATCCCATCAACCACCAATCAAAAACCTTTCACAGCCTCCATGGACAATTTTCAACAGTGCCTGAGGACAGGCACTAAAATCGAAAGGGGGGAATGTTAACAGAGCCGACGTCAGTTTATAGAAGCTGCTAAAGACCGAAGGCATACAAATGCACATCGAAGATGAATACAAGGAAGCAATGAAGATTGGGTTACAAATTTTACAATTTTCCAAAATGGCCATGTATATGTAAATTCTCGATTCAATTGAAGCCATTGTAATATTTTTAATGTGTTACGGGCTCAATGGAGTTCCAAACTATAAAGAACATGTCAGTTAGTGTGCCTAGGTGATAGATTCAGTAAGATGTGGAGCTCTAAAGGCCTTGGGCGCCCAGATATTGCATATTTTTACCCTAGGTATATAAGGCAGTGTGTAAAAGAAATTAGGGTTCTCAGCTTCATTTGTTGAAACCACTCTTTGGTGAGAGCTCATGAGGTGTGTGGCTATGGAGGCCTTGAGCTTCTCCTTGTCCATGTGACTTGGTTAACACTAATCAAGGCTTAATTCTCTTTCATTATGCCTCTCTCATGCTTTGTTTTTTTATTAATGATGATTTGATTAGTTAGATCGTAACTAATTAGTGGTTAATTCCGCTCTAATCGTGTGTGATTGCCCTCTAATCTTTGTGTGTGCATGTAGGTTTGATTGGAGTGCGGATGCTCAATAGATCTATGTGTGTGTGCTTGTGATTAATGTGTTTAATGATCTAGGATTAGTGATGTGTGCGTCTTGCAATCATTAGTGTGTGTGATTGGATTGATTTGAGGTGAAGAGAAGTGGATGTGGAGATTGCAAGACATCGTGGCTTAGCTCCTCCATAGGTCGAGAAGCCCGCTTCATAGAGTTACTGTTCGTGTTGCCATAATTATCTCGCTAATCGATGAGTGTTTCCATGCCCTAGTAGACGGGTAGCTCATCCCTCCGGATTAACAATTATTGTTGGTCATTGGAGCTATGCTACGATGGTACCCCCAACATTTGGCGCTGTTGCTCAGGAACGATGGCCTGCGCTAGTGTAATTGTGGCATAATTGAATTGTTTCCACACTAATTCTCCTTGTGTCTTTATAGTTTTGTGGATGTTGGGTGTGTCCAAGAATGTGTTTGATTTTTTTTGGCATTTTTTGGATTTTCGGGTATTTTTACCATTTTCGGGTAATTTTGGGACTAAAAATAGTTTTTGTTGGCATTTAAAAAATAAAAATTGAAAAAAAAGGGTTTCGACAAGCATCGACGATTAATCACAAACATGAACGTACGCTCCAGGAAATTTCAAACGGCCGTGCAGACTCTACCCCCAAATTTTGGGCTTCGGCAAGAAATTCGACTCCCACAAGTAGTTCTAACGAGAATCCTCCCTTACAATTATTAAGGTTTAAAAAATCAACCAAAATAAAATAAAATAAACTTAAAAATGTTTTTAAAAAATAGGAAAATTTCTCTAAACATCACAAAAAACAATACAAAAGCCAAAAATCCACCAAAAAAACAAAAAAATACCGTTAAAAATTCACAAAAGTCATAAAAAATTCACCAAAAAAATTTCAAAAACTTCATAGAAAAGTCATTAAAAATATAAAAATTTACCAAATACATCACAAAAAACAAAAACTCATAAAAATCTTCAAGAAAATCCAAAAAACTTACAAAATTCACCAAAAAAATCCATGAAAATTTAAAAATTTCCAAAACAGTATCAAAATAATCATTATAATACCAAAAGAATTAAAAAATACAATATTTCACAAAATTAAAAATGTTAGTAAAAGGGGAGGAGTCGAAAGAGAAAAAAAAAGCAAAAAAACATCGTCTAGAGGGTCACACACCGCAAAAGTGAGCAAGTCGAGCAAAGCAGCTAGAAAAAATCGAATAAGATTAATCATGGTGGTGTGATGTAGAGTCCAACACTCACACACAATGTATAGTAAGATGAGATCACATATCCTCGACAGCAAAAACCCTTCTTAAAGGGGTGCCTGCTTGTAAAGCCATGTCATAGCTTTTATAAATACACCTTCTTTCTGAAGAACCCCTCAAAAATCTTTCTTGCACAGAATATGCATTATTATTGGACATATGCATTACACACTCTTTTTTGCTTCTACCTATGCACCTTGAGTGGACTACAACAGGCAAATAAATGTTCCATCATGCTACTCGCATATTTGCTGCCCTCTTATTTCTATATCTATCAGTAAATAATCTCTTCAGTAGGTACTAATAAGTACTCCAATAATGCGTGTAGCCAAAGACACTTTTTTTCCACTGGGTTTTTTCCCTTTGTTCATCCAAGTATTAGACCCTGAATTAGATCCTCATCTTTCTACTTCTCTTGTACATATTCTTAACAAATAAACAACAATCTCGCCATTCTATTGATAGAATGGACAAATGCGACATCATCTCTCACATCAGAAACAAGTTTAAACCAATGAAAATGCTATAAATGACAAATGAGATGATCATCCCATCAACCACCAATCAACAACCTTCCACAGTCTCCACAGACACTCTACAATAGTGCCCAAGGACGAGCACTAAAATTGGAAGGGGGGAATGTTAACAGAGCCAACGTCAGTTCTAGAAGCTGCTTAAGACTGAAGGCGTATAAATGCACATCGAAGATGAATACAAGGAAGCAGAGGGCCATGTATTGGAAATTCTCAATTCAATTGAAGCCATTGTAATATTTTTACATGTTACGGACTCAATGGGAGTTTCAAGCCGTAAAGAACACGTCAGTTAGTGTGCCTAGGTAATAGATTTAGTAAGATGTGGAGCACTAAAGGACTTGGGCGCCCTGACATTGCATATTTTTACATATAGTATATAAGGCAGTGTGTAAAAGAAATTAGGGCTCTCAACCTCATTTGTTGAAACCACTCTTTGGTGAGAACTAATGAAGCGTGTGACTATGGAGGCCTTGAGCTTCTCCTTGCTCATGTGACTTGGTTAACACTATCAAGACTTAATTCTCTTTCATTATGCCTCTCTTATAGTTCTTTTGATTGTTAATGATGCTTTGATTGGCTAGATTGTAACTAATTAGTGGTTAATCCCGCTCTAATCTTGTGTGATTGCGCTCTAATTTTTATGTGTGCATGTAGGTTTGATTGAAGTGTGGATGCTCAATAGATCTATGTGTGTGTGCTTGTGATTATTGTGTTTAATGATCTAGGATTAATGATGTGTGTGTTTTGCAATCGTTAGTGTGTGTGATTGGGTTGATTTGAGGTGAAGAGAAGTGGATGTGGAGATTGCTAGACATCGTGGCTTAGCTCCTCCATAGGCCAAGAAGCCCACTTCATAGAGTTATTGTTCGTGTTGCCATGATTAGCTCCCTAATTGGTGAGTGTTTCCATGCCCTAGACGGGTAGCTCATCCCTCCAGATTGACAATTATTGTTGGTCATTGGAGCTATGTTACGATGGTACCCCCAACATTTGGCATCGATGTTGGGGAACGATGGCCTACGCTAGTGTAATTGTGGCATAATTGAATGGTTTCCTCACTAATTCTCCTTGTGTCTTTATGGTTTTGTGGATTTTGGATGTGTGTGCATGAAGCAATGTGTTTAATTTCTCCTAATTAGATACCATATCTTGCTAATTGTGTGCCTATACACTGTAAACTCACACTAATCCCTTGCTAATTTCACTAAGTTTTGCTAACTTACACACTAATTTTCTACTGATTGCACTAAAATTTTGTTCTTATGCTTTGATATTTTCCTAATTAGAGGCTTGGATTGCATTCTAACATTATGGGTTTGTGCTAATCGCTCATCAATTTGTTGATTTTGATATGCAAGTTTGGAGTTTTGGAGCATCGACGGAAGCGGCCTACACATTGTGTACTTAGCAATTGGATGGTGCTATTGGATTCAAGCTTTGTGCGATATGCATAGCCCTTATCAATTTGGTGAATTAAATCTTTTGATTGTGCACGTTTGCATGCTGTCGTAATGCCAACATATTTATAGAATCGAATGTGCAAATTGATGGTTTCATGTGCTAATGTGCATTGTGAATTAGCCTAATTGCATGCACTAAAATCAAGTGTGTGTGCACTCTAATTGAGTCTGTGTATGCCTAATTTTAGGCGTGTGTGCACTATTTTGCCCTTGTGTGTGCACCTAAAAATCAATGTGTGCATAAAGATTTTGCTAATTTGATAATTGATTTGTGTTGTGGTCATGCCCAATTAGAAATGTGAATTCAAATTGCAATTTTGACAAGATTAACCCGTGTGTGTGCGCACCTAGAAATTGGTAAAAATTTCCAATTATTAGAGAGAGAGAGAGAGAGAGAGTGTGTGCGTGCTAATTTTTTGGCAATTTTTTACTAATTTTTGCATTACTTTTTTAATAATTCCATAAAAGCTTGATATCTTTGATATTGACAAGTTATTTTGTGTGCATATTTATGGAATCATTTTGATCGCTTTAGTGCCCTCATTTGTTGAGTTTTGTTTGTTTCTATGTTTTCGAAGGTCAGATTGTTGATTTTGTCGTAATTAGAATTTTTGGTAAAAACTGCTAATTTTGGTGTGCTTATGCGTGTTGAAAGTGTTTGATTGTGATTTTTGATGATTTCTAAGACTTCTAGAATTTTTTTGAGAATGTTTTCTATTTTTTTTGGCAATTTTTTGGATTTTTGAGTAATTTACAGTTTTTGACTAATTTTAGGGCTAAAAATAGCATTTTAGGGCATTTATAAATTGGAAAAAAATGGTTTCAATGAGCATCGACGGGCGGTTGATCACAACTTGGACGTATGCTCTGACAAATTTTGACGGTCATGCGGACGCTGCGATCAAATTTCGGGCTTCGGCAAGAAATTTGACTCTCCGTCAGCTAGTTTCGGTGAGAATCCTCCCTTACGATTATTAAGGTTTAAAAAATCAACCAAAAATCCACAAGAGCAACATTAAGTTGCATTTCTTTCACTAGCTTTTTCATTCCACTCCTACCAAAGTTCAAGCGGAGCATCTCACCTGCTGCCCTGAGGTGAATCTTCATGTCTTTCCAGAAAACCACATTTGTTTTATAGGCTTCATCAAAGTCATCACACTTCTTAACATATCTATGGTCTTCACTATCACACCACATGCATCGATTTTCCCAACCTTTGCATAATGGTTGTTGCTTAGGCTCATAAGTAGACCCCTTTGCAGCTAACCTTTCAAGTTTTACAGCTTTAAGATTTAAATTTAACTCTTGAATACCTTTCACCAGTTTGTCGAGAACCAGCTCCTCCACTTTGGGTACTACTGAGAATGAATTTTCCTTAGCATCCTCTCCAACAACATCCATCACATCGGCCACAATCAGGCTAGCAAATCTCATCTGCCATTTCACGGTCATATTCACCGCTTCAGTGACTATCTTACAGTCAAACTTTAATCCCAATTCTCATGTCAAATTCTTTAACAAGTGCACCAGACTCTTCTCAAGCCGTGGATCAACAGCTTGAATAACCAATTTAACCTTCTGATCCTTCATCGATCACACTGCTCTGTCGAGGATAACTGATCAACTTTCTTCTCAAACTCTTACAGCAACTCTCGTGCAGATAAATTTTATCTTTCTTCTACACCCACTTCATGAAGATTTGTCTGGTTAACCTTTACAAATCCTCAAGAAAATATTCCTCCTGTAGTGCCTTCTTATATTCTTGCCAATTTTGTCCTTGAGCCGTCTCAATCTCTTTAATTTGGCACCTAAGTTCTAGTACCGCAATAAGATAAAATCCTTCCACTGCATTTCGATCATCAATTCCATTATCTTCCGTTGCTTGCTCATAGTCATTGCAAAATTTAGAAATATCTCGGCCTTCAAACCGCTACAATTTATCTCTAATGGTTTTTCAAGCTTTACAAATCTGCTCTTGCACATTATACTGCTATTGGGCAGCCTATTGTTGTTGCATATACGCTGCAAATTGTTGAATCATATGTTGCATGGCTACCTCTTTCAGAGTACACATCTTCCTCCACCGGATTTTCCTATCCCGGCTCAATTTCACATCGGGTTCACCAAGTTGTCGGGGGATTAAGGGTTCGAAGGTGAGCGTGGTCAGTGTCGGACTGCTAGCTGTGGGAAAAGAGAGGAGAAGAAGAGCACCACACCATATAGTAGACTAATAACTGCTTTGAAATGGAATTAAGTACGAAAACAAATAGATTTGCTAACATGAACAAGATAAGATGCATGTTGCCCAGACGGCATCGTTAACGGCACCGTAATTTAATTTAGTTGAAGATTAAGGAGTTTCAAGCTCCCTTACAAAACGGGTTAACCCAACTGAATATAGATAATAGAGAAATAGTTGAAGAAACTACGTAGAAGAAGTATAAGCAGATGGAGAGCCCACTGCCATCTCGATGACGGTAAGTTCTACCGTCGTATCGACCTTTCAAAAACTCTCCTCCTCTTGATCTCCTTGCTCTCCAAATCTCTCGGTTCTTTTCTTCCAAAAAACAAACTCTCTGCATAAAAAATTATGGACTCTTCTCTTGAAAAATTCCAAAAAAATTGGGTTTTTTAGAGGCCATAGGCTATTTTTAGTAAGGCCCCAAGCACCGGTCCCATTAACTTCCCTTTTTGCATGTAGAACTACCTCTTAACAAGCAAGTGGACTCTCTCTCTCTCTCTCTCTCTCTCTCTCTCTCTCTCTCTCTCTCTCTCTCTCTCCTTGCTCCTTATGCTCTACGGGAAGGGCCCACTTGCACTAGCAGTATCGCTAGTGGGGCTCCCCTTTTCTCTTCAAAAGAGATGATGGGCGTGGGATCGGGCCCCAACGAGTGCCATGTCATCAACCTGCCACGTAGTCAGAGACCGTCGTCAATAGTACCAATGTCACTCAGCACCACCATATCATGTCTGCCTCCGCCCGCGAGCGCCACCGCTGCAGCGCCGAACGGCATCCGCCATAGCTCACGAGAGGCCAAGCTCCCTCTCCCATTCACTTGCCTATAATAAGTCACGAAAGAGGCTATATAGCTTTTGTCTGCATGTTCTGCCATCACATGTGGGATATTCCCACCCTCCTCCTCTACCACATGGCATCACAATATCACCTGAGCCTCATCTTCCAAAATCCTCCGAAAATTCCCTTGTTAAGAAAAATTTTCCACCAACTTGAAGCCCTTGCAGTTTATTGCCTATCGACTCGATGATCAAGCCGCAAAGACCTATTGGAACTTCACTTCATCGACTTCAAATCATGCAAATCTTTCCATATTTTGGCTTTTCCAAGACTTCCAATCGTCGATTCCAAAAATTGCTAAAATCACCTGGCACTGCACTATCGACATTTGACACCGATTTCAAACTCCAATATCTTATCGCTCCGGACTCTGTTTGACGTGCTGTTACTTTTTGTGTCTTTCATATGCTACATAGAACACATACAAACCCTGGTAGAGTTCCAAAAACCTCATATGGCACATTAATCGAGGCGACCAATCTGGTACAAAACTGGTCCCCCGCGGTGAAACTTAAACTGGCAGTATCTCGGCAACCAAAACTCTGATTGCTAATCTGAAAAAAACAATGCCCTCCACAAGATGATCACTTCAGGTCCATGCAGTTACTTCATCCCTAATCCTTCACCTACAGTTGACCAATCTGCAAATTGCTCAAACTTCAAACTTTCATAACTTCCTCTCAGTAGCTCCAATCAACGAGCCGTAAATACAAGCCTATAGAGCACCTCAAGTACTGCAACTCTAATCTATAAACACTCATATGCGATCACTTCAAGCATACTATATTTTAGTATTAATCAAGACAACTTTTGGTCCTTTAAATCCGCATCTGGCATACATTTAACATAAAAATAGCTTGTTATCAAGCCATGTTCAGGTGATGCAAAGATTAGCCCCTCCAAAAGAGGAGATTCTGTTGGATGAGAAATGTGCTATGTTTATTCCAATAGAGGAAAATGTGGAGCAGTATTTGTGTTAGCAGCAGTGTTCTTTTGAGGAGAACCCCACTCTATATGGTTGGGAGGGAGGATCAAGTACGTCTATTTTGAGTGACAATGAGTTTGATGCTACTTGGTATTGAGTGTATTGTTTGCCAATGGATGTATGAAGTGCTCAGGGAAGTCCATGCGCAACTTATAAGCAAAATGGGTTAAGTGTTGGGGTGCAGCACTATGAGAAAGTGTGACAAGCGGATGGAAGAAGTCAATGCCAAGTTTTTGATCCAGATGGAAGACATGTTGTGATGTAGTGAGTGGGGCAAGCCACTTGAGGTTTGGTAGAAGAGGGAAGAATTTCAATGTGGTGTGAGTTGGAAGTGGTGTGGTAAGCCATTGTGGTGCATGGGTTGAATGGTAATGGTGGTTTTGCCAAGCGGGTGAGTATTGTTTTGTGTGCATACCGATCCCATAGTGCAGGACTCCAGATCAAGAGGCGCCATCATTTAGAACACTACCAAGGGAACAATTAGGATGGAATCGAGGAAAAATTAAAGAGTAGCAAAGGAACAAGAGCAGGAAAGGAAAAAGAGGCTATGATTTGCGACAAGGAGGCCACCAAACCACAAGAGAAAACTATGGAGAAACAGAGCTTTACAATGAATATCCCCCAAAGTCCACGCTATGAGAGTATCCTCGTTTTTTACTGCTGCTCCACATTCGCTACACATAAGCCTCTAACTGTAACAACTTCGTCGATTGTGCAAATCACAAGTCTAAAAAGGGTCAAGAGTGTGAAAGCAATGGCCAGAGAGACTAGGTCACTAGATCGGTACTAGAGACTCAAAAGGGAAAGGCCTCCCACCCCCCAATCAACTTAAAAGTGGAACTTCTTTCATCCCGCTTCACAAACCCTTTGACATGCTTTATCCAGGATAATCCTCCGGATTCTCCTGTACTTAGGGACAAGGAGACTGGGCAGGAATCATAGGTTGAGGAATTTGTCCCGCTCTCCAAATGCTGGAAGCTCTAGCTATCCAATCATGGAACATGAAAAGAGTGAAGACCCAGAAGAAGCACGCCCTCTTCTGAGAGGAAATTAGAAAGGATAAAGAAGTTAATTGTTGGGCCATCCAAGAACGTCATCTAGATGCTCACAGCAAAAGGAAACATCCATTGGGGAAGAAGTTGGTGTTCTATGGAGAGGGAGTGGACGGGTTCAATGGCATTCTCTCTATAGTGGACAAGGACCTAGAGCCCAAAGTGGTCCTTAATCACCCCTCTGGGAGAGTCTTAGGAGTCAGAGTCAAGTGGGTAGATCAACATATCACCATAGTAAACATATATGGCCCCTACAATGCCAAGGATAGAGCCAAATTGTGGATGCACCTTAGGGATTACCCTATTGAAGGAGAGTGGCTTCTGATAGGTGACTTTAATATGGTGGAAAAGTGAAAGGATAGAACAAGATCAGTTGACAGCCAATCTATTGACACGTTTTGAAAAGACTAAATGAGTGGGTCTTTGTGGTGAGAAATGGGCTATGATGGAACTGTGGGAGGTGGGCCCTTGGAACAACATGTCGGGCTTCACATACACAAGCCTTTAGTATGCCTGCATGGCCTCCCGGCTTGACAGGTGCTACTGCTCTCACCAAGCTGACTGGATCCCACCACTGCTTGAGATGAAGGTGTTGACAACGAAGATCCTGTCACACCATCTTCCTTTACACATAAAACTCAGGAAAGCTAAAGGGGAGGGGCATGCCCTCAGAGGGAGTAAAAAGATGCTTGTTGTTGGGGCACACTTGTTCAAAGACCCTCTGTTTAGAAGGCTACCAAGAAATCTTTGAGTAAATTCAATAAAGATATTAGTTTAGTAAAACCTAAAGCTTGGGACCTCTTTGCTCAGACCCTACAAAAAGCGATCAAAATCTCGGGCCCTTGGATGAAAAAGGCCCGAGAAGAGCATTGGAAGTAACTCAAAGAAGAGGTTGCTTGTCTAACGTCCAAAAAAGCTATTGGGATGGCCTCCAAAGATGATCACAAAAGTTGGCAAGAGGCTAAAGCCAACCTGACCGAGTAGTAGCTCGAAGCGTTCAGGAGGGCAAGATTGATATCGAGGGAGACTTTCCTTCAGTCAGAGGCTGCTAATCAAGGACACTTTTCCATCCACTTGCTCACATATGAGAATGGGAATACTAGGCAAGACTAAGACAAAATGGCTAGGATGATGCTTGATCATCTAAGCCAAATCATTGGCCACCTTGAGACCCGCTCTCAATGACTGGTTGAAACCATAGCAACCTTTCTCGAGAGTGTTGCTAGGAAAATTCCTCAACCAGAAGCCAATCATCTTGAGATGGCCTTTTCTAAAGAAGAGTGCTTGCTTGCGTTACAAGCTCTTGGCAGTCCCTTGGCTGGGATGGTCTGACCAATGAATTATTCAGGGAGTTCTAGAATGACCTCAAGGTCCCAGTCATGAATATGGCTAACCAAGCTTTAGTCAAGGGGTCATTGGATCCTAGTGTGAAAAGAGGGTTTATCAAGCCTATCGCAAAACAGGTTTGTTGCCCGCATATTAAGCATTGGCGGCCCATAACTATGATTTTTGTAGCATACAAACATTTCCTAGGTAGTCACTCTTAGAATTTCCCCCCTCCTAGGCAGAATCATCTCCCCTCATAAGCACAAGTTTATCAATGGAAGGTCAATATATGACAATATCTTGGCAGCAATGATTGTCATTGAGTATGCAACCTTCACAAAGTAGGAGTGTATTTTGCTTTAGCTAGACCTAGACAAGGTGTATGATAGGATTATGTGGTCCTTTATTGAATAATTCATGAGATCACTGGGCTTTGGGCCTCGCCTTTGTTGACTTATACAAACGCTAGGTGCAGACAATCAAATTTTGTTTTCAGCAGCACTCACTCAACGATACTAAATTAGAAACATAAAAAATACAACATCGCCATGCTCCAATTGAGCCATGGATGCAAAAAGAACGACACTTAACATCACAACCTTAAATTTTAAATTGAAAGACACCTTCAAAGTTCAAAGAAACTACAAAGTTAAGAAAACCTAAATCAAAGTTTAGAGAATCTACAAAGTGAAAAGAAGTTTAGTGCAAAAGCCTTTAACACTAGGTTGGTAACCTAACACGACATAAAAGTGTCCTTTCAAGGTTTTGAAAAAAACCTCCAAAACCATAGTAGACCCACTCATTTTGTAAAATCCTTTCATGAGGTTATAGTTCAAGGCCTACTACACATGGAAAAAATAAGAAACTTGTAAAATTTCTCATCTTTTGGTCACACCAAGCCTCCAAAGTTGATGGACCAGTGCATTTTCATCAAAACAGTCATTTCTTACGTTTTGTTGCATAAAAATAAGATTAGGGATTTTTGTAGGACTTGAGATAAATTCCCTAGTTAACTTCAATGGGTTGGTGATCAGAACATATGATTTCTTCTCACTCACTATTTTTTGTTTTGCCAAAATAAATAGGTACAAAAAAGTTGAATTTTTACCATTCTGCAAACATATCATCAAAGTTTCTATAGCCACGCTCAATAAAAATAATATATGCATGTTTTCTTAGTTCCCTATTGTCCTTTATGGTCATAAGGATCCATGGAGAATGTCAAAAGAACAATACATCTCTTACCAAGGGGAATCTTGGGGACAAAGATGAAGTGTTAAATACAGCAAAACATGAAAAAACTGGGTTCAACATTATGAGTTGTAGAATCCCATAGAAACTATTCAATATCTAGACAAATTTGATCCTTATGACTAGATATGGTTACTACCTACAAAATGCATGTAGTTGTCAGAAGAAACTAACAATATTGAAAAAGCTATACTTGATATACTAGAATGTTTCGTTTTCTTCTATAATTGAAAAAATCAACCATCGTTGTGTATTATGCAAAATAGGGTATTACGTGCCCCAAAACTCAAGGAATATTAGCTTTATGTTACAATATGCAACATAGAAAATCAAAAATGCATTTGGATATCATGAAATCCACCAAAAAAATCATAGAAGAGCTAAAATTGGCTAAAAAAACAGGATTTGACAATTTTTGTAATTTGGTCATAACTTACAACTTCAATATTTATTTCTCCCTAGAAGCATCAAGACATGTTGAGGACTACTAAAGATAGTTTTCTAGCATTATAGACCTCACAAACATGAATTCTAGAGTGGTATAGTTGCAAAAAGTTGAAAAAAAAGACAAAAACAGGACCCGTTTTTTCACACAGTTTAGGTTGTGAAATGTTGTGCAAGGACAATGTTAAAAATGGAATTGATATTCCAAAAAAATGTCGAGTTTTTTTCAGCTCATGAGACAACTTTCTAGATAGATAGCACCTAAAAATACATTTTGAAACTCTTGACATAATTCAAGGAAAATGGTCACTTAACAGGACATAAAAGTGTCCCAGGACATAAAAGTGTCCCATTACCAACCTAGTGTTAAAGAAACTGGCTCTCACTATAGCTTACCACCCAGAGGGTAATGGGAAAAGTGAAAGAGGGCACTCGCCTATTGTTAAAGCTTTGGCATGCCAAGGCCCAACATATTGGTGATTGGCCTAAAATCTTACCATTTGCTTAGTGGGCTGATTGTACTACACACAATTTTGTTACAGTTTTTATGTCGTTTGAGGTGATGTTTGGGCAAAAACCCATTATGGCACTATGTTGAAGGTGCCTATTGGAAGAAAAAGGATCAAGCTATTCAAGAACCGAGAAGGCAAGATTGTTCTCAAAGATCTCAGTTTAGATCAACCTCTAGAAGATATTGTTATGTATGTATCAGACGATGTGTCTGATGATGCTTTTGATAATGCTAATTAAGTGCAATTGGCCTAGGAGGCTGTGCAGGCTCGAGGGGGTGGATGTTGTGCAATTCCGCTTCCATTATGGGAAATAGATCAAAAGGATTCACATTGTGCTTGATTGGCGTTTACATGATTGTTAACCAGTGGGGACTTGATAATAAGCTAATTTTATGTTAAATGTATGCCAGATGCGGCTTTAAAGGGCCAAAAGTTATCTTGATTAATTCTAAAAGAGAGTATGCTTGAAGTGATCATAGATGAGTGTTTTTAGACTAGAATTACAGTAATTGAGGTGCTCTATAGGCCTGTCTTTACGTCTCATTGATTGGAGCTACGGAGAGGAAGTTATGACAATTTGAAGTTTGAGCAGTTTGCATATTTGTTTCAAATTGGGTAGTTGTAGATGAAGGGTCACGGATGAAGTAAGTGCATGGACATGAAGTGCTTAGCTTGTGGAGCACGTCGGTTTTTTAGATTAGCAATCAGAGTTCTGATTGCCGAGATACAGTCAGTTTAAGTTTCATTGAGGACCAATTTTGTACGAGAGTGGTCACCTCAATTAATGTGCCATATGAGGTTTTTGGAACTCCACCAGGGTTTGCATGTGTTTTATGCAACATATGAAGGCCAAAAGAAGTAACGGCACATCAAAAGAAGTTCAAAGCGATAAGATATTGGAGTTTGAAATCGGTGATAGTTGTCGGCAATGCAGTGCCAGCAGGTGATTTTAGCAGTTTTTGGAATTGACGGTTGGAAGTCTTAGAAAAACCAAAATATGGAAAGATTTGCATGATTCAAAGTTGGTGAATTGAAGTTTCGATTGGTCTTGATCACCGAGTCAATAGGTAATAAACTGCAAGAGCTCATTTACACATTTTTTTGCAATGCATACACTTGACCTTATCACTTTCACCAACGACTGCATGGCATGACAACTGGGAGACTTGCCATCTCCATCTTATTGCATTGCGTGAACTGCCTCTTGGACTGTGTGTGTGTGCCTTTGAACAATGTGGAACAACCCCCAAGAACTAGCAATATCTCTAGTGGGGGATCCCCCTTTTACGTCAAAAGTTTGGCCCATGTGGGCGCAAGACAGAGCCCTATGGGCTGCCACGTCCGCATCAAAACAGCACCGCCGGACGGCACCACCAACAAATGGCACCAATTGGCCACCAACAACAACCACCTTCACCAACAAACAGCGCCGTGTGCTGCGAGGCACATCGTCCATGGAAGAAGTGCCATAGCTGTGTGAGGGGAAGTTGCCCATCACTCTCCTTGTGACCATATGGGGCCTTATGGCTCAATATATTAAGCACACCTCCCCATCTTCTACATCGCATGTGGGTTCTCTATCCTTGCCATGTGGCGCGCTGAGGTATGCCCACCCTCCAAGAGCCCTCAAAAGCACCTCCAAGTTTATAAAAAAACTTCAAATAAAACCTTATTTTTTCCCAACTTGATTGCATTGCAATTTGGTGCCAAAAGGTCCAATGATCAAGGCGCTAGAACCAACTAAAGTTCACATTTTTTACTTCAATTTCACCCGCTTACTCCACATTTCAACATCAATATGTCTTTGAATGACGCACATAAAAACTACCAAAAATTGTTAGATCCCCTACGGTCCTAACCAACTGCCCACTTCGACTGGCCATAACTTTGCACTCCGGGTTCCAATTGACATGCAACCTTCTCCCGTTAGCTCTATATGCTGCATAGCACATTTCAAAAGCTGATCAAGCTTCAAAAACTTCCAGATGGCACATCGATCAAGGTGACCAATGTGGCACGGAATTGGCCCCCGATGAAACTTTTATTGTCAATATCTTGGCATCCCGAAAACCAAATGACGATCTAAAAAGACCAACATGCTCCAAATAATGAGCACTTCAGGCCCATGCATTCACATCAGGGTTGATCAAGTGTCTCCATCTGCCCTATCTGTCTTAGACTTGCAATGCACTCCAAATTTGAAATGCCATATCTTTCACTCCATTTCTCCGTTTTATGAGTTGTATGGACCTGTCCACTCAGCACTTCAAGCTCTACAATCTCAAGCAAAAAAGCTACACCTCATCATCTTTTCTTTCCATCCAAATTGGCCCTTTAGAAGACCTTTCTAGCGTATAAAACCACATGAGTCATACACATCCGCTGCTTCCTGCCTTCCCAGGATCTTTGTATCTGCTCCAGCCCTTTGCCATGCACCTGCTAGCATATACATCACTGCTTGTGTGCCATCTTCTATGGTAGACCAACTTTGGCTGCAAATGATGGCTTACTATAATCAGAACAACCATGTATAAATCTCTGCTCTGTCAGCACAGCTTTGACAAGCTCTAGCACATGATGTTGGAATTAGGGTTGCAGAGAAACACACACAGCTTGGAGAAGACGAAGGAAGCTCAAGGCACATAATAGAGAGTGTGTTACTTAGTGTGCAATGGAAAGATAGATAGCCCTAGAGTGATGGGCATATATACAATGCTCGGGGGAAAAAACCTCCTAAAGAGGCAAAAAATGCCATGGCGGTCCTAGTGCGTTCACACACATCACCACATGTATATGGTAACAAATCCCCCTTGGAGTGATGCGGTGAACGAGAGCTGGCACATGAGTAAAGGGAAGTGACATGCCCTGAGGACATGATCAGTCCACAAAGGGCAGTAAGCCCAAAGCTTTGCAGAAAGCTTCAAGCTTCTCATGAGACCATGCCTTTGTGAAAAGATCTACAAGGTTGTCCTGTGTTGGCACATAAGCCAAGCTGATCTCTCTTGTTGAGAGCCTCTCCCTGACATAGTGGTAATACACCTCAATGTGCTTTGTGCAAGCAGGATAAACTGGGTTCCTCGCAACTGCCAATGCGCT
This sequence comes from Adiantum capillus-veneris, assembly GCF_014529385.1. NCBI lineage: Eukaryota > Viridiplantae > Streptophyta > Polypodiopsida > Polypodiales > Pteridaceae > Adiantum > Adiantum capillus-veneris. Next base: position 71,745,895 of record NC_140953.1, on the reverse strand, counting down.
CTGACTGTCAGCGTAGATAGTGTTGGCAGTGTCCTATCCAACACCCAAATCAGCCATAAGGCGTCTGAGTCATACACACTCAACCGTAGCTGTGAAGACTGCCCTGTACTCAGCCTCACTACTCGAAGTGGCCACAATAGGTTTCTTCTTGCTCAACCATGATATACATGAACTGCCAAGCATGAAACAAAAACCACTTGTGGACACTCGCGTGTCAAAACAACCAGCCCAATCTGAGTCCAAAAAAGCATGTAAGTCTGGTGGCAATTATCCCCCCTTGGGATAAAACAAGCCAAGATGTAAAGTGCCACTAAGGTAGCGTAAAATCCTCTTGACAGCCTGCCAATGCTTAGACCCTAGGCTATGCATAAATCTGCTGACCTGTGAGACTGCAAACTGAATATCTGGCCTCGTGTTGCATATATAAATGAGGGATCAAACAACAGTTTGGTAAAGAGTGACATCAGCAGGATCGCCAGCATCATGTAGACTCAACTTCAAACCTGTTTCCATGGGAATGGCAATAGGTTTTCAATCCTCAAGTCCAAACTTACATAGCAATGTCTCTATGTAACTTTTATGACACAAGGCAACAACACCATCACACTGCTTAAACGGTATGCCCAAATAATGATGCAACAACCCCAAATCTTTCATCTTGAAATTAGCATTCAAATCAGCCTTAAATTCAGCAATATGTCTCTCATTTGGTCCAGTGATCAGCAAATCATTGACACAAAGAACCACAATGAGAAGTACATCACCCTCACGCTTTACATACAATGTGCTTTCTGTTGGACTGTTACGAAAGCCTCATTTAACCAAATGAGTGTCAGATTTCTCATACCAAGCATGAGGAGATTGCTTCAACCCATACAAAGCCTTCTTACATTTGCACACTTTGTCCTCTTGTCCTTTAATGACAAAACCGCGAGGCTGCGTTATATAAACTTCCTCAAATATGTCACCATTCAAGAAAGCAGTAACAATGTCTGATTGATGTACATCCCAACCAAAATGAGCTACCAATGCACATAGAAAACGCACAGTAGTCATACGACAAGTGGGAGAAAAAGTCCTTCATAATCTATGCCTTTTTGCTGTGCATAACCCTTTGCAACAAGTCGAGCCTTATGGCGACCGATCTCACCATCCTTGCGTTTCAACTTGTAAACCCACTTCGTACTTTATGTGATTTTCCAGGAGGCAAATCACATAAAGTCCATGTGTCATTTTCTATAAGTGCATCATATTCTGATTGCATGGCAGCCATCCAATTTTTTGAATTCTATGCTTCATCAAAAGACAGAGGCCCCTCAACATCATGTAAGCTAGAAATAGCCAAATCATAACAATCTGATGCATAAGATGCATGGCGAGAGCCTGAATGAGTACGACTAGACAAAGGTGCATCCAATTTACTGTCACGCAAAGTGTGCACCAGCCATTTTTGGCATACCTCTAGCCTGCTCATTTTCAGCCCTTTCCTCATCAAGTACATCATGTACATCTGCATCAGTAATAGGCTGATCTGTAACATTTTTAGAAACCCCCATAGGTTGTACATTTGCCTCATTGGAACTTACATTCGTATTTCTACCACTGAAAAGGGGCAACAAAGTGTCATAAATGTCCTGTGAGCTTACATTATTGTCTCTAGTACATGACAGCAAGGACTGAACAGAATCTTCCACAAACACTACATCTCGTGAAACTAGACGACGCTTTGTTTGTGGATGATATAACCTATAACCTTTGCTTTCAGCACTATAACCAACAAAAATACATTTGACAGCCTTATGATCCAATTTTCTGCGCTGTGTTTGTGGCACCAAAGCATATGCCAAACAATCAAAAACACGCATGTGCTCAATAGAAGGCTTTCTATCATGCCACGCTTCATATGGAGTAATAGACTGCAAAGCTTTCGTAGGATACTTGTTAAGTACATAAGTGGCACACATGATGGCCTCAAGCCAAAAAGAATGCGGCAAAGCTTGACTTTTGACCATATATCATGCCATTTCCGTCAGTGACCTGTTTTTTCTCTCAGCAACACCATTTTGTTGAGGTGTATAAGGCACTGTACATTGGTGTTTTATCCCACGACTAGCCAGAAATGCATTGAATTCATGAGACATATACTTCCCCCCTTGATCGGAACGGAGGGTGCCCATAGTACATTTTGAAACATTTTCAGGCATAGCTAGAAATTGTTTGAATCACATAAAAACTTCGGACTTCGCTTTAAGCGGAAATACCCATGCATGCCTGGAGTAATCATCAATGAAAGTCACGATGGAAAGATAGATAGCCCTAGAGTGATGGGCGTATATACAATGCTCGGGGGAAAAAACCTCCTAAAAAATGCCCCGGCGGTCCTAGTGTGTTCACACACATCACTACCACATGTTATGGTAACACATGAATCGGCTCCCACACATCCGCGGAGAAAAAAATCCAAAGGCTATCCAAAGACCCCAAAAATGGGCCAAAAAGGTTGTTTTATAGAACCTCGTTGGCTATTTTTAGTAAGTACTTGAGCACCAAACAAGTGTCCACTTAGCTCAAAGATATTGCATGCAATTCGTGAAATTGCCTCTTAACAGGCCCCTCTAGTCTTCCTCTCTCTCTCTCTCTCTCCTGCATGTGAAGCCACCCATAGGCCAGGTCTTGTTGACTTTTCTCTTTCTCTCTAACTTTGAGCACCGCGGGAAGGACCCCCTCTATTCTTCCTCTCTCTCTCTCCTACATGTGAAGCCAACCATAGGCCGGGTCTTGTTGAATTTCCTCTTTCTCTCTGCCTTCAAACACCGCGAGAAGGACCCCCTACACTAGAGCTAGCACTAGTGGGGTTCACACCTATTTATCCTCAAGAAACTCGAGGTGCTATTAGGCACGAGCACAACCACTTGCCACATCAGCAGCTGAGAGTGTCGCTAGCACTAATCAAACCTACCACCACCGTTGTTGTCGCGACGTCAAAACACCGGCCAAGGTCTGCCAGTGCCACCGCCATAAGCTCATGCCATATCTTCGCAAGAGAGGAGCTCCTACTCCCTTTCTCTCCTTGTGTGACCATGGGAGGGCAACACCCTAGGCTACATAGAGTGCTCTTCCATGCTAACACTTTGCATGTGGGGCTATTTCTAGCAACATGGCAAGCCCAAAGATTTAAGAGACTCACCCCCCTTAAAGCTTCAAACCCTCATCAAAAACTCCCAAAAAAACTATTTTCTTCACCCCACTTTGATACCTTGTAATTTTTTTCTCATCAATCCGATTGCCATCCCGTCAAAACCCATTGAAATTTTCCAACCTGGGCTCCATCTTCATACATGGTTCTTGCAGTTTGACCCCAGCACGGCCTCAAACTGAGAGCTTGAAAAGGAGAAAAAAACATTACCGAGCGGAGCCCAACTTTGATCCACTCTATCTTGCTGCTTGGGAATCTGATTGACGTGTTGTCTCTTCTTGCTAGCCCATATGCTACATAGCATAGTCTACAACCTAATCCAACTTCAAAAACTTTCGTATGGCATGCTTCCCAAAGCAGTCAATCCGGCTCAAAACCAGTTACCCCTGACAAAACTTAATAACTTGACACCCAGGACTTTGATTGTCAATTTGAAAAGACTGACATACTCCATATTACAAGCTCTACCCACCCATATGTTGAAAATTGCTTTGATTCCTTGTTAGCATCTGTCCTATCCGTCTAGAATATGCAACCTCCTCCATCTTCAAAATTCAATAACTTGCACTCTACAGGTCCATTTGATGAACCGACTAGACCAAATCCCTCAACACTTCAAGCTCTATAGTCTCCAGGAAAAAAATTGCACCTCAAATAATCTTTGCCTGCCATCCCCCTTGGACCACTTTGAAGCCCTTTTAGCCTATAAAACCACACTAGTCATACACATCTGTTGTTGCCTGGCTGCCCTTCATCTCCTTGCCATGCACCTTCTAGCATACATTTCTCCTCTTGTGCCATCTTCTATGGTCAACCAACTTTGGCTGCACCAACGCTCCAAAATTGAGTGGAATGGTAATCATTCAGCCCCACATTGATCACCATGCGCTTTTGGTGGGGTCTTAAATACATTCAACCCTATGCACATCCTATTAGAGGATCTTCCTAGACCCCTCTTGTTGGGGGAAAACAGGGGGTGCTCAACTAACTGGCCAAACAACTTGATATTATCCCAGAGCCAATTAGGAAATCCTACCAATTTAACCCAGACTCGATGGATCCCCTGGAGGGATTTAGCCGAACCAAAAACTAGTTCCCAAGAATATGACATAGATATTTGTCTTGCTAAACAGGAGGGGACCTTTCTCCAGAATCTTTGAAACATCGCCGTCCTCCTTGAACCTAGTTGAGCAGAAGCCCTTAACAAGGTAGGAAGTATTTTCTACTGCTCCTCCATGCCCAAGGATTTGTGGACCATGAATCCATTGAATTATCTTGTATCTATTTGGAACTCTCCCAATGAAGCCAAACACAAGCTTGAGCTTAGCTTGCATGGCTAACTGTTTTTTAATTAGTGCATGCAAAATTGCCAGAGACACCGGCTCTGCCATCTCCACCTGCTCTACGGAACAGACTTCTTTAGAGCACTATAGGATTGATCCGCAAGCCCATTTTTTAGAAGCTCACTACTATTTGCATGTGAGCTGGTTCTTTTGTTTTTGTTGAGGTCGGCCTCTATCTACCTTTTCACTTCTTTAAGTTCTCGTTTGAGCCAAGCCTTAATACTTTCAGCTTGTCCTGGTCTTCATCACTTATTGCCTCAGCTATTTTAATAGAGCCGTTGTCTAAAGGGATAGGACCCTTCAACATGCTAGCAAAAGAGATGTCTTGTGTGAGGGATGTCGTATCGGCACCCACCTTGTTACTAATCATGCAGATGAAGCCCTGAGGCTCCCCTACCTTGAGTGTCTTCACCTCAAATTTGATGCCTTTTGTTGATTGATCTATTAATTTTTCCTTTCCTTTACCCAAGGGGGACTTCTCCAATGATCATGCTTTATCATCCCTTGGTTATTTGAGACTTCTCCTGTATTTAAGTCCATGAATGCTAAGCGCGGCTCCAACCCTTCCCCTTCTTCCATCGACACAACCCCATCACAAAGCAGCAATTTCCTAGCCGCAAGCATATGCTAAAATTTTATGATGTCCTCCTCCATGGGTGAAGCATTAGACTCCATGGAAGGCACCACAAAATAGCGCTATAAGGCTAAGTAGAGGAGAGGGCAAGCAACACTAAGGGACCATCTCCTAGTAGTGGAGTGACCGCAAGCAAAAGGGGGTGAGAGCACTTCGAAGGTTCCCCAAAGACGCTGATGACACAACAAAAGTGCGTTGAAGATAAAAATAAGGCAAGACCAACTGTGAAGGTAACAAAACACAACAACGCTAATTATAGGATAATTTGCGATGGGCCGAACACTGCCTAAAGGCAAGTGCAAAAGATAGGTTACAACACAAAAATGATTATCATATAATCATTGCACCGAACAAAGCCCTGAGGTAGGCGTAGCAGGCACACTAAAGACGATAGGGGAGGAGGTTAGATGAGGCCAGTAGAGGCGAGACACAAAGCCACCCCAGGTTGCTCACGAGGGGTAGCTGCAAGCCAGGGAGGAGATCCTCAAGGCACAAGGCTACAAAAACCCTAGTAGCAGCATTAGCAGGAGTAGGTGTTTGATGGCCATGAAGCCCAACCCTTGGCATCAATTTGCAGATCTTCAACGAAGCTTACCCTTCACCTTGTTATCTTGTCCAAAAACACAACATTACTTGGCCTTGATTTTCAAGGACAAACTAATTAGACAACTAGGATTTACGAAAAAAGCTAATCAATCTTTTGGAATCCATATCTTCAGTGCCCAAATTTTGACCTTGAAAGTTAAGATCCAATGAAATTTTTGCGAAGATTTTTCATTTTCGACCATGAAAGTTTGTTCTACACACCCCAATATGTAAGCCCTGATCATTTTTACCAAGGGGTATAATTAGTGTCTAGCCATAACATAATGAGTTAGGAGAATTTTAGTTACAATACCTCTAGTTACAAAAGCATGTTCTACAGGGAAAAAACACCATTTATAAATGTCCCCATCAATTATTTATAAGCAAAACAATCACAAGATTTCTCCAAAGCCCACTATGTGCATTTTCCATCTAGAATTGGAGGCATTACTTACTATAACTATGAGTAAGTTACCAAAAGAGAGATCTAGGGCTCATAAGAAGTTTGCAAAAGGTTCATGTGTGTGTAAGCAATAAACATTAAAAGACTACACTAATTAAGTCTGTGTACATGTGTACAGTATGATAGGAAAAAGGTGATGCTTTTAATAAGAAGGCCTTTTAGTACAACAAAATAAGAATGAGAAAGGAAGTGTTTGCCCTTGTGGTTGATCCAAAAACATCCTACTATGGAAGCTTTAATCATGTTACCTGCATCCATCATAAGCCAAGAGCACTAGGATTAGTTTCTAGTTATGGATTGCATGTGTCAAAAGATCAAAGCACGTGTTATATATGTCTTATATATGTCCACATAGAGAGAGGTTTGAGGATATTGAGGACCTGATTGGCCATGGTTGAAGAGGGTATGGATTTGTAGGGAGTCGAGACCAAGGAGAATGTCCTCTATCCTTAGGCTCAGAGAATTCCACACTGTTGCTCTTAAATAGCATAGGGTTGGTAGGTCCATGGTTGAGGGGCATGCAATTTTTGCTTTTTTTGTGGGTAAGTGGGGTGATGGAGCTAAAAGAAGTGGGTGATGGCCGACATGCAAGGTAGTGGCGTGGTCCACACATGCGGCATTGCCATATGGTACCTTTGGCTTCAAAACCATATACACCCATGATGTAGTGCCCTTATTGTGTTTAAACCAAGATTTGTAGGAGTTTACTTATAAGCACCTAAGTGAGCGGTCCCACCTAGTAGATCCCCTTATGCTATTGTGAAAAAATTGGCCCTCCTTCCTTCTTGCACTGAAGTATTGTAGGAGGTCCCAGAGGGGGCACTAGTGCCCACCTTTGAGCATATGTATGATTTTTGAGGTATTGTGGATCTCTGATTGATAGTTGAGTTGGTATCCTTTTACTAGCCTCCAAAGTATGATTCTTTCAAAACAACTGGCACAAAAATCTTGTACTAGCCTTTTAATGTCTTGGGCTATTTTTTGCTATGAAGAACTGAAGAAGAGGATGGGTTTGATTTGGGATAGTATTACTTTGTGGGCACATCATGATGGTCTATTACTGCCTCTGTGGATGTACTTGAAAATTTGTATAGGAGAAGTGATGTCTCTGTCCACTTTTCTTCTTTCTATTCTGCCATTTATAATCTCAAGTTGCATGCTCAATAATTTGGTTTTATTTCCTATACCATCTTTGAAAGACGTTGCACTTTGGTCTATTGCTAGACAAGGGGGGTAAATTGGATCTTCTTGGAGAAAAAAGGAATAGTCATGGTTGTTGACCCATAATATATCATCAAAGTACCTGAAGGCTATTTGAAGTAGTGTGATCTTGTCTCTAGCCGTGGGGTTTTGTAGTCTCGTTGAGATGTATTCATATTTTGGAGAATGTAAGTAGAGATTGCACCATACTAGTGAGCAAGCTATCCCCATAGGAATGCCATTGATTTGTCTATAGGTTTTGCCATTACATTGGACAATCATATTGTAAGTAAGCCAGAAGTTGATAAAGATGTCTTGCTGTTTAGCAATGGAGATTCCTTTCTTATACTCCATGTCAGACCAACTTCCAAGGACATAATCAGCTGGGAATTTCTTGAATGATAAGTACTTGTTGTGTGATTCGTCATAGGCATATGAAATGAGTTGGGCTATTCTAGTTTTAAGTCTAATGACACCTTCATGTGGGATATTCTCATAGCATTTTTAAATGTCACCTGAGAAAATGGTATTAGCTATTGTGGGTAGGTTTATGGTTACAAATAATGAGTCTACAATCCACCAAGATTGGATCTTTATATTATGGCATAGGAGAGCTTTTTGGTTTAAATAGAAGGCTCTCTTCTTGAGAAAAGGGATACATGTTTTTAGGATGCAAGCTAGTAGTAAGGATAACTCAGAGAAGCAAAAATTTGCTCCACTAGTTATCCATCTAAAGGACTTGTTGTGAGCTTTATATGTTGCCATTAGGTAGGGGAACGGATGTGTGTTCATAATGTGAAATGGTTCACATGTAAGGTATATTCTTTTGAGGGCTTTTACTTGGGTTTCATTATGTAAGATAAATTATATCCCTGCTAGCCTGAGCTTAGCTTGCTCTAGCATATATGCTTGCATACTAGCACCGGGTTATTGGGTGCTTTGTCTAAGAATGTAACAAAAAAGTTTCTTTTGATCTCACTTATCTCCTTATCTAGACTTAGTGTCTGCTTGGTAGATTTTTTCCTTGATAGGTTAATATGGAAAAAGTCCCAAAAGAATTTTTTGACAGTATCCATTGGGTGTTCTATGACAATCACTCTTTTTGTTATTAAAGTGAAGAGTCCATAGTTCTTCACTTGCCTTGTCAATACATAAAGGTTGGGTAGGAATATGATTTTAATCCTTTATGTAAAACTTTGTGAGTACAAGGATTAACATGAGGGAGATAATAAGTAAGTACATGTTGTACTTCTTTGGAGAAACCCTTGTGTCCTGTTTTACACATGCATATGTGTTGTTCTTCAAAACAAAAGACTGATTTTGCATTACAAACTTTACCTTTGATAGATTGCATAAAATACCATTTAAAATAGATTTGGTATAGCTTGAATATATTCGTATTACTCAAGCCATATACAAAAATATTAAGGAAGCTTCTTACTGAGTTAATATCCAAATAGGCATTCAAGTATTTTGAGGTGGTATGATAGAGGGGTGGTTGTAGGGTGGTGTTGGGTTAACCTCCTTCTCCCAACTTCATTCTTGATAATTATTTCCCACAATTAGAAATATAAGAGTCCCTTAGCCAATTGAGCACATTTTGGGGTATATGCAAATCCACTACAGGCACTAGGTAGATTTGATGGAGTTGTATTCATGGTAGAGGTTGAGGGGGAGTACAAATAGGGGTCAATGAGTTGCAGTTGTCTGTGGAGTAGGTTCACGATGACTCAGAGGGGGAGGCAATGGGGGTCCATGCAAGGGTAGGTGGTTGAGTTAAATATCAGGGATTTTGATTTGTTTTAGCACTTCTCCCTTGAGTGTGTGAATCCACCATAGCCCTTTTCCTTCTCTATTTTCCTGTCCTAAAGGGAATACTTCCTTTGATAAGAATAATTCCAATTCTTGTTCAAGTGAGTTTGGAAATGACTGTTAAAAGAGGGCAATAGTTTTGATGTAGGCATGGATCCTTTCTTTGTACATCACATGTACAGATAAAGAGGCTATCAAGGACCTCCTAATACATTACATGTATTAGGAGGGCCTTGATATCCTCTTAGGCCTCTGTAGCAACCCACTTAAGATATTTTGGTGTTGACCTTTAAGAGAGTTGGTAGGACAAAAAACATGTACTTTATGTATCATGAGCCATAGGGCGTGTTAAAACCATAGGACATTCCATCTTTGCAAAACTCACCCATGAAATCACAACCACATTTGATGAAAGCTCTGTGTATGTTCCATAGTTGATTAGTGAAGTACTGATCTCGGCTAGTAAGTGAGATCACTCCTTTGACCCCTAGTATGCAGCCTAGATCATGTGAGCACCTTTGAGTCTCAAAGATGGACATGGTGAAGGGGCATCCCATCAAGAAGGGTTCTATGAAATTAGAAGAGTTAGTCATTAGGAGCTGATTCAACCCAAGATTGGTGGTTGCTTTATCCTTGTCATTGAGCATAGTAAGCAAAAAACCTTCATTTTTTGGTGCTAGTAAGGAGAAATTACCAAATGCCCATACCTTTTGGTTCATGTCCTGAAGCATGATTTCAAGTAGCAGATCAAGTATGAAATGTATCCTTGGGGGGAGGAACCTTTTCCATGTAGGCTCCGTTGACAAAGAGCTCCTGCTTAATTACTTTGACTTCATCAGCCTCAAGTTCTTTAGGGATGGGGTTGCTTGTTGGGTTCATAGTGGGTGTCAAGGGGAAATTTGGGGCACCTTGTAGCATAATTTTCCTTCTTTTCCTCATTAGGGGTTATTCCTAAATTTTATCCCATAAAGTTCCATGAACAGACTGGGAGTGTTCCCTCCACTCCTTTTGTTATTTTGTGTCTTCATAAAAAATGGTATTGATATTAGCAATCAAACCTTGCAATCTAGTAATAACAATAGTGGGGTTTTCTTTAGCCATAGCATACAGCCTGAGCCATGCATGTATGTCTAGTACTGTTAGTAGCATGAGCTCACAGTGCTCTTCATTATCCAAGTTTTTTATATCATGTTGGATAATAGTATTGTGAAAGGTTGGATCCTTAATGAATAAAATTAGCCCTTGCATAAGGCTAGGGACCGCAGACAACCTATCTCCATAACCCAAGGGTTGTAGTGTTGCATTCCATGTCTACACAATTTCCTACATACCATAGTAACTTTTCAGTGTAGTGTGATCAAAGGGTAATTGATGGTGTTAGCACCACAATAACCATTAGTGTGTAAGAGATAAACATTAAAAGACTGCACCAATTAAGTATGTGTATATTATGATAGGAAAAAGGTGATTCTTTTAATAAGAAGGCCTTTTAGTACAACAACATAAGCATGAAAAAGTAAGTGTTTTCCATTGTGGTTGACCCAAAAACATCCTACTATGAAAGCTTTAATCATGTTAGTTGCATCCATCATAAACCAAGAGCGGTAGGATTAGTTTCTAGTTTATGGATTGTTAGGTCCAAAGATCAAAGCACATGTTATAGATGTCCACATAGAGAGAGGTTTGAGGATATTGTGGACTTGATTGGCCATGGTTGAAGAGCGTATGGATGTGTAGGGACCAAGGAGAATGTCCTTTATCATTAGGCTCAGGGGATCCCACATTGTTGCTCTTAAATAGCATAGGGTTGGTAGGTCCATGGTTGAGAGGCAGGCGGGTTCTGCTTGTGTTGTGGGTAAGTGTTGACTGATGGAACACTAAGAAGAATCACCCTATCACCCATTTTTTTGTAATGTCTCATTTTTATATATTGGAGAGATTATTTTTGATGAAAATGTGCCTCTCAAGAGAAATGTATATAAGCCAAAAATTTGTAATCCTAAGGATACTTTTGAATTAACCAAGCTACTGTGTTTACTATGTTGTGTCTATGACTATGTGTGTGTGTGTGTGCGCGTACACGCACGAGAGAGAGAGAGAGAGAGAGAGAGAGAGAGAGAGAGAGAGAGAGAGAGAGAGAGAGAGGTCTTATCTCTTTTCTACACGTGCTACAAAGAAGCCATTGCAAAGATGACACCACCAATGAGTTAGCAATGGCAAGAGCTACATACCAACGCCAAGCTTGCAAAGTTTTGGTTCCATTGCGAGGCGAGATCCCATGAGATTTTGAGTGACTTCTATGTGTTCTAGTGCAAACCATGACTACATCTCAAAGTCCTAGCACTACAATTGACTCTCTTAGCATTTTTAATAGTTATACTACAGATGATCAGTCATGGATACAATCTAGAATAACTATTGAGAGTTGGGTACTATCGCAAACTAGGAGGAGGAAGAGGAGGCAACATAATGATTTTGTGGAGGCTTTCAGGAACAAGTTGAAGAGTTTAAAGTGTGTGCACAAAGCAAGTGAGTGAAAGAGGTCCTCATATAACATGATTTTTAACATGCAAACTTAAGGTTGCAAATATCTCCTCCTAGTTTTCCATGACATCGACCCAACTGTAGGGTATTTTGAGCATATATGTCATTTAGTGCATAATTATTTTTGAATTCTTATGGTTGATATCATGTTTGATATGGTGCATATATTTATCCATGGAACGGGATGGACTGTCAACCAGTTGAGAGCATTGTTGGGATTTTTGATGCTTTCCATGAATTTATTGGTGAGCATATGTAACGAGGAAGACCGCACAAGGAGCTTGCAAATAATGGAATATTCTTTTATGATATTTCATATTTGGAACCCCAAATATCGTTTGGATGGGGTTGTGTAACTCCTTTTCCACTTCCATCCTTTGACAACTGTTGGGGTATAAAGCCCAATGTGGTCGCCCAGGTAAGTGGGCGGGCCGCCAGGTATGTACACATGTTCTTTTGGAAAAACCTAATAAGAACTCACTATGCTCTACACATTACAGTAGAGCGAGTTCACCATATCGTCGTGCTCTTCTTCTCGCACTCTCTCTTGCGTCGCACTTCCGCTCGTACTCCTTCAACTGGTATCAGAGCTCAGATCGAGGCTCGGGGCAGCACTGCAGGAGGCTAGAGTCACCAACTCACATTGGAGTGAAATTCGACAGGCGAAGACACGGCCCCAAATCTCGTGGGTAAGCGCGAAGGGCTCGGTGTTGTCAGAATTTCATTCTGAGGTCATCTCGGCCACCGTTCGGCTTCGACAAAGGTCTGCGCAGGCCATTTTCGACTACGTGGTCTCGATAGGTGCAGATCCGACTCTGCAAATTTGGGGTTTTCGGCCTACGACTGTAGGTGCTGAGGATATCGACACTCCAAGAGTGTTGATTTGCGGCTGTCTACACATCGAAGGACGGCTCACAGTTCTTGGAGGCGTGTCACATACGACACGGGCGCATCTACACACAGATTGTAGGCGACATCCACTAGTTCATCAGGTAGCTTGTGTTTGCTGCTTGATATTCCAGATTTCATCTTGACATTGCAGGTACTTCCACATGGGATGTATTGTCAGAGATGATGTATGTTTGTTGAGGGTTTGCTGGCTGTGAGTCACGCAGCAAACAACCGCCGCAGCGGTTACAGCATACAGTGGGAAATTTGTGGATGTATGACTTTGTGGGAAGTCTATGTACTGTCAGATTTACTGCAGCCTTTGTTGAGGGTCGAGTGAGGTTTTATTGAGCTGGGGGATTCTCGAATGTTGAGATCCTTTCGGTGATACAGGTCTTGGAGCGATCCCTCGAGCACCCTTAGATAGGCAGCTAGGATGTATTGACTGTGAGTTAGACAGCTGGGATTGCATCTTTGCTTTATTGTCGTTGAGGCATTGTCGCAGTCTATGCTTATAGGACAGTGACAGGACAGTGAGAGATAGTACAGGTGCAGGACAGGTTTACCCGCAGCTTACAGTGTCAGAGAGACAGTGTTTTTTGAGCTTTTTTTTTGTCTGTTTTTAGTACACCAGAGCCATTTTACAAAGGAGACTCTGCCAAAATTTATGTAGAATCTGAAGCTTTCTTGGTTCATTTGACAGGTTGATATTGGTTCAGAGGTCAGTTTACATGGGAAACTCTGCCGAATTTTTCCCAGGAAAGTAAACCACTGTGAAGCGTAGCTATGGCTGGATCACAGGACACTGCTCTTTACAATATCAAGAAGCTGGATGGAACCAATTTCCCATTGTGGAAGAAGCAGATTTGGCACGTGTTGGTACAAAAGAAGCAGATAAAACCTATAAAGCTCATGGGGATAAAACCAGAAGATATGGACGAAGATGAATGGAACGAAATGGATGAATTGGCACTTTCTACCATTATGCTGACTTTGGCAGAAAGCGTTTACTTCAATGTAGCAGACGAGATGTCGGCTTATCAAGCATGGTTAAAGCTAAGTGATCTTTATGAGAAGCAGAGTGCAGCTTCACAGGTATACTGGCTTGAAAAGCTTGTTGACTTGAAGATGAAAGAAGGGACACCTATGTCCAATCATCTGAATGAATTCAACACAATCTATAGTCAGTTGTCAGCTCAAGGTGTCAAGTTTGATGAACCCGTTAGAGCTATATTCCTGTTGATCACATTGCCGGAAAGTTGGGACACTTTTCGCACAGCTTTGAGTAATTCTGCACCTCCAGATGGTTTGAACATAGCAGGTGTAGAAGGAAGTCTACTTACTGACGAAACCAATAGAAAGACAATGGACAAAGGCAAAGGAGCAACCTTAGTTGTCAGGGGAAGGACCAAAGAAAAGTACAAAGGTGGAAAGAGGAATCGGTCTCGTAGCAAGTCCCGCGGTGCTAAAAGCAAGAGTGACATAGAATGCTACCATTGTGGCAAGAAGGGTCACATGAAAAGAGACTGCAGAGAATGGAAAGCAGAAAAAGGCAAAGAGAAAGCTGAAGACCATGGTGAGAAGAACAAGTCCTCATTGAAGATTCAAGAAATAAATGTGACAAACACTGTTGCAGAGGATGACAGTCTAGTGTCAGGAGACATCTACTTCTTGAAGAATACAATGGACTCAACTCTTCTTACAGCATCTGATGGAAATGCACTGAGTGACTGGATTATAGACTCACGGGCATCACTTCATGTGTCTCCAAACAAGGAGTGGTTTACTTCTTATGTGACCATTAAAGATCATGTTCGGCTAGGCAATGGGCAGACATGTGAGATCTTAGGTGTTGGAGATGTTCAATTGAAGTTTCAGAATGGCTCTTCTTTCACGCTGAAGAATGTGAGACATTTTCCCGCAATTACAAAGAGCTTGATCAGCACAGGTTTACTTGATGATGCTGGCTACGTCACCATTTTTGGACAGAACATGTGGAAGATATCCAAGGGTTCTATGACAGTAGCACATGGAGTAAAGTCTGGAGTACTTTACATGATTTATGTATCAAATGTCTCTAAAAATGTAATCAATGTAACCGAGCAGCCGAACGTTTCTTTGTGGCATAGCCGGTTAGGACATATGTCCAAGAAGGGAATGGAAATCTTGTCTCATTCTGGTTATTTGCCTGGCTTTTCATTTAATGATTTTGAATTCTGTGAACATTGTCTATATGGTAAGCAAACACAGCAGCCACATAAGCATAGAAGCAATAGAAGAGATACACAGTTGGCACTTGTTCATAGTGATTTGTGTGGACCTATGCCTAACCTATCTCTAGGGGGAGCTTCTTACTTTATGACATTTATAGATGATTACTCGAGGAAAGTATGGGTTTACTTTCTCAAGCACAAGGATGAAGCGTTTAGTGTTTTCAAAACGTTTGTGACACTTGTGGAGAATCAGAGTGGCAAGAAGCTTGAATGCTTACGAACTGACAATGGTGGAGAGTATGTTTCAAAGGCCTTTCAGGACTTTTGTGAGTCAAAAGGTATAAAACGTGAACTTACTGCTCCTTCCAATCCTCCTCAAAATGGTGTTGCTGAGAGGATGAATAGGACCATACAAGAGAAGGTCAGAAGTATGTTGTCTAATGCACAGCTGCCAAATGGGTTTTGGGCTGAAGCTGTATCAACAGTTGTTCATCTTGTAAATAGATCTCCTAGCAAGGTTTTGCAGAAGGATTTAGTGCCAGAGATGGTATGGTCAGGCAAAATGCCCTCATACAAGCATCTCAGAGTCTTTGGCTGTGAGGCATATACTCACGTTCCAAAGGAATTTAGGAACAAACTTGAGCCAAAGAGTAGAAAGTGCATCTTTCTAGGCTATGGTAATTCTGGTGAGATGGGGTACAGACTTTGGGATCCCGAATCCAGAAAGGTTGTCCGCAGCAATGATGTTCACTTTAATGAATCCAAATATCATTCTAAACCAGAGAGGGTTGAGGAGATTAGAAGAGTTGTCTTCCAAGAAGATGGACCTGCATGTGCAAGACAAAATGTCAGGGCTCAAGAGGAGCAAGGACAGGATAGAGTGGAACCACAGGTTGTGGCTGAGCCTGAGCCACCTATTGTGCGTAGATCTGGACGTGTCACGCGACCTCCTGATAGGTTTGTTCCATCTATGAATTATGTCATGTTGACTGATTGCAATGAGCCTTCATGTTACAAGGAAGCAGTGCAAATGAAGGACTCCGGGAATTGGCAATTGGCCATGCAGTCAGAGATGACAGCTCTGCATAAAAACCAGACATGGAAGCTAGTTAAATTACCACAGGGCAAAAAGGCTCTACCTTGTAAATGGGTTTACAGGTATAAGATCACCGCTCATGATAGTCAGCCAAAGTACAAAGCAAGGCTTGTTGCCAAGGGCTTTAAGCAAGAACAAGGCACTGACTTTGATGAAGTCTTCTCTCCGGTGGTCAAGATTACTACATTGAGATTCTTTCTTGCATTGGTTGCCATATTAGATTTGGTGTTGCACCAAATGGATGTCAAGACAACGTTCTTGCATGGTGATTTAGATGTGGAAATTTACATGCAGCAGCCAGAAGGGTTTGTTGAGAAAGGCAAGGAAGATTGGGTATGCCAGTTGTTAAAGAGTCTTTATGGCTTAAAACAATCACCGAGGGCATGGTACCATAAATTCCACAAGTTTATGCTTTCTCAAGGCTACAAACGTAGTGAGTTCGATCACTGTCTATATACAAAGAAGGCTAAGGATGGCAGTTGGTTGATCCTTATTTTGTATGTGGATGACATGTTGATTGCTGGCAAGCACTTGGAAGAAATTTCAGCTTTGAAGTCAAAGATGGCAAAATCGTTTGACATGAAAGACATGGGTGAGGCAAGTCATATACTTGGTATGCGCATTGAGAGAGACAGATCAAAGAAGTTGATTTGGTTATCTCAAACAGAGTATATTGACAAGGTTTTGCAACGTTTCAATATGGAGAAGGGAAAGGCATTGAGTGTTCCATTGCCACCATATGTGAAACTTAGCAAACAAGATTGTCCTGTGTCTGAGGAAGAACAAGCTGAAATGGATAAGATTCCATATGCGTCTGCAGTGGGTAGTTTGATGTATGCAATGATTGCTACTCGCCCAGACATTGCATTTGCAGTGGGAGTAGTAAGTTGATACATGTCAAACCCAGGCAAGAAACATTGGGAGGCAGTGAAAGGAATATTGAGATACCTAAAAGCTACAAAGAGTATGCGTATATGCTATGGGAGTCAGGAGCTAAGTGTAAAGGGTTTTACAGACTCAGATTATGCAGGTGACTTAGACAACCGAAGGTCTACGTCAGGGTATGTCTTTACATTGGCTGGTGGAGCAGTATCATGGCGTTCTAGATTACAAGATTGTGTTACTCAGTCTACTATAGAGGCTGAATATGTTGCAGCATCAGAGGCATGCAAAGAATCAATTTGGCTTAATCGACTAGTAATAGATTTGGGAATCAAAGAAGAGATGCCTGTGTTATATTGTGATAGTCAAAGTGCTATACAATTGGCTCTCAATCCAGTTTATCACTCAAAGACAAAGCATGTGGATGTGAAGTATCATTTCATCAGGGAAATGCTCGAGGATAAGCAACTTCAGCTTGTCAAAGTTCACACCACAGAAAATCCTGCTGATCTACTTACAAAAGGACTTCCCTCAGAGAGCTTTGCGCATTTTCGCAAGCAGTTAGGTGTAGGGTAGTACATCACTTCTCTACATCTCTTGTATATTAGCTTGTATAGTAGCTTCTCTCACACTTAAAGTACCACATTGGACTTTAAGTGGGAGGTTGTTGGGGTATAAAGCCCAATGTGGTCGCCCAGGTAAGTGGGCGGGCCGCTAGGTATGTACACATATTCTTTTGTAAAAACCTAATAAGAACTCACTATGCTCTACACATTACAGTAGAGCGAGTTCACCATATCGTCGTGCTCTTCTTCTCGCACTCTCTCTCGCGTCGCACTTCCGCTCGTACTCCTTCAACGATTAGTCCTAAGTGTATGCTTACAGAGAAAATTAACTTGGCTATAGGTGCAACAAATGGATCGACCTGCCGGATAATATCTATATCACATGACAATACCAATCAGGTTGTTGCAATAGAAGTGAAAATACTTTCTATTGGTGCTACCATGACCATTCGAAGACATGCTACTAGGGCAATCGATAGCAAATGGTTTCACAAAAGCACATTTCCTCTAGCATTGGCATACGCAATTACGGGACACAAATCTCAAGGAGCCACGATATCAAGGAAATCCGTCCTCATCATAAAACAAGTCTTTGCCCCAGGCTTGGCAATAGCACCTCAAAATTCTCAATATGCCAACCCCAAGAATGTTCTGGCCTGCCAATAGAAATCTCTCCCCATGGTAGATATTTCCTTGTGACTTTAGGCAAAATGTTTTGTTTGTTGTGTAATTTTCCCTCATATTTTTTGAAAAATATGTAATCAGCTACTAAGAAATGTTGTTTTCTATTCCAGATTTTCAGCAACCAGGTGGACTACAACAATTTATCATGGACACATGCAAGGTAATCAAAATATGCATTCTTCAAATTCATCACTTTCTTGCACGTATTTCAATATATCAAACCCACACTCTTGATATACCTCCATTGTGCATTTATTTGATATGTTCATCAAGAACGCCACTACCTCAAAAGCAAATAACACAAGACATGGTGCATGTGTATACCCAACATCAAATCAAATGAGACTAGCAAATATCGTTGGTGATCCCCCCAGTGCAGTCATTGAGGGTTTCCATACTACTCAACTTCTCCACTTGTACATCATCAAATGCAACAATCGAAACAAAGAATACAAAAACAATAAACTGAAGTTGGCAACATGTACTTCAACTAGGATGCGTCTTTGCAATAGTTATCTACCTCATTCTCGCCAATATTCAATCTGATAACTTTATCTTGTTCTGAAGGATTACAGAAAGAGATACTCTTGTATTTGGACATTGACTTTGATGAGTCAGCTAACTTGATGTTGTGGACATAGAAGCCCAGGAACTAGTGAATACTAAGACCGCTGGAATCTCCACATACACAATCAAGATGCTCCACTATGGTTATAAGATTATGCTTGATAACTTGGCCCTCCTTGACAAGAATACAACAAGTCAGGTGCTATAAAACATGGTGAAAGAGTGTGGCAATGAATTTAGAGGGAATGAGAGAGCCATCTTGAATGACGAGAAGTTCACGTGGCCTTTCAATAGAGACCTTCAATACTTGATTTGGAGAATCCACGGACCCTTTCAAAAAACTTGAACTACCAAGTGGTAAGCATTTGATTGACTTTACGAGAATAAAAAAATAAAAATAAAAGTTACCCAAGCACAATCCACTACATTGGAGGACAATGAAATGGATGCCAACAAGGAGCAAATCAATCAAGCAACAAGTTTGTCTACTCTTTTTCGAGATGCTCTCCGAATTTTGTGTATTTAATTTTTTATAGTGTCCTTGAACAATTGCATTCACTACCGAAAGAGGAATTCTGACTGTGCATGTGCTTCTGCAGCATTTGGGAGATTAAGTTTAGCAACCATGGAACTGGACGATCCATTCCAGCAAGCCATTCAATTGTTGCAATACCATTTACCAACAAATCTCCAAATTCTCATACTTAAGAAATACATGCATTTATGGGTGGAAGAGCAAGGCTCACAACTTGACGATAGCAATTGGCTCACAACATACTATCATCACAATTTTTGGATCCCTTACTATGTAATGTGGAATGAAGTTGGTGCAAAGATATATATTAAAGTCAACCGTTTGTGTCGATGCTCTTGAAAGGACACCTTCTATTATTCATATGCATCTTGACAAAGCTGCATATCCTTAGGCAAATCGATTTCCACTTCCACAAACTAGCTCCACAAGAAACCATCGATTTAACAACATTCATAAAAAGGCATTGTAACTATGAAGAGCTCAAATTAGCAATAATCTAAACTAACATAATATGGCGGAAGAAATGGCCCTTTATACGTGTCGAAATCTGCGACATGAAGGCTAAACTCCAAAACAGAGAGAAGCCCATGTCCACGTGATAAAGAGGGAGAGAGAAAGAGAGAGAGAGAGAGGCGGCTGGCCATAGTAGTTGTAACTATGAAGAGCTCAAATTAGCAACAATCGTGAACATCATTTACAAGTAAAAGAAACTTTCCTTGCTTACATTGTCTAATATTGATTTCACCGATGAGCAAAGGACATGTACCATGTAGCAACAACTGATTAGTTTTTAATACTAGGCTTGAAATATAGCAGCTGGCCTTTGATAAACGTTGCTTGTCTTCCTTACTATTGCATTTCGCTTCCTTCTCTACCCTATACATCTCCGTTCATTTCTTTTCACTACTCCTCTTGATGGTTACAATTAATCATTAAATTAATTAATCATTCGTTGTTACAATGTCTCAACGTCATGTCCATTCAATCGTTAGTGCTTATAATTTTCTCCATTTCATCCATCTCGAATAATTTCAAGCATTGTGTTCCCCATGACCTTCTATACCATCGTCCACCAAGCAAGACTAGTTTTGTGCTCTTATTTTCTCTCATTGTAGGATACCGCAAAATTTCCGAAGGTTACTGAATTTGCAATTTTGAAATGATGGCTTATGGCGGTGTGCTGTCAGTGCTACTAGTCCTGCTGCAGTTGCGGTTGGCGCGAGCACTTCGATTCGATCTGTCAGGGCCATCGCACAAATGCTTTTCTGAGGATATTCACTCAAAGGTTGTGGTGCTTGCCGATTACCGTGTCATTTCTGACAATGCCCATCACACGGTTTCTGTGAAGGTTAGCTTGAGAGAGAGAGAGAGAGAGAGAGAGAGAGAGAGAGAGAGAGGTTACCTAAGAAAAGGAAAAAGTTGTTTTACCTCCTGTATGAGATGTCTCTGGTATCTCCCAGGAGCAGACAGTACAGACATGAAACCGAATCAACAAAACCTGCACAAGGCATTAGAGGGGCGAAGTTCGATACAATTGGCATGCTATCCTTTTACTTATGGGTCTTAAAACTTCTAAAAGCAGTGAAAAGCGACTATGAAAACAACTCAATCTCTATAAAATCAACTTGTAATTGTAGCCCACGTTGGGTGTCACAAAAGCAGCTGTGTAGTTGTGCAACGTCTGCATTTTTATGTATCGCCAATCCACACATCATACAGATTGCCAAGTCATCATTCCTGTTCGTAATCCGTAGGCGGGTAGCCAGTTATACAAGGATGTTGAGAGTTCTCATGATATAGATGACATAGTCAATGACACATACAATGATAGAGTGGATGATTCTTTGGAGCGGTTGCAAAGGTCTACTCATGATGAGGAGTTGCACGAGTTACTTGAGAGGAAGGTTCTAGTGTTTCCACAAGATTAGGAGGCGGTAATGGAGACCTACAATCTTACCTTGATAGTGCACGATGAGATTGAGCTGCCAAAGGCTGCTTTATGGGTTGTACCCTTTCTTCAAGGAGTTGAAGAAGCATGCGTAATGTCAATGCTCATGGGATTGGATGAATGTTAGGATCCTGTCTTTCATCTTCCTCAATTGTACACGGCATGCACTTGGCCATATTCGTAGGTAGTATGTAGCCATCTGTGAATGCTCTTTGACTTTTGCTTAAACAATAGTGTTGCAGCTCCATAGACAAGTGCAACAGTAGCAGTCCATCCCCTAAAGAGGAACCATCTTCTCTTTGGTTCCCCTAAATATAAAGCAAAGCTTCACCAAAGTCTCTTATAGCTTGGAACCATTGCGGATGACTGAGGTCGACACTCTTTTAACTCAACAAAACGTTTTGGGTCATATTTCTACCAATGGGTGGGGCTGGAAGAACACACACACACACACACACAAAAAGTTTCCCTTGGAGCTCTCAATTCTCAGCTCTCTCTCTCTCTCTCTCTCTCTCTCTCTCTCTCTCTCTCTCACACACACACACACACAACACACACACACACACACACACACACACACACCCACCCACCCCTTTCTATCACCCAAGTGTGGTAGATCGGTTGTCATTTCGCTTTTGAATAATAGGTCTTGAGTTCAACTTTCCTTGTCGGAAAGATCTTTAAGGTCTCTTGGGATAGCTTCCTACGACGTTAAAAATTCTCTTCTTCTCTTCTTCTCCCCCCCCCCAAAACCCCCAAAGCCATTTCATGCTCCTCCTCTTGATAAGGCCGTGTAGAGGCTACGAAGCGTACTCGGAGGGGAAGGGAAGCCATCAGGAGCTTGTGTGCCGCTCTATGTGGATAGCTGCTTTGAGACAAGCGCTCTAGTGGCTGTCTAGACAGTTTTTCAGCTCTCTAACGAGTCACTGACGCCAAATTTTAGCAAAGGTGACCTTGCTTTGGCACTCCGTAAGTAGACATATAACAGAAGTGATCGCTTCCCCATAAAGGAACACAAAACGAGACAAAAATAGCTGTTTTCGGCTATAGGTACATGAAGTTTCAGCCATTGGGGTAATGATTAACATGCATTTTCTTACATCGAAATAGTTCTAGGATGGAGAACGATACAAGCTGCTCCGGTTCATGTGTTTGTAAGAATCAACTGATAAACTAATAGAAATGTCTTGAAGGGAGGGCCCATCTTCTTGTCCCTGTGAATTACTTTTTAAGGTTTATTCTGTGTGGATTCTTAAACGATATAATTGAATACTTTCGAAAGTGTTTGAGTGCTCACTTCCGTTTTTGTGACACAACCCCCATTGTAATAATCATCTAATTCATTGTCGAGTGTGTTGATTTGCAGAATCTCTCTCTCTCTCTCTCTCTCTCATGTGCACATCTAACCCTTTGTGTATGTAGACAAGCTACTTCATGACATGGGTGCAATTCAGTTCAGTTAGCCTAGATTAGGAAGTGATCTGGCACTTTGTGAGTGTTCGCAGACCGTGCATGTCCAGACACTTAGAGTAGATGCATATCCTCTGGTTGCACACAGCATGATCATCATATTTCAGTCAAAACCCATCAGGAGCATTTTTACAGTGCATGGATCTATTTTCCCCATTTTAGCCAATTTTCACTTATTATTTTTAAGTGACTTTTGTTGGGAAACTGGGTAGGGCAATTTAGCAAGCTAACATCATATTTCAGTCAAAACCCATCAGGAGCATTTTTACAGTGCATGGATCTATTTTCCCCATTTTAGCCAATTTTCACTTATTATTTTTAAGTGACTTTTGTTGGGAAACTGGGTAGGGCAATTTAGCAAGCTAAGTATATAAGAAACCCTAGTGCTAGCACTTTCTGACAGAAGAGGCAGCAGGAACCGCGTGTTTGACAATGCACCTTCTCAGCAAGATCCCGTGGTAGGAGACATAGCGTTTTCAGCCAACAGACCAAAGAAGAGCCTAGCGTTTTTCATCAAGATCAGCCAGCGTTTTGCAAACAGCAGGAGAAGCCTGGCGTTAGCAGATTCTAGCAGTTTACCTAGCGTTTCTGCAGCAGACTCCAATTCAGCCCTAGCGTTTTTGGAGCAGCACAGCAGCCCAACGTTTTGCAGCTCCTCGGCGATAAAACCAGATTAGCATCAGCGCTTTCAGTTTTCAGCATCACGACACCGCAGTAGAAGTCTCAAACCTCGCAGATCTCACCTTCCTGCAGCAGATCCTTGCCGCACGGCCAGATCAGCCAGCATTTGCAGATTCAGCCCAGAAAACGCAGATTTCAGCATCTGCGTTTTCAGCGCGTCGTCGTTGCATCGTCGTCATTGCCGTGGTCACCGACATAGAGTTAGAATTTAGTAGATACAAGATTTGCAGATTTTAGCCTTAGCGTTTTCAGATTTCAGCCCGTCTCGTCGTCGTCCTCATCGTCGTCGGCAAGTTCAAAGCATTGTAGAGATTTGTGCAATCAATAGTAGACCGCTCTCGCCATAGAGAGTGGGGCCTTCGGAGGAGGGTTTGACAACTTTTTTGGGGTCGTATTCTTCTCTCTCTATCTCTCAGTCTCAGCACCTTCATTCACAAGTGTTTGTCCACTTTGTTTGTGATCACTTGCACTTTATCACTAAAGGAGCGGAAGGCTCTCACTTCCGTAAGTAAAAGGAACCTTGAGCACAGTTCGGTGCTCATCTTGAGCAAAGTTCAACATTCACATCCGTTGCACCTTACATTGGTATCAAAGCTTTGACAGTGTTCTGTATCACTCAAGGAAAGAACCACAAGAACCACAATTTTTTTTGCTTGTTGCAGAACCCAAGACCTCTTGGGCGTGTCGATTCCTAATCGTGTTTTTGAAGAGTGACAGGAAACCCAAGAAAGAAGGGCTTGTCCAGCCTCCCCTTGTTTCTCTTTTCACTCATTGAGAGCGGACCGTGCACGTAGCAGCTGGCCAATCGACGTGAGGTGGGAAAAAGCAACCTTGGTGTGAATGCAAGGCCACCAAGGGGTGCGCCCGCGGGAAAGAGAAGAGCTCGGGTAAGAGAAGATCCTTCTCTAACACAGACTGCAAGCTAAAGACGAACCTCAAGAACCTCAAGAACTCAAGACCCTCAAGAACCCAAGAACCACAAGACCCTAAGTTCCTCGTGAACTTAAGAACCCAAGACTTCAGTGTATGGTTATTACCCGAAGCAGAATGAATACTTCGCATGGAGGTGATGAGCATGGCAGTGGCAAAGAAGAATTTTCCCCACCAGGAGGTTTTTCCGACCCTCCCCCTTCACCATCTACGCAAGGATTGCACTAACTCCTATGGAGGCTTTCGACAAGATGATGATGGACAGGAAGTTAGAACAAGAAGAAAGAAGAGCAGAAAGAAAAGCAGAAATGGATCGCAAGCACAAAGAAAGAAGAGCCGAAATAGAGCGTGAGCACAACGAAAGAAAAGCCGCATTGGTCCTACTATTTTTTAATGTGCAGGCGCAGATTAAAGAGATTCAGGAGAAGGAGACTCTCTCAGTCTTGTCTTCTCCAAAGCACGACACACAGGAATTGCATGATAATGATAAGCATGATGATTTGCATGATCAAGATGTGATTATTCGCGAGCATGATGATTTGCATGATCAAGATGTGATTATTCACGAGCATGATGATTTGCAGGAAGAAACTGTGATCGTTCACAAGGATGATGGTTAGTTGATACTTTGTCTAGTGAAGCTAACCTCATTGCAGATTCGATAGATCACAAAGAACCGATCTTGGCTCTCGAGTCGAGTTCCAAAGAATCCCCATAGGAAGTATTCCGTGTTCGAATGATTAGTCAACACGCATTGTTTGAGTGTTTCATTCGTGATAGTTTCCTGTATTTTAGTCACCGTCCTTATGTTTTCCTTTTCATAGGCATGACATATTGTACGATGAGCATGATTCACTCATGAATGAGCACGGATGTATGCAGATTACTCATGGAAAGATGACATGTTTGCATTCAAGGAATTCACATTCCATGTCTCTTCCTTGGCATGACTCAGTATCCGAAAGAGCACAAGAAGGATTGAGCATCAAGCATAGGCATTTCCATTATGATTTGCCACAGTTGATTGATTTAGATCAGAAAGTCAAGATTCGACCCCATTGTTTCCGTGTGTTTCATGAACGGTTTGGCACTCCGTCTATGTGTTCGTCTACATTGCATGCACAGTCTTTTAGAAAGACTAGAATTTTACGTGGAATGGGTATATTCATGTTTTTGTGTTGGAAGTGGTTTCAAGAATTTTCATCCTCGGAGATTCTTGAAGAAGGTAGACGCATAACTATTAACGAAGTTGAAGCATTGAAGGAGCCACAAATGACTTTGTGTCGCTTTCGGCGCGGCCCAGAGAAGCAAGCGTTGCAGACCTTTATGAAGTTCAAGTATCGCACGACCCACACATCAGGGTGGGCCGACGAAGAGTCCTTCCCAGGATTCCAGACGCTGTTGGCAATCTCCCTCGACGCCATACAGTTCGGTACCAGTACCTCACTTTGAAAAGGAGGGGATGTCATGTGCACATCTAACCCGATGTGTACGTGGACAAGCTACTTCATGACATGGGTTCAATTCAATTTAGTTAGCCTAGATTAGGAAGTGATGTAACACTTTTGTGAGTCTATTCGCAGACCGTGCATGTCCAGACACTTAGAGTAGATGCATATTCTCTGGTTGCACACAGCATGATCATCAGATTTCAGTGAGAATCCATCAGGAGCATTTTTACAGTGCATAGACCTATTTTCCCCATTTTAGCCAATTTTCACTTAATATTTTTAAGTGACTTTTGTTGGGAAAATGGTAGGGCAATTTAGCAAGCCAAGTATATAAGAAACCCTAGCGCTAGCACTTTCTGGCAAAAGAGGCAGCAAGAACTGCGTGCTCGATAGTGCACCTTCTCCTCAAGACCCTCAGGCAGGAGACATAGGGTTTTCAGCCAACAGACCAAAGAAGAGCCTAGCGTTTTTCATCAAGATCAGCCAGTGTTTTGCAGACAGCAAGAGAAGCTTGGCGTTAGCAGGATCTAGCAGTTTACCTAGTGTTTCTGCAGAGCAGACCCCAATTCAGCCCTAGCATTTTTGGAGCAGCACAACAGCCCGGCGCTTTGCAGCTCCTTGGCGATAAAACCCAGATTAGCATCAGCGTTTTCAGTTTTCAGCATCACGACACCGCAGTAGAAGTCCCGAACCTCGCAGATCTCACCTTCCCGCAGTAGATCCTTACCGCACGGCTAGATCAGCCAGCCTTTGCAGATTCAGCCCGGAAAACGCAGATTTCAGCATCTGCGTTTTCAACGCGTCGTCGTTGCATCGTCGTCGTCACCGACATAGAGTCAGAATTCAGCAGATACAAGATTTGCAGATTTCAGCCTTAGCGTTTTCAGATTTCAGCCCGTCTCGTCGTTGTCGACATCGTCGGCAAGTTCAAAGCATTGTAGAGATTTGTGCAATCAATAGTAGACCGCTCTCGCCATAGAGAGTGGGGCCTTCGGAGGAGGGTTTGACAACTTTTCTGGTGTCCTATTCCTCTCTCTCTATCTCTTAGTCTCAACACCTTCATTCACAAGTGTTTATCCACTTTGTTTGTGATCACTTGGACTCTCTCACTAAAGGAACGGAAGGCTCTCCCTTTCGTAAGTAAAAGGAACCTTGAGCATAGTTCGGAGCACTCATCTTGAGCAAAGTTCAACATTCACATCCGCTGCATCTCTCTCTCTCTTTCTCTCTCTCTCTCTCTCTCTCTTTGCATTCTCTCTTGATCTCTACGGTTCCGCATCATCTACTTTGACATGATATCCGAGCAAGTTGGCTCGCGATCGTGGGAGACATGCGCAAAGAAGAAAGAGGAGTTTGATCTTGGCGGCAACTTTGGAATCGGTGGCGAGTGCGATAACGTGGAGCAAGAGCATGGAGAGAACGTGAGAAGGTTATTTCCAACAGGATTAACATGTCAATTTTTCCTTGATCTTGAAAGTTCTTCCCATGTGACCTCGACTTCGAGATGGCTCTCCCGTGTTTGTCACTTTTTTTGGACAGTTATTTTCCATCAAGTTTCAAGCTTGGACTTCCATGCAATCATTTTGATGAAGGCAAAGGTCATACATGATCAACTCTCGGCTATGGACGATGCATTGACCAGTACTTAGTCAACTGCCTTGGTACTTACGAAGTTGCTTGAGGAGTACGAGATGATGACAAAGTGTTACGCTTGCAAATGACGAAGGAAAAGGTGGATTTTGATGATTTCAGTTCTTTTTCATCGAGGAGCAAGCTGGCTTACTCTTTTAGTTTGGAAAAGTGATGAATAAGTATATGCTACATCGGAAAGTAAAAAGAATCTTTGGAGCTGTTGTTACTTTTGTAAAAAACGTGTTCATATGTTTTGAAGTTGTAAATCCAAAAAAGGCAAGAGCTCTCAAAAAGACAAAGGCAAAGGCAAGCTTAATGAGGACAAACAGTGACAAAGATTCTACCAAGGACTCAACCGAGTCTGTTGATGTGGTGCAGATTCCAATGGCAAAATTTCAAGCCTTCTTGTCTAGTGGCGGGTTCCGCAACATACTTCATCATGACTTGGTCTTCCTACGTATGTCCACTATGAGTTGCAGAGGGTGTTAAAATTATGCATTTCAAGTGAATGCCCATTGTAATCCTATTTATTTTATTTTGTCATTTTAAGTTTGTTTAATCTCATTTGACATGAGAATGCGGTCGGGCAATTTAGTTGAGGGACCCCTAACCCCCATTGTAATAATCATCTAATTTATTGATGAGTGTGTTGGTTTGGAGAATCTCTCTCTCTCTCTCTCTCTCTCTCTCTCTCTCTCTGTGGTGCATTCCCTCTCTATCTTTGTAGTACTTTTGGCTATGGCTATAGATTAATGAAAATGATTTTTGTGCAAACAGAATGATTTTTGAATTTATTGGTACCAATCAATAATTTATATTAAGAAGTAAATTTTCCGGTGCAATGTGCCATCTGGAAATTTATCCGTGTCCGGATAGTATGATAAATAGCACAGTAGCCGGATGCAGTGCAAAACAGTTCAAAACAAGCACATGAATAAGATGGTGTTTCCAGTTGACGTAGAAAAGTTATAATTTAATATGTTTATGGTGACCATCCAAGAAAATGGCCGGTCCGACACAATGGAATTACATCCTGGCAGGAGCCGGCAGACTAAGTCGAGAGAGGCATGAAAACAACAGAGTTATCAATGTTCCAGATTGGTTGGAAACCTGGGTTTTAACACTCGGTTTTAAGTATAAGGTTTAAAACCTTTAAAAATGGATGGTGGGGCCAATTTGAACGCTGCCAAAATTTAATAACATTAACATAATTCAGCAACTAGTGTGGGTTTTTAGAAAAGACCAGCATTGGCAAGTTTGCCAGCCTTCTCTCTCTCTCTCTCTCTCTCTCTCTGTGGCACCATCTAGCATGGAAAACGCTAGGCCTTGTAAGCAGATAGCGCTACCATCTGGGAACTCTCTGCAACAGTTTACACCCGCTCACGGGGTTTTCTCTCTCAGTTTCGAGTTCAGCCCACTCTCTCTCTAAGCGCTCAACTCAGCCCTCTCTATCTCCCACTAGCAATCTCTTGCTCAGAGCTCCTGTGAGGGCAGTGCCGATCCTACATAGCTTGCGATGAAGGTGCCGGACAACCATTAGGGCTTGTGTGCGTCCCCGCGGGGACTAGCCGCAGTCAGACAAGCGTAAAATTGGATGCCGGCTTGGTTTTTTAGCGCTTTGTCGAGCTAAGGCACTCTCATTCGAGTACCCCATAAGCGAGTAGACAACAATAGAGATTGCTTTTGCCTCGAAAATTTCAGAATGAAGCAGAACTAGCCGTTCTCGGCTACAAGTACGATGAATTTCAGCCAAATTGGCTCATGAATACGTGTATCTCCATGCATCAGAATGGTCTTTATGGACAGGGAACAATATAAACCTTTCTAGTATAAATGTTTCTGGTTTATGTGCTTGTAACAATTCAGAATTAATAGAAAATCTCTTGAAGCCCATCTTCTGGTCCCTAATGCTGTGTTCTCTTTCTACGTTATGTTCTGTGAGGATACGCGAATTGAATTAACTAATCCCAAAAGTATTGAAGTGCACGCTTACGTTTCTGTGACAGTGGTATCAGAGCAAGGTCCTCTCTTTTCGGAGAGATGGTTCTTGGTAGAGAAAAAAGAAAATACTCATCATGGCAGGACAAGCTGAAGAGCTCGAGTGGTTCAGGCAGCAGATGGTAGAACTACAGGTCGCTCTCACTCAGGCAAAAGTGCAACAAGTGCCTAAGACCCCTTAAAAAGGGAAAGCAAAGATGGTAGAGAAGCCACCTAAGAATCCCCCAAAGCCGACTCAAGAAATACGACAGACTGGGGATCCAACACAGCCCCAGAGGGATCTTGCTGTGGGATCCTCCTGGCGGCACGAAGAAGATTCAATCCCTTAGCGAAATTACTTGCCAAATTACTCTTTTATGAAAAATCTAGATCGTTCCTGATGAGGATCTCCAGTTGCATCGAGAAGAGGCTGTAGATCAACCACTGGAAGCAGGAAAGTAAGGCGAGGATTAAAGAAAGAGGATTAAAGAAAGCGGTCCCTACACCACAAGAAGAAGAAGACATTCAAAGCTGGAGATAAGGACGTCAAATTTGAATGCTACAATGGAAGGAGAGTGGCCAACAAGGCTTTGGCTTTCATCCGTCAGTTTGAAGTGGCCTTCATTGATGGCAACTTCTTAGAATGCTCGAAACTATGCCATGTTAGCTTGTATCTGAAAGATAAGGCTAACAATTGGTGGCTCACTACCATTTTGGGAAGGTCCAAACTCAAAGACTGGGAGAAATTTAAAAAGCATTTCTATGCTCAATTCATTCCTCCCGCTTTCGAGACAGATGTAAAGAAAGAATGGGAGTGGCTCTCCCCACAGAAGAGTATAAAGCTATTACTGACTACGTCGACAAGTGGAGATTCTCCTCAAAGTCACTCCCTTTATGAAATTTTCTGATGAAGAGAAGATTTGCAAGTTTGAAGTTGGACTCTAGCCGATACTTCAGAAAAGCATGAAGTTGTACTCTCGAAACACCCTTTAAATTATGATGCAATCCGCCCTGGTAGTAGCAGGTAACTTGCATTCAAACGGAACTCCTTGCAAGTAGGAGTTTAGTACCTTTCATAAAAAGTAGAAGGCACTCTCTATTGAGGTAGATACCCCCACTCAAAAGAGGCCTTCAGATCGATATCCCCGTGGAGATCTTAGATGAGAATCATGATCCCTGTAACGTATTTAGCAATCACATCGAGACTGCACCGATCTCTAGCGGATGCCTTGATCAACTAAATCTTGTTACTATCATATCCACATCATCCGTCAGGTGAACAAGACTGAAATGCGGCAATCATTTCGTCTTTCAAACATGCACTCAAACACTACACACATGAGAGAGCACATATAACAGATTCATTTTAGGAATTCCCATGTCAAAGTACTTCTTTTCATAAAGTCATACAATAGAATACTGCCAACTTTTCTGTATCCTTGAAATCACCAAGGAAATCAGTGACTTTATTCCATCTGGGGAATCTGTGACAAAGGAGCGGAGCAACTCCTCCTTGTGCAATGTGCAGCGTGCCTGATTCAACCTGTTGATCATTGGTAACTCTTGGAATCGTCGGTGCTAAACCAAAAGCTTCATGGCAAAGCTCTAAAATCCGAGGATTATCTGCTAGGTCCTCCTTCTCCATCCATTTCTCATCTAAAGCCGGATAGTTTCTGAACTTGACTAAATACCGGCGCACCAGGTTACCTTTCACTTTCCTTTTCTTGTGAACCAATATCTGTTCTGGAATGAGAATCTCCTCTCTCTCTTCCACTTCAGATTGCACTGTTGGCTTATTCTCTACTAGCACCTCACCTTTGAAAGATCTCAAGACTCAAGAGACTCACATGGAATGCATTGTGAGTAACTTCAATTTGAAGGATACATCATTTATCTTCTCTTGAATTTGGAAAGGGCCATAGTATTGCATACTCAACTTTGGAAAAAGTCACTCCTTACCCTTTTGTTTTCGTAGATGTGCCTTCTCAAACTATAAAAGCACCCAATCATCCTCCTTCAGTCGCAAGTCATGACGATGCTTGTCCACTGCCTTCTTATGCCGCGCTTGAGACTTCTCGAGAGCCTCGTGCACATTACAAGAGCAGTGTCCAGATCCTGAACATATGGATCCGCTTCAATCTTATCCTTGGTGCTTAGAATAGGTGGAACATTCTTAACACCGGTGATAATCTCAAATGGTGCCTTCCCCGTAGACGTATGTACTGTGTTGTTGTTGTTAGGGAATAAAGGCCTAAGTGCCTTGTACTTACTAACTTATAAGTTAAAAGACTTATAAGTGAGGGGGCCCAAGTGTGAATGGCCCCCTAGTCACTTACTCATATACTCAAATGTGAAGCCCAAAAGAATACTAGCGTGGCTTTTCCCAAAAATTCAGCGTTCTCTCTCTCTCTCACGTTCTTCTCTGCGTGTGCTTCTTCTGCGCCACTCTCCTCTTCTCCTTCACTCTCATTGCATAGGATAGCAAGTGGGCTCTCTCTCCTGCTCCCCCACACATGGTATCAGAGCTTTAGGGTTTCCAAGAGAGCCATTCTCGCGACACAGATCAGAATTCTGTTCTTGCTCGCTGCGGGAAGGATATTCAACCGTTTTCGATCAACTCTGTCGCGAAGGGATCCTCTCACCGTGTAGAATCGACCTCCGGTGACAGTTTCCCCAAAATTAGGGTTTCAAAAACTGGCGAACAGCAGCCTATTTCTGCTGAAATTGACCAATTTTGGGGTCAATTTGATGCAATTTCATTAGGGCAAGTCTCACAGGTCAATCTTACAGGTGTTTCCACCAACGAGGTTCTGAAAATTCAGCAAAACAGGTGTTTACAGGTCCGATTTTTGCCCTAAAACAGCGAATTTCAGCAAGCAAATGATGTATACACCTTGTGGAAACCTTTGGTAAGGGTTGGACAGTGAATGTACGCCGTTTTGGGGTGATTTTGCGTGAAATTTGCTCGCTGTTTTTCTGTAACAGCAAGCTGTTTTTTGCCCGATAGCGCACATTTGGGCGTGTTTAGGTCGGCAAAACAGGGTTTCAGTGTTTGCAATCACTCATAATGGCTTCTAGCAGTGAAAGTGACAATTTGTTGCACATTCGCAAGCTTGAAGGTGCCCATAACTTTGCTATATGGAAGAAGCAATGTTATAATGTGATGTTGCAGAAGAAACAGGCGAAACCTATTAAGTTACAGGGTGTGAAACCGGTTGATATGGAGGTTGAAGAATGGGAAGAAGTGGACGAGTTAGCTCGCTCCACGATCATGCTTTCAGTGTCTGACAATTTACTCTTCAATGTAGAGAATGAGCAGACAGCATGGGGCATGTGGAAGCGTTTAGACGAGCTGTATGCACAGCAGAGTGCTGCCAGTAAAGTGTATTGGCTTAAGAAGCTTATGGATCTCCGCATGAAGGAGGGCACGCACATGTCAGTGCACCTCAATGAATTCAATTCTATTTTCAGCCAACTGACAGAGCTGAAATTCACGATTGATGAGGAGTTCAAAGCTACTTTTCTGCTATGCACATTGCCCGAGAGTTGGGATGTATTCCGGACAGCTCTTAGTAACTCAAGTGCGTCACTTAAGTATGCAGATGTAGAGAGTTCTCTCTTGATGGAAGAGATGAACAGGAAGAACACCACAGGTGGGTCTTCTAATGCATTGCACTTGAGAGGCAGGTCTCAACAGAGGGAGAAATCTGACAGTAAGGACAGGGCACGCAGCAAATCTCGTAGGAAAGATTTTGTGTGCCATCATTGTGGAAAGAAAGGGCATTATAAACGGGAATGCTATGAGTGGAAGAAAGAGAAGAACAAGGGTGCTGAAACTGATGCAAAGGACAAGGGAAATGCCAAGAAGAGCACTGTGTTGATTGAGGAAATCAATGTTGCTAGTAGTTGTGACAGTGACAACAGCACTGATGTACTCAATGCCTCTTCTGTGGATGCACATACCCTTGCTATGGGTTCTGATGTGGACATGCATACTTGGATTCTTGATTCAGGTGCCTCCTTTCATGTAACACCTCATAGGGATTGGTTTACACAGTACTCAGGTGAGGTGCAGGGCACTGTTTATTTGGGAGATAACTATGCATGTGACATTGCAGGTATTGGCTGTGTCCAGTTTTCCTTTGCTGATGGTATGACTTTTGTTTTGCACAAAGTGCGCCATGTGCCACAACTTAAGAAGAGTTTGATTAGTACAGGGCAGCTAGATGATGCAGGCTATCACACCACTTTTGGTGATAGCAAGTGGAAAATTTGTAAAGGGCCCCGGATTGTAGCCAAGGGTTGTAAATCGGACACTTTGTATCCTTTGCATGTATCTAGTGTGCGTGACCATGTTGTCGCCGTAACCGAGCAGCCAAGTGTTTCTTTGTGGCATGGCCGGTTGGGACACATGAGTAAAAGAGGAATGGAAACTCTGTCTCGTTGTGGTTATTTGCCGTGTTTGAGGTACGCTGATTTTTCTCATTGTGAGCACTGTATTTATGGTAAGCACAGTCAAACACCGCACAAAAGGTCTCTTTCTTTAAAGTCTGACAGGTTAGACTTAGTGCATTCCGATGTATGTGAAATGCCACAGTTGTCCTTAGGGGGAAAGAAATATTTTGTCTCGTTTATCGATGATGCTACACGTAAGGTGTGGGTGTATCCAATACGTGCTAAAAGCGATGTTTTGGATACTTTCAAGAAGTTTCTTGCGTTTGTTGAGAATCAAACTGACAAGAAGCTTAGGTCTTTGCGCTCAGACAATGGGGGGGAGTATGTATCAAAAGCATTTATTGACTTTTGTGCTACTAAAGGTATTAAAAGAGAGCTCACGGCTCCTTTTAATCCCTCTCAGAATGGAGTTGCAGAGAGGTTGAACCGGACTATCCAAGAGAAAGTTCGGAGTATGATGTCACATGCTGCATTACCTCATGGTTTTTGGGCAGAAGCTGTACAAACAGCTATTCACTTGATTAATCGCTCACCTAGCAAGGCTTTGGGTGGAAAGGTGCCTGAGGAGGTGTGGTCTGGCAAGCCACCCTCATATGCACATTTAAGAGTGTTTGGTTGTGAGGCCTATGTTCACATCCGGAGTGAACTGCGCACCAAACTAGAACCAAAGTCTCATAAATGCATTTTCCTAGGATATGGTGAGGATGGTGAAATGGGGTATAGATTATGGGATCCCGCATTACGGAAAATCATACGCAGCAATGATGTCATCTTCAATGAGAATTGCATGCACAAACAGCCCACAAAGGTCGAGGAATTGCGCCGGGTTGTTTTTCGTGAAGATGTCACATATGGACAGCCAAGAAGGCCCAATGTTCAGCAGCCTTTACATGTTGAAAATGCTGCTGAAAATCAGCCATTAGCTGCTGAAAATCAGCCCCAACAAGTTGCCATTGATGCACCACAGGTAGGGGAACAGGTTGATGCTCCTAGACCGCCCGTTGTTGCGATGCAACCGGCTGAACAGCCTGCTGTTTTTGATGGTTTACAGGCTGAAAATCCAC
The DNA here is from genome assembly GCF_014529385.1 of Adiantum capillus-veneris. NCBI lineage: Eukaryota > Viridiplantae > Streptophyta > Polypodiopsida > Polypodiales > Pteridaceae > Adiantum > Adiantum capillus-veneris. Next base: position 71,711,079 of record NC_140953.1, on the reverse strand, counting down.
CTGTTATGGATCATTGGGTGCGTAGGTCTACTCGGGTGACAAGGCCCCCCGATAGATATGAACCGTCTTTGGACTATGTCATGCTTACTGATTGTGGTGAGCCGTCTTGCTATAAAGAGGCTATGCAACGGGAAGACAGTAAGAAATGGTTCAAAGCAATGGTTTCGGAAATGCAGTCTTTGGAGAAAAACCATACATGGGACTTGGTTGATTTGCCTAAAGGGCATAAGGCTCTGCCATGTAAATGGGTTTACAAGACCAAGGTCACATCTGATGCTTCTTCTAAGTACAAGGCACGTTTGGTTGCTAAAGGGTACAAGCAAAAGCATGGTGTGGATTTTGATGAAATTTTTTCTCCTGTTGTAAAGCTTGCCACATTACGTCTTGTTTTAGGTCTGGTTGCTTCTGAAGATATGGAGTTAAAGCAAATGGATGTCAAAACAACGTTTTTGCATGGCGATTTGCTTGAGATGATCTATATGATGCAGCCAGAAGGTTTTGTGTCAAAGGGGCAAGAGAAGAAAGTATGTAGACTCTTGAAGAGCTTGTATGGTTTGAAACAGTCTCCCCGTGCATGGTATCACAAGTTTGATACATTCATGAGGTCTCAAGGATACAAAAGAAGTAATTCTGATCACTGTTTGTATATCAAAACGGCAAGTGATGGATCTCTTCTATTGCTGATTTTGTATGTTGATGACATGCTTATTGCGGGTAAAAATGTCACGGAGTTGGATGCATTACAGCAAAGCTTAAAGAATCGCTTTGACATGAAGGATCTTGGTGATGCTAATCATATTTTGGGCATGCGTATCTCTCGAGATAGAACCAACAGGCGTCTGTATCTATCTCAACGAGATTATGTTAATAAGGTGCTACATCGTTTTCATATGGATGGGGGAAAGGCACTTGGTACTCCGCTGCCTCCATATGTAAAACTGACTGCACATGACTGCCCAAACACAGATGATATGCGGGCTGAAATGGCCAAGATTCCTTATGCATCAGCCGTTGGCAGTTTGATGTATGCTATGGTTGCTACACGTCCGGACATTGCATTTGCGGTGGGAGTGGTAAGCAGGTACATGAGCAATCCTGGCAAAAAGCATTGGGAAGCAGTGAAGTGTATCTTGAGATACTTGAAAGGCACTAAAGACTTGTGCATTTGTTTTGGGAAGAGTGAGACATCTGTGCATGGCTTTACAGATGCAGATTTTGCTGGACATCCAGATTGCAGGAAGTCTACCTCTGGATATGTGTTTACATTCACAGGAGGTGCAGTTTCTTGGATTTCTAGAGTGCAAAAATGTGTTGCTTTGTCTACCACTGAGGCTGAGTATGTGGCTGCCACTGAGGCATGCAAAGAAGCTTTGTGGCTCATGCGTTTGGTAGAAGAACTTGGCATTAAGTCACCGGTTCCTGTGCTACACTGTGATAGTCAGAGTGCTATTATGCTTGCAAGGAACCCTGTTTTTCATGCCAAGACAAAGCACATAGAGGTGAAGTATCATTTCATCAGAAGTGTGCTTGATGACAAGAGCATTACACTTGTCAAGGTGCACACAGATGACAATCCTGCAGATCTTTTGACCAAGAGTCTTCCAGCAGAACGGTTTGCATATTGCCGACAGATGATGGGTGTTGGATGAGTAAGTGCATGATCAGCTGATGTATCATAGTTAGTTGATTCTTTGATCTCCCAAGGTACATTGCCTTTAGGTGGGAGGTTGTTAGGGAATAAAGGCCTAAGTGCCTTGTACTTACTAACTTATAAGTTAAAAGACTTATAAGTGAGGGGGCCCAAGTGTGAATGGCCCCCTAGTCACTTACTCATATACTCAAATGTGAAGCCCAAAAGAATACTAGCGTGGCTTTTCCCAAAAATTCAGCGTTCTCTCTCTCTCTCACGTTCTTCTCTGCGTGTGCTTCTTCTGCGCCACTCTCCTCTTCTCCTTCACTCTCATTGCATAGGATAGCAAGTGGGCTCTCTCTCCTGCTCCCCCACAGTTGTAGGCAAACTTCACCAATGGCAAATACTTCTCCCACTTTTTGATAAGAGATGTATGACTTTAACATGTCTAAAACCATTGAATTCGCTATCTCTGATTGCCCGTTAGTCTGTGGGTGGGTGGAAAGAAGACAAGAATTGTAGCTGTGTATCAATATTCTCCCATATTGCCCTCGAAAATAAACTTGTAGAACGGAGATCTCTATTTGAAACTATAAACTCAGGCGTACCATGTAGTCGAAAAATCTAACAGCTTAGCCAAATGATCGGGCTTAACTGTCTGCTTGACTTCAAATGGTTTTTGCAAGTTTGGCAAACCCAGCATTCGATCAATTGTCAACTTTTCTCTGAGGTTCTACTGCAATCTCAGATAGTACCCATGTGAAAGGAACCCCTTTTTGCATCTAAACATGTAAAGGAGAAGCAATCTCCGCAAATTTTTGAATGAATCGCCAATAGTAAGTACACAAACCAAAAAAGCTTCGAACTTCGTGAACATTCTTCAAATCTGGCCAATCTCGAATGGTCTCAACTGTCAGGTGCAGCGGAAGGTCAAATTCCGGAAGCCAAAACCTCACATGGCCATTCCTTTGGAGCGTCCACAGGAGGCACATCAAGTTTCAAAGGACCTGTCAAGTTGCTGCCACAAGCGTCGATTTCAAAGGAGCAATTTAAAAGGAGAAACACCTGAGATCATTGTTCCAGTCAAAGTCACCAAGTCGAAGCGTTTTCGAATGCTTTCCATTCAGTGGCAATAAGAAGGAAGCAAAGCAACATTTCCTCAAATTCAAGGATCGAGGGACACATAAAGATGCTTTGGGTGGACAAAGCCTTTTTCATCCACTATCCAGATTTGCTAGCCTCATACAAGGAGGCCATGCAGATCGGTACCCGTACCTCACCTTAAGTAGGAGGGGATGTCACGTGCACATAGGGATGTCTAGAATCCTAGGAGGATTAGTACCGGCAATTTTGTGAGCCCGTTCACAAGACCTGCATGTCTGGACAAGTCCATTAGATTAGATTTTCCAGTTTTGGAACCCTCTTGCATAAATGGTTTGTATACGCGTTTTGACAGATGTTTTTACACTACAGTGGGCATCTGGCATGACCATTGACGAGCATGTAGTTCTAAGAGGAATCCAACAAGCCATTCCCCGCACCGATCGGATTCCTAGGTGGGCGGATGTGCGACAATTTCACCCAAATCTGGACCCTTGGACCTGTTTTTAAAATAAATCATTTCATGATTTATTTGTTGGAAAAGCTGGTGGACAGTTGCCCTACCCAGGCCTTAATAATTACTTAAGGCCCATCCCTCACATATAAAGGGAGCAATAGCTCTCACTGGAGAGAAGTTGCAGAGAAGCAGTAGCGCTAGCAAGGGAGCAAGGCCAGCCAACATTTTTGATCCAAATCAGCCTAGCGTTTTCAGCTTGCAGCAGAATTGGCGTTTTGGGCAGAACAGGCAGTGTTTCAGATTTCAGCCTTAGCGCCAGGTTCAGCCAGCAGATCAGCCACAGCGTTTTCAGATTGCAGCCCTTCTCCTTGCTGGGAAACCGCTCGGATCAGCCTACGTGTGTGTCCCATTGCGGTCCGGTACTTTGGTAGCCCATCGAGCCTCACCTCGGCCATTCCCTCGCCGGCATCGAGTGCTCACATCATCGCCATCATCGAGATCTGTATTTTCAGCCCTGCTTTACACGAGAGATCTGCTCTGTTTTTCGTCGCACATCTATGTTTTTGCAGCCAGCATTCAGCCCTTTATTCCTCTCACATCGGGAGCGCAAATCAGCCCCAGATCTACCCGTGGTGTCCATACGCAATCCCACATCGAGAAGGATCCAAGGTGCATCAAATCAGCCCCGGAGGTACCCCTTTCGGAGGAGTTACCGCGGCGACAATCATCCCTTGAGTCAGTAGAGTCTGCATTGAGGTATTGCATTGTGTATACATTCCAATTACGCAATCTAAAGCAAATACCACATCCGCAACGGTGTCGGCGGCCCTTGAGAGGGTTGGTTGGGACACCATCGGGTGTCGCTCCTCTTTTCTCTCCCTCTCCCTCTACACATCTCTATTGCATTCTCTCAACCCCTCTCTTCAGGGGTAAGTAAAAAGAACAACATTCAAGCACAAAGCATTCACTAACGCAAGGAAAGAAGGAAAGGATTTTGTGGAAGTCTAAACTAGATCTTTCGAGTGCCCTGAAAACCACACAAAACTGAAATGAGTTTGATTTCTTACGAACAAAGAGAACCGGTAAACCAAAAGACCATACCTTGGGAGGGCGAAGCCTCCGAAATGAGAAATCACATGATTTTGGCTTCTCTTTGTCCAATTGAGAAAAAACTTTACCTACGTGTTCCTGGACATGCAATTGGTTGGAGACAATGTTCATAGGTCGATGGGGAGGGTGTGTTAGGGGAATGGTGATCCAGGGAAAACACGGAATTGACCTTAACAAAATCTTCACTATACCTGTCGGAATACCCAAGTTCCTTGATGTGGGGTTGACATAGATGACCGCCGCTTGGGCTCCTCTACATAGCTCTCTGTTTGCCTTGACGTGAGAGATGAGAGGAAAGAGAGAATACCGCTCTCGCCTCGAATGAGGACGGTCTGCGACACATTATCTTTGATGAGAAACGTGAGCTTCTCCTAATTGATGAACTTGACATCATCACATTCTTGAAAAATGGAGCGTCCATGCCTTCAGAGAACCCCTGCACGGGGAGGGTGGGGATGGGAGAAGTCTGAAGACGTGCACGTTTCACAAGAGATTCACTAATGACATCACGAGAATTTCCCAAATTAAACAACACAATGACCCTTTGACCATGAACATGTCCATAACATTTCATGAGTTCATCATCTTCAAAAATCCCCTCCTGCTTAGCTTCTTGCTCTACCACACTCGTAGCATTCACTTGAGAGGTAGCATCATAAGTTGACGCAGTAGAGGTTTCCTTGCTAGATTCTTTCTTAGGACATTCCCTTTTCATGTGACCTACTACGTGACAATGAAAACACCTATGTTCCTTTGCATACAATGCTTGTTCTTCCTCACTTAATTGACCACCTAAAACTCCTCGAGCAATCTTTTCAACAGGTGTGAGTTGAGGTTTATGAGAATTTTCCTTTACCCTTATCCTTAGATTTATCGGCCTTAGATTGAGATTGAGATGGAGAATTAGATTGAGAAGAAGAATTGAGAGAGTTCTTTTTATGGTTACCATTTCCATTAGAATCCTTGTCCTTAGACGAGTCATGAGAGGAAGAGTTACCATTACCCGAGGCTGTCTTGAGCTTACCTTTGTTGTGCTTCATCTCTTGGAGTTGAGCCAAGCGTATAGCATCTGCAATGTCTGTGGATCACCGGCTTCCACATCAAACTTGATCGTGTGGTTCAATCCAAAGAGAAAGGCCTCTAACCTTTCCTTATCCGATTTCCACAATTGTCCACCTAGCTGCGATGCACGGTTAGCATACGACATCACAGGTTTACCTTGTTGAGACAGCCCGAGATTCCTCTTTCAATCGCTTCAGGTATTGTGGAGGTAAGAAGCGAGTCTTTAGATCGAGAGGGGGAACGAGGAGAGACTCGGAATGGACAGCCATGTGGGCTTCTTGCTTCTTTTCCATCCATTCATCCTTCCAAGTGATGACATCACCGGTGAGATGCATGGAAGCCAAGAGAACCTCATTATTATCAGACTTTTTCACATCCGCAAAATAGGATGTAAATTGATGCAACCAAGAGTAAATGACAATAGCATCCATCTTACTGTCATACTTACTAAACGTGATCTGTGAGCCGATGCCCTTCCAGGCGGGTATGACATTTCCTAGGGGGAAACGGTCAGGTTACAAGGGCAGTTTAGCGTGGTGAGCGATAAGTTACCTGGAGAAGGAAACTTCGAAGGAAAGACCGCAGCAAGTCCCGCAGTACTTGGGCCTTTGAACAAAGGTACTTGGTCATTGTCACTCCCATAACTAGTTAGCTAGATGGGTCTCTCAAGGGCACTGTCCTAAGAGTGTAGATAATCCTGGCCTTTTGGCGAAGCAAAGCCTCACGTAGTCCAGAGGAAACTAGTGACAAAAGCGTCTGCCCTAGGAGCTTGGGTGCATAGTCTTGGTCGTTCTTCTTGTGCACTTTTTTGGTGTATGAGGGGAACGGCTGGGAGTGCCCAACCCGACTCTTAAAACAAAACAAAAACTAAACGTGAGCTTCTCGAGAATTGGATCATTGGTCGTCTGTGTAGCAATTGTCGCCTCCGCAATGGTCTTGGCAAGCTTTTCATAATCGGGCTCCGAAGAAGAGGTATGGGATCGCATTGCCAAAGATGTGATGAGATCACGCATGGTCGCCCTTTCTTGCCTACGCGCCTTGGCCTCAGCTGCCAAGCGACGTTCTCGTTCCGTCGCTTCCTCGCGCTCCCGTCTACGAGCCTCGGCTTCGGCTGCCAATTAGCGCTCCTCACGCTCCGCCGCTTCCACCCACTCTATTTGACGTGTCTCTTCTTGCCACATCATCACACTCTCACAATCGGTTGGTAGTTAATGGAAAGAAGAGCGAGTTTTTCTTAACAGAGATCCACTTTTTGGGACACATCGTCTCTGTGGAGGATGTCAAAATGGATCTCGTCGAGGTTGATGTCACGTGCACATGGCTCTGTGTGCCACATAGACATGCTTTATCGGCTTCCATAGCCAGTTTTCCCCTTCTTCCTAGATAGGGATGTCTAGAATCATAGGAGGATTAGTACCGGCAATTTTGTGAGCATGTTCACAAAACTTGCATGTCCGAACAAGTCCATTAGATTAGATTTTCCAGTTTTGGAACCCTCTTGCATAAATGGTTTGTTTACGCCTTTTGACATATATTTTTACACTACGGTGGGCATCTGGCATGACGAGCATGTAGCTCTAGGTTAGAGGAATCCAACGAGCCATTCCCTGCGTCGATCGGATTCCCAGGTGGGCGGATGTGTGACAGTTTCACCCAAATCTGGACCCTTGGACCTATTTTTAAAATAAATAAAAAATGATTTATTTGTTGGAAAAGCTGGCGGATAGTTGCCCTACCTAGGCCTTAATAATTACTTAAGGTGCATCCCTCACCTATAAAGGGAGCGAGTGAGCTCTCACTGGAGAGATGTTGCAGAGAAGCAGTAGCGCTAGCAAGGGAGCAAGGCCAGCCAACGTTTTTGATCCAAATCAGCCTAGCGTTTTCAGCTTGCAGCAGATTTGGCGTTATGGGCAGATCAGGCAGCGTTTTCAGATTTCAAACCTAGCGCCAGGTTCAGCCAGCAGATCAGCCACAGCGTTTTCAGATTTCAGCACTTCTCCTCGCCGGGAAACGGCTCGGATCAGCCTATGCATGTATCCCGTTGCGATCCACTACTTCAGCAGCCCATCGAGCCTCACCTCGGCCATTCCTTCGCTGGCATCGAGTGCTCACATTGCTGCCCATCATCGCCGTCATCGAGATCTGCGTTTTCAGCCGTGCTTTACGCGAGAGATCTGCTCCGCTTTTCGCCGCAGATCTGCGTTTTTGCAGCTAGCATTCAGCCCTTTATTCCTCTCACATCGGAAGCGCAAATCAGCCCCAGATCTACCCTTGGTGGTCATCCGTCATTCACACATCGAGGTGGATACAAGGCGCATCAAATCAGCCCCGGAGGTGCCCCTTTTGGAGGAGTTACCGCGGCGATAGTCATCCCTTGAGTCAATGGAGTCTACATTGAGATATTGCATTGTGTATACATTCCATTTACGCAATCTAAAGCAAATACCACATCGGCAACGGTGTGAAGGACCCTTGAGAGGGTTGGTAGGGACCCCATCGGGTGTCGCTCCTCTCTTTTCTCTCTCTCTCTCCCTCCACATCTCTATCGCATTCTCTCAACCCCTCTCTTCAGGGGAAAGTAAAAAGAACAATCATTCAAGCACAAAGCATTCACTAACGCAAGGAAAGAAGGAAAGGATTTTGTGGAAGTGTAAAACTAGATCCTCTCCATTTCAATTCCGCTGCACATGACATTGGTATAAGAGCTTTGAAGATTTTGCACTAACCTGCTAATCCACAAAAAGTTCTTTTCTCTCTTGTGTTTTTGGTTGTGTTGGCAGCCCTTCAGTGTATACTCCTCCCACTCTTGGAACAGTAGGCCTGCCATTGCGCGTAGAGTTGTGCGCCTTGAGCGTCGGAAAATCACAACCAATTGTATACCGGGTGTTGCATGCAGGGTGTGCCGACGAGGGGGTAGATAGTCTCTCGAAGATTAGTTTGCAACCTTCCTTGAACCAAGAGGAGAAATTCTTGCATGGTCAAAACTCATAGCGGTATGGAGACCTCCACCAATCAAGAAGGCGTGTGCGGAAGCGTGAGAGAGGAGAGAGAGAGAGAGAGAGGCATGAGACACAAACGCCAGAAATGGTGAAGAGGGGGCGATCAGGCCCCCATGACTACCATGAGCAGAAGACCCTGTCTATACAATCAGACGTGTGATCTCTATGACATGAGAGATGTGGAAGTGGGTACCCCCCTGGCCCTATAAATAGGTACCCAAGGGGAGGTAGGGCAAAGCCTGGAAAAATCCCCACGGCCCAACAAGAAAATGATGTATGGAAATATATGTGGGCGTCGGACAAAAGTGGGCGGGCGGCCCCAAACTCGGGTGGCCAGACCATGTACAACCTAGACTATGGGTGGCCAACGGGGACGAGGGTCGGAACGGCAAAAGAAAACAGAGTTTTTTTTGGCATTTTTTGACCTACACACATGCCACACACATAGAGCATCACTTTGACCACAAATTTACACTAAAGACCAAAGAGCATGAGTCATATAAACGCAAATATGCTAATAAAACAACGATGGATACAAAATGAAAAGTGCATGCCACAAGGGCTGAAAAAGGACAAGCCTCAAGGATAACAAAAAGTACAAAGGGCTAGTAGAGGAGTAGACTCTAGACTCTAGAGTGGTCAATGATCATAAAACTTCGGAAGTGCTCGCTTGCTAAATCTCCACATCATCGTCGTAGTCGAGGTCGTCAACGACATATGAGGCCTCGCGAGGCTCGCAGTCCTCCTCTAGCTCCTCCAAAAGTGTCTCGGCCATAGATGGATTCTCTTGTGCCAGCTCCCACTCAATGAAGGGATCTGCGTTGTGTGACGCTCTTGGAAAGCATGTGCAAGTTAGCGCTCACAAACACCAAATCATTGGCCCTCTGGACCCCAAGGCGATTCCTCTTCTTAGAGGCAATGTGGCTGTACACACTCCATAGTTGCTCCAAGCAACTAGTGGTACATGCTTGGCTAAGGACACGAACAGCCAAGCGCTGCAAATGTGGGCCATCTCTGAAACCGGCCTGTTCAATCCAAAAAGGGCGGTAGACTTTACTTTAAACCTTGATTTAGCTTTCACCCATTATTAGTCGTCTATTTTACCTATACTTTCAAGACACAACAAAGGGGAGAGGGATACAGGCTGCTAGATTGCACCTGTAGGAGTAGACCGACACCAGATTGGCCCCTAACTTAGACGCCCCTTTCGGTATTTCTTTATTGTTCAAAAGAGGGAATAAATGCTGTGGATCCCTACAAGCTGCCCCGCACAAACTCGGCTGAATTTCCACTGTTCCAGCCCGATTTCGGCAGCATAACTGTACTAGAACCCTTCACAATCAGTATTCCCACGCATTGACCGACTTTCCCGACACATACGAGCACTTTGCAAAACCTGGCGAGAATCTGCAGCACGCTGAATTCTCTGTTTTCAGCCCTGAAAATGCGCCAGATCACCTGTACAGCGGTCCCCTTGCGTCCCCGAACCTCCTGGGGGTATTAGGGTCCGTTTAGGGCCAAAACCCTAAACCTGCAAAAATACACAGCAGGCTGTAATTCACTGTTTCGGGCTCCGTTTCGCGTGCCGGTCGCATCCGTATCAAGTCCTCGAGCTCCCGCACTTGTAGGGCTACTTGCCCTTTGAATCAGACGAGATTTCTGGCGTGAAACCTCTCCGAATTCACCTGTACCTGCGGGGGGATTAGCCGCTAGCTAATCCAGTACCTGTGCAAGAGGCTCTTGCCTCGGCAATCGCGCATGAACCCACACAACTGTACATCGGTCAAATGAAAAGCCCACTAGAGGGGCATAACATATTGCCAAAGGGGAGAGAGAGGGCAGTGCGTAGCGTGCAGGGCATCACTCCTGGCACCGCACTGTGCATAAGAGGGAAAGCAAGCACTCCATAGCTCTTAACCTGTGACCAAATCTGAAAATGAGGCTCTCCCCCTCCTAAATTCAGCGCCACTTCTTGTTGCATGAGGCAAGTGCACCAGAATGTGCCACTTGGCACATTTACAAGCATTTTCCCGTTTCGGGGTTGCCGCCTAAAAATATCCCAACCAGTTGCCCAGTTGACTTCACGGTAGAGTAAGAAATTGTTCCCTTTGTCATTCCGGAGGTAATGACGTCAACACATTTTCAGGTCCCAAAATAGCAGTTCCCTAAATTTTAGGAGATACTGCCATTGTATCTTTCTAGGTCATCCGACCCTCTTTGTACACTGCGGCCACATCCAGAACTGAAATGTAGCCTCTGTAGCAAAGGATTCCACTTTGGCTAGTCAATGACCCCACTTGGCTAACCATAGTCCTTGTCCAACCTTAGTGCTCTCTTGCCCTCAGGCCTGGACTCCCTCTGGACAGTTCCACACTAGCTATGCAATGCAGGGCAGTTAGATTTCCCGAGGGGTGTTTCCAAAAAGTGAAAGTAAATAGATTATAAGAAAGAACAACAAAAAGGATAAATAGTAGTCACACGCTGGTGACAATCTCCTCCATAGTCCTCTCACCACAAAACCGAGCCAATCTTGCTGCGATCAACCTGTGCATCTACACATCCATAGGAGCCCTTCTTTTGCATGTAGTTGAGTAGCTCATTGCGCCTAATGTCATTGCTAGGCTCAAGGCGCTCCAATGCAAGCCGCCATCCTTTGCTCACCTCCTTGTCAGTCTCTTGACGCCTTCCATGAAACTCGAAGTCAAGCACATAAGCTGCCGCATGAAGTGGAGAGTAGTATCCATTCCACCTGGACTCGCACAAGCCACGAATCTCCGCATACTGAATAGGGTCGGACACAAGCTTCTCAAGTGTCTCTATCATCCGATCCATGGCTCGTAGAATTTGCCGATGCATGGCTGCAAGCTATCCACAACTCGAAGTAGGTGTAGAATAGGCTTAACCATGGCGTCAAGAGTCTTCACTTCCTCCCACCAAGTGGCGTTGTTGGCCCATTCTTGGCATTTCAACCCTGTTGCTGATGTAGACTCCGGCTTGGCATGGAACTCATCACTGAGAAAGAGGCCTATCCACACAAAAAAGTATGGAGACCTATCCACACAAAAACAGCATGTTGTGTTAGTATGGAGAGTCGAGACCCCATAATGAAATACAAAATGGGAGATTGCAATGTGCATATGCCATAAGTCACAATGGAAACTCACTGCGAAGCATGGAAGGCAATGTGGTCGTGGAAGAAGAATCGGGCAACCGACCTATCCACCTCTTCCTTCAATTTAGCATTCCAATTTTCGTTGAGGGTGCTTTGGCGATGCGCAATGGAAGCCCCCGATGTGGATGCATTTGTCTTGAACGCTTGAGAGGTGGAGCCAAGGTTTTCTTGCCTTTGCTCTCACGGTGTCACCGTGGTGGAGGGATCAACGGCAACAAAACTGCCTTTCTTGGCTCCACGAGCTTCTCAAGAAGCTCCAAGCTCTTCTCGGGAGTAATGCGTGAGCAAAACTTCACCTCGTGACTCGGTTCATGAAGAAGATGGGCTCGCACTTTGTTTGCACCACCCTTTCTCTTGTACAGGCATAGCTTGCATGTCCATGGTCTTGCACTTTCACCTTGACCACGCGCGGTAGAGTCGACTTCATCCTACCACGACCATGTTTGCACCGCGGGCCTCCTTCGAGAAGAGCCGGCTTGAGAAGTGGAGCTAGCTTGAGATGACATGATGGTGGAGAGAGAGTAGAGGAGAGCTTGAAAGTTGAGAGGGTAGAGGAGGGGGAGAGTGCCAAGTGGGTAGAGAGGAGACTCAAGGGTAGAGCTCCGAGCCTCGAGGAGAGGATAGACCGTAGAGGTAAAGCGTCGAAGGTAGAGAGGAGAGGCTTGAGCAATGAGAACTTGAGACTGTTGAGGTGGAGAGCTTGAGATATATGTCAAAGTGACCCAAAGGGTGGCTTTTATAGCCATTGGGTTGCTTCAAACTTTCAACATCCGAAAAAAGAGCTGTTGGGCTGCCAACTGGCCGTTTGAAACGGTCCTACATTCAAATTAAAAAAAAAGGACCGTTGATCGGTCGGCCATCCCCGTCCGTCTGCATGTGTTCCCGCCTGGAATCTCCCCACTTGTTCGTTCCCTACCGTCTCAGCCCATCCCCGCCCCGGTTTCGGCCGCCCCTGCCCCTAGGCCCCGTCCTCTGTGACTATGTTCTTAAAGCCAGAAAAAGTATCAAACTTCATTGCTTGCCTACCCTCCTTGAAATCCTTGGGCTTCTTGCCCTTATCCTCGAGGAAATCATACTAGTTGACTCTGTAAATATATTTCCTCTTGGTTGAAAACATTGGCTCATTAGAATCTGAACTATCTGAGGAGGAAGAATCCTCGTCCAAACCGTCAAAATACTTCCGAGATCTTCTGTGGGATCGGCTCTTCTTTCTCTTTTTCTTGCCTTTGCTATGGTTCTGAGTCTTTCTCATCTTTCTACTCTTTCTATCCTCGTCACTGTACGCAGAAGAAGAAGAACTATCCGAGCTGTCAGAAGAGGATGAGGATGATCTTGAAACACCCTCGAATCTAACTCGCTTCTTTGCCTTCCCGGCATTCTCAAAAGTAGATCTCCGACCCAAGTAGCCTTGATAGTCGACTGCTCGACTCTGTTTCCACGGCTGTTTCTTGGTCTTCATGAGTCTGCTGACTCGCCGCTCAATTGCTTCTTCGAATTTATCCTTTGAGCACACCTTCTCAGCGGGAGTCTTTGGTGTAATTGTCTTCTTCAAAGCTGACTTCAGAGGTGAACGGATGGCGGTACGCCATCAGGAATGCATCTCGTCAAGTGGGTGCTTGATAAAAAATTTCGCATATTGAGGGTATTGAAGCATCTGCTGGGCACAAGCATCAACCTGCTGTTGACGTTGCATCTCCATTTGTTCGTACTCGATCGGTGGAGGCGGGCCGTATTCTTCCAAATCTTTAGAAGATGGGACGATGTTCGTTTGAATCTTCATTATTCTCTCCTAAACTAGAGTGGTCGGGTGCCACAGTTTCCTCGTGCCGAGATTTGTCGACTGAATCCATGTGTGTTGCGAGTATAGGGATCGGATCCTTCGTAGAAGAAGGATCGATTGAGCTCTGATACCATTGTAATCGACTTGGACACTCAAGCCGAGGATCTACCACAACACGTGCGAGAAAACTGAAAGAATTGAACAAAATTGAGAGAGAGACGACACAGCACGGTGAAGTTCCGCGTCTAGAGAGACCGGCCCCAAAGACTGGTGTCCCTTTCGGTATTTCTTTATTATCAATGCTTCACAAAAGTACAATGTCCGAGGGTCCTCTTCTTAGCAACGCTTCCAAGCTCGTATACCTGAAACTGAGGCCGTGGCAATGAATTTATAGGCCGTGGGCCTTCCAAAAGCAGTGTATGAAAAACTTCATGTCTAAAAGCATCTTGGCCCAAAAGCTAGCGCTAGAAGCTGTTGCCACGCTAGTTGCGTGATTCGCGGGTGTTTGTACAACTGCCACATCATCAATCTTTTACGCAAATTTTAATCCTTGTCTCCCTTAGGCCCCATCGGATAGGGTCCCATAAGTTGGTAGGAACTGAACTTTTAAAAATAGGCTACTCCGCAAGACTTGAAAGTTGGTAAAACTTCTTCTGTAGTATCTTTCCCCAGGGACTTGACCCCTCTGTCCGGAGTCAATCCTTCAGGTCATGCCACGTCATCACTTTGTGATATCAGTCACATCACTGTTAAAAGAGAAATAAAGAAGTGTCTTTCTGCTTGCTTGATTTTTGTCAAAGAGAGACAAGGATGAGTGGTGAAAATGTTTTGTGGAAATTGGATAAAGATCGCCTAACTTTTCTTAATTAGTATCAGGATTGCTTTACTGACACTCTCCTAGATGAATTACTTCCTGAAAGATCGGAAGATCATTGTATTAATCTAATTTTGGGCATGGCATGCCCAAAACGATCATCTGTGATAGCGACCCACGAATGGCTGGGAATTCCTCGCGAGCACTTTTTACGAACCTAGGAACTAATTAGCTTATCATCCTCAGACAGATAGACAAAGAGAAATCGCTAATTCTACAGTCCTAGACAAGATAATCAACGAGCATGGAGTATCTACCTCTCGCAAAATTTGGCTATAATAACACTGTACATTCCTATAGAGAAAAAAAAGCTCCTTTCGAGGTTATTTATGGCAAACCACACCTTCCCCCAATCCTTCTCACCAAAGATAAGATATTCGCAGTCAATGAATTCGTTCGAGACCTAGATACCGCTTCCACTCAAGTGAAACGTGCTATCCTTACATCTCAAGAAAAGCATAAGAAAGCAGCAGATAAACATTGTCGTGATCTCAAGCTAGTTGAAGGAAAACTTGTTCTTCTCAAGTTTGACAAAGCCAGACTTAAGAAACAAATGAAACTTGTAAAACTTCCCAACATATATTATGGCCCGTTTAAGATTACAAAAGAGATAAACGAAGTCGCATATACATTGGATCTTCCACAGATGTGGAAAATCCATTATGCCTCTCACATAAGCCGTTTACGACCCTTCGTTGGCGAACCTCATGCAGAATCAGTTACAGAAGACCCCCCTAAGGAAGAAATACTTCTTCCAGAACAGATTGTACACCGTTAGGAGCACCGGCTAAAGTCTAGAAGGACTCATTGTAAGTATTTAGTAAAATTCAAGAATTACTCCCCTCTAGATGCTCAGTGGATGACAGAATCAGAATTGAACGATTTTCCAGACATCATTCTATTTTTCTATGGCCATGCATGGGGTTATGTACACCCCACGAGGTAGGCTTCTTTTAGCATCTTTGGGGATTTGTTTACATAACAGTAATACAAAGACGGCATTTTGAGAGAGAGAGAGAGAGAGAGAGAGAGAGAGAGAGAGAGAGAGAGAGAGAGAGAGAGAGAGAGAGAGAGAGAGAGAGAGAGAGAGAGAAATGAAATGTTATATTAACGTCTTCAAAAGGCCAGAATGACCTATGAGACCAAACTGATACAAAAGTGGTGAATTTGTTACAATGTCTGGGTACCTTACGACTAAAGTACTAAGTGTGAAAAGTGTGAAAGTGTGAAATTAAATGTGAAAAACTAAATACAAAGTATAAATAAACTTCTTAGGAGCATTCTGGGTGTCTGTCTATAATGCTTCTAATCCTTTGTTGTAGTCTCCTGCGGTGAAGTGTGCTTCTGCATCTCGGTCGTGGTCGTCTCGATTTCCTAAGCTCAATCGCCCTGTCAATGAGGGGGCCTTTTTGGTATGAATGTGGGTACTCCTTTGTGCTGGCTGTTGGCCTCTTGCTTCTCCTTCCACTCCTGCTTCTCTCGATCCGAAGAAATCTGTGATCTGCCTCTGAGGCTGTAGTGCTCTTTGTCTTCTCATTAGATTATCCCTGTGCCGATGTAGTTCCAATAAGTACAAGCCTAAGCATCTTTGATCTTGGTATTGCATGACTCTATCTAGAGGTCCAAAGCCTTCTTTAAATAGGCAATGGAAACGCCCACGTATCTCATAGTACGGTGCAGTGGCATATGTAGTGTAATTCTGTCTTCGGCTCCATTCCGCATAACTTGCAAATTCTGCTCTCAGGTGGGATTCCCCTAAATCTGCCAAATTCAATTTCCAAATGGTGTGAGGATGTACGAATCTGACCAATAGCACTTCTTAAACCATGAGACAGGTGGGTATCCATGTAGCTCGGGCGAATCACAAATCCATCTTCAGATAACTGTAGGAAGTTTTCTTTGTAGTCAGCCATCTTCGTGCCCAATTCTTGTGTAGGGTCTACCCATGTCCTCTTAGTATCCAACTGTATAAGATCCTGACGGATGATTTTATTAATCTCCGTTCGTGTAATTGCCAGTGATGGAGCCTCAAGAGAGTATTGGAAGGGGGGTAATCTTTCCATACTGAACTCGTGTCTCTGAAACCACGAGGACAGTTGCGCATACCATCATGATGTATCCCTTTTCATTGCTAATTGTCGAGAGGATTCGAGGGCCAGTCTAGTATATCGGCAATTATTTGTATCCCACAAACCATGTATAAAGGACACTGATCTGGTAAGAGCTTCAATTTCTATCGGAGGGTAGCTAGTTCCGCTCGGGTAATCGCGTGTGGTACGGAGGCCTTGGCTCTAATCATTCGGGAAATCATAGATACCAAAGGTCTCTCCATTGACTTCCAATTATCCTGATCCACTGATGGTCCCCAAATCTGGACCCCATAAAGCATAGCCGAAGCCACCACAATATGAAAGAGCCAAAGTTTTGTTCGTGGTTCCTGAAACTGCACTTGTGAACACATCCTCTCCAACCCTCCCAAGGCCGCAGAGGCTCTGGATAATCTAGCATCCGCTGCTTTCTTAAGAGTAAACTTCGGTCTTGCAAATACCACACCAAGGTATGTGTATGCATCTGTGTACTCTACTGTATCCTGGCCATATGCATATGTAGGTGCCGATCTCCTAACCCACTGCGGCGTGGTGTTAAACACCATAACTTTGGTTTTACCCAAGTTTACCGACAGTCCACTGTCCTCCGCGAATTTATGTAATGCATCTAGCTGCCTCTGCATTCCATCTGGTGGTTTTGCTATCAATACAATATCATCTGCATACAACAACAAAGGGATCCATGACCCTGCAAGTTGAGCACCTGTGTCACCCTCTCTATCAATGTAATCTGATACCTCATTTATGTACATACCAAATGAAGTAGGGGACAGTGGGCATCCCTGCTTTACTCCAACGGTGGAATGAACAATGTCGGAATCCCCTTCTGGAGTACGTACATAACCAATTACTGACCCGTAGAAGGCCATGATCCCCCAAATAATCTCTTTGGGGACCCCTGACTCTTGCATCTTGCGCATCAATCTGGCCCTTGGTACTGTATCAAAAGCTTTCCGAAAATCCACAAAGCAACAATACATCCTTCTCCCACTTGCTCTTCCTTCCTCAATAATGGCTCTGAGCGTAAGAATATGATCTAAAGTGGAATAACCCCTCCTGAATCCAGCTTGTCCTGTTGCCCTTATGCCCTCATTCTCTGCCCATCTACTCAATTTTTGTTCAAGAATGGATGCGTACAGTCGGGTCAATGTGTGACCTACCATAATGGTACGGTAGTTCCCGGGTATCATAGGATCCCCTGACTTGAAAATAGGTACGATAGTAGATAATTTCCAAGATTGAGGTAATCCTTCACACATGACCCGATTAAACAGACGAGCAAGGACTTCTGAAAGTAGATCCTTGGCATGGATCAGATGTTCTGCTACTAAACCATCATGATCATATGCTCTTCTTGTCTTCATCTTATCAATGGCTTTTTTCACCATTTCCGTAGTAAAGAAAGAACTAGTAGCAGGGCATGGCTCTAGCGGTTCTGGTACTGGAGGCTGTCCAGATACCATATATAATGATGTTACATATTGACCCCAAATCTCAGGAGAAGTAATCGTCGGAGGCGGTGAGTGCTCGTGAAATAAGCGCTAGGCCTCATGTGAGTCCTGACTCAAGAAGAGCTGATATAAATCCTTCTCGAGTTTGGCTAAAAATACCCTTTTCTTGCGACCTACTATACGTTGAAGAGCAATCCGAGACTGCTTATATGTGATGATCCCAAGTGTAAGCTCTTTCTGGACCTGGGTTCTCGTCTCTCTGCATTCCTCGTCATACCAACTGTTTTGAGGCATGTTCCCAGATCCTCTCTTCTGATCAGGTTGAGTATGTGGGTATGCCTCTTGTGTTGCTCCATGTAGTATCTCTGTTAACTGAGAAGTAATCTCCTCTACAGTATATACTGGCTCGGCTGCCCACATCCTATTATAGATCTTTTCCACATAGACTGAATCAGTCTCTGGCGTGAAAGTATATCTTGTGTGTGTCTTCTTCCTTTGTACTTGAGAGGCATTGTATTGGAAGGAGATTGATAAGGTCAAGAGAGCATGATCCACTGCAATCCCAACCGGTCTGGGTCCCACCTTAAAGTCCTCGATACTCGAAATAAAGCTTGGTGAAGTCATGACATAATCCACTGTACTAGCCCCATGCCTGTGCGGGAAGCATGTGAATCCCCCAAATAAAGGGAAATTCTCTAGACCATTAAGTATGGCCAAACCATGTATAGTTGCCATCTCCATGAGATGTCTCCCATATTAAGTGTGTTCTTTATCGTGTGAGTTTCTAGTAAGCCCCCTCTGTGATAAATCCACTTCTTTGAGCATTTCCTCAGAAGTATCATAGAATAATGCTTGAGAGTTGGCCGTTTTGGCATTAAAGTCTCCTAAGAGAACGATGTCTTCATCTCTAGAGAACTCCCATATGTCATTATTCAATATGGAGAAAGGGGACTGCCCTTTAGGTGAGGAGTAGACTGATGTACTTGGAGGGAAGTAGCATATAGCGATATATAGAAATCTACCTGTCTCGGCTCTCATTCTCACCCACATATACCTTGCTTGCTCATCTTTCCTGATAATCTGTAGTAGTGGTTTCAGCTCCTCTTTAAATAAGACTGCTACTCCTCTTGAACCCCGGCTACCCCGTAGAGATCTCTTGTCTGGTCGACCAGCTGTTTCCCATAAATAACCCTTCACATGTGGCATACGCTGTCCCGGTATCTGGTGTGTCTTTGAGTAGAAAACTATGTCTCTGTCCCTAAAGCTGTCTTCAAAGGCACCTACATCTAGCCTATATGATCCATTACAATTCCACGCCGCTATCCGGAGCGTCGCCCCATAGGTCTCGCACCGTCATGCTGAGCGCTTTTCCAGAACCACTACTTTCCCTCCTCTATAAAAGGCGATTTTCCCCTTTTCTCTTGCTGCCCTGATCTTTGGCATCAACTCTTGCATGTGTGCCACTTGTGCCAATGTAAGGTCATCTCCCAGGAAAATACCGGTTTTCGTAAGAGTTGGCCTCTTCTTTAGAAATTCTTTCCTTATTTCTATATTCGAGAAGCGGAGAATAAGTGCCCTATCCTTTACGTTTCCCTTCTCATTGATTCCTTTCTTGCCCACTCTCCATGTACTTGTGTGAGTATGCTCTGTGATGCCCATGCGTTGTAGCAGTTCCTTCACTTCTTCATCTACATTCTCCTTGTCTTTGACTCTTACCGCACATGCAGAGCCCGATTCTTCCTTTTCTGCTCTTCCTCAATGGTCATATTAATAATGGTAGAGGTAGGTGTGGTCTCGGGCATCTGGGCCTTCCCTTTCTTCGCATCCTCAATCCATTTCTCTGCTTCATGAACCGTTTCTTGTGTCTTTAAAAGACGTTCCGCCCATGAAGATGCCGTTTTCGATTTCTGTTCATCTCCTTCCCGTAGAGCTTTCATCTGATCCTTCATGTCCTCGAGCTCCTTCAGCACCGAAGGTTGGTCGTCTCCCTTCTCCTTAGTTGCAGATTTGCAAGCCGCAAGTTCTCCTTTTAGCTCCTCGATTACTGCATCTTTTTCCCCCATGTGCTTTTCCATATTTGTTCTCCATGCTTCAAAACTTGCTACTGCTTCATCGAGTTTCTTTTGCATAACGCATTCTGTTACATTTACTTCGGCCTTGATTAGGTTTCGTAATTCCGTTTTCAAGATCTGAATCTCCTCATTCTGTATCCCCCGGATCTCTCTCCTTAGTTCTCTCATCATGTCTCCATACATGGAGTTCCTGTAGCTCTCAGTGCTCGCGTGCATTTCCTTCCTGATGTCATCCCTCATATAGTTTAGCTCTGATTTGAGCATCACCTGGACCTTCTCCATCATTAGCTCATCATGTATCCTTGAGGTTTTCCCCACTCGTAAGGATCCTGGTGATAGTACAGTATCTCTGTTTCTCCGTTTAAATGTAGCTGTTGTTTTTTTTTGGGGTGGTGTAGCTATCTACACCCGGCCCTTCCCCTTCGGTAGGCGGATCCATCGAACCCGAGCCACAAATGTGGGGTAGGGTACTAGGGTACTAGGGTGAGGGACTGAGAATAGGGCAAACTTAAAAGTTTATCTTAAAGCTAAAAAATCTTTAAACTTTAACGTAGGAGCTATTTGACTTTCTACGCGTAGATGAAGGGGGTGCCGGGGCGCGTGTAGGACGGGACTTGCTACGCGTAGAAAGTCTTTCTACGCATAGAGGAGCTTGCAGAGAGGGCGTGTGTGCGTATGATCAGAGCGGGAGAGCTTTGTGTGCGCGCGCTCCTGCTGCTCCTGCTGGCGCTGCCCTTGCCTGCTCCTGCTTGCGCTGCCCTGAGACCTGCACGCGCTGCTGTTGCGTACTCCTGCTGAGGCTGAGGCTGAGGCCTACGAGAGAGAGAGAGAGAGAGAGAGAGAGAGAGAGAGAGAGAGAGAGAGAGAGAGAGAGAGAGAGAGAGAGAGGCCTGTCTCATTCAACTCGGGTAGAGTCTCCGTGCAGGGGAGAGGCTGCGCGAGGCTAGGGCTCGGTTGCTTTTGTCACGAGGGACTTCGTCTGCACAATCTCCACGTGCTCCTTGGTCGTCTGTGTCTCTGAGAGAAGAGGCCAAGGGTCTCTTATAGGGTACTGAGAAGTCGGCCAAGGGTCTCTTATATAGGCCTGAGAGGGGATGCAGAGAGAGAGAGAGAGAGAGAGAGAGAGAGAGAGAGAGAGAGAGAGAGCTCTAAAATGTGCACGTGCACATTAAGAGAAATGGAAGCATCATTGTCTTTTGAGCTCCATGCACACATAATCACACACAGATGGTGGTATTGAGAATAGTAGCGCTGTTCACAGTTCAACTCACACCGCATCGTGCAAGACTCAGCTGTAGTATTTGCTGTGGTACTCACAGTAGATGCAACCAACAGCATCTGCCATAAAACAATCTACCCCATAGCACAACAGCTCAGCTACATCTGTCTCCATCAGTAGCCTTATAAGGCTACCCGACAGAAAGCAAGGGTGCTTGCAAGTCATTGTTTGTTATCAAATTTTAAATAACCAGTACTGATGCCTACTTCATATGCCTCTTTCATCTAATCTTATCAAAAGCTTGTCATTGTTTAAACATGTCCTGATGTGTCCCATCTTTAGCCTATGTTGGAGCATAAAGGCAAGTGTGCATTTTCAGCACCTTTCTCTTCCAATCGAAGAGGATCGCTGCCTTCATTGCCGTTGAGGACTTGGGAGTAGCTCAAGACTGTTGACCTCATTAGCCCTCTCCTTCACTTTCTATGCTGATGGAAAACGGTGAATGAGCAAGCTCTTTGGTCTTATTTGCATAACTAATTCAGAGCTTGTTTTTTGGTACAATGAAAGTAGGTGACGTCGCCTTATGGCACAGTATTACACAATGCAGAGGTGGTGCAATCAGGGCGATTTAGCTTCACGACATCAGAGGCAGGAGTTTATACGGCTTGCTTTTGGTTGCCAACATCAGAGACTGGCCTCACATTGCATGTTGAACTTGACTGGAAAATTGGAGTGGCTGCAAAGGATTGGGATGCCGTTGCGAAAAAGGACAAAATTGAGGTATTGTTATGGTGGTGACAAACTATGAGCTCCGTGAACAAGTAACAATCTGAAAAGCTCGATATTTTATGTGAACTTGTAGGGGATTGAGCTCGAGCTTATAAAGCTTCAAGATGCTGTGGAGTCGATCCACGAGACCCTTTTGTACATGAAAGAAAGGTATTTATGAGTTAAAGTCTGGCATGCAAGGACCCAAGACTTGGTTCTTTGTTTTCTTGGCATCTTTTCTTGTCATGTGCAACATCGTGTTGTAAGGCTGGTCTTTGGTGGAGTCAAATATGTACGTGGTCGCATGCTTCCATATATAATCGTCTGTGAGTGTAAGTACCTGTTAGCCACGTGTCTTTGTGTCATGTACTCTCACGCCTCCATGTGTGGACGTGCGCGCCTATGGACGTGCTGTACCATGAGGTTAGGATGCAAAGCATCCTGGAAGAAAAGGAAAGCCTGGCCAATTCACTGGAGAACCTCCGAAGCCAAGTAAGCTCCTGGGTAAGCCGGCTTATGGAACGCTCTCTTGGCCAATCAACCTTGTAATTGTGAGCCTTCACCTATAGAGTATTCTAGTATGCCATAAAATATGCTTTTGTATATGCTTATATAAAAAATAGTCTTTGTATACGTCGTATTGGACTAATTCATTATAATCTTCACCCTTCAAAATATGAATGGTTCACTTGTATATCCACCTTGATTGTGTTTGCAGGGAAAAGGAGATGCGCAATGTGAATGAATATACAAATGCAAGGGTTGCTTGGTATGGCATCACCTCCTTGTTTGTTTGCTTAGCTGTTGCCGCTTGGCAGTTGTGGAATTTGAGAAGCTTCTTTGAAAGAAAGAAGCTGTTGTGATTGCGGCCTCAGCGTAAGAACTGCAAGAGTTGGCGGGTCACACATGGTATGAAATGGAAATTTTCGATCAAGACATTGCATCCAGATGAGCATCCCCAATGGAAGTTCTTGAGGGGTCCATGTACACAAAGTTTACATCGTAGCCCATGATATGAAGGGCTTTTGCCCTCTACACAAGAAGTTGATGAATTGTAACTTTGCTCTAGGTATGTCAAGAGGCTAGAGGGTTTGAAGCTTGTAACGCCTTTTTGTGCGCATATTCAACCCAGCGTACTAAAATGTACTGTCAATATTAGTAGTTGCATTCTTGACCCTACATTGAAAAAGGGAACATATATGATGTCTTTCACTTTTTTGTAATGTAGGCACTTGCAGCACCTTAACATTTGTTTTGTGCATTTTGGCTTTTGAGCTTCTCTTAATTGATCAGGGGCGATCACAACTGCGTACGCTTCCTATCATGCATACCCTGTTTTTCCAACAAATCCAATGCATATTCCCTCTGTGACAGCCGTATGACCTCTTATGTGTGCCCTTAATGATTTCCGATGCATGGCTTTCCTTGCAAGGCATGGCTTTGAGAAATGGAATTGAGCCGAAGTTATATAATTTTTTAACTTTGATGGGTCAATCAATGTGGGATTTTTTTTTTGAGATTATATTAATTGTTCTCTCTCTCTCTCTCTCTCTCTCTCTCTCTCTCTCTCTCTCTCTCTCTCTCTCTCTCTCTGAGTGACTATTTAAAAACTTGTGTGGTAGATTGGCCATCCCATTTCCCTCTTGAGTAGCAAGTCTCGACTTGAAAACTTGTCGGAAAGATCTTTGAGGTCTTTGGATTGTTCTGACAACGTAAAAAATTATCCTCTCTCTCTCTCTCTCTCTCTCTAAAACTTGTCGGAAAGATCTTTGAGGTCTTTGGATTGTTCTGACAATGTAAAAAATTATCCCCCCTCTCTCTCTCTCTCTCTCTCTCTCTCACACACACACACACACACACACACACACACACACACACACACACACATTATACTACCACAATCTTGAGGCATCTGAACCGTGCTATCTCCACTAGAAACACAAATTGGGCTTATAATTTTTACACTAAATTCAAATTTTAATTTCATAAATGTTCTTGAAATGGATTCTTCTCAACTTCTTAGAGCTGCACATTCAAGGTACTATCCTTCTTGCCATGATGTCAACGAATGTGATTGTCTTGATTCAGCAATATGTGTAGCTTGTACTTTATGTATCAAAGAAAAACATCTTCCTATTGTGGATTCAATAGAGCCATTATAAGCTTGAATGCATTGTAAGATGCTGAATCTGCTTCAATGACAATCCTAACTTTACACCTTTAACTCCAAGCATCTCTTACAATGTTGTGAGAAATAAAAGTAATGAATGCTTTCAGCAAGTTTGTTTCCATCTCTATCCCACCCTCAACATAAGCTCAAGTATCATCACACATTAAGCATATAGGCAATAACTCCACTATGATTTGTGACTCTCGGTGTCCTTGTAGTGACGATGACATTTTGAGTGAAGGTTAAATACAAAAGACACATCAAGATTGAAATCTCTAATGAGAGATTGGTTTGGTTCATGTAACAATTTCCTTTTCTCCATTAAGGAAATGTTTGAAATGTTCATTTGAATAAATTCCTTGTACCTTTTATTGTAATGAAAGTGAGTCATCGTTGAGCTAAGATTTTTTTCAATCATAAACTCTAGCTTACTTTTAGACTTCCACTATACTAATAAAAACCTTGTAATTCACAATATTATTGTAAAAGAAGTGGAAGCTTGCATTGCTAAGCCCTTTGGCAAATAAAAGTCAAAGACAAGTTCTCGATTTAATCTCCCAATTTTCATACAGACTTGAAATCTCATATTGTTAATTGATTCCAAAACCCTTATAATCAATGGAAGGTATCCATCCTCAAGCTTCTTGTCAAGTTACACAAAGAATTTTGACCCAATCATTGAAAGAAATCATATGCAAGATAGAAAATTTCTTTTCTTCAGACCAAGAATCTATTAATACTTATGAGTACAAGAGAACTAGCCATATATAAAGTTTAGAAATGAACTCCAAGCCCTAGGAGAGGACCAAAGTCTATCATATGTACAAAAGTCGTAGATTAGTTGAAGGTCTATCATTTGTTTAGTTTTCTTTTTCTTTTTTGACTTCAGCATTCCTCTTTAGAAATGGTTTAGATCTAAAGGAAGGCTTTTTATATATGGGAGAGGTTAATTTAAGGCGTGTAGAATGTTCTCCATGATTTTGGATCTTTTTTTTTTGGGTCGTAGATGGCCCTTTTTCGAGTAGTCCTTTTAAATGTAGACTTTGCCTGAAACAAAGACATTGAACTTAGATACAAAATCTAACAAGAGGTAGTGAAACTAGTAGTTACTATTTTAAAAAACAAACCAAGCCAAAGGACTATAACGAATGTGAATAGGAACTCCGTCTGAGGTCTATGTCCAAACCACCTAACACATGTCAACCTAAAAAAGAATTGTTGACTATGTACATGTTAAGAGACCTAAAACCAAAAGTATTCCAAAGCCAGCCTACCTAATTGCCTGAGAAGGCATTGTGTTGGAATTTTTGTATTGCTATATTAAAGATAATACTTATACACAGAAGAATACTGCGTTAAAAAAATAACTGGCTGTAAACAATAGAAAAATCAAATAATTTTTATACAAAATATTCAGAATGAGGAAACATTCCAATTATCCTATACATCAGGACAGAAAATGAATCCATGGATGAATTAAGTCTTCATCTTCAAGTCAAAGGTGCAGCTAAACTAAATTGAACCTCCTTAAGAAAAGAGAGAATTCTAATTTGCATCCATATAAACAAGACAACAGGTGTCGTATGAAAGCTTTGTAGTCTATGACTCCATATGAAGCATGGCATGACAAAAAGCCTTCTATTGAGCACATGCTGTTTTTGGTTATCTGGAATATGCTTAAGTGCCACAAACACAACGTAAAAAATTGGATAATAAGGTTGTTAAGTGTATTTTTGCTGGTTATAGTGCTAAAAGTAAAGGTTATAGATTTTATCATCCACAAAGCGTATCTTGGTGTCACGGGATGTTGTGTTTGTGGAAGATTCTATTCAGCCCTTGCTGTCATGTACTAGAGATAGTAATGTCAGCTCATAGAATATTTATGACACTTTGTTGCCTCTTTTAGTGGTGGAAGTTAGAATGTAAATTCCAATGAGGCAAATATACAGCCTACAGGGGTTTCTAAAAATGTTACAGATCAGCCTATTACTAGTGCAGATCTACATGGTGTACTTGATGAGAAAAGGGTTGAGAATGAGTAGGCTATAGTTATGCCTAAATGGTTGGTGCATACTTTTCGTGACAGTAAATTGGATGCCCCTTTGTCTACTTGCACTCTTTCAGGCTCTCGGCATGCATCAGATTGTTATGCTTTGGCTATGTCTAGCTTACATGATGTTGAGGAATCTCTGTCTTTTGATGAAGTACATAATTCAAAAAATTGGATGGCTACCATGCAATCAGAATATGATGCACTTATAGAAAATGACACATGGACTTTATGTGATTTGCCTTTTGGCAAAAAGGCCATTGGTACAAAGTGGGTTTACAAGTTGAAACGCAAGCTGGATGGTGAGATTGATCGGTATAAGGCTCGACTTGTTGCAAAGGGTTATGCACAGGAAACAAGCATAGATTATGAAGAGACTTTTGCTCCCACTTTTTGTATGACTAATGTGCAGTTTCTATGTGCATTGGCAACTTATTTTGGCTGGGACGTACATCATTGTTAGTGCTTTCTTAAATGGTGACATATTTGAGGAAGTTTATGTAACGTAGCCTTGCGGCTTTGTCAAGAAATGACAAGAGGATAAAGTGTGCAGATGTAAGAAAGCTTTGTATGGGTGGAAGCAATATCCTCGTGCTTGGTATGAGAAGGTTGAAACTCATTTGGTCAAACGAGGCTTTAGTAACAGTCCAACAAAAAGCACATTGTATGTAAAATGTGAGGGTGATGTACTTCTCATTGTGGTTCTCTAAGTGGATGATTTGCTGATCATTGAATCAAATGAGAGACATATTGCTGATTTGAATGCTACTTTCATGATGAAAGATTTGGGGTTGTTGAATCATTACTTGGGTATACAAATTAAGCAGTGTGATGGTGGTATTGCCTTGTGTCAAAAAAGTTACATAGAGACATTGCTATGTAAGTTTGGACTTGAGGATTGCAAACCTATTGCCACTCCCATGGAAACAAGTTTGAAATTGAGTCTTCATGATGCTAGTGATCCTATAGATGTTACTCTTTACCAAACTATTGTTAGATTCCTCATCTATGTATGCAGCACGAGGCCAGATATTTAGTTTGCAGTTTCACAAGTTAGCAGATTTATGCATAGCCCAGGGTCTAAGCATTGGCAGGCTCTCAAGAGTATTTTCCGCTACTTTAAATCTTGGCTTGTTTTATCCCAAGGGGGGATCATTGCCACCAAACTTACATGCTTTTTTGGACTTAGATTGGGCTGGTTGTTTTGACATACGAGTGTCCACAAGTGGTTTTTGTTTCATTCTTAGCAGCTCATGCATATCATGGTTGAGCAAGAAGCAACCTACTATGGCCACTTCTGTTACCATATACATGTGGTAGTGATGTGTGTGAACACACTAGGACCGCCGGGGCATTTTTTCCCTCTTTAGGAGGTTTTTTCCCCCGTGCATTGTATATACGCCCATCACTCTAGGGCTATCTATCTTTCCATTGCACACTAAGTAACACACTCTCTATTGTGTGCCTTGAGCTTCCTTCATCTTCTCCAAGCTGTGTGTGTTTCTCTGCAACCCTAATTCCAACAATTGGTATCAGAGCAGGTCACGTCCTCCCGGGCTTAGTCGCCAGCTGCTCCAGCACACGCCTGCTCACTTTCTCCGATTTCAGTGAGCTTTGGCGAGCGTTCGCAAGTCGACAAATTTTTTGGGTAAGCTCGAAGAGCTTGGTCTGCTCAGAATTTTGATTTGGGCTCATTTCGGCCTCCGTTTCCACTATAGGCAGTACTGCACAGGCTATTTCGTCATTTTGTGCAGATTTTCTGTCAGTGCCGTTTTCTGCATAACAGGTGCCTTATAGTCTTCTAGGTTTGTGCTATATAGCACAAGTTGTTCCCGCTCCATTTCTCCTATTTTCGGACAGTTTTCACATCAGGTGCAGCATTTACCATGGCTGACAACAACAACACAGATGTGTTCAAGATGTTTGCTGCTGAGGACAGGTTGGATGGGGACAACTACCCTATGTGGGCTTATATGATGCAACATGTTCTTGTGTCAAAAGGTGTCTGGAACATTGTGCAGGGCATTGATGTACGTCCTGGTTCTGAAGATGTAGGCGATGTTGAGGATGTTGCAGGTCTTGCTGCAAGGATTGCAGCTGTTAGAGTTGTTTTGCCTACGGCAGAACAAGCTCGTTGGGATGTTAAGGATGCACAGGCTCATGCATTGATTGCGTTGTCTGTGAAGCGCACTATTATTCCTCACATCCGTTCAGCAAAATCTGCAAAACAGGCTTGGGATATTCTAGCAGGTCTTTATGCAAGCCGCAATGAGGCTAAAATTGCTTTGCTGCGTAAAGAGCTAGAGTCGAAGATTATGCATGAGGAA
This sequence comes from Adiantum capillus-veneris, assembly GCF_014529385.1. Lineage (NCBI taxonomy): Eukaryota > Viridiplantae > Streptophyta > Polypodiopsida > Polypodiales > Pteridaceae > Adiantum > Adiantum capillus-veneris. The sequence continues at coordinate 71,682,729 of NC_140953.1, read as the reverse complement.
GATGATATGGACACTTTCCTTGCTAGTGTCAAGGATATCAATGAGCAACTCATTTCTGCAGGTGAAGTCATTTCGGACAGTTCCCTTGTGCAGACTGTTCTTGATGCCTTACCAGATTCCTACCAGACTTTTGCTAGTACTTGGAGACTCATGACCCAAGGAAATCCTGAAGTTGTCAAGTTTGATGCATTATGCACATTGCTGTTGCAAAAGTCACTTTCTAGAAAAAACAGGACTAGGCAGCGTGCAGTTGAACAGGCTTTTATTGCTTCTCAAAGAAAGGGTGGTAACAGTAATGCAGCCACTTCTTATGGTTCTGCTGCGAGTGGCAAAAATTTTGTTCCTAATGCTTCTGCTGGCAGCACTTCGTCTGGCAATTCTGGTGATAAGGGCAAAAAGAAGATGCGTTGCCATTATTGTAAAGCCAATGATCACTTGATCAAGTCGTGTCCTAAGTTGAAGGCCAAAGAGGCTAAGAAGAAAGAGGGTGGTTCCACTGCAAATGCTGGTTCCACTACAAATGCAGCCATTGTTGAGTCTTCTGTGAAAGGAGATTGTGATGCTGATGTTGATGCAGAATGGGCTTTTAGCGCAGAGTGCACTTACAATCCTGCTGTCCATGATGCATGCTTGTCAGTTGCTGCAGATTCACATGTGTGGTATTTCGACAGTGGTGCTACAAAGCACATTACCTCACATCTTGAATTGTTTACCTCTCTCGAGTCTGTCCCTCATGGGAATTCAGTCACTTGTGCCAACAACGCCTCTTATCCAGTTCAGGGAGTTGGAAAGATTGTGCTCACTGCTGCTAATGGCAGTTCCTTCACACTTGTTGATGCACTTTATGTACCTGGGATCAAGAAGAATCTCTTGTCTGTATCCGCACTTGCTAGACTTGGACTTGTAGTCAAATTTGTGGATGACAGATGTACAGTTCATGATCTCAGTTTTGGTGATGAAATTGTTGCATCTGGGCTTTTGTGCCGTGGGCTGTATAAGCTCACTTTGTATGACAAGTGTGGACAAAATTTTGCAAATACTGTTGCAGATTCAAGGGCTATTTCAGATGCAAAACTTTGGCATGCACGTTTTGGTCATCTGAATTTTGCCAGTTTGCTGCGTTTGCAGAAATCTGATATGGTTGCTTCTTTGCCGCCTCTTGAAGCACCTATCAAACATGTTTGTGAAGGCTGTATTCTGGGTAAAATGCAGCGTTCTAAGTTTCCAAAGGATGGTTCACCTAGGGCCACATGCAGGTTGCAGCTTGTGCATAGTGATGTTTGTGGGCCCATGCAAACTCCGTCCTTGGGCAATTACCTGTACTTCGTGACTTTCATTGATGATTACTCCAGGCATGCATGGGTATTTCCGCTTAAAGCGAAGTCCGAAGTTTTTATGTGCTTCAAACAATTTTTGGCTATGGCTGAAAATGTCTCAAAATGTACTATGGGCACCCTCCGTTCCGATCGAGGGGGGGAGTATATGTCTCATGAATTTAATGCATTTCTGGCTTGTCGTGGGATAAAACACCAATGTACAGTGCCTTATACACCTCAGCAAAATGGTGTTGCTGAGAGGAAAAACAGGTCACTAACGAAAATGGCACGATGTATGGTCAAAAGTCAAGCTTTGCCGCATTCCTTTTGGCTTGAGGCCATCATGTGTGCCACTTATGTACTTAACAGGTGTCCTACGAAAGCTTTGCAGTCTATTACTCCATATGAAGCATGGTATGATAGAAAACCTTCTATTGAGCACATGCGTGTTTTTGGCTGTTTGGCATATGCTTTGGTGCCACAAGTGCAGCGCAGAAAATTGGATGATAAGGCTGTCAAATGTATTTTTGTTGGTTATAGTGCTAAAAGCGAAGGTTACAGGTTGTATCATCCGCAAACAAAACGTATTCTGGTTTCACGGGATGTAGTGTTTGTGGAAGACTCTATTCAGCCCTTGCTATCATGTACTAGAGACAGTATGTAAGCTCACAGGACATTTATGACACTTTGTTGCCTCTTTTCAGTGGTGGAAATACGAATGTAAGTTCCAATGAGGCAAATGTACAGCCTATGGGGGTTTTGTCGTGCATAACCCTTTGCAACAATTCGAGCCTTATGGCGATCGATCTCACCATCAGGCTTGCGTTTCAACTTGTAAACCCACTTCGTACCAATGGCCTTTTTGCCAGGAGGCAAATCACATAAAGTCCATGTGTCATTCTCTATAAGTGCATCATATTCTGATTTCATGGCAGCAATCCAATTTTCTGAATTCTGTGCTTCATCAAAATACAGAGGCTCCTCAACATCATGTAAACTAGACACAGCCAAAGCATAACAATCTGATGCATAAGATGCATGGCGAGAGCCTGAACGAGTACGACTAGATAAAGGTGCATCCAATTTACTGTCACGCAAAGTGTGCACCAGCCATTTTGGCATACCTCTAGCCTGCTCATTTTCAGCCCTTTCCTCATCAAGTACATCATGTACATCTGCATCAGTAATAGGCTGTTCTAAAACATTTTCAGAAAGGCATAGATTATGAAGAGACTTTTGCTCCCACTTGTCGTATGACTACTGTGGGTTTTCTATGTGCATTGGCAGCTCATTTTGGTTGGGATGTACATCAATCAGACATTGTTACTGCTTTCTTGAATGGTGACATATTTGAGGAAGTTTATGTAACGCAGCCTCGCGGTTTTGTCATAAAAGGACAAGAGGACAAAGTGTGCAAATGTAAGAAGGCTTTGTATGGGTTGAAGCAATCTCCTCGTGCTTGGTATGAGAAAGCTGACACTCATTTGGTTAAACGAGGCTTTCGTAACAGTCCAACAGAAAGCACATTGTATGTAAAGCGTGAGGATGATGTATTTCTCATTGTGGTTCTTTATGTTGATGATTTGCTGATCACTGGACCAAATGAGAGACATATTGCTGAATTTAAGGCTGATTTGAATGCTACTTTCAAGATGAAAGATTTGGGGCTGTTGCATCATTACTTGGGTATACAGTTTAAGCAGTGTGATGGTGGTATTGCCTTGTGTCAAAAAAGTTACATAGAGACATTGCTATGTAAGTTTGGACTTGAGGATTGCAAACCTATTGCCACTCCCATGGAAACAGGTTTGAAGTTGAGTCTACATGATGCTGGCGATCCTGCTGATGTCACTCTTTACCAAACTGCTGTTGGCTGCCTCATTTATGTATGCAACACGAGGCCAGATATTCAGTTTGCAGTCTCGCAGGTCAGCAGATTTATGCATAGCCCAGGGTCTAAGCATTGGCAGGCTGTCAAGTGGATTTTCCGCTACCTTAGTGGCACTTTACATCTTGGCTTGTTTTATCCCAAGGGGGGATCATTGCCGCCAGACTTACATGCTTTTTCGGACTCAGATTGGGCTGGTTGCTTTGACACGCGAGTGTCCACAAGTGGTTTTTGTTTCATGCTTGGCAGTTCATGTATATCATGGTTGGAGATACACCGACATTGAACTCTTCTTTGTCTTCATTTATACAATCATACAACCAAATTGGCATTTCCTCCTCGTAGCTAGCACTTTCAATGTGATGCAATATCTTTTCATTGCAAAACATACACACTAATTTTTCTGCTCTGTTTGCTTATAATCTATTGCAAATAGTGCTATGAACATATCCAGTTTCTCTTTGAACTTGAATTTGCTGTACATTGTGCTAGTACTTTCATTGCAAGGGGACGTAAGGTCGAGTAATGCTCTCCACCACATTCATCATCCACCACTTCCATATAAGTTGCTCTTTTGCCATTGACTGTACAAAATCATTTACAAAGGACCTTCTTTTAATCTAAATGCACTCATTTCTTTGATACAATCAATTCAGTCCTAAACATTGGAGTAGAATGTGTTGACCATGTGATAGATATCGTTGACCACCTCTGTATTGGACATCATATCTAAATTCCAATACTCCGGATCGAGCATGTAAGACACACTATGGAGTGGACTATGAGTGCTCTTCCATCTTGCATGAAATACTTGGCCAAATCCTTCGTTGTTTGAAAGAGAATGGTAGTCGCCACTCCTTCTCTACTATAGACACTTTTAGCTCCTCATGATTTTCAAGACTCTGCTGGACTGACCACCATGTCATCCACACTTTGCCCATATTTGGTGCCTTCTAATCAAAGTTGCAAATTGCAAACATAACAGGCATCATTACATGGTATGCATCCATTACACTCCTCCATCAAGTAGCCTTGTTTATAGAGCCACCTAGATATGTAATTTTCTCTTTCACTTTTTCTTTATGCTCAAGCTACCATTAGTAAAAGGCCATACAATTGAAAATGTCAATCACAGTGCACTTATCACGGAGAAGTGATTCCAATGTATAAAAACGTGTGAAAAACCGAGTTTTAGTAGGAAGTTTCAACATCATTGACATGCGCGTTCTGTAAAATCGGACACTCTTTATCGTTTCAAGATAAAATTCACCTAAAATTACATTGTACGTTATATGGCATACATATAATATGCTTTAAACGGGCGTATTATACAACACCTATCTTTATTCGGTCGTGTTATACGATGTCACATGAGCAAAAACACCGTATCGTATAATTTCTTAGAATTTTGATCAAATAAATATTTTGATCGAAATATAGCTCTATACACATGCAATGAGTCAATGGTATGAACCTTGGTCAAATTTGAGCTAAAAGTTAATAATCGCGATTATTAACTTCAGGCTTGAAATGAACCAATTTTTGCAATTTTTCAATGGAAAGTCTTTTTATGATCTATTTTAAGCGTATGAATCAAGTCAAAACTTAATTTGGCCTAAAATTTCAAGAAATTTTAAATAATCTTAGTTTTGGCCAACTCTTGAAATTTTTACCTCGAAGTGTCCTTGAGCTTACCCATTGGTTCACACAACTTCTAAGCTCTCTCCAGTCGGATTGAGTGGTTTGGAGTCTTTTCGTGCTATTTCTAGCCGTAGACCTGAAATTATGCAACTTCCAATAACAACTCACAACATAAAAAAAAAAAAAAACCATTTTAAATTTAGCTATATGGTTTTTTTAGTAAAAATTTAGAGCTTAGGATAAAAAGTTAAATTAGTTAAATGTAGTCTTTTTTAAGGCTTTGGAGTTTTGAGTTTAGTCTTTATCTGCTCTGTGTGAAGTATATCTTACACTAGGAGATAAATTAAGTAAAGTGGTGATTACTTGCCTTGTGTGGAGGAAACTGACACTTGGAAGTGATTTAAGATAGTTATGCTACAAACGGAGGTGTGGAAGGTCCTACAAATACCAAGAATAATATAATGCAAACCATAAAACATAGTAATCAACATACTTGGCAATTCCATAAGCGCATAATCGTGTGATACACGAAGAGAGTGAGAGAGATAGAGTGGGAGAGAGCGAGAGAGCACGTGTAGGCACACCTCCTAAAGCGGAGTGCCATGCCGGCACGGCCAGAGGAAAGAGAGGAGAGGAGAGAAGAATAAGATGACGCTGGGTGCAATCTCCCCTTGTGCAAGAGTGACCATTTCCCTCTTGCACGTATTTGATTTATAGATTTCTTGAATGGTCAAATTGGTTACAAACTTGCCGGCCGGTCATAAATGACCAAAGCTCATAAAAGAGCACTTGAATAATAAAATGTACATAAAATATGATATACTTTTGCAATAGCCTAGCTCGGTCAAGCCTTTTCCACATGTCAGCTACAATAAATAGTAAAATATCAATTCCATAACATACCTCACCGTTGAAAAGCAACTGTCCTCAGTTACGAAGATTAAAAAATATGCAAACCATATTTGTAAAAAATAGTGATTAGTATTCTGTGCCAAAAATAGCACGTTGAAAAATGAAAAATTTATGAAACGAGATAACATTGCTTATGCCTGCCATCATCCACATACTATCTATTCTAGTGTCCCATACCACTAGTACCACTAGAATAAGCAGTATATGTCATTCCCTGACAAATGAGGATATCATTGGTCACACTCATCATTCAATAAGTCAATTTTCATCAATCTCAAGTTCACTTTCATAAATACTGTCACGATAGGAAATCATCATATACCAATTCCAAATCCAAACCCAATTCCACCTGATAAGTCCAAATCCAAATCACTTTTAATATATACCCGGGCAACAAAATCATACCAATTACAGTGGTGGCCAGTCTCACTGCAGCCTGATTTTGTGATCGGTGTTGCCTAAATTGGAAAATCTACACCCAACGTGCTGCCTAAATCGATGAATCTGCATTTCATATTTGTTCAAAAAGCGTGAATGTGTAGTTTGTTGCTGTGCTGCCTAAATCAAAAAATCTGCACTAGATGAGCATTGACACACTGCCTAAATCGGCGAATCTGTGTGCATGTGACCAATAGACCAAGCACGACATAAAAAGAAAAAATTCTACACATATTTAACACCAAATTAGAGTATGTTCCACTAACAAGGCACTTACAAACTGTGGCTCGTTATCCAAGAGCACCCTAGGTCAAATGAGGAGCTGCATAGCTAATGAATAATCATGTCAATAAAAATTTCATACAATGCAAGTAGTAAGTCGAGAATATAACAATGAGCCTGTTAAAGAGGACAACTTGAATTAAAAAAACCCAAAAATTTATACTTTATGCAGTTTTCAACTATGTATATGTGTGTATAACAATTAATAACATCAATTGGTCAACGAGCATTAATTTATGAAGGAGTCATACATAGATTCTAGAGGTTACATGACAGTAGGTTGCTAGAGATTAATACAAATCATGACCCTTATGTACCTTTTTGATTATTTAAAATGCCAAAATAATGAATATGAGTTCATGAAAATAAAATGCAAATACCTACAGAACAACAATGCCAAGGTAATTTAGAGTATGCTTTCAAAGGTAGGGATGTTGAAGAGGTACAACATAAATGTAAGCTGAGTATGCTAGTTGAAAAATGACTTAGAAATTGATTCTAGTGACTAGAGCGGTACATAGTCTTATATTTGTCTTAGAGTAGGGTTCGAGCAAACAAAAAATAACTTTTGTGTATGGAAACACATCCTCATGGAATCTCTTATGTTTGGGATTAAGATAGGAAACGAGTTCTCAAAGACACAATGTACATGAGAAGTTTAAAAATAAAAACTTTAAGTGTCTAAAGTCAAGTAAAACTACACTTTACTACTAAACTGTACAAAATGTATTGTGTGTACATGCTGGGAGGTCACACACAACTGCATGCTTAGTGAAAAAACATCATCATGAAAAGCATGGGATAAAAATCATAATGAAAATGAGAATGGAAAAGGATCAATAAGAGCCTGCCAGAAATTTTACAGAGGCTATCAGAGAGAGTAGAGAACTGTTTACTTTTCTCACTAGACATTAATACTGCCCCATGGAAAGTGGGACTCAAGTTTTAAAAGCCTCTAATGGAGTGCTAAGAGTGCCATAGATTGGAGAGCTGAAGTGCACTGTGTTGCAGACTAGTTGGTGCCAGCGACACTTGCCTTGATAGATCTACCTGACAAGGAACTGAAAGAGTGGTCCATGCTTGTCAAATATGAGAGATTTGACATATTTGGGTAATCAAGTCAATGTGGGCAAAGCACGTCACATTTTTATCTCGTAATAAAAAAATTTGGACAAAATATGTAAAAAAAACGACCTATGAGTAGTGTACATGGAAGGTTTTGCGACATGTTAGCCTAGAGTTGTTATAAATTTACTCTATTCGATTGCAAACTATAGTTGATAAGAAGAAAGATCCGTAAGAACGACAACATATGTGCACCAAGAATAATGAAATCCTCAAGAAGAATCCCCAGTGCGTGTGGGGTCAGGATTGATTATGCTAAGTTCAGGAGCTCTTAAGAGATCGAAATGTTAGTAGAATTAAAATAACGCAACTTTGGTGGGCTTGAATTTCAAAAATTTACAGTAAGTACTGCAAGGGAGTATTATGATATGATATAGTTTATTACCATGGCATGCGGGTGAGATCAACCCGCAAGTGGTTTCCGAATGAGTAGGTCTATTGAGAACTTGCAACTTAGTTGATGGGGTGTTAAAAGAAAACCGCAGAAGGTGAGCGCTGCTGCCATGGAAGCGATTGGGTTGATGAAGTCCGGCTACAGCTTCCCCAGCATAGCCTGTAGTTTTAGTGATAGAAGCAATGACAAGGATAATCCCTATGCCGGAATGGTTGCCTTGGGCTGCTTGTACTAGGGTATGTATGGAGAAAGGGTGGGTAGATGCAAGGGATTGGTAGGCTGGGACATCAGGGTGAGCTGTAGGAGTTTCCAACACTAGAGGCTACAGGGGGTTCGTTTGTGGCTTGGCCATGAACGAGGTTGGGCAGTGAAGGGAGAGCACACGATCGCTGTTCTCAGGGTGGGAAGGTGTGGAGCGCCATCACTTGTAGATGGAAGGGAGGTTCGTCTCCATGGTTTGCAGGGTCGCATGTGGAAGGGGTAGTTGCATGCTAGGAGCACCACTAGTGTGCACCCTATGGGCAGGTATTGTGCAGCATGAGGTGCTTCGATTACTAGTTGGACAAAAAGAAATGTAAAAAAAAAATCTTGGGCCAAATATAATAATATTGGATTTGGCAACAACATCTTGGTATACAGAGACCTTCAATTCTTAGAGATGCAGAAACCTGTTAATATGTATTCCTGCATTTGAGTTTTAGTTGCATCTTGCAGGTAGATAGATGGAAGGGAGGTTCGCCTCCATGGTTTGCAGGGTCACATGTGGAAGGGGTAGTTGCATGCTAGGAGCACCACTAGTGTGCACGCTATGGGCAGGTATTGTGCAGCATGAGGTGCTTCAATTACTGGTTGGCCGAAAAGAAATGCTAAAAAAAAAGCTTGGGCCAAATATAATAATATTGGATTTGGCAACAGCATCTTGGTATACAGAGACCTTCAATTCTTAGAGATACAGAAACCTGTTAATATGTATGCCTGCATTTGAGTGACAGCTGCATCTTGCAGGTAGATAGAGACCTTCAACTCTCAGAGTTGTAAAAACTTTGGCGAAACTGCTTGCATTCAAGTGAGTCAACATGTATGCGCAAAGAAGCTCAAAGGAAGCTCGTAGTGATCCTTTTATGCACTGCAAGGCCCGACAAGAGTAACAAACTGCAAACGCACTGTTTCAGATAGGCGGTCAAGGATCACCTCACAGTGCAAGAGAGGTCTTTAGTTAGAGGCTTGAGTGCTTTAGTTAGAGAGAGAGAGAGAGAGAGAGAGAGAGAGAGAGAGAGAGAGAGAGAGAGAGAGAGAGAGAGAGAGAGAGAGAGAGAGAGAGAGAGAGAGAGAGAGAGAGAGAGAGAGAGAGAGAGAGAGAGAGAGAGAGAGAGAGAGAGAGAGAGAGAGAGAGAGAGAGAGAGAGAGAGAGAGAGTAATAAATCTAGGGGGGTGCAGACACACACAACTGATTCTTGACCGCCTCCATTCCTGCAATGTTTGAGCTAGCTCGTCCTTGTTGAAGACCTTTGGAACTGTCTCCTTGACTCTTCCAAAACTTTCAAGACGACGTGTGAGTCTCTCTCTCGCCATTGTGCGGCTCAGAAGAGTGCAAAGGCTCCAAGTTCTATCTGACCAGCTTCTGCAAGTATTTCAGTAGGCATGGATCCTCTACCAACATCGACATACTCAAGAAGTTCTCGACCTTCTTCCTGATAATCTCCATCACAGAACGTTGTTGCTCCATTGATTATTGCATCCTAAAGCCCTTCGACTATAGTATCTTGTTGGCTACAGCTTCTAGTAGCATAGATAGTCTATCAGGCAGCCTACCTATGATGAGGGAATCTGATTATGCATGCAGCTGGTAACGAGACTGCACATTGCATGTGCGTGCTTCTCCAAAGGTGGCCATATCAACCACTCATAAAAGGTGTAGGGCTACGAGTTGGGCGCCGCCATGCAAGAAGCAGAGAGAGTTTGTGTGTTTTTTTTTCCATCTTGTTGGTAGGCTCTAAGCGGGCGGCTGAGAGGTACGAAGAAGTTGATTGCCCCCAGTTCAGCCACTGCAAAGTAGCGGTAGAGAGCATGCAGGTTGGTGGTGGTTGAAGTGGGTGTGTGGGGCTGTGTGCACCTGTCTAGCACACGAGAGAGAGAGAGAGAGAGAGAGAGAGAGAGAGAGAGAGAGAGAGAGAGAGAGAGAGAGAGAGAGAGAGAGAGAGAGAGAGAGAGAGAGAGAGAGAGAGAGAGAGAGAGAGAGAGAGAGATGATAAGGGAAAGGATTGTGGCTATAGATTGGGCTGCATGAAAGGTTGGGAGGGGTAGTCCAGGAGCTGCTCTTTTGCTGCTATGGTAGGTGGGTACACGCTACATTGCTGCAGGTGCTATACAAGTTGTTTTTGCTCATCCAGCTTGTGCTACTATCATCACAACATAGCTACAGACGTCCAGAATCCCTAAGAGCTCACCGGTTCCCTGGGAATAATGGGAGTTGATCACAATCATTTATCTACAAGTTTGATTTCTCCCCTCGGGCCATGCAAATATACACGTATATATATATATATATATATATATATATATATATATATATCTTACAACTCAGCGACCCTTCAATGCCTTGAGCCATGCACCATACAATAACTATGTGCTGGCGTTAAGATTTTTGAACGTAAAATTAGGGTTGCTTCCCACTATCAATGAGAATTTTACTACTTTCTCTTGCCAGTCGCCTTTATGGCATCAAGAATGTTACGGAATCTAATTGTTAATCTCGCCTGCAAAACATCTCTACTATTGCCTTTCCTTATATTAATTTAGTATATGTTCCTCTCATATACCAAGAATAATATACTTCAAACCATAAAATAGACTAATCGATATACCTAGCAATTCCAGAAGCGCATAATCGCGTGATACACGAACAAAGAGAGATAGAGTGGGAGAGAGCGAGAGAGCACGTGCAGGCGCACCTCCTAAAGCGGAGTGCTATGCCGCCACTGTGAGAGAAAAGTGAGGAGAGGAGAGAAGAATAAGACGACGCTGGGTGCAATCTCCCCTGTGCAAGAGTGACCATTTCCCTCTTGCACGTGTTTGATTTATAGATTTCTTGAATGGTCAAATTGGTTACAAACTGGCCGGCCGGTAATAAATGGCCAAAGCTCATAAAAGAGCACTTGAATAATAAAATGTACATAAAATATGATATCCTTTTGCAATAGCCTAGCTCGGTCAAACCTTTTCCACATGTTAGCTGCAATAAATAGTAAAATATCAATTCCATAACAAGTTAAAGTTAGCGGTTATTTACTTTCTGTTGAACTATGTTCACACTTAAAATTAACTTAAGTAGTTAAAGTTAGGAGTTACTTGTTGTGTGTTGAAATATGTTCACACCTAGAACTAACTTAGGTTAGATTTATCTAATGATTGTCTGTCATCTGTAGAGTTATACTCACACTACATACAATTTAGGTAGATTAAATAATAATCTCTTGCTTTGTGTAGAGGTATTCTCACACCTAAAAGAGATTTAGATAACTAGTGAATTTTGATTTCTTGCCAACCAAAGACATGTTGCACATTTGTGTGTGTGTGTGTGTGTGTGTGTGTGTGTGAGAGAGAGAGAGAGAGAGAGAGAGAGAGAGAGAGAGAGAGAGAGAGAGAGAGAAAGAGAGAGGTTTCTTAAATGCAAAGAGAGGGTCTAGAGTCTTTGTTTATTGCATGCACTATGAGAGAGAGGGGGGATTAGAAAAAGTGGGAACAAAATCTTAATGATTTATTTATTTTTGGTTTGAAACTCACAATGGTGAGTAGATTATATTGTCATAACCAAACAATTTACAAGGTTCTGCTATGCTCGTGACACACCATGCCAACTTTACGGGGTCTTAGTTACATTGGCTGATTGGGGAGCCACCCCATGACAAGGGGTAGAGTTACACTCACACTTGGAGGTACTTTATGTAGGCTTTTTAAAGATATCTTGCTTTGTGTAGAGTTTCCTCACGCTTGGAAGTTGTTGAGACTGAGATTAAGCGATTTATTTATCATGATTCAAGTATAAAGTGAAACCTCACACTTGATTTTTTTTTATTTTTGGTATTTATAATTTAAAGAGGTTGAAAATTTATGTTTTCTTTTTTAAAACGTTGACGAATAAAGTAATGTAAACTATTAGAGTTCGACTTTAGATGTGTATTTAGTAATTAGTCCTGTTTGAGTTTGCATATTTTAAGAAGATGATAAAAGGATATGAGTTAAACTACGTAGATGAATTTGTCGGTGAAAAGACTACATCAAAGTTGAGGTGTAAGACCTACGGCCATAACTTTAGCAAAAATGCTCATAGGATAAAAGAACTATGTGTTCAAAATTCATGGAAACGTGACAGCTTGCAAAAACCTCCCAAGAGGTATTGAAGAAAAATATTCCGAGTGGGCACTTAGGGCAAAGAGAGTACTTACATCTTGAGGGCAAAAAAAAAGGTGGTCCCAAAAAGATGGCTTCATCTATGGCTAGGGATTTGGAGATGACACTTGAGAATTATCAAAACCCTCCCTTGACCCCTGCTCAAGGTCAAGGAGGGTGTCATTCATCCTTTGCCGGGGCTTGTAGCTCTAATCCTACCGCAAGCTCTGCTAACATAAGCCAAAGTGAAGCATGGACTGGAGGAGAACCTGCACCAAGTGGTCCTACTTTGCATCAAGCATTTGATAAACAATGGCTGCTTGAACCCCATCTTAAGTGGATGCAAAAATTTGTTGCATGTGGTATTCCTTTTAATGCCATTCAAAATCCTATCTTCAAAGATTCTTTAATGAGCACAACAAAGAAGGGTTTGTGGTACCTGATTATAATAAGACGCGTACAAAATATTTAGATAAAGTAAAAACTACATTAGAGAATATTTTAAATCGCACAACTCTTGATTATGTGCCACAATATGGATGCACAATCGCTCTAGATGGTTAGACAAATTGTCAGAAGAAACCATTGATTAACGTGATGTTGATTTGCCCAAGAGGTTCCATCTTTCTTGAAGTGATTGATACATCCCTGAAAGAGAAAACTAGTGGATATCTTGCTGGTGTATATGAGGGTTCGATCAGAAGAGCAGGGGGACCTAAAAATGTGACAGCCATTGTCATAGATAATGCATCTAACTACAAAGCAGCTGGAAAAGCAATTGAAGCAAAGTATCTAGAGATTACATGGGTTCCATGTGCTGCTCACACTTTGGAATTTCTCTTAAAGGACTTTGGAAAAGTTCCTTCTATAAAGAAAAATCTTCTAGATGCAAACCACTTGGTGAAGTTTATAAGAGAGCATTCATTTTCTTACGCTTTAAAATTTTTAGACCAAGGTACCATCTTGATGAGCCCTACCAGTTGGTATCATTAGATCTTCAATATGTTACCAAACATGGATCACGATTCATGTTCCTCAAACCCTAAAACCAGAGAAATTTGCACAGTAGCATCCCCATGTGGCTAGAAACAGCCTCCACTAGTTGAAATTGCAAGATGTTTCCCAACATGGATCCCGATCTATGTACCTTTTTCCCAAAATTCATATGTTACCTTATGCCCTTGTGCCTATAGTAATCCTGGATGCGTTGGTGAAATTTGGTCAAATTTGGGGTAGTTTTGACAAAGTTATGCTCATTTTTCATTTCATGGTCAAAGTTTGTGTTTTCTTCAACTTTTTGACAGTTTTGATCAATTGCTAAATCTTGTTTCCAATCTGAAACTGACCTCAGGATGCCTCGAAGGAAAGCACAAAGGGAGTGGTGAGCACAACCATATGAGATAACAGATACATCCTCAAATGAGAAGGCTCATATCACCAAACAGGTGCTTGAAGAAATACCGGTCAATATATTCATCAGAAGATTTCAAGTAGCGGATGGAGAGATAGTAAAGACCACCATCTTTCCAAGGGAATTGTAGGACACTGCACCAGAAGTCCGAAGTGCAAGTAGGGGCCAGGTGCCTACAGTTGGACAGCTTTCTACGACTACCACCATGGGGAACGGATTTCAGAAGGGCTCATGAACTCATAAGCTCGATCCTGTACAATGGGGAAGCCACCCTGACTTACAACGATGGCACAATAGTCAAAGTTAAAATCACTACAAAAATAATCAATGAAGCTCTCCATCTGCAGAGTAGGGAACACACAACCTATTGCAAAAAAACAAAAGCAATAGATAATGACAAAGCCTTTTTGAAGCAAAGAGGACACAAATTGACATATCAAGATTTGATCTACTCGGAAACAGAATTGTCGTTGCACCCCATATCACAACACTTCAAAGTATAGAAGACACCAAGATACACTAAACCATTGTTTCACATGACAGTGGTAATGGCAATTGTATTAGCAGAACGAAGAGTGGTCAGCTGTGACTTTGGCAACTACCTCCTCGACAACATAGTAGAGCAAATCTTAAGGGTAGCCACAAGAGCAAGACCTACATGAACGTTGGACCAATGCTGACTCGAATTTCCTACTAAGCATTGGGAATGATTGATTATCTACCACCTACAGAAGCACATATAGATTTGATCCACAAATCCAAAAGAGCAGTACAACCGGTAGCAGGACCATCCACAAGGCGAAAATTAGTGGTCAAACAAACAAGGCAAAGTGAAGGGAGAACTCACACTGACAGTGAGAAGTCAAAGTTGGATGCACCAAATAGCAAGGAAGCTGGGTCTAAAGAAAGAGATACCCCTTTTGAATACCAGTCTTCAGATGAGGAGCATGGGAGCGAGTTTTCCATAAGATGAAGAGAACAGCCCAGGCGGCAGAGGCCATCTCAGTTACCCCAGCCAGAAGACAATGGGAGAAGCATGGGAGCAAAGAGAAAGAATCTACCAATAGAAGCACGAGGAGAAAAGAAGTAAGGGAACAGAAGTGGATGATAAAAAGAAGAAGAAGAAGAAGAAGACGTCCCTTTACTATGCAGGCAAACAATAGCTCTTGAACGAATCAAACAATGCAAAAGATAGGAAGTGGAGAAGAATCTAAATATTGCCCAACGACATGCGGCAACAGATTTAGAATGAACTCAAACAAAACATGGAGCAAAGAGAAAGAGAGGATGCAAAGCGACCACGCATCGATGATCTTGAATCATCCGATGAATCTACTAAGGCCAAGGAAAAAGATGAAAACCAAGAAGAGAAGAGTGAGTAAGACACGCTTGACTAGCAAGAATATGGTTTTGAATCACCAAAAGACAAAGAGGTGCCTTCAGAGGCTGGAACAGAAAAAAGAAAAGAGGATGTAGACCTTCCAGAACAAGTGGCAGATAAGGTGCTGCCACAAGAGAAGGAAAATCAAGAAACAGAGACAGCACCGCCCAAAACTACTACATCTCCAACTGCTATTGAAGTACTTAAAACAAAGGAAAGAACGACTAATGAGGTTGGACCCTTGGATCAAGGCTAGAAAAGTCAGAGAAAACCACGATCGCCTCATTCTCAAGCTGTAGTAGAGGAGGGAGTGGGAGTAGAGATGATCAGATCATTCGACATTGATGCCTATTTAGACCATATCAAGCTCCAATTTTAATGCCAAAGATCTCTCTACAACTTGCGCGAGCTAGAGCTGGAAGACACCAAGAAAGAGGGAACTAGAGCAATTGAAAACACACTGCAGCTACAAAACAAAATAGAGGAGTTGCAAAAGGTCCAGTTGCAACTCCAATCAGAGTTAAAAAGGGAACAAGAGAACGTGGCCTATTACTACAAGGAGGTCCAGTAGTTTAATGATACAACACTAATTTGCAAGTCAAGCAGCAATGACTAGAGGAGGAGCTAACGAGAGAAAGAGAATAGAGTGAAAAGCTGCAAGAGTCCTATGCGGTGGTCAGCAAGACTTTGACCCAGCTTTTAGCCTTGCAGGAGATCACAAGCTCCTCAAGATTGACAACTAGATCAGCCTCGCTGAACAAAGAGGTCCAAGATCTAAAGGAGGCCCTTGCTAAAGAAAAATACGATAGACAAATCATGACAGTAGGACATACAACACTGCAAAAATCCAAAGAAAAAGAGATTGAAGATTTGAGAAAGCAATTGGCAGAGGCACTGGGATATTTGGAGGCTCTAAGGGCAACACAAGCAAAGCCCGAACAAACAGCCCCAGTAGAATTTAAACAGGAGGAATTGAGCATTTCACCTTTGAAGCTCACCAAACAGATGTACCAAGTACAAGCACAAGAAATTTAAACAGACAGGAGGAATTGAGCATTTCACCTTTGAAGCTCACCAAACAGATGTACCAAGTACAAGCACAAGAAATGCCATGTAGGAATCTGAAGATCCAGCCACGACATCCATCTCGGATTCAGCACAAGAAGAAATTTAGTGTTGGATGTCAGAAGTCAAATACCCCTGCAATATGAGCTAAAACTGTTAGAGTTAGCTGCCCTGCTCATAATCACTCCAGATGAAGTAGTGAAAAACCTTGGGTATGAGATGATTGCCCTGCCACCACTGATGCGGCAGGAGGCCAAAATATGGAAACAAAAAATGCTACCTACCCTTGAGTCAAACAACAGAGGGGATTACAGAGATGTTCCTGTCATCGTGCTACAAATTTAGACTATCATTGACAATCAACCCCTCTGGAGAAAGAGATGGTTTGAGCAGCGCGACTAACAGATGAAACATACTATAGGAATGCTCCGCAGCATCTCAAGATCGACCCAACTTACTGTCCCATCAACCAACGGTGATCCTGAGATAACTTTTACTCTTGGCAAAGCAAAACACGAGCAGTATTGAACTACCCTGTCATAACAAAGCCAAGCAATAACAACCCCCCATTAGAGAAGTATATGGTTTAGACGCTCAGAGGGGTCATAGACATAATGAAGAAGATCCCAGATCTCGCATGTTCGTGAAAATTGCAAAGATGCTAATCACCTGCATAACGACATTCGATGATATAGAGATAGCGGAGCATCCCTGACAGGTTTTTGTGGAAGGCACAAGAGGGCTCTATTGGAATATGGAGACAGAAATCCCAAGCAAAAATATCATCATGGGATTCTTTGCGAGTCATGTTCGTGCCCTCCCACTACATGCAGACCTTCAAGGAGGCATTCATAACACGATTCTTTGAGGTAGACTCCTCTATATTTAATCCCATGACCAAAGATCTGCCAGCCCGACACATAGCCTATCACACCAGTCTTAGCAATAATCCCTTCAGAGAGCTGGTGACAAAAGTGGAGATTGAGGCAAGGGCACAAAAGTTCAGGCTCCTCAGTGGGACGCTAGAAAAGGGACTGATCAATTACTAGAAGACCCTCAAAGATAGATTGCACGAGGATGTGCAATGAATAGGAAGGGGAGAATGTTGGTGGACACAGCGGACTGACACGTAAAAGGCGTATGTACACTAAACCTTGTTGTACTCGCTCATTTTTTCAAAAGAATCGGTGTAATTCTACTAATAAGGATTCCCAATTGTAATATATTTCGTTATGCCCTCTTAGCCTCTCTAAGTCTACACCCCTTGTAAGTGGCCGAATGGCCGTGGGAAAGTCCCCTTAGCTCTTAAGTCAAAACCCTTAGTTTTGACTTACACATTATCATTAGCGAGAGGAAGTATTAGATGTCGATTGTGAGAGCTTCTTGCTGCTACAACTTGTAATCCGTTTTTCTCCTTGTCTGGTAATTAGAATTTGATTCTGAATAGCACATTGTGTTCCTTGTCTCTTGCTCTACAATCTAAGTGTAATCATTTTCCATTTGGATGTGGTTTGCAATGTCTTGTTTGTGAGCTAAATGCATTGATTTGAGGTCTTAAATGGTTGTTTTTTGATGTTTTGACCTTGGATAAGTGTTTCTATGCTTAAGGGGGACCTTTCTGTGTAGTTTTGTTTCAGTTTTTGGATATTTTTTGTGATGGATTGTGATTTATTTATCTTCCCGAATGATTGCAAAAATTGGTAGGATTGTACCCTTAGGTGTTGTAATACCTCTCCTTAAGTTTCATTGCATTTCGAATTCGTTTGGACGCCGAAATGGCGTGATGAGCTAGAGTAAAGAGATCAGACATAGACTGATGTTCTGACTAGAAAGTGGTTAATTTGCTTTTGTTGTAGTATGAATAGCCCTCTGAGTTCACTTTGATGAGATTGACACTCTCATTAAGTCTCCGTGCCCCATCCCGAGTCGCTTCCTTGCATATTGAGGTTATGTTAGTACAAAAAGCTATGTTGCAGACGTCCATCACGGTGACCTTAGTTGCATTTATACACCAGTATATTATAAATTGTACGTATATTACGGATTTATATGCTGTATATCCGTATTATACATGCATATCCGAATAAAAAACATTTCTATCAAAGTATATTTCGATCGAAATATATTTATACTTATAAAGAAAGGGGCACCGCGGTAGTTTGAACGAACTACTACGATTGTGATTGCTAGAGAGATAGAGACAGAGTTGCTGGAGATTTAGAAAGATCAGTAGACAGTGAGCACAAAACATCCGGAGCAAGCCACAGAGCAGTTAATTTTTCTTATAGTGTTTTTTCTGGTTTTTTTTGCAGTTAATTTGCTAACACTGTTGTTGTGGAGCTTTGCTCGCACCTCAGTGTTAGTTTGTATTTTGTTTTTTACTAGCGCTGTGTTGTGGAGCTTTGCTCACACCTCAGTGTTAGTCTGCAGGTTTAAACACCTGTCCTTGGCTGTGTTGATCCTCGTGACACACTACAAGGGGGGTTAGACTTTAGACGCTTTGTCCTTGACTGTTTTTGACCTCCGTGTCGCCTCTTCAAGGAGTAGCTTAGGTTGTACAATTAGACTTTCCGTCCCTGGTTGTTGCTGACCAGCTAGTTGCACTACAGGGAGGAGTTAGCTATCATGCATCTTTTCTTCCTAGTTATTGCTGACCATTGCGTCGCACTATTGGAAGATTGGATTTAAAAAAATAGATTCCTCGTCTTTGGTTGTTGCTGACCACCGTGTCACACTGCAGGGAGGGGTTTAGGGTTGTCAAATCCATCGTCCTTGTTTATTGCTGACCATCATGTCGCATTGCAAGGAGATTGGATTTAAGAGATTCTTTGTCTTTGATTGTTTCTGACCATCGTGCCACACTACAGGGAGAGGTTTAGGATTTTAAAACCATCATCCTTGGTTGCTGCTGACCATTGTGTCGCACTGCAAGGAGATTGGGTTTAATAGATTCCTCATCTCTCGTTGTTGCTGATCACCGTGTCGCACTGCAGAGAGGGGTTTAGGGTTTCCAAATCCATCGTCCTTGGTTGCTGCTAACCATCGTGTCGCACTGCAAGGAGATTGGATTCAATAGATTCCTCGTCTCTGGTTGCTGCTGACCATCGTGTCACACTGCAGGGAGAGGTTTAGGATTTTTAAATCCATCGTTCTTGGTTGTTGCTGACCATCGCGTCGCACTACAAGGAGATTGGATTCAATAGCTTCCTCTTCTCTGGTTGTTGCTGACCACCGTGTCGCACTGCAGGGAGAGGTTTCGAGTTTTTAAATCCATCGTTCTTGGTTGTTGCTAACCATCGTGTCGCACTGCAAGGAGATTGGATTTAATGAATTCTTCATCTCTGGTTGCTGTTGACCCGTGTCGCACTGCAGGGAGAAGATATATATTTTACATTCTTCAATCCTGAATGCTTTAACCATCACGTCTTTCATTACTGTTGTTATTATAACGCATGAAATGTTTAGATCTTTCATTACTGGAGGTTATTATTGGCCATGAAATGTTTTTTTTTAGATTTATTAACAATCATATATGTCAAATTTTTATCTATTTTGGATTTGCCTTACTTATATTTCCTTCATGTATTTTCAGGCTTCAGTCATGGTAGAGACAAAGCTAACGCGTCAGCATCGCAAAATTATTAGTGATGCTCTTATTTTGTCTCTCTATGGAGCTTCAGACGATCATTTGCGATGAGCATTCGATCCACTGCAAGCAAAGTTCGATGATTTTGTGATTGAACTTGTGGAACATTGCTGGCTGAAGCTGTGCAGTACATTCCCAGTTTTGTTTGAACCGGCTCTGCGCACTAATGGAGTGATGCATAACATAGTAAAGCAATTATTAGGCTAGGTCACTAGAAGTTTTGAAAGTATGGTTCATCCATAAATCAAAACCAAACCTGGAATCAAAGAGCGAATGCAGCTTGTAGCACAACTATATTCAGAATTGAAGAGCAAAGATAAGATCGAAGACTCTTCAAAATGTCCTAGGACAGAAGAGGATGTACCTCCTTCATCAGGTGCTCAATCATCCGCTATAAACCTGGATGATACGATGTGTCCTCCTGTCCTACAATTACTTGGGGAGCACTCCATCTTTCACTTGCAAGCACCCCAATTAGGTGAAGGACGTTTTGCAAATGTGAAACAAGTATCAATGGCTCATCCTCTCTTCAAAGATTCCGTCTATGTGGCGAAGATATACAAAGACCAAATAGGAAGCAAGCCAACATTGCAAATCGTGCTAGAGGAGGCAACTGCTACAACTGTTCAGCATTGTGGGATGATATTGCCACGTGCTCTTGTTTGGTATAGCAAAAGACCTATGTTGATCTTCAAGATTTGGAATGGAGGTCATCTTGAGCAGTGGATTCAGGCATGTCATCATGATGAATGCAAGCCTGCAACAATCAGAGAGTTCCAACACACATCTGGAACTGTACAGCAGTTCACAGAAAACATTTTTCCAATATGCAATGCTCTTCTTCAGACGATTAAATTCGTGCATAGTCACAAATTTATTCACAATGATCTACACACTATAAATATTCTACTCCATTTTGGCGAGCGAGGAGTGTATGTTGGCATTTCGGACTGGGAACAAAGTACACCATCAAACACTTTGGCAACATTTCCCAAGCTGCCAAATCTCACCCCTCAATGTAGAGCTCAATTTGAGCGAGATTATCCATGGACTACCCCTGAAAATATGAGCACCAATCCTCCTCCATTCACCAAGGCATCTGATATATATAGTCTCTCGTATATTCTTAGGCGCTTCTTGCATGTATTCCAGAGCCCACCGAGGTTCTCAAGCACGATTTTTTGCGCAATGTAAACAAACATCTTGCTAGTGGAAAATCTCCCAAACCCTTAGATAAACCTAAGATATGGGATTTAAGCCTTTGTTTGAATGGAAGCCATAATGTTGGCTATCATATTGTAACGAAATCTGGCTTGAGACCTATTGATGATTAAACCAATAATCAACTTTTTTTGCATTAATGGCGTATGCAATGTGTGGTGTCACATGCGCAATGTTTTTAAAGTTCTTCAAGTTGAAGTTTTAAAGTATTTCAAGTTAGATCACTCAATTCTCTAAACCATGTCTCTTTTTCAAGTGCTAAGACTTGTCTCGCTAAAGTTTATTATTTTGCATTTCAGTTATGGAAGATATTGCTCCTGACCAGAACGCACAGTAGCCTAATGATCCTTTGCTTAATCATGCATTGGCTCAACAAATTTACAAAGAGGAAGAGATTCGGGTGGCTCAAGGAGATCTCAGTGCTTTGGCTGCAACCCAACAAGACGAATCAGAACTTCAAGGGGAGCCACTGAATTAAAGGCAATGCAAACAGTTATGCCCGAATCACTTTGTACGCAACACATTATTCGAGTCAGTGGAAATGCTAAGGCTTTTTCTCCCTTGAAGGTTTCAAATCTGCAACACATTGTCCTCACACAAAATATCCTTGCAAGATTTATCCAAGTGTAGAGATCGCCACCAAATAATAATCAAGCGGCAATTTACTTTGTGCAACAATGTTATTGCTACTATGTATTGCGGCTCAAAGTTGATTGGAACGATCATCCCACTACAGAAGGTGTTGGGAAAGGGCGCCCAACCGAGAAGATTCATGCACGGGAAGCTAATCAAGAAGATCCTTCTCGCAAGAGAGTTTACCCATATTTGCCCGAAGAAACCGCAGTTATTGAGTAGCTTGCAACCCAAGGCATGGATTTGTGAAGTCAAGGTTTTGGCAAGTCAAGGAGAGACCCCAGCCATGTTGTGTGCTCGTATAGCAGAGCTAGAAAGAAAGTTGGCATGGTACGAGGCAAGGTATGGACCTGTTTAACGAAGAAGTGATGGACAATGCCGGCCCAAGTGATTCAATTGGCAATTCAAAATTTCGTGTATCTGATCTCTTTGGAGAACAAGCCCATGATTTAAATTAAATCTCCCAAACAATACATAGCTCTTTTTGTATCTTAAATCTCAAGATTAGTAATTAAAACCTCTTTTTGGTATGTAAATCTCTATTTGTTGGAACAAATGGACGTGACAAATGTTGTTGCAATTGTGTAAATTATGTTCTCTCTACTACCCTCTTTTTAACAATGAGAGAGAGAGAGAGAGAGAGAGAGAGAGAGAGAGAGAGAGAGAGAGAGAGAGAGAGAGAGAGAAGGTATGGATTGTAAAGCTAAACTCCACATAATTTTTGCATTGCAAAATTAATTGAGAATATAGTACAAACTTTATAGCTCATCCGTCCCCTCAATCACAGGCACCATGTCATCAATTTCTTCGACATCTGAACATTCCGGATCAATATCTTCTGGATTCCATTCCATTTCATCATCAGAGTTGAGCTCATTTGCAACTGCTTCGTGTGTTTGGAAGCGCCCAAAGCTTTCTTTTGTGGAATGTGTGGCTAACTTTGTAGGCTTATGCATAAGTCACATGTTACAAAAGACATAACCAATTCCGCAGCTTGTTTAGGACTTAATCGATTTTGTTTTTTAGTATGCACGAAAGCAAATGAAGACCAATTTCTTTCACATCTACCAGTTGAGGTGGAAATAGATAATACTCTCACATCCACATGTTGAAGTTCCACTTTTTCTCCACCGTACTCTTTCCACCAAATTGGTGCGCCTCATCGTCTTGATAGCATCTATATGCCAAGGATCCCCAAACATTCCCTCTCTACTAGTATATGCCGTCTTCTGTGTGTATGGCACCCGTCCATCCACATTGCCTAATAGTTGAGCACACATTTTCTTGAAATCACTGATCACTTCATTTTTTGAAGATTGCTTGTGCATCTGGAACTTGGGATCCAAGACAAAACCTGCTCCATGTAAAGGAGTATGTAATTGCTCCCATCATCTTTTGTCAAATGTCATCATCATGGATTTCTCTTTTCCTGCATAAGATGTACTATCTTTTAACTTGTGAGTGGCTTCATGCATGTACCAGTAAACCCGTCCAAAGATAGAGGCTTCTTTGTCCACTAATCGTATCAGATGAGTGCAAGGTTCTGTGACAGTAACTATTTTTTCTACATTTCTCCAAAAAACAGGAGAGTTTACAAGCTGATAGCATTTGGAAGCAGTAGGTTCATACTTGGGATATTTATCAAGCCAAATGTCCCATCTTCTATCTGCCACTGTTTTAACAAGGGCTGATTTTACCTAATGCAGTGTGGAGAGAACGTAATATGCTGTCGCAAAGCGGGTCACACAAAAAATCTGTAAATTTTTTGTTGGGGACTTTGTTCTAAACAAGCGTAAGAAAATGAATGCTCTCTTATAAACTTCACCAAGTGGTTTGCATCTAAAAGAGTTTGCTTAATAGAAGGAACTTTTCCAAAGTCCTTTAAGAGCAAATTCAAAGTCTGATCAGCACATGGAACCCATGTAATCTCTGGATACTTTGCTTCAATTGCTTTTCCAGTTGCTTTGTAGTTAGATGCATTATCTGTGACAATGGCTGTCACATATTTAGGTCCCCTTTCTCTTCTAATCCAACGCTCATAAACACCAGCAAGATATCCACTAGTTTTGTCTTTCAGGGATGTATCGATCGCTTCAAGATAGATGGCACCTCTTGGACAAATCAACATCACATTAATCAATGGTTTATTCTGGCAATTTGTTCAACCATCTAGAGCAATTGTGCATCCATACATCGGCAGAAAATCAAGAGCTGTGCGCTATAAAATATTCTCTGATGTTGTTTTAACTTTATCTAAATATTCTTTACGCATCTTTTTATAATCAAACCACAAAACCCTTCTTCGTCGTGCTCATTAAAGCATCTTTGAAGATAGTATTTTGAATGACATTAAAAGGAATTCCACATGCAACAAATGCTTGAGTCCACTTAAGATGGAGTTCAAGCAGCCATTGTTTCCCAAATGCATGTTGCAAAGTAGGATCACTTGGTGCAAATTCTTCTCTAGTCCATGCTTCACTTCGGCTTATGTTAGCAATAGAGCTTCCGGTAGGATTAGAGCTACAATTCCCAGCAAAGGATGAATGGCACCCTCCTTGACCTATTCCTTGACCTGTAGTAGGGGTCAAGTGAGGGTTTTGATCATTCTCGAGTGTCATCTCGATGTCCCTAGCCATAGATGGAGCCATCATTTTGGGACCTCCCTTTTTTTGCCCTCAGGAATTCTCTTTGCCTTGAGCGCCCACTCGGGAAATTTTTTAGCAATACCTCTTGGGGGATATTTGCAAGCTGTCATGTTTCCAGGAATTTTGAAAACGTGTTCTTTTATCCTGTGAGCATTTCCACTAAAATTATGGCCGCAGGTCTTACACCTCAGCTTTGATGTATTCTTCCCACTGACCAATTCATCTACGTAGTTCCACTCGTATCCTTTCACCATCTTCTTCAGATCTGCAAACTCAAACAGAACTAGTTACTAAAGGCACATCTAAAATCGAACTCTAATACCATTTACATTACTCTATTCATTAATGTTTTTGACTTCTTTAAATTATAAATACCAAAAATAATTTTTTCTCAAATGTGAGCTTTCACTTTACACCTGAATCATGATAAATAAATCGCTTAATCTATGTCAATAGCTTGCAAGTGTGAGTAAACTCTACACAAAGCAAGATATCTTTAAAAGACCTATCTAAATTACCTCCAAGTGTGAGTGTAACTCTACACATGGAAATCAATCAAAATTCACTACTCTGTAAATCTCTTCTAGGTGTGAGAATACCTCTACACAAAGAGAGAGATTATTATTTAATCTACCTAAATTGTCTGTAGTGTGAGTATTACTTTGCACATGACAGTTAATCATTAGATAAATCTAACGTAAGTTACTTCCAGGTGTGAGCATAGTTCAACACACGACGAGTAACTCTGAACTTTAACTATTTAACTAAAGTTACTTCTAAGTGTGAACATAGTTCAACACAAAGCAAATAACTGCTAACTTTAACTATATTGAATCACCTCCAACTGTGAGTTTCCTCTACACAAGGCAACTAATCATTAACTATCTTACTTAATTTACCTCTCAATGTAAGATATACTTCACACAGAGCAGGTAACTCAAAACTCCAAAGCCTAAAAAAATAAATATATCCAAGCTCTAAATTTTCACTAGAAAAAATATGGCTAAATTTAAACTAGCATTTTTATATCTTTCTTCATGTTGTAAGGCTCACCTATAGGTGAGATGAGAGAAGAGAGATCGATGGAATGAGCAAAACAATCCATTTTTAGCGTATATAAACAAATTTATTTCGATCCAATTAATATTTTGATCGAAGTACTATTTCAATCGAACTAATATCTTGATCGAAATAATATTTCGATCGAATTGCTGAGAAATTATATGATACGGTGTTTTTGCTGAGCTGGCACCGTATAATACGACCGAATAAAGATAGGTGTCGTATAATACGTCCGTTTAAAGCGTATTATACGTACACCATATAATGTACAATGCAATTTAGATGGTGACCCACTAACAATGACTCTCTCTCTCTCTCTCTCTATATATATATATATATATATATATATATATATATATATATATATTACACTCTATCTCTCATTCTCTCTCTTTAGATCTCCTTCTCTCTCTCAATGTATGTGTGTTTGTGTCTACGTGTGTGTGTATCTCTCTCTCTCTCTCTAAAGATATATTAGTTGACAGAGCCATTAAGCTCGGGAGAGCTAGACGTCCATGACATTGACCGAGGCTCCATTAGAGGATCAAGACTATTCTAGTGCTATATGAGAGATGCCCAGCACGTCTATTTACAACGGTGGACATTGATGAAGCTCTTCTCACCGATCAATGCACTACTTTCTTGGAAAATGCAAACATTGAATTAGATCCACACGGAGCTCATCAGATTGGTCTCATAA
Source organism: Adiantum capillus-veneris (assembly GCF_014529385.1). Classification (NCBI taxonomy): domain Eukaryota; kingdom Viridiplantae; phylum Streptophyta; class Polypodiopsida; order Polypodiales; family Pteridaceae; genus Adiantum; species Adiantum capillus-veneris. The sequence continues at coordinate 71,656,580 of NC_140953.1, read as the reverse complement.
ATCATTTTGGCATTTTGAAGATGTTTAATATAACATTTCATGTTATTTCTCTCTCTCTCTCTCTCTCTCTCTCTCAATGTGTGTGTGTGTGAGTGTTCTTTGTTTATTCATGTGTGTATACATTCTCTCTCTCTCTCTCTCTCAATGTGTGTGTGTGAGTGTTCTTTGTTTATTCATGTGTGTATACATTCTCTCCTCTCTCTCTCTCTCTCTCTCTCTCTCTCTCTCTCTCTCACTCACACACACACACACACACACACACACACACAATGTGTGTATGAGTGTTCTTTGTTTATTCATGTGTGTATACATTCTCTCTCTCTCTCTCTCATATGCACACAATGTGTGTGTGTGTGGGAGAGAGAAAGTAAGAGGGGAAGGGAACATGAGAGGGGAGAGGGAGGGAGCATACATGGATCTCCCTCCTCTCGTTGTGTGTGTGTGTGTGTGAGAGAGAGAGAGAGAGAGAGAGAGAGAGAGAGAGGAGGAGGGGCGGGTTTTTTTTTTTTTTGCAAAGAGCACCAAAATTCAGATCTACAAATCTAAGTTTTTGCTCTCAAATTATTTTTTCAGGGGTCAACGTTGCTATCGGCATCACTATGCAACAAAGGGTATAGCGACACTCATAGTGATGCCTATAGTGATGCTGATAATTTTCCACATTTCAGTGTTGCACTACGAGCATCGCTATGCTGAAGAACCTCTTGTAGTGCAACAATTTGATATGCCATACATTTCAAGGGAGTTGGAGGAAGTTCACTTGTATAGTTGTACTTCAATGGATGAGAAAGAGCCGAATCACTATGGAAAGTTAATATTACACATGTATAATAGCACGGGTATGCTCATTGCCAAGTGTATCTTTGTGGAGTGGAACCAATGGGTTCACATGTAGAAAACATAATGGGGATAGTGTTGATTGACTATATGCTACTCTCAATGTATTGCATAAAGAGTTTTATGTTTGGCCAATGGACCCCAAAATTAGACCATCAGACCTTATGTGTTTACCTTGCATGAGGAGAAGCAACTAAGCATTATAATCTCAGCCAAGGGGAAGAGAAGTTATCACTATGTATGGATTTCAAATGGGCACGCATTGATTCAAAAGAAGATGGGAAGTAAAGCAACAATTTTTTCAAGCCCAAGAAAAGGCATGTGCATATGTAAGATTTTGGAGAAACTTGAGGGGCAAGCGGGTTGAGAATTTTGGTAACTTGAATCTTGTGGATATCTACACAATTGTAGGAAACTATGAGCAACCAAATGCTGAAAAAATGCCACTTTATGATTCACTCCCATGTATGCCCTCTTTTTGTCACTATTCAGGATGTATGCGGTGGGCTTGAAAAGTTGGCCACTCGCAAATCGGGAGATCTTTAAGGTATCAAGCCGGAGATGATTAAATGGATGAGAGATTTTACACATGAGTGGATGTGTGATATGTTCAACCTTGCACTTCAACATGGTACATGCCTTATGATTGGAGTACTAATTGGGTCAATCCTTTGCATAAAGGAGGGGATGTAAAGAATGTAAAGACAAGTGTGCAAAAGGAAAATTGGGTTTTCGATGATGCCATAGCACCATTGATCATCTTTTCACTCTTTGTGTTCTCATGGAGGAAAGTCGGTTGAAATTCAAGCGATTGTATTATTGTTTTGCGGACTTTAAGAAAGTCTTTGATATGATTCCACGTAACAATTTGTGGAGAAGAATGGAAGAACTCCAAGTGCCAAGTGAGTTTATGCTTGCGGTTTCTCAAATCTATGAGAAGGTGACGTGTCAATTGCGCATGGGAAGAGGAATTTCATAACTTTTTGCAAGCACTATTGGGGTCGCCAACTCTCTTTGGTCTATGCATCGATAAATTGGAAAAAATGATACTTGACTTTATGAAAGAATAAGGCATTGAAGAGGTCACTATTATCAATGCGGTAATCATGCTTTTGTTGTATGTGGATGGTGTAGTGCTTCTAGGACACACTTAGAAGAAGCACATAAGTTTATGGTTTTCCTTGAGAACTTTTGCAAGTGCACAATGAGCTGATTGTAATGAATTCAAAACAAAGCTTATGCTTGTGAAAACCAACCCTAAGGAGAAGCCATGCATTGTGTACAACAATGAGACACTTGAAGTTTTTAAGAGCTTTAAGTACCTTGGCCTTGAGGTTCTAGCCAATCACAAGTGGCACAAATGTGATATCCATCATTTGGAAGTGGGAAAGAGCATACTCTGCATTTGGGAACATGTTTGATGCGAAAAAAATGAACTGTTGGGTTCTCAAGAAGTACCTTTTTGACACATTGGTGACACCGATTCTTCTTTATGGAGTTGCAGTGTGGCCTGGGATCATCTCAAAGTCTACTTGGAAAGAGTTTGAGAATGTCCAAAAGCGCTTTCTTACAAGATATCTCCAAGTTAAGATACAAACACCATATATGCTCCTACTTCTTGAATTGGATCTCTTCTAATTGACATTATGGGCATGGAAAGGATTGTGGAGAAGATGCGTCCCTACAATTACATGGGAAGCAAGCAAAAAAGTTCAAAAGGCGCATAAAAGCAAGATAGCACGATGGATGCAAGACATAAAGAAGTGGTTTGAGAGATGGGATGCATTACACTTGCTACATGATGCCTCAATTGACTCGCAATTTAGGACGCTGACAAAGAACAATTCATGTTGTTGAAGGAGTACAAGCGGAAGTGCGATGTGAGAGAGAGTGCGAGAAGAAGAGCACGACGATATGGTGAACTCTCTCTACTGTAATGTGTAGAGAATAGTGAGTTCTTATTAGGTTTTTACAAAAGAACATGTGTACATACCTGGCGGCCCGCCCACTTACCTGGGCGACCACATTGGGCTTTATACCCTAACAACCTCCCACTTAAAGTCCAATGTGGTACTTTAAGTGTGAGAGAAGCTACTATACAAGCTAATATACAAGAGATGTAGAGAAGTGATGTACTACCCTACACCTAACTACTTGCAAAAATGTGCAATTCTCTCTGAGGGAAGTCCTTTTGTAAGTAGATCAGCAGGATTTTCTGTGGTGTGAACTTTGACAAGCTGAAGTTGCTTATCCTCGAGCATTTCCCTGATGAAATGATACTTCACATCCACATGCTTTGTCTTTGAGTGATAAACTGGATTGCGAGCCAATTGTATAGCACTTTGACTATCACAATATAACACAGGCATCTCTTCTTTGATTCCCAAGTCTGTTACTAGTCGATTAAGCCAAATTGATTCTTTGCATGCCTCTGATGCTGCAACATATTCAGCCTCTGTAGTAGACTGAGTAACACAATCTTGTAATCTAGAACACCATGATACTGCTCCACCAGCCAATGTAAAGACATACCCTGACGTAGACCTTCGGTTGTCTAAGTCACCTGCATAATCTGAGTCTGTAAAACCCTTTACACTTAGCTCCCGACTCCCATAGCATATACGCATACTCTTTGTAGCTTTCAGGTATCTCAATATTCCTTTCACTGCCTCCCAATGTTTCTTGCCTGGGTTTGACATGTATCGACTTACTACTCCCACTGCAAATGCAATGTCTGGGCGAGTAGAAATCATTGCATACATCAAACTACCCACTACAGACGCATATGGAATCTTATCCATTTCAGCTTGTTCTTCCTCAGACACAGGACAATCTTGTTTGCTAAGTTTCACATATGGTGGCAATGGAACACTCAATGCCCTTCCCTTCTCCATATTGAAACGTTGCAAAACCTTGTCAATATACTCTGTTTGAGATAACCAAATCAACTTCTTTGATCTGTCTCTCTCAATGCACATACCAAGTATATGACTTGCCTCACCCATGTCTTTCATGTCAAACGATTTTGCCATCTTTGACTTCAAAGCTGAAATTTCTTCATCCACATACAAAATAAGGATCAGCCAACTGCCATCCTTAGCCTTCTTTGTATATAGACAGTGATCGAACTCACTACGTTTGTAGCCTTGAAAAAGCATAAACTTGTGGAATTTATGGTACCATGCCCTTCATGATTGTTTTAAGCCATAAAGACTCTTTAACAATTGGAATACCCAATCTTCCTTGCCTTTCTCAACAAACCCTTCTGGTTGCTGCATGTAAATTTCCACATCTAAATCACCATGCAAGAACGCTGTCTTGACATCCATTTGGTGCAACACCAAATCTAATATGGCAACCAATGCAAGAAAGCATCTCAATGTAGTCATCTTGACCACCGGAGAGAAGATTTCATCAAAGTCAATGCCTTGTTCTTGCTTAAAGCCCTTGGCAACAAGCCTTGCTTTGTACTTTGGCTGACTATCATGAGCGGTGATCTTATACCTGTAAACCCATTTACAGGGTAGAGCCTTTTTGCCCTGTGGTAATTTAACTAGCTTCCATGTCTAGTTTTTATGCAGAGCTGTCATCTCTGACTGCATGGCCAATTGCCAATTCACAGAGTCCTTCATTTGCACTGCTTCCTTGTAACATGAAGGCTCATTGCAATCAGTCAACATGACATAGTTCATAGATGGAACAAACCTATCAGAAGGTCGCGTGACACGTCCAGATCTACGCACAATAGGTGGCTCAGGCTCAGCCACAACCTGTGGTTCCACTCTATCCTGTCCTTGCTCCTCTTGAGCCCTGACATTTTGTCTTGCACGTGCAGGTCCATCTTCTTGGAAGACAACTCTTCTAATCTCCTCAACCCTCTCTGGTTTAGAATGATATTTGGATTCATTTAAGTGAACATCATTGCTGCGGACAACCTTTCTGGATTCGGGATCCCAAAGTCTGTACCCCATCTCACCAGAATTACCATAGCCTAGAAAGATGCACTTTCTACTCTTTGGCTCAAGTTTGTTCCTAAATTCCTTTGGAACGTGAGTATATGCCTCACAGCCAAAGACTCTGAGATGCTTGTATGAGGGCATTTTGCCTGACCATACCATCTCTGGCACTGAATCCTTCTGCAAAACCTTGCTAGGAGATCTATTTACAAGATGAACAGCTGTTGATACAGCTTCAGCCCAAAACCCATTTGGCAGCTGTGCATTAGACAACATACTTCTGACCTTCTCTTGTATGGTCCTATTCATCCTCTCAGCAACACCATTTTGAGGAGGATTTTAAGGAGCAGTAAGTTCACGTTTTATACCTTTTGACTCACAAAAGTCCTGAAAGGCCTTTGAAACATACTCTCCACCATTGTCAGTTCGTAAGCATTTAAGCTTCTTGCCACTCTGATTCTCCACAAGTGTCACAAATGTTTTGAAAACACTAAACGCTTCATCCTTGTGCTTGAGAAAGTAAACCCATACTTTCCTCGAGTAATCATCTATAAATGTCATAAAGTAAGAAGCTCCCCCTAGAGATAGGTTAGGCATAGGTCCACACAAATCACTATGAACAAGTGCCAACTGTGTATCTCTTCTACTGCTTCTATGCTTATGTGGCTGCTGTGTTTGCTTACCATACAGACAATGTTCACAGAATTCAAAATCATTAAATGAAAAGCCAGGAAAATAACCAGAACGAGACAAGATTTCCATTCCCTTCTTGGACATATGTCCTAACCGGCTATGCCACAAAGAAACGTTCGGCTGCTCGGTTACATTGATTACATTTTTAGAGACATTTGATACATAAATCATGTAAAGTCTTCCAGACTTTACTCCATGTGCTACTGTCATAGAACCCTTGGATATCTTCCACATGTTCTGTCCAAAAATGGTGACGTAGCCAGCATCATCAAGTAAACCTGTGCTGATCAAGCTCTTTGTAATTGCGGGAACATGTCTCACATTCTTCAGCGTGAAAGAAGAGCCATTCTGAAACTTCAATTGAACATCTCCAACACCTAAGATCTCACATGTCTGCCCATTGCCTAGCCGAACATGATCTTTAGTGGTCACATAAGAAGTAAACCACTCCTTGTTTGGAGACACATGAAGTGATGCCCCTGAGTCTATAATCCAGTCACTCAGTGCATTTCCATCAGATGCTGTAAGAAGAGCTGAGTCCATTGTATTCTTCAAGAAGTAGATGTCTCCTGACACTAGACTGTCATCCTCTGCAACAGTGTTTGTCACATTTATTTCTTGAATCTTCACTGAGGACTTGTTCTTCTCACCATGGTCTTCAGCTTTCTCTTTTCCTTTTTCTGCTTTCCATTCTTTGCAGTCTCTTTTCATGTGACCCTTCTTGCCACAATGGTAGCATTCTATGTCACTCTTGCCTTTAGCACTGCGGGACTTGCTACGAGACTGATTCCTCTTTCCACCTTTGTACTTTTATTTGTTCCTTCCCCTGACAACTAAGGCTGTTCCTTTGCCTTTGTCCATTGTCTTTCTATTGGTTTCTTCAGTAAGCAGAATTCCTTCTACACTTGCTATGTTCAAACCATCTGGAGGTGCAGAATTACTCAAAGCTGTGCGAAAAGTGTCCCAACTTTTTGGCAATGTGATCAACAGAAACATAGCTCTAACAGGTTCATCAAACTTGACACCTTGAGCTGACAACTGACTATAGATTGTGTTGAATTCATTCAGATGATTGGACATAGGTGTCCCTTCTTTCATCTTCAAGTCAACAAGCTTCTTAAGCCAGTATACCTATGAAGCTGCACTCTGCTTCTCATAAAGATCACTCAGCTTTAACCATGCTTGATAAGCCGACATCTCGTCTGCTACATTGAAGTAAACGCTTTCTGCCAAAGTCAGCATAATGGTAGAAAGTGCCAATTCATCCATTTCGTTCCATTAATCTTCATCCATATCTTCTGGTTTTATCCCCTTGAGCTTTATAGGTTTTATCTGCTTCTTTTGTACCAACACGTGCCAAATCTGCTTCTTCCACAATGGGAAATTGGTTCCATCCAGCTTCTTGATATTGTAAAGAGCAGTGTCCTGTGATCCAGCCATAGCTACGCTTCACAGTGGTTTACTTTCCTGGGAAAAATTCGGCAGAGTTTCCCCTGTAAACTGACCTCTGAACCAATATCAACCTGTCAAATGAACCAAGAAAGCTTCAGATTCTACAGAAATTTTGGCAGAGTCTCCTTTGTAAAATGGCTCTGGTGTACTAAAAACAGACCAAAAAACAGCTCAAAAAACACTGTCTCTCTGACACTGTAAGCTGCGGGTAAACCTGTCCTGCACCTGTACTGTCTCTCACTGTCCTGTCACTGTCCTATAAGCATAGACTGCGACAATGCCTCAACGGCAGTAAAGCAAAGATGCAATCCCAACTGTCTAACTCACAGTCAATACATCCTGGCTGCCTATCTAAGGGTGCTCGAGGGATCGCTCCAAGACCTGTATCACCGAAAGGATCTCAACATTCGAGAATCCCCCAGCTCAATAAAACCTCACTCGACCCTCAACAAAGGCTGCAGTAAATCTGACATTACATAGACTTCCCACAAAGTCATACATCCACAAATTTCCCACTGTATGCTGTAACCGCTGCGGCGGTTGTTTGCTGCGTGACTCACAGCCAACAAACCCTCAACAGACATACATTATCTGTGACAATACATCCCATGTGGAAATACCTGCAATGTCAGGATGAAATCTGGAATATCAAGCAGCAAACACAAGCTACCTGATGAACTAGTGGATGTCGCCTACAGTGTGTGTGTAGATGCGCCCGTGTCGTATGTGACACGCCTCCAAGAACTGTGAGCCGTCCTTCGATGTGTAGACAGCCACAAATCAACACTCTAAGAGTGTCGATATCCTCATCACCTGCATTCGTAGGCCAAAAACCCCAAATTTGCAGAGTCGGATCTGCACCCGTCGAGACCACGTAGTCAAAAATGGCCTGCGCAGACCTTTGTCGAAGCCAAACGGTGGCCGAGATGACCTCAGAATGAAATTCTGACAACGTTCGGGCTCACCCACTAGATTTGGGGCCGTGTCTTCGCCTGTCGAATTTCACTCCAATCTGAGTTGGTGACTCTAGCCTCCTGCAGTGCTGCCCCGAGCCTCGATCTGAGCTCTGATACCAGCTGAAAGAGTACGAGCGGAAGTGCGACGCAAGAGAGAGTGCGAGAAGAAGAGCACGACGATATGGTGAACTCGCTCTACTGTAATGTGTAGAGCATAGTGAGTTCTTATTAGGTTTTTACAAAAGAATATGTGTACATACCTGGTGGCCCGCCCACTTACCTGGGCGACCACATTGGGCTTTATACCCCAACAATCACAATCTTTTCCAGGTCATCAAAAGCCTTATCATGTAGCCAATGGTGCAACAATGGTTGGTCAAGGGCATTGGTCTTAAGTGCAAGATCGAGTGACTAAATTTCATGCTAGGAAAGACTTTTGTAGAATCAAGTTGTTGTCATGATAGGCATCTTCGAGTCTTACCAAGCACCGAGCAAACTTTATCGAGCGAACACAAAAATCAAGTGAAATCCAAGCAAAACATGAGAGAGAGAGAAAGAGAGAGAGAGAAAGAGAGAGAGAGAAAGAGAGAGAGAGAGAGTCACATGCGTGGGGATAAACGACATGAAAGAGAGAAAAGTGAGGCATTGCATGCAATCATAATGATCCCTCTCTATAATTTTAGCACTTGTCAACTATATATATATATAATATTCAAGTGAAAATTTCCATGAAAAGGTACTCATTTTGCCTTATTTGCTTATCATGTTAATCAGGTGCCTCTTGTCTTTAAGTTTCTTTTTTTTTTTGAGTTTGTGTTCTTTATATAGCTAATGTTGGAGATTGATATCTCCCGCACTATCTTTTTTTCCACCTCAATGTACACTTGTAATGCACTTTAATGAAGCAAAAATTAACACATCAAAGTATATCAAATGACCTCAAATAGTGCAGTCCAAAATCATTAAAATCACAACAACTGAAGGTTTTAAATATTGCATGTTTTTTACCCTTATATCTCTCTCCATCTCTCTCTCTCTCTCTCTCTCTCTCTCTCTCCCTCTCCCCCAAACCTTAGGTCAACGAGCACATGTGGCAGGGCTGTGTGATAGGGCTTGACATATTGTGTCTACATGCCTATTTGCTGGCGGTGAGAGGAGGAAGTATTTGGCAGAGGCAACCAGGGGGAAGCATATGAGCAAGGTGAGGGGCATGGATGTGGGGCACTTGAACAAAGGAGGGTAGAGGAGGTAGGGGTGGGTAGGGACGAAGCTCATGGAGAATTGGGAAGGTGGCGTGCAAAGGAGGTAGCTGAAAAAGGTGGGGGACTTAATAAAAAAACCAATTTGTGTTACAATTCTCTTTACTTCTCGGGGGCTGTATCGTTCAATATCCCCTATATAACGTGTGTTCGCAGGGTATTAAAAAAACCCCTCTTTTAACATGTCAAAATGAATAAAATGACCCCTTATTTTAGGAAAATTTTCCAAAATTGAATATAAAAACCCCTTATTTTAATGTATCTCTATTAAAGTGCCTAAAATTTATGTATTTTAAAACCCCTCCTTTCGAACTCACGTTATACATTAACATGATTACAAAAGTGCACATCTCCTTCTCCAAGCTTGTTGAGAAACTAAGAGCCTACACCAACAATGTTGGCTATGGAATGAAAATCCAACCAAGAGCCATGCTTCAATGCTTAATCTTGCCATCTTCTTCATCTTCATTACTATGCTATTATGCTATGCTAAGCAAGAAGAGTGATGATAAGTGAGGAACTATTTCTTTCTCCTATGATTCTTATTCCTCTTCCCTATGCTCATTCCCCGCTAGCTCTCTCCACCTTCGAAGGTGTTTGAGGCCTTGGGACTGAGGCTTGGGACAGTTAATTCTTTTTGCAAAGTTTATGTTATGCTCGTGATGCATGAAGGTTTCCATCTTCATTGCATCACCTAGGTCACAAGGAACACAAAGATTGTATTGTACCAAGTCTCTCTTGATGGGAGAATCTATAATAAAAACGCCTTTTGGAGGTGGGACCGGCTCCAAGTAAATCCGGTCCTCAACTATTGTCATGTTCTCTAATACTCTCTTTTGCAAAAGTATTGTTCATGCCAAGTTAATTAGGTACTATGTTTATGTTGCTACCATCAATTAAGTTCACCCTCTATGTTCTCAAAGTAATATAAAAATGCTCACTCTAATTCTCTTAATTATGCTATTCTCAGTTCATAGGCCATTTCCATCACATTGGTATTAGAGCATTTGGTTTCTCTTTTCTTGCTTAAGAAGAGAGGTCCTTAAGTAGCCTATTAACGATTGATTTTGTTAATTATATTAGGGTAAGTGGGACTGGGATCTATTATCGGTTTTGTTGAGCCCACTATGTGGGATATGGTGCACAACTCGAGAGCTTTGGTCTTAATAATGGGGTCTTTTTAAACTTGCCTACAGCTTTACCATTATCGAGCCATAAGAAATCCAAAAGGAGCCATCTCTCTATAATTCTGCTATGTTAGACCCACTCCACTACTCTCTATAATTAACCAATTTGAATCATGGGTGTAGATACTTAAGTGCTGATTTTCAAAGGCTAAGAGGAGTAGCAACTAAGGTTTTGAATTGCCAAAGAATACACTAAGTAAACACATAAGTATAATTAGCATGGTTGACAATAACCAAGAGAGTAGAATAAACATTGATTACTTTGATTTTGCACATGAGGTGCTAATGATGATGCCCCCGTGTTTATCAATTATCTTGTTACTAGGTTGTAGCAAGCAATGGGCAACCCTGCTTTGCAAGCCAAATTTACTCAACAACTTTGTGCTTATGGGATTTCCCTTCCTCTCCAAGAGGAGAGAGACCTTAAGAGACCTCTTGATGAAACCCCCAAAAGAAGACTCTCTCCCATATGAGATGAGGAATCCAAAGAACAAGAAAGTAATGTATTCCTGAGTTCTTTTGAAGGTGTGGCTCCTCTAAAGATGAATCCCTAAGTTCCTTTGAAGATGTGGCTCCATGAAGCTGATGTTCTAGACGATCGCCAATTCCTCCGAAGAGGAAACTTCTCCTCATCACTCCAAAAGAGATGAGAGGAAACAAAGGAAGAAAAGTCAAGAAAGAGGTCACCCTCTTCTCCTTCTTCTTCACCTTCATCCTCTTTCGACGAAAGCTATGGCTATTCTTCTAGAGAATACTAGAGGGGAGGACATCACAAATCATACCCTGCATGGCGAATGTCACAAAAGCTCAAGAAGTTCAAAGAGGGAGGAAAGAGTATCTCTTTTCTCACCTATGATGGCACCTTTGGTGCCACCGACAAAGTATTGGCCTTCATACAGGCCTTTGGAGACGAGGGCTTCACGTATTCCTCCAGGCTACACCATGTAGCTATGCACTTCCAGAAATCGGCTCGTCAATGGTGGGCTAGCCTTCGTGGCAATGTGAAGCCCCAAAGACATGGAAAAATCTATGAGTTTCCATCATGAAGCAAGCGATGCAAAGGACAAAGTAATTACCAAATGGTGCAGTTTAAAGCTTCTCTTTCACGATTCTATTCACAAATATGTGGACAAGTTTTGGGATTTACATCTTAAGGCTATTGTCTTCCAAAAGATAGACTTTGTCGAGAAAAAGCAATAATTTTCTGTGGGATTACGTGAAGAAATGGCCAAGTATGTCAACTCCCAACAGCTTGGTTCCATCACCGAAGTAATCCACCACACCATGGTTGCTTCCCACATCAATTTCCAACAAGGAGCTAGACGGAGTGTCAAGCCCATGGAAAAGAAAGAAAACAATGATGCAAAGGGGAAAACCAACGTCCAAAATTCTTCCCAAGGCAATTCCAATAATAATAACAACAACAATCGGTCCAAGGAGAAGGGAGTTTACAAAGGTAAAAACAAACTCTCTCCTGAAGAGCTTGAAGCTTTTCGCAAGGACCATAAGTGTTTTAAGTGTGGGGAGCAAGGACATGGCTATTGTTCTTGCCCCAAGAGAAATGCTCGTAGTGAGACTCCTAGAGCTTCCACCATTGAAGCTCCAAAAGAGGATGCTCATTGCAAAGGATCACCTCTCTCCTATGCTTGAAAAAAGGTAAGGGAACATGATGCCTTCATTTTGTTTGACCCTGACTCTACTCACAACTTCATATCAATGGAGCTGGCCACCAAGTTGGACATTCAAGCTTTTGAGATGTTAGATACTGTAACTGCTGACACAGCTTTCAAGGGACATCAAGCCTCCGTTACTTCCTTGATTGGGAAGTTGAGGCTTCATGTCCAAAGCTATGGCGACAAAGAAGACTTTTTTTTTCATCTCTCCTCTCCAACATGAGGATGCTATCCTAGGGGCGCCATGGTTCAACTGCATGGTTGCCAACATGAAGTTCCCTAAAAAGAGAATCTACTTCACCTACAGGGTAAAGAGCATGTATGTAGATGCTAATGAGTCTGGTCATACTATACCACTTGTAAATTCACCGGCTTTTGATAAGTCAATGAAAAGCTTCGTTTCTGCGTACATGATTTTTGTCAAAGAATCCACTAATGACGCTAATGATTTACCAAATGAAAATGGTAGTAATCAAGAAGAGTTAGACTTGTCTACTTTTCTAAATGGATTCCAAGATGTTTTTATCCATGATATACCTATGGAATTACCTCCAAAACGAGGGGATGATGACCATCAAATTGAGCTCCTACCAGGAAGCTCACCGCCTAACAAGCCTCCTTATCGAGTTTCCCAAGCTCAACAAGAGGATATCATGAGGCAAGTACAAGAATTGGTAGACAAAGGGATGGTGAGGCCTAGCTCCTCTCCCTTTTGTTCTCCAGTCCTTTTAGTGCAAAATAAAGATGGTACATACTGTATGTGTGTGGACTGTCGAGCACTAAACCATATCACTATCAAAAATAGATTTCCCGTGCCTCGGGTAGAAGATCTGTTTGATAAGCTACAGGCTCTACCTACTTTATTAGGATTGACCTTAAAAGTGTCTATCATCAAATAAGGATAGTGGACGAAGATATCCTACAGACCACATTTCGTACAATGTTTGGTCTTAATGAATATCTAGTCATGCCTTTTGGCTTGACCAATGCACCAACCACATTCAATCGTTTGATGGTGAAAATATTTAGACTCTACTGCAAGTTCATTGGAGTGTTCTTTGATGATATCATCATCTACTCCAAGTCCTTGGAGGAACACAAGCAACATCTCCAAGTGATTTTTCAAGCATTGAGGGAGAACAAGCTTTTTCTCAACGAAAAGAAATGCGAATTTTTCCTTCAAGAGATTCAATACTTAGGTCATATTATCTCTCAAGATGGTATCTGTATGGATCCATCAAAATTAGAGGTAATAAAAGCATGGCCTATTGATTAACAAAGAAGAATGTTAAGTATTCATGGACTTCTAAGGAGCAAAATGCTTTTGAAAATCTCAAAGAGAAGCTTATCTCTCAATTAGCAACCCTCATGCTTTCGGATCTCTCAAAACCATTTGAGGTCCAATGTGATGCTTGTGGTGATTGCCTTGGAGCAGTCTTGCTTCAAGAAGGGCATGCCATAGCATATGAGAGCCGAAGGCTCAATACAGATGAACGGATCTTGGGCATTTATGAGAAAGAGCTTTTAGTTGTTCTACATGCCCTGGACACATGGAAGCACTATTATTGGGGACTCCTTCATTTTACGAACAAACCACCAAAGTCTCAAGGACTTCATGATGCAAATCAAGCTTTCTGACAAACAAATGAGATGGGAAAATTTTCTTTCGCAAATTTATTTTCATATTGCTCACATTGCTGGTAAGCACAATCTAGTGGCCGATGCACTTTCACGACGACCAAAAGTCAATACGGTGTCTATAGCAACTCACAATTATCTATCTTCTATAATAGATGAGTATGCTACTGACCCTGACTTTAAAGATGTAATGTTAGCCCTTGCTTTGGGGAAGAAAGAGGAACCATTCACCTTGCACGATGGTTATCTTCTCCATGACAATAGGCTATGTGTTACCCACTCCCTGCGGGAGAAAGTCATGTATGAATCCCATGCTCCTCCCTATGCGGGGCATATAGTCATTCAACCTACTCTTCGAGGAGTAGCGACGTACTCCTATTGACCTACCATGAAAGAGGACATACAAGAGTATGTTTCAAAATGTATGTTATGCCAAAAGACCTAAGTATGATAGAGGGAAGAAACCTGGATTACTCCAGCCATTGCCAATCCCTAATTCACCATGGGAGAGTATATCCATGGATTTTATCTTTGGATTACCCAAGTCTATCCATGGAAATACGGGAATATGGACAATAGTCGATAGGTTTAGCAAGCAATCACACTTTATTCATGTCAAAAAGACTATTAAGGCACACCAAATGGCAACCCTCTTCATATCTCATATTTTGAAACACCATGGATTACCAACATCCATCGTGTCAGATAGAGATCCTAGAATGACTGGTAATTTTTGGAAAGGTCTCTTTGAAAATCTAGATACAAGATTGAATTTCTCTTTGGCCTATCACCCACAAACGGATGGCCAAAGTGAGATATCCAATCTTACGATACTCGATCTACTAAAGACTTATGTTACAAAAGTAGATCAACGCTCACAATGGAAGAGGTACTTACCCCTTGTAGAGTATGCGTACAATAATATTGTCCATACTACTACGGAAAAAGCACCTTTTGAGATCATAGAGGGAAGACCTAAAAGTCCCTTGCTACTTAAACTACATGGGAAGATCTTCGCTACTGATGAGTTTAGCCATGACCTACAAGAATCTTTTCAAAAGTTTAAGGAGGCCATCTCTCAACAAAGGCAAAAAGCTAATGTTGACAAGCACAAAAGGGCCTTAACGTTCAAAGAAAACGATTGGGCCTTACTTAAGTTTCCCAAGGCTCAATTGAGGTAAACAATGGGCAAAAATCCTACGGGCCATCAAAAGTATTATGCTAAACTAGCAAAAAGATACTATGGTCCTTTTCAAATCTTGAAGCCAATCAATGATATGGCTTATCAACTCAAGTTGCCCAACCATTGGCTCATACACAATGCTTTTCATGTGAGCCTACTTAAGCCCTACAAACAAGAGCCACCAAGAGAACCAATTATTGAATGCCCTCCAAAAATCGAAGACCAAGAAGAGGTGCTACAACCCGAAGCTATCCTTCGACATGAAGAGAAGGTACTACACATGGTAAGATTACGGAGATGGTATCTTATTAAGCTAAAAAATTATCCTTTTGAAGATGCTAGATGGATGTAAGGAATACAACTTAAGGATAGTATGAACCTTGTCAATGCTTACAATGCTACACTAGAGTAAGAAAATGTAAATGCTTTCTAAATGAACAATGTTTTTGTCTTATAAGACTATCCTCTTTTGTGCACAAATTCAAATAGTATGCATTCTTAGAATCATGTTTGTGATGACAACGTCACTCAAGCATCAAGTATAATTTTTCACTCTACTTTGGAAGTATGATGTGGACTAAAGAGCATACATGCTTGCGGCAGCTACGTCTCCCAAGCACCAAATGGACTAGTCATCCATTCTGGAATGATGTTGTAGGGTGAAAATGGATCCTCTAATCGCTAAGAAACTTAGACTAATGACTAAGACTTTATCTCTTCTACCTCATAGGCGAGGACGGCTATGATTTCAAGAGAGAGGTAATCTTATAAAATCTAATATCTAACCAACCCAAATGATTTTCTCATATTAAACTGATCATTTAATGTGGGAGAGTAAACGGGAACAAGGGTTAGAATATAGACATGTGATTATGGATCTGTCTCAACACAGGGACAATGTTAAACGGGTCCAAATGAGAGATGGTTTGTTAAAGAGCAATGCTACCTAATGGAGTTTAAAGACCTTAGGATTAGCTTCATTAAAGACCTCCAAAAGTTAGCGTTAAAAATTTCTTTGACCTTAGGCAAGCTAGGGCTGACCTTGAGGTTGGAATCCTACCCAAGCATGAGGTGCTTGTCGTGCTTGTTGCTAACTAAGGTGTTTAAGGTGTTTGTGGGAACCTTGCCCAACCTTGAGGTGCTTCTCATGCTTAAATGACTAAGGTTTTTGAAGTGTTCAATTCAAACATGTCTCTCAAGAGGCATAAACAATTTTCATGCTTAAATGACTAGGTGCATTTGAAGTGTTCAATTCAAACATGATATCTTAAGAAGCATAAAAGACACATGTCAAGATCCTCCCCATCTGGCCCTCGTGATGTGCTTGAATCCTATTGGATAGTCTTTAAAGGGGTCCAAAGAGAATTTAGATGCATAAAAATTAAATAATTAAGTTCTTTCTTTTAAAGAGGGAAAAGAGGACACATGTCCAAATAATATAATTAAATAATACGAGAGAGAGAGAGAGAGAGAGAGAGAGAGAGAGAGAGAGAGAGAGAGAGAGAGAGAGAGAGAGAGAGAGGTGAACCAAGCATGAGAGGGCTATACTCTCCTACACACACCCACACACACTCTCTCTCTCTCTCATAATACGAGAGAGAGAGAGAGAGAGAGAGAGAGAGAGAGAGAGAGAGAGAGAGAGAGAGGTGAACCAAGCATGAGAGGGGCTATACTCTCCTACACACACACACTCTCTCTCTCTCTCTCTCTCTCTCTCTCTCCTATATATAATTAAATAATACGAGAGAGAGAGAGAGAGAGGTGAACCAAGCACGAGAGGGGCTATACTCTCCTACACACACACACACTCTCTCTCTCTCTCTCTCTCTCTCTCTGTCTCTCTCTCTCTCTCTCATCGTGTGAAGTGCAAAGTGCAAGAGCTCCATCTCCTTCTCCAAGCTTGTTGAGAAGTCAAGAGCCTACACCAACACTCTTGGCTATGGAATGCGAATCCAACCAAGAGCCATGCTTCAATGCTTAAGCTTGCCATCTTCTTCATCTTCATTACTATGCTATATGCTATGCTAAACAAGAAGAGTGATGATAAGTGAGGAACTACTTCTTTCTCCTATGAATGATTCTTCTTCCTCTTCCCTACCCTCATTCCCCGCTAGCTCTCTCCACCTTCAAAGGTGTTTGAGGCCTTGGGACTGAGGCTTGGGATAGTTAATGCTTTTTGTAAAGTTTATGTTATGCTCATGATGCATGAAGATTTCCATCTTCATTGCATCACCTAGGTCATAAGGAACACAAAGATTGTATTGTACCAAGTCTCTCTTGATGGGAGAATCTATAATACAAACGGTTGGAGGGGGGCTCCAAGTAAATCCGATCCTCAACTATTGTCATGTTCTCTAATACTCTCTCTTGCAAAAGTATTGTTCATGCCAAGTTAATTAATTTCGCTATTCTCAAAGTTCATAGGCCATTTCCATTACAGATTGTACATTGTATGACTTTGATTTCAATAGAGGTCCTAGTCTACATGAACTCAATCTTGTAGTGGTTACAAAATTGTTCATATAATATGCAAAGTTCATTGATGACCCATGCAAGTGCATACACATCCATCAATTTTCTCCAAGGGAATGGGGATTTGATATTCATTGCCCACCGTTGTGGTCTTTATGCTTGCAAACATTAGTTGGCCTTCTCTTGAATGGTGGTCAAAGGGCAAGACCCTAGTCTATAATGCCCACACGTGGTGTTCCTTCTCTGGTGAAGTCAAGCATTATGTTCCGTGGGTGAAGGTCATTGTGAATACCACTGTTGTCATGGGCAAACGCCAGAGCTTGCACTAGTGCTTGAATCAAAGATGATGCATGGTTTATCGTAAGCCTGCATTGTAGTAGCTTGAGTTCAGTTGGTTTCTTTGTCAGGACAATGGTAGGACCAGTCCGGGCCAAGGACCAGGACGGACATGCAGTCAAAGGGGGTCCCTATATTTAGAATGCCAAGGGCCTATATAGGGCATGGCTGGGTGGTGATGAGCATGTTCAGTTCCTCTGTCCTTTCACTGGTATCAGAGCAAGGTGTAGAGGAGGAAGGAGGGTGGAGCCATGACAGGGAGAAAGCATGGTTTTCTTCTCTCTCTCCCTCTCTCGGATTTTCTCTCCCACTCTCATTCGTGGACCTTGGCATGGCAGAGCATGGCTTTCGCCAAGGAGGGGGCCATAACCCACGAGGGTGCAAGAGGGGTGCATGCAATCTTGCATGGCGGGAAAGGCCGCTTGAAGGCCGCTTGCATGGAGGACGATGAAGAAGAGGAGCACGCGGGCACCGTCCCCTGCATACTGGGTTCGCCTTCGACGACTTTAGAGAATCGACTAGCGCTGGTTCCAAACATGAGCGCAATGGCATGGCGATCCTTTTTCGACACGCTCGCAAGCCCCAGGGAGGACCCCATCGCCCCCTGCGTTCGAATTTTCCCCTACGCTGTAGAGGCAGCCGCCATGGCAACTTATAGTTTATTTCTTTTTTTAAAAAAGTAAATTTGCCCTAACTTTCACCACCCCCAATTAGGGGTGTTGGCCCACGGGCTATGAAAGATTCGGACCAGTGCGAGAGTTGAACCATGGCAGCCAGATACGCACACCCGAGTTAACCCAACAGGG
The DNA here is from genome assembly GCF_014529385.1 of Adiantum capillus-veneris. Taxonomy (NCBI): domain Eukaryota; kingdom Viridiplantae; phylum Streptophyta; class Polypodiopsida; order Polypodiales; family Pteridaceae; genus Adiantum; species Adiantum capillus-veneris. Next base: position 71,638,132 of record NC_140953.1, on the reverse strand, counting down.
CATAGCACATGGCGCAGGGTATGTTGCAGTTTTGCAAGGACACGAATAGCATGGAGGGCGAGTCTGCAGCGTTTCAAAGAAGGACGGTAAGCAAATACATCATGAAGTCGACGGCTCATGCCACTTTGCGAATCCATCGGCATGATGTTAGGACATCATGACCATGGAATCAACCTCGTGTTCAGAAGCTGTCAATCACATGCAATCAGAAATTTGGATGCCACTCATGTGGCAAGGAAGCTCCTCGATTTTGGGAAGGAATCTACACATAAATAACAAGATGACCAGCTTGTCATCGGATTGGAGGATTCATCCAAATGCCACTGATTAAATTTGACATGCAAGGGAGGTTGCTGCCAATTAGCATGGAGAAATCTCGACAAGGAGATTACGACAAGGATGATGATTATTGGTCGATTCAAGACGAGTTGATTGAGGTAAATTAAGAGTTTGTTATCAAAATTTCCTGTGAGCATGACTTTTTACAGATCAACAACACGCAGCAAGGCTGCAATCAACAAGGATATACCCTACCATGGTAAGGACCATGGTTACGGCTACAATAAGTCCTCAAACAGAGATCACGGCAACAAGGTACCCTCTTTCAATTTTGTTTCTATCAAGTTGATTACCCTCATAGTTTCGGCAGGGTGCCAAAGTGTCTCGCAGTACTGTTCAATTAGGCTCTAACTGGTATTGCAATGAGCAAGGCTCCGTACAAGACTGCTAATGGGCACGGCTTGTGACAATTATCATATGCATTACATACTTGCTGCATATATCATTGAGAAATATCCACATCAAGCACAGTTCGATGAAGGTTCAATTTGATGCAAATGCATAGCAAATTTGCAGAGTTTTGGTCTCTCAAGAAGATAGGCACATCCTGTTCCTTGACTTGATGCAAGGGGCAAGTTGCTTGGCATGGCCGACTCCTTGTCACTGTTTCTAACAGCTGCCTAAGGATGCTTCCTACACACTATTAGCTCATTTCAATTGAAGTTCCTGGACAAGGTCAATTCTTTTTGTCCTCATATCGGTATGTTAACAACCGCCTCAGTTGGCTATCAGCAAGGCTTCAATTTACGCATCTTGCATTACGACTACCCACGTTCGGCATATGCTATGAGCATACAAACGTGGGAAGAATTTGGCAAAATACTCGCAGGTTATTTCATAAGAAACAGACGGGCCAACTGAATATCGGGCCAACTGGTTACAACAACGACCAGGTTAGCCAAGTTTAAATTTTTCTGTTTACACTTTACTTCGCAATTACTGCTATTGTTCAAAGCAAAGTGCTTTGGCAATTTCATAGGAAGCATGGCTTCAGGGAACTGGCAAAATAGGGAATATCAGATCACAGAATCCCTACCAGTCTCAACTGTACAAGGTACTTATAGTTTTGGTTCTCATGACTGAGGCCCTCACTCTTCGCAAGGGCTTACAGTTCTTCATGCAATGCATGCTAGTGCAGTGGATTCAATTCTACCGCTTCATGCATTACGCTTCCGCTAACTCACTCGCAACTCTGTCAAGGACAGAGTACAAATAGATTGTTGGTTGCTATCAACACTCAACAATACTAAAAAGAACCTAAAATTTTGACTAGATTCACCAGCAAGGTGCCCCTTTCAAGTCATCCTCACACAGTCATGACCCTACACGGTAGATGGTCAAGATTTAACTTGTGTTTTCTGTTGCCTCTCTTGATGAGAGCATTATACAGACAGATTGTGGAATGCTTATATGATAAGCTGCAATTCGGGCATCAGATGTCTAAGAGCACACATTCTAGGCACACAATCTATAAATTTAAGGAAAGTTCCTCAGCCCAGCATGCTCTTGTTCTCTCTCTCTCTCTCTCTCTCTCTCTCTGTAAGGGAATAATGAAAATCTTCTAAGAAGCTTTTGATACATGTTTTGTTTGGGAGTCAACATGAGCCAAGATGCTCTAACTCTCAGCTAGAAATTGGCCAAGATTCCATTCACATTAGTTTTCATCGGTTTATCTATTGAACACTAATTACCGTAAGAGCTAGGAGCCACACACAGGCTGGCTAAGAGCCATTGTCAGATTTTGGGAAGGACCCAACTATTGGCATTCCTTGGGTGATTGTTCTTAGGATCGAACAGATTTGCCTAATGGTGTACACATCGAACATATAGACGTTAATGGACAAGCAAGCGTCTTGCCATTACGGATGTTTAGGGTGTCATTTTTGCACTCCATGTTTTTAGTACGATGCTCCAGTGAGTTTTTGATAATCTTAAACTCACATTAGCTGATCTATACCACGGAGTCTAGAGGCAACAAACAGTTGATACAACATGGCTGTTGACACGAGCTAGGCATCTTACTTGTGTGGATTTCTTGCTCTCTCTATAGCACTACGAGTGTGTATGGCATCACTGTTTTGGGGTAAGACCCGGTGGGTGATTTCTACATCTCCCCATAGGCATTGAGGATCATACTTTGATCTATCCCAGTTCTCCTTTCAAGGACAGAAGCTAGTAATCTACCATGGGGTAGTGGACAAATTCAACCCTTTAAGTTGATTCTCATCATTGTGTACACGGTTGGTTACCGTTCCCTGCTAGTTGCGCGGTTCTACAACGGGCCTTACCAAGGCGTTTGACTACGTAGATTCTAATCCAAGGGCTTGGATTGCAAAGGCAACGCCCAGGATTCCCAGTGCACTGGTGGTTGTTTGTTCAGGTAGGGGACGTGCTCCTCTCCATTTGAATACAGGTAAGTGAACATTACGTTCAGATCTCCAGTTACGCATCTATTGATTTGGTGTTATTCCATTTTTAGTATGATTTGCTTGGTTTTTCAAGACGTCTAAGTACGCTTGAATGTTACAGAACCATGCCAAGGGCATGTCGGCACAAAGTATTTTGGGCCCAGTGTCCAATCTATCTTTCTGCCTTATGTTGTTACGAACCTAATTGTAGGGTTCAATTTGGCACATGTTGTCACATGGGATACAAGATGGTCTAAGAACTCAAGGAGTTCAGTTTAGCCAGTGTGGAGCAAGGCTAATGAGGGTTCCTCTAGAGTGTTTGCAGTTACCTCCACACACAAGTACATCTTGTACTTGAAGGATGTTCTTTTTTACACATCCTTACATGAGACATATTCCACATGTGGAGAATATGAATCTCTGGACTGACATTGACACCATTATTTCAATTATGTGTCACGACAAAGTCCCTAGGTGCTGGTCACATCTGTTTTCTAGACCATTTTTAGCACGACGTATCAGGAGCAATTTTGTGGCCAGAAATTGTCGGATACTTAGAATGACTTGTTAAGGTACAAGTACTGCTAAACAACATCACAGATGGTTGTTTATACATATACCATGGCTATAAGTTGTTAATGAAAAAGTTTCATTGTCTGTACCTAGAAGTGATCAATGTTTCACCTTCTATTGTGATTCATACGTTTCAGCAAGGCTTGCAGAAGATTGCAACTAAAAATATTTAGTTTCTTTTCAGAACTATTTACATTCCTTTTAATGCGTGCCAGGGGCATCACACATTTGTCATAAGTATTGGCAAGGATCATTATGGATATACAGGTTCGGGTTGATTTTTACTAAATGCATGCACACTAGGTGTTATGGGCCCTAGTGTTTAACAAAGGCTGATTTGGAATGGCATGCATATTTCTTAGGTTGTTGCTTATGAAGCATTTTGCACTCTATGTGCACTATCTCTATGAGATTACTTTTTAGTCTACTAATCACCAATAGAGGTCATGGCTCGGTTTGGGTGTTTAGGGATTTTTCAAGTTAACCACTATGGTTATTCCTCAACAAAGTTATACACTATTGTGACTCCCCGTTTACCAGTCGTCCGGGAAGACTATCTGTAAACCGTGGGGGAAACACACCTCAGTACTGTCAGTATCCAAAGGGATTGACGGATTACAAAGTGTAATCTTGGGCTACAGGATATGCAAAGTGCGTATATTAGCACCAAGCAATCAAATTCATAAGCATTTATTGCTCTTTTTGGGAGTTTATTTACTATCAGTTAACTCATGTTGCGACTAGGTAGTCTCTTCATGTATAACTCAGGTTCTCAACCTTGAGCACTTGCTAGGGTGGGGTTGTTTACCGATGATGAAAATTGGGACCAAGTCAAGGACTTAAATTTGGTCGATGAGTTATGTTAGCAAGTTACTTTCATGGAAAGTGACAAGAGGTACTCTTTTTGGTACACCTGTGTTGTGATAAACTCGTTTACCATGCTCATGAGCGTTCTAAATGGAGTCTACACACTATTGTTGGATAGGAACAGGTACCATTAGATGGTTACAAATGGACAGCAATGTAGAAAATCAAGATGTTACTCTTGGTTTCATTGAACCTCCTACTGAACCGAGTTCCGCTCAAATGAACCGTTGGATCCATGTGGGATGTTATGGTAGAAAACATTAGCGTTATTATGAAGATACCATCACTTATGTTTTTGCGGACAAAAACGCTTCTCCAAGGAGGGAGTAATGTCAGGACAATGGTAGGACGAGTCCGGGCCAAGGGCCAGGACGGACATGCAGTCAAGGGGGTCCCTATATTTAGAAGGCCAAGGGCCTATATAGGGCATGGTTGGGTGGTGATGAGCATGTTCAATTCCCCCGTCCTTTCATTCTTGTTGCCTTCCTCACCTTGAGCCACCAAAATTTTGCTAAGGCTTCCATAAGGTGAGGATGCACATTCCATCATATCGCCAAGGGAAGGTCCATTGAAATAAGGCAATATAAGAACCCATTTGATTAGTGTGTGCAAGGGCATGCACTATGCCCTTATGGTTGAGGTCAACACTGATCTCAATGGCAAAATACTTAAACTACTCCTTTGCCTCACCTTTGAATTCCTTGCAACAATACATGATGGTAGACGGAAGCAAACAATAGTGCATTCATTGGTTACTCCACATGAGCATGTTGACCCTAGTTTCCATCCATTCTTGATAGCTTCAAATAAAATCCAAATGTGAAAGAGCACAATGGATTCATTACAATTTTTGGAAGATGCACACTAGACATGCCAAATTTGCTTTCCTCAAGAATTTCCTTCCGACGCTTCTTGCTAAACAAGGTTTGTGTGTCAATGTTCCATGCTCAATTTCATTTCTCCATCTTCCAGCAGTTATACCAATGCTGTAATTTTCCCATGTCTATGCCCTCTAGCAAGTCACCACTCAAGTCCGCAACACACTTTGGCATATTCCCAATGATATTGAGTAGAAGGTTCCATATAGTGGTAATGTCGGCCCCCTCAAAAACTTGGAGACTGTTGAGTGAACCACTTCATTTAGCAATGGCCGCAAGCATTGCTCATCTCAAAACATTGACACAATATCGTCCAACGTAAGGGAATTCACTTTCCGTACCAATTGGGTGCATTTCTTCACTTCTAGTGCCTGTTTGGGATTCATTCTACCTACAAGTAGTGAAATGAGTTTATGATGTGATGATCAAAGCATTTATCAATCCAGAATCCAAAAGTAAACTTGGAATTGCTTTAGCGATGATGGGACCCTTACGGTTATTGAGAAGGGAAAGAAAATCAAAGATACAATATACCCGAGCACATTTTGGTAGTGATGTCAAACATAATATAAATTAGTTAATCTACTCAAGAGCAAAAACATGCTCAATAATTGAGAGCAAGTCTCTACATATGATCTATGGGAATAACCGCTTGCATCGTATGGCATTAAAAGACGAGCGTAAGAGTGATACCATCCATGCTCCTGCAAGGTTGGCTATCCCAAAACTTTTTAACGAAAGCATGATAGCATGTGTGAGCAAAATGACGACCGATGTCGATCTACATGATGTGATATTGAAAACGAACTTATAATTTTCCTTGAGACTTGCAACCAAGTATATGGCTGATCCCGAACACGTATGTTTTTTAGGCAGCTTGTTCAACATTGTTTCATAGATACAACGATACACTTCCAATCGAGATGAAAACTGATGCCAAAGGGATATAGAGCATGTGACTGGGTTGCCACGGCATTTGCAACTAAAAAGACGATTGGTGTTGAAGCAAAAAGACTTTTGTAGATTGAAGGAGGCTTACACATTTATAGTTCAACAAAATTAGATTCTAATTCAGACTTGAATAACAACGTGCACCACCATTGAAGAGCGATAAGCTCACATAAGTGGACATTGATCTTGCATTGACAAACGTACAATAGTGAACTAGTGATGGCCAATGTACACCACTAGAGAATGGGCAATGTACACCACCAGAGAATGGAAGAGTTTGTGGGAAATATGATCTAGTAGAAAATAAAATATGCATTAGGAGATCGTTGGATAAAAGACATCAACCGATAACATGAAGATCATGCAACCACATACATCGTGTGTGCAAAATGCTTGTGAAGTGTGGAAGCACATCGTGCACAGAATGCTTGTGTATTGTGGGAAAAAAAAAGAAAAACCATACATAAGGATGGTGTGAAGTTGGCACAATTCTCCACATTGTTTATAATACCGTAGGAAATGTGCCCTTCCCACGCCACTTTTATCTCTTCAGTGTTGAAGGGGACTTATACTTTTCCTCTAATGTTAGAGGGACTAGTTTTCTTTTGTAAAATCAAGATAATGATGAAAATTTGTTACCTTTTCTTTGTTCCATCTATTCAAGGAACATTGGAAATCGACATGAGTCCAACATTTTGATCCTTTATGCATGGAGCATGTATAGGTGCATTATTGTCGATATGTAGCATAACAGAATTTGAGGTAGGATTTCTATTCCATAACTTCCAACAAAAACGGCAAGGGAGTGGTTTGCTTTGTGGATATCGAGGTCTCAAAATAATGCAATGATGACACATGTGGCCAACGTTACGACCAATGTTGAATTGCTATGACCCTTTTATTTGCAAGGATCTTATAGTTGAGCTACTTTGGTTGTTTCCTTTCAACATTCATAGTTATGTATATTTTTTCTCTTCAACCAAACATATATTGGAGCATGAATTAATATGCACCCCTTCCCCCCCCCCCCCCCCCCCCCCCCCCCCCCCCCCCCCCCCCCCCTCTCTCTCTCTCTCTCTCTCTCTCTCTCTCTCTCCACCACAGACACATGCACACATACATTGCCCACCACAATCATGCTATCGATACAAGAGCAGAGAAAAAGTCTTCCTATTTACAAGCTCAAAATAGACACACACGCACATATATATATATATATATATATTTGCCTTGCAGTCACTTTGTCGATATATGAGCAAAGTCTTCCTATTTACAAGAAAGACCTGATAAAGATAATTGCAATTGTGAGTGGATGTATTAGTTTCTCCTTAATTAACAGAAAGTCATAGTCCACCTATTTACAATCTAAAAAATGAGCTACTTAATATCTCTCTCTCTCTCTCTCTCTCTCTCTCTCTCTCTCTCTCTCTCTCTCTTTCTCCCCCTCAATGTATGGCTCCCATTTTAATCCTTTTGAAAGATGAAAAATCAAAGGTAACTATGACTAAGTTTCTTTCGAGCACTGGTTGTGTGGAGGGGCCTTCGCTTTGCACCTGCTTAAAATAGCATAGAGCTTCCTGCCCGTTCCTAGAATCTCTCTCTCTCTCTCTCTCTCTCTCTCTCTGACCTTTGCTTCGCACCTACTGTAAGCTATGTGTGTGTGTGTGTGTGTGTTCGGCCTATAGAGAGCCGACACAATCAAGCTTGCTAAAAATAGTACAGAGCTATGTGTGTGTGTGTGTGTTCTGCCTATAGTGAGCCGACATAATCAAGGGAAGGAGGGAAGATGATGGCATCACCCATGTTGTCTGGTAGGGGTCTGGTAGTCCTTATGGCTGTATCGTGATACATGATTGATCTCAAATCATACAACATCATTGTCTCATCAATGATCAATCAGAGGTGGTTAGAGCAAAATGGAGCAAAGTAACAAGGTAAAAATTAAAATTACCTCTACAAGAAAGAAGTGCTCTCTATCCATGGCAATAGCTACTCTCTCTCTCTCATCTTTTTTTAAAAATCCATTGCTTTCTTCTCTCTCTCTCTCTCTCTACGTTTCTCAATTTCCGTCCTATTTTAAGAGCAATTTTTTCTCCTCTTTTAGGAGCCCAATCTCTTCTTGCCACATGGCATAGCTAACTTTGCTCCAAGTTGGAAATCAATATTACATAAGCAAGGTAATGAAGAGCATTACTGACCTGGCTAGAAATCATGTATTGGTGATTTTCGATCATGCAAGGTATAGAGCGATGCTTATGTCAAGCTACTAGAAAGCAATGTGAATAGTTAAAACATTTTGTCTTGCATTGCGGCACATAGTGAAAATGCTAAATATATAGTGCACATCATACAAAAGTATGGTGGACAGTTGGCACCATGGTCTCTCCAAAAATTATAAGGAATGGAAGCCGCTCCCTGTCCCGAAGGCTTTATGTGTGGACCAAGAAAACACATAGGCATAGGGATTGGATGTGGACCTTGTAGTGTTGTCGAGGCAAAGTCATGGTTGTGTACTCAAAACGTCCACTGTTGCAAATATATGTAATTTCTATCACATAAAACAAGAGTTAACACAAATACAAAATATGTAGGACATAGAATTACTTTAAGAGAAGCAGAGGCTACTCTAGTGATGACTTTTCAGTTCATAAGCTCCATCACAATCACAACAATAGAGTAGGCTACGAGTATTGAGCTGGCGCATATGCCTCATTTTGTGTTTGGACTCTACATTATACTATATAAATAAAAATTCAAATTGTTTAAAGCAACATTAACTTTGCATTCTACTAAAACCTATTAAACTAAGGCGGATGTGACAGTGATGGTTGGCCAAGCTGGTGTGTTGGAATTTAATGAGGCAGAAGAAAAAGATAGCATCATGAGTGTAACAAGTGGATGGGAAAACACACTCGGCTAGCATTGCAAGGCTTCATCCAATTGTAGGTGTTGAGCTTTGACAGGCGGACTAATGCTGTTAATATTTAAGGTCAAAAAGCACGGTTTGGAAGCAAAGGTCAACAAAGAGCTTGAAGCCAACATACTTTATTTTGACAAAGTGTAGCAGAGTTGAGCATGTCCTCACGCAAAAGATATCCTTTGTAGAAAACGTCAGAGAGAATCATTGTACAATCTCTTATTTTTGTTCATGAAAAGCCACAAACCACACAAAGTAGCCATGATCCTTGATACTTGAAACACTAACTCAAAGTTCCTATGATTGAGGCCCTTTCAAAGAGCTAGCATTTTTATCATCTTGATCCCTCCTACTCTTGTCTTTGTATTCATCATTGTCATCAACACTAGTATCTCTATTGTATCTATCCTTGCAATCAACATGATCTCTAATAGTCCTTCGATCACTACGTCCATGTGGCTATGATCCCTTCTATGTTTATCCTATTTATCATGGTCTCTTCAACCTTATCTCATGTCAATTATGTCTACCCCGACCTCCATCATCATGTCGATCTTGTCAATTGCACTCTTTGACTATTGTGTTCACTTCTGCTATCGTGTCTACCATCATTATTCCTTATGTGTTTCTTCCTATTATTTTCTATGATGTATACCATCACCATTGCTTCTATGTTCTTCCTGTTCTTTCAATTTGGCCTCATCCTCAAGCTCCTTTTGTAGATCTTTTATTCTCCATCTATCATCACGGATAGAAAAGCTGCTTAATTTTGTGTTTCTCCTTGTCTACAGTCTTGCTTTTAGGGAGTATAGTAGCCAGGTGATAAAGCTCATGGGCTACTATAGCACCTCACGGGCTATAGTTGACAAAAGCTCACGTTCGATATTGCCTAAGGCTTTAGTTTAATTCATTTTTTATGGCTCAACTTTTGCACTTAATCAAAACCTAATATCAGCATACACAAGAAGATTTAGAAATTTTCTCATGTAGGAAAATGAAGTCTTTTTCAGCGTTTTTCATACAATGCATAACATCATGAGCTTCTGCTCGAGAGGCACCACATACCTAGCTAGGTACGATTGGGGGCAGGGGATCACCGCTCCCCCCAATCAGGCCGACGGTCCCCTGCCCCCAATCATACCTAGCTAGGTATGCGGTGCCTCCCTCGCAGAAGCTCATGATGTTGAGGTAAGTCACAATGTGAGAATTATTGTGAGAATCTGTCCAAAAATTCTTGTGATAGTTTTCAAGGATCTGAGCATTTGTTGCGCATGCGGCTAGGGCCCCTCATCAACTTCTTGTGTGCACTACGATTACAAGAATAAGGTAGACCTTCAAAACTTTACCTCGAGCAACCCGCTCAGCTCCATCTCTTTTTGTAGGCAATCAACCAAAGCAGACACTGGATTTACATTATCAATTGTTTATATTTATTGATGCTTTATTTTCATTGTCATTGAGTTAATCTCCTGTGATCTCAAACGAGGGACAAGTACTCCAAAGCTTTCAACCCATCGTTGCTTTTATTGTCCTGTGATATATGGCACGCCATGACATTCCTCATATTTTAAAAGATTCTTTTTTGATCCACTTAGATTCCGACAGAGTTGTCACATCATAGGTGAATAAAAAAGAAGAATCTTCTAAAACATGAGGAATCTTATGGCGTGCTATATATCAGTAGATAGAGCTTGAAGAGGACATTTTAACTGTCAAACCTCGTCCAACTTTGGATTTTGTTTACAAAAATTTATCCATGCACCCGTTTTGATAGAGAGAGGTAAAGTCAAACTCCTTAAAGGGCCCCTTTGTGAGTCCAAATTTCACATAATGAGGAAAGAGACGCGCTCACAAGGGGACCAAATTTGAGATCAAGAATCCTCCGTCCAAGGAAGCTTCAATAGTCAAGACAACATTACACCTTGAAAATTTCCTTTTGCAATAGGAAGGGGCCCGATACGAAGCTTCAATGTTGACAAGCAACAACAAATCTCAGACCGTAGAAGATTTGAGATGAAAGCCCGAAAAAGAGTGCTTTGACTTTTGAGAGCGAAATACGGAACTAGATGTTTTCACAAGCATGGCATCAGAAACATTTGGCAAACACACACAAAATATCAAACTTCACGTTCAAAAGGAGTGTAAGCACTGAGATACAATATATGTACTGCTTTGAGTAGGGATTCATATGCTCATCAGAGAGGTACATGAGTGGTGGTGTTCTGATATCAACAATTGTGCCTCCATTAGGAGTAGAGGAATCTATGAGAAAAAATACATATTGAGGTCTGCACAGGACAAACATTATCAAGATTCAATTTAAATTGCTTTGCATGTAGAAAGTAAAGAATCAAATCATGTAACTTATATATTTTGTAAAATGGGAGTATAGACAAGTCCAGGCACTTTGCACTTTGCCAATGACAAGGACTTCTTTTCCTTCACCTTCATTTTCCAAGATGTGGACAAACACTCCAGGTGCCTCATTCTTGCTCGAGTTGTGAAATAACACAGTTTGAGTGCCCAAAACCTAACATTCCATCTAAACCCTGACTAGACTGCATAACTCCCCACCCGGTCTTTTCCTATTGCAATTGCATAAAAATGGCAAAAACCATGAACATGTTGATGGTGAAGAGCATGCCAGCTTTAGCACAAGTTTTTCAAAGAGCTATGTAGACAAACAGATAGGCTTGACTGCCCAAAACCTATAACTCCATCTAAAGCCTAACTGAAATGCACAACTCCCCACCGTGTCTTGTTCCGCAAGTGCAAAAAAATGGTGAAAACCATGAACATGTTGATGGTGAAGAGCATACCAACTTCAGCACGAGCACTTCGACAGCTACATAGACAAATACAACATAAAGCTAAGATCATGGTAGCACAAAATTAAAATTGCACATGCTCAATTCAATACAAGAGAGCTTCAAAGAGCAATGTAGATACACACAACATCAGATTTGATACCACTCAAAAGCTGTGGGAAATGTACAACACAAATAGCAAAGTGCCTTAATAAAACTAACCCAAAGGCCACGACAACAATTTTGTTGACAGAGTTGTTTTTTGCTACAATGTCAAGCTGTAATGAATCCTGACAAAAAAAACCTTATTATGAGCTTTCATCCCCATAACCAAGCTAATAAACACAAGCGTTTTTTGCAAGACATCCACTGGAGGCGGCATTGCAGTAGCTATCCCCGCACAGTACTCTTGAGCTCGTCAAGGATGCACCAGGATCATAAACGATGAGGTACACACAAATACAACTTTATCCAAAATTTAGGCCTTTGACAATGTGAAGTAAGACCGCTATACACCAAACCCAATTTGCCAGATTAAGTCTCTCTCTCTCTCTCTCTCTCTCTCTCTCTCTCTCAGAGTTCTCGGGCAAGCTTACTCACAGGAAAGCACTCCTAGTGTCCACTTGTACATAGTATTTGGAGGGAGGTGTTCTTAATTGAATTTCTTTGAAATTATAACCTACAAAGGCACACCAATAATTGAAAGTAATGTCGAGTGCATGAGAGAGAGAGAGAGAGAGAGAGAGGGAGAGAGAGTGAGAGTGTTAACCCTCACGGCTCACGGACACCATATCACCTACGGCGGACGTTGTATTATTTACTTGGTAGAGTCAGGTACCGAGCTTGTCGGTCCAATAGGAAAAGGGTAAGAGTGATCGCCAATGAGAGGCGCACTCTAACTGGAACATTCAAGGGATTAGTTGGCTAAGCATGGGCGCCCAAGTGTGAATGGGGCGAGCTCATATAAAAATCAACTAAACCTAAAATTCACTCATTCTCTCATTTGTGCAATTGAAGAGTGCTCTTGCTCCATCTCCATCTTCTTCTTCTTCTTCTCCTTGTGTGTGTGTGTATGCGTGAGAGAGAGAGAGAGAGAGAGAGAGAGAGAGAGAGAGAGAGAGAGAGAGAGAGAGAGAGAGAGAGCGATCGAGCATTGCAGTGGCACGACGGCGGCGAGGCGGTTGAGCGTGGCATAGCGGCGTCTCCCTCTTCTTGTGGCAAGGAATCCTCCATGAAGCAAGCGTAGAGCGGTGAGTGACACACCAACGCCATCTTTGAGCTTACTAGTTTAGGCTTGTTGTGTGCTTGGAGCCATTTGTGGCTCGCACGTGGTGTATCGGCAAGTTCCTTGCATTGACACGTGCGTCATATGCGCACATTTTTGACGCCGTTGCTGGGGAATGCCATACACTAAGCTTGAATGGCACTATGTGCTTCTTTTGTGGTGCAATTTCAATTGTCAGAAAGGTAAGGAAGGAGTGTGTGTGTGTTGAGAAGAAGGATTTGGTGTTGTACTGTGTATTTTTTTTGTTAATGGAGTTTTCAAAGGTACTGTGTTTATTCTCTGTGTATTAAGGTTGTTAGTTTTCTTTGTTAATGGAGTTTTCAAAGGTACTGTGTTTATTCTCTGTGTATTAAGGTTGTTAGTTTTCTTTGTTAATGGAGCTTTCAAAGGTACTCTGTTTATTCTCTGTGTATTAAGGTTGTTAGTTTTCTGTGTACAATAAGTAGGAAGTAGATCTGTGAGAGCTAATAGACTGTGTTAGTGTGTAACAATCGGTGTATTAGTTAGAAGTAGGTAGATAGAGTGTGTGTGTGCTCTCGCGCAGGCCGCAGCGACCTTATCCTTTATAAAAAAAAAAAACTATTTAAAAGAAAAAAAGGTAGGACCAGGATCGGGAATATCTCCCAGACCCAAGCCCAAGCTCACGCTCAGGCCTAGGCCTCAGCCGCCTTTTAAAATTACAAATTTTAGCTTCACACTTAGCTAAAAATTGATTTTTTGAGGACCAACGTAACTTCAGATGCCCGAAAATTGTGTTGTAAAGCAACCAGTGACCCTCTAAGTGATACGCTTGTTTCGAGCTATCACACACTGTAATATAAAAAACAATCAAACATTAAAAAATATTAAAAACGTAAAAAACACGAGTGAAAACGGACGCTTAAAAAAGGTAAGCGGTTAACCTTCGAGGTTATTCGTCGACGCTTGTAGGGTGCCAAAGGCACATGCATCTGCACTCTGGTCGTGTGCTAGAGACGGAGCAACTAGAGAGAATTTCGACTTACGCGAGTTCTCAATATCCACCTACTTTAGGTTCCGGGCCCTCGATGGGGACCCAAGGTAGTACAAACCAAGACCCGACCATAGTGGCTAGTGACTCTTCCTCTGACTATGACATCATGGAGGGTTTCCCAATGCCTAATCCCGATAGCTCAAGCCAAGACATGCATGCCATGGGCCCGTGGTCCAGGCCGAGCGTGCTTAGCCGCCTGAAGGAAACCTTTAGTAGAGCCACTCGCTCCGAACATGGAGCTAATGATGTAAATGAGGGGGGTGGGGAAGTAAATTCTCCATTCATGACCAACGTAGACCCTATACCGTTAGAGAATGGAGCTAATGATGTAAATGAGGGGGGTGGGGAAGTAAATTCTCCATTCATGACCAACGTAGACCCTATACCGTTAGAGAATGTGCACGTGAATACTTCATTCACTGCACCTCCTGACTCTTCAGAGTTATTTCCCTCCGAAGTCATATTACCCGATGGTAGAAGCCTTGCCGAAGTGCAAGAGGTTGAGCGATATATCCTTGCAGCGAGGGAAAAGGAAATTGAGAGCTTACGCAAGGCGGAGCAATGAAGAGAGTTAAAAGTGAAAGCCCCTATGTCAATATCCTTGCTAAGAGAGCAATCAAGTGCTTTTGACTTAACAACCGCTAAGGGCCAACCCCTAGAAAGCAACATTGCATCTAGCTCAAAGGACACCCCTAGCACCTCAATCCTAGATGGAGTGTTCCTAATTGAGAACTGGGAGTACGAACTACAAGCAGAAACTCTGACCCGACCTATACACATGTCACACCTATCACGTGGGTTGGTTAGATGTCCTACAATCCACAATGGGTACTACTAGTGTGGAGGATCAACAACAAAGAGTTTGTGAGGTCATCCATAGGGTCATTGAGTTAGAGAGACAGAACAAGGGGATCAACATGCCTTCAACGGGTCTCATGAGATTCTTAGATACAGGAAAGGCTAAACAACCGACCTTATCGCAAATGGAGACTCCCTCGGTAAGTCCGATGGATCCTCCATACGTTGTTTCGCTAGGGGTCTCAGTGCAATCTAAGCCCACAAGTTCACTACAAGCATACAAAGTCACCGACCACAATGAAAAGATCAAGGTTACCAACATGCGACAAACAAGTATGGGTGCGGAAGGATAAAAATGACATGGCAGACAAACATCAATACAACAGAAGAAGGCAACTGAAGCAGACAGTTCAACCAAAAACCAAGGGAATAAAACAGATATGGATCCCGAAGAAAATGCTCAACAACAACTTAAATGCGACTCGCATTTGGATCCCGAAACCGAAACACAAGGAACTCCCTTCAGTACAAGCAACAACAGAAGGCAGGGACACACAACATAGACAAATGGGGGTTAGAAGTAAACACCATAATCCCAGATATGTCAGCAAAAGAAGGATCACCAACTTTAGAATTCGAGAGATACAATCAAGTAGACTTGAAGCCTTTGAAACGGCTTAGTACGGATAATCCTAGGATCGGGGTCTATTGTTGGGAAGATAGAAACATAAAAGATCTTCTGTGGACTTCGCATACCAAACCAAGACAACTAACAGCCATGAAGATCATCTATATCTTCAAGATCAAAGATAAGGGATCAGCGGTCCTACCAACCTACCTGTTTAGGGATTGTTATAACAACAAATTTCTTATGATGACTCCTGAAGAGGTAGAAAAAACCAAATACCAAGGGTATTCCATACAGGATTGGATTTTGGGACAAGGACCAGAAACAATTCGTGAGAGGTCATCTGAGAGTAAGTGATAGCTTTACCTTTCCAAGTCTAGCTCATCTTTCCCTTGATGACACCACGGCTACCATGCCTACCCCAATGACGGGCATGGCAAGAAACATGCCATGGACCTCATTTGTTAGTAAAGAACTGATACATGGTAGCTCAATGCCTGCAACAGTACCTACAAGTGTGTACCAATCGTATACACCCATGAGTCCTTGTACTCATGTAGTCCCTACTCCTCCCATTGTTTCAACTACCTATTCTCCACAACCACAATACACAAGTTCTTATTTCCATGGGACTATACCGGCTAGCATTAGCATGTCACATCCGACGTCTGCTATGCATAGGGCCACACATATGAACTTTGGACCACCACATGGCACAACATCATACCCAACGTGGAACCCAAGGGTTTCCTATGCGATAAGCTTGATGCCAATACCTACTCCACATGTAGTCTCTGGAGTACCTCCACCCACGGTACCTGCTCACTTAGGTGACTTGGCAACATTTGCTCAAGCTATAGGTCAACCTATTTGTTGAGAATATGCGTAACACGCCTGATAGAGAGCCTAGAAGTAAGGCAGTACAAATAGCCAAGCTCACACAAAAATTTAGTGGAGCCGGGGATGTGAGAAAGCATATCGAAGTGTTTGAACAAATATGCGATTCTCTAGGAGAACACAATGACCTACATAAGAGCAATGCTTTAAGCCTAACCTTAAGTGGAAAGGCTGGGGATTGGTATAGAACCCTAAGGGTGGAAGAAAAAATGAATTACCCTACTCTTAGGAGACTGTTCTTGAAAGAATACATACGAGAGGGAGTGCTTTGGGGTGTAGGCTCTTAGCTCCAGAAAGCCCAACGAGAGGAAGGAGAGTCGGTGAGAGACTTTATTAGTCGCTTGAAGCATTTGAATTCTCATTGTAATCCAAATGAGCGCTTCAATAATAATCAATTGCTTCAAATGAGCGCTCCAAATGTGATTCTCTAGGAGAACACAATGACCTACATAAGAGCAATGCTTTAAGCCTAACCTTAAGTGGAAAGGCTGGGGATTGGTATAGAACCATAAGGGTGGAAGAAAAAATGAATTACCCTACTCTTAGGAGACTGTTCTTGAAAGAATACATACGAGAGGGAGTGCTTTGGGGTGTAGCCTCTTAGCTCCAGAAAGCCCAACGAGAGGAAGGAGAGTCGGTGAGAGACTTTATTAGTCGCTCGAAGCATTTGAATTCTCGTTGTAATCCAAATGAGCGCTTCAATAATAATCAATTGCTTGATAGATTCATTCGGGGATTACGACATGAGGATATCTACAATGGCTTAGTCATTAGAGGTATCACCACTTGGGAAGCAGTCACCACCAATGCAATCCAATTGGAGGATAATTTAATGATTCAAGGAGAAAGAGTGTCTGTGGAGTCTAAATCTATTAGCTCACAAGCATCGAGGCATCAGCCAATGACCCTAAAGCCTATTGCTAAGGAGCCAAAGATATCTGAGATGACTTTAGCAGATCTCACCAAGGCTATTCAAGAGAGTCTTAGAGACAATCATGCTCCACATAACAATCATATGTATCCAAGAAGGGAGAAACAATGGTGCTCACTATCTATGGACCGCATAGTACCAGTGAATGCCCTACTTTTAGAGTAAAATTCAATGGGAATTGCAATGCCTGTGGGAGGTATGGTCATCAAGCTAAGGATTGCATAGTATTTAAGCACGCGATGGCCAATAGACCAACCTTAGCATGGAAAGACACACCTCGAGTGCCTGCATTGATGCCGGCCCCACCTCTTGAACAAACATGACAACACATGGTCCCTAGGGCCCAAAATGTTGTTCAAACAACACCTTTACCACCTCCAGTGCTAGGACCGCAACCACCACATCCGAGAATCACTTCTGTGAATCAAGTGGGTTGTGAGTCATCTATTTCTTGTTTGGAAGGCTGTGAGGAAGATATAGATCCTAATATCGCGTATGGGATGGATGTGCATGAAGAAAGTCCACAATACTACATGAAGGACTATTGGGGACAAGTCAAACCTGTCTATCAAGTAGCTGCTCTTGCGACAAGAGGCCAAAATATCAATTACACTCCTAAGAGACCATCTCTTCAATGCTATGAGTGTGGAGGTCCACATCGTGTAGCCGAGTGTCCTATTAGGCTACAAAAGAACGCCACACTAATGAAAACCAATCAAGCGAGCACGTCTACAATGCCGATACTCATGTGTAATGGATGTGGCATAGATCATTTGATTGCCCAATGTCCAAATAATCCAAATGCACCGAAGATCACGCCATTAAACTTGATTGAAGTTACCGAGGAGCCATCACCAAGTACACCTGTGGTACCAATAAACGTACTCACACGATCGATGCTCCAAAAAAAAATTTATATTCTTGAGGAAAGAGACACGGCATTGCCCAATCTCAGAAAAAGAAGAAAACACGAAGGAAGAGATCGCAAAAAGCAGCGAAGTCAGACCCTAGTTCAAAGACCAACATAGGGACTGGTGACGACCCCGTATATATGAATGACGCTGAAGAGGATTCTGATTCAGGAGAAACCATGGAGACCAAAACAACCACTAAGATAGAAACCAACAAGGAAGATCTTCATGAGCCACAATGGTAGGGATCCAAGAAGACGATAGGAACTTATCCAAACCCTACAGAGGAGATTGAGCGAGTCAAGCAATTAAGGAGTTTGGTAGAAGATACCCAAGGGGATCTAGAACCAGCACCTAGGCAGATCTAGATTACAGACACCGTGTTCCCTACGCGACATCAACCTCACCAAGGCCATAGACCCTTAGCCATACCTAGTGTCATCCAATTAGAAAGTGACTTAAAGTCATGGGAAAGTGGGCGTACTCACTTCTTGATGGAAAGAATGTTTACAGAGGGACTACTTGATCCTATCAAAGAAATGGAGATTCCATCTTCCCCACGTCAAGGGACTGAAGTCCAAAAGGTGCCGTTAAACATTGCCAAATTGATGGATTTCATGTCTTCAAAAGTTAGAACCAGCATCATGTCCAAACTATATAAAGATCCTGAGCTAGTCTCAGCTCTTCGAGCCTTCCTCAATGGAGAACTAAAGTTTGGGCTACCACAATTTTCAAAGATGGATGGAGCTGGGGAGATGCCAATAGAGGAGGAACACTTAGATCCACAACCCAGCCTAGATGAGAACCTTGTTATAGAAATACCTGTTAACAAGTTGGGACAATACTTTGAGGGTGATGAATCCAATGCAACCATACCAATCACTACTAAGGAATTAACTGTGAAGGGAATCCTTGATGGTGGCGCTGGAGTTAGCATTGTAACTAAAAATTTCTGGGAAACTATGGGAAGACCTCACCTTGCGACCACAACCATAGTAGTGAAGATGGCCAATGGGTCTATTGTTAAACCTATTGGGATGCCAGAAGATCTCAAGATCAAGGTCTTTGGACATAAAATAAGAGTTACATTCATTGTTATGGATTTCTCCAAACACACTATGGCATCGGAGATGATCTTAGGACGTCCTTCTATGAGGGAAGCAAAAATGGTGCATGACTGGTCTAAAAACCACGTCTACCTGTAGTTCCAAGATTCTGTCATTCGAGTGGATCTTGTGAACGGGTCAAGCACATCCTCTAGGAAACAGGTTTATAATTGATCATAGATCTAACACCACAGTTCACTCGGCCCCATTGCACTATTGTTATACGTGTAAAGCGGACACTGATGTTGGGGAAGATTCTCCTTATATGGATGTACTACCCGGGATGACTGAGTCGGACAATGTGGATTGGGTCCACCTAGCATCAACCATAGACACTTGGGGAAATAGGGGGACGACCTGGGTAACACCTGAGGGGGATGAAATGCCCGTACCCTTAAATATGCTACAAGCAATGCATATATCTTTTGACAAGACTCATCCTCATAAAACAAAGAAAACATACAAGTGGGTCCCTAGCGCTTCTTTAGCGACCATATCTAGTGCTAAAAAACAGAAGCCTTGTAAGAAACGTACCACTCGCTCCAAGAAAAGTAAGAAAATGTGGCGTTGGATTCCTAACAACTATTGAAAGCCCAAGGCTACTATCAAGGAAATGATCAAATTTGGGTGCCAAAAGGTAGAATGTGTTCTTACTTGTCACCTGACCCATGTGAGCCCAATCCCGTAGCTCCAAAAAAAATCAACGATCGTGGAAAGAAAAAAATCACAGAATGCTACACACCCGCTCCAGAGCTAGTTTGGGTACCAAAGAAAGAACGATTTGTTTCACCTAGCTCAGGAAGGGGGGAGTCCTATGAAGCTTCTAGCTCCTCATGTAATGCATCCATAGAGGTAAAAGCTTCTCCACAGCCTCCACCTACAATAGTGGACCTCCATGAAGTTACAAAGAAATCCACACCTCCCAGTGTTCAAGAATCACCTGATGAACCACTTCAAGTTCGATCCTGGGAGAGTACCTTACCACCCTTGCAACTGGATGAGGCACCTAAGGTAATAGAAAAATACTGGAAAAAATCCTCACCTATTACCAACTGGAACAATTGGTTTCAAAGGGTGACGAGCACATTTCAAACGGTATGATCTACCCAAGGAAGGGGGGAGTGTTTGCTGACAGTCATCATTCACTCACTCCCCTCTCAACCTTCCTCCTTGACCTCTCAATCTCCCAATCTTAGGGAATGTATATATAAAGCCTTATACTCACAAAGAACAAAAATAAATAAAGAGAAGAGCAATTAGCAAACAAGTATGCACAATAAAAGTCAAAACATTGACCCAGACCTACACATTCACATCCGGTACACTGAAACAGAAACTTAGGTCATCAAAAACCTTTGATCCTCAGCACTCGAGTGATGGAGGGTAGGTAAGATTAGTACGATAGGAGTGTTTCTGTTTTAGAGTTGAGTGTTTACCAAAGTTCTATTTTTCCACTGATGTGCCTCCTAGAGGTATTCTATGTGTTTCCTCGTTTGTACAGGAACGTGTTGCTGTTGTTAAGATTTGGACCTTCATGGGATCTTTCTCTCATTCACACTTCAAATCAAGCGCGACCATCAACACAAACAGATTGCCCCTTATCTTTTTGCATCCATGTTTGTCTGCTTTGATTGTGATTGGTAGCATAATATTCAACGCACTTGCTTACTACCAAACATTAAATTCAATGTAATTTTTTGTCATAATCACTTGTCTAGATTTAAAAATCAAGCAGTCCGACTAAGCTAGTTTGACCAAGTTAGGTGTTATAGATCTTCTCTTAATACCATGGGGAATGCCTTCCTAATAATCAATGGTTATAGATCTTCTCTTAATACAAAGCAGTCCGACTAAGCTAGTTTGACCAAGTTAGGTGTTATAGATCTTCTCTTAATACCATGGGGAATGCCTTCCTAATAATCAATGGTTACTTAGGTTCTTAATCCGATTTAGGAAGCATTTTGTGAAATGTACTAGGGCTTTCTAGTGGGTTTAGTCCCTATTGACCTTTAGCTTAAGTATTATAAAGGGAGTTTACTAGTGTGATGAGCCTGGGGAGGGTAACAGTGTTATACGACCCCCCAAAGTTATAAAATTAAAATGCTAAAAACGAACAAACAAAAAAATTCAAAGTGCCACAATGTAAAATCTTAAGCTGGAAGAGAAACCTCAGCTTGATTTGGTACTTCACTCACATGTATCGCCTATGGTACTAGAGCCCTAGAGGTTCCCAGTGTGGGCACTTTTCCTTGAAAAGAAAAAAACCCAAGGCATACAAAATACGCACACACATCAAAATTGAATCACTGTGAAAAGACTTTGGGGGGTCAAAGAAAAGGTAATCAGTCAGGCGATGATTTCATGAGAAATTCCTTTTATCGTAGCTTAACTACAAGGTCTTCTAGGTATAGCCTCTAGTCAGCCCTCGAACATGAAATACTTGGCTCTCGCGATTAAAACACTTAATTGACTAGAGAAAATTAAGAAGCTTACCCATGGTATTAATAGTCGATCTCTAGTGTCTTTCGACCGTTAAATTAGCGACCCCATACTTGTTTAATTTTTTACCTTTACATCTGTTTATGCATTTGATTATATTGCAATTTAACGTTTATTGCTGACAAATGGTTTAAAATTATGTTACCAATCAAATTGTCTGCCTAAAATTGCATATGCTTTTTAATTGCTTATGAGAATGCAATTACTATGCCAATGCTGTTTGATTTTGCAGTGAGATTGAAGGAGGCTAAGGAAATTCATATCAAAAGCTCTTCCACCTCGACGACCGAGCTTCAACTCAATAGCTTCCGAGGATGGAATCTACATCAAGAAGGGGGGCATGTTAACCCTCACGGCTCACGAACACCATATCACCTACGACGGACGTTGTATTATTTACTGGTAGAGTCGGGTACCGGGCTTGTCGGTCCAATATGAAAAGGGTAAGAGTGATCGCCGATGAGAGGCGCAATCTAACTGGAACATTCAAGGGATTAGTTGGCTATGCATGGGTGCCCAAGTGTGAATGGGGCGATCTCATATAAAAGTCAACTAAACCTAAAATTCACTCATTCTCTCATTTGTGCAATTGAAGAGTGCTCTTGCTCCATCTCCATCTTCTTCTTCTTCATCTCCTTTTGTGTGTGTGTGTGTGTGTATGCATGTGTGTGTGTGTGTGTGTGTGTGTGTGTGTGTGAGAGAGAGAGAGAGAGAGAGAGAGAGAGAGAGAGAGAGAGATAGAGCGATTGAGCATTGTAGCAGCACGACGGCGTCTCCCTCTTCTTCGTGGTGAGAATCCTCCACGAAGCAAGCGTAGAGCAGTGAGTGACACACTAACGCCATCTTTGAGCTTACTAGTTTAGGCTTGTTGTGTGCTTGGAGCCATTTGTGGCTCGCACGCGGTGTATCGGCAAGTTCCTTGCATTGACACGTGCGACATATGCGCAGAGAGAGAGAGAGAGAGAGAGAGAGAGAGAGAGAGAGAGAGAGAGAGAGAGAGAGAGAGAGAGAGAGAGAGAGAGAGAGAGAGAGAGAGAGAGAGAGAGAGAGTTACCAAGCTGTGTTAGGATCGGCAATGCTCGGTCCCTCATGAGGATCGACTTCACCTAGCAATCTGCTACAGTGTTTTCTATCTTCCCATTGTAGGAGAGCCCAAATGATCCCAACTCACAGGCTTCCCGCCATTCTTGAAGAACTATCCATTGAACTTGTGCTTTTGGAGAGTGAAAGGCGGTGCAATGGGAGGAA
The DNA here is from genome assembly GCF_014529385.1 of Adiantum capillus-veneris. Classification (NCBI taxonomy): domain Eukaryota; kingdom Viridiplantae; phylum Streptophyta; class Polypodiopsida; order Polypodiales; family Pteridaceae; genus Adiantum; species Adiantum capillus-veneris. The sequence goes on along the minus strand of NC_140953.1, from coordinate 71,615,077 downwards.
ATAGTAACAACGGTGCAATAATTTTTGTACAAGGGTGAGAATGTTTTCTGGCTTTCTCCATTCTAGAGACTAGCCATTGTCGATCCCCTTTAGAGAACAAGGAACCTAGTTAATAGAGAAAGGAGAACAACAAAAAAATCAAGGCTTTCTAAAAGGAGACCTTGGGCCATTGACTAGACCAAAAAGTATTAGAAATTTGTTGAGCGATATATATACACCTATAACTCACAATCTTGATCGCCATTCTTTGTGTGTGAAGAACCAGTAAATGCTTCAAAAGAACTACTTTTAAAGAACTGCTGCCTCGTAGGTGCTCTCCTGATCAATCTCGTCTCCATAGACAATTAAGGTCACATCCTTGACATACCTGAGCGTAAACAATTGGGTGAGTGTAGAGACATTGAGCGAAAAGAATTTGTAGCAGAAGCTTGCTAGGAGAAACATCTGGATTTTGCACACATCACATGCGTGACGGAGCTGCAGAAAAAGATGTATATCAAAAACAAAAGCGCACAAAATTTTCCAAAACGAGCACACACGGAGAGAGAGAGAGAGAGAGAGAGAGAGAGAGAGAGAGAGAGAGAGAGAGAGAGAGAGAGAGAGAGAGAGAGAGAAGCAAACACCTAATATAGTATTTTTGCCACGTGCTTGGTCCCAGAATTGGACCAAACGATAAGGCGGTTGCATGGCAGGCCAAAAAGAAGAGGACTTTTAAAATTGTAAGGAGAATCCTTGTCCAAAGGAGCTAGCTTGATAGGTTGAGCATTTGCCCTTTGTGACCTGGGTCATGGGTTTGAATGCAGCCAAGAGACCGTGGTAGCTCTCATAGACACCTATTCTATCACCATGCACAAGAAAGTGCATTCTGTTATCTACTAGAAAACAAATCATAAGAAGAATCCCAAGAGACCTATATATGTCACGAGTCTTGAACTCAAAATATTTCACTCAAGAGGAAGTTGGGATGATGTGTCAGGACAATGGTAGGACCAGTCCAGGCCAAGGGCCAGGACGGACATGCAGTCAAGGGGGTCCCTATATTTAGAAGGCCAAGGGCCTATATAGGGCATGGCTGGGTGGTGATTAGCATGTTCAGTTCCCCTGCCCTTTCTCACAGTAATCAGAGCTCAGGGAGGGAGGTGAGAGCTATGGAGGAAGGGGAAGGACTCTCTCTCTTTGGCCTCTCTCTCTCTCTCTCTCTCTCTCTCTCTCTCTCTCTCTCTCTCTCTCTCAATCGTAGCATGAGGTTCTCTCTCTCTCTCTCTCTCTCTCTCTCTCTCTCTCTCTCTCTCTCTCTCTCTCTCTCTCTCTCTCTCTCTCTCTCTCTCTCTCTCTCTCTCTCTCTCTCTCTCTCTCTCTCTCTCTCTCTCTCTCTCTTTCATGAGAGTTTCCATGGCGGGCAAGAGACCGATCCAGGCCATGGGTAGGATCCCTTAGCAGTCGAGGCCGGGAAAGAAGAGCATGCAGGGCCGCGGGAAGCACCGCTTGCACACACACTGTGGGCGGAATGGCCCAATGTGAAAATGGCCCTTGCTAGGCTTGATGGATTCGCCATGGCGGTGCCAGGACATTTTGTGCTCGCCTGCAGCGAAGACCCATGGAGGGCGCCATCAAGCTTTTCTCACAGCTCGTCGACGGCACTGTGACGCCATGGCCAGGTAAAAATTTATACGTTAGTTTTTTTTTTGTTTTTGGAACCAAGGTGGGGCGCCCTATTTTGGGCACCCACCCTTGCTAGGGGCTGCAGCCCATGCTATGCATGCACGGCCGCACCCCATGGATGAGAAAAACAACCATGCTTGTTGCAGGGCATCATGTGGACCAAGGGCCACCGTCTTGGGCTCTCAGATTTTCTGCAGAAGGCTGAGAAGTCATCCATGTTGGCATGCTACACTTGTTGACGGTGTCTCATCAATTGCGGGCACATTATGTAAAGTATGGAACATCCGAGCCAGTAGCGGACATGGTTCCGCGCTGTGATTATCCCAAGTATGGTAGCGGATATGGTTCTCCGCTACGGTGCTCACAGGTATTAGCAAAGGAGACCCACTTACGATCTCAAAGCTTCATCATGAGACTGCTTGAAGAATTTACCGTGCGGACTGGCCTGGCAGCTTAATCTTTTTTGTTTACAAAAATGCAACTTAGGTATGCTTTGTTTGTGCTATTGATGTAAATGTTTTATGCTTTGAGTATGGAAACTATCAGGGAGCACATGTTCAAGTGCTATCTAGTTGACAAGGTCGTGGGCCACGAGCTAGGACTTGAGGATGAGGTAACTTCTTTTCGTTTCTCTTCTTTTAATCCCTCAAATTATAGCTAACGCTCGTAGACAAGGTTTCCTAGAAACAAAGGCAAGCAATGCAGGGCTTGTGACTTGTCCGATCAAGTTATGCGACAAGGTTGATCAATACTGAAATTCCAAGAAGTCGACAAGGCTCTATTTCCATACTTTGGTGTTTTCGTTTTGCTCGGGCATAGCTCTTAGGCAATTTTTTCCAGACCCGATACACTCTTGCTAGTCCATTGTTCTCCAAGCTGCATGGCAATGGGTGCACATCGCAAGAGGCAGCTACATGCAATCAAGAAGGGAAAGACATGCAAAGGCTATGAGCTGAAATCAAGATGGGAAAGTCCCCATCTTGAATTTGTAACAAATGCCAAGGCTAGGAGCCGCATTCGAGACGGGAAAAGTCCCCGTTCCAGCTTGAGAAGTCGACAGGGGTTTCTCTTTGTCGCATTCTAGATCTTCATTGTTGCTCAGATATGGTTCCTCAAAAAAGTTTTCTAGAGGTTCCGTCAATTGAGACAAATCTATCAGGTCAAGGACAACCAAAATCAAGCCAAGTAGGTACACAGTACTTATTTCGCAAGTTTTTTTGCTTTTCAGTACATGGGGCCAATTCAACAAGGTCGATTATCAGTAAATGCTCAACAACGTCGACTTTCTTTTGCTCTGTAAATTGGCAAGCATATCTCTATTCTATGAGCATAGAAGTATTTATGTGAAGCACGGCTTTCATAATTGCTCAATTTCGTATTGAGACTTCGCACGTTCAGCATATGGTTTGACCATACAAAATTGCAAAGAAATAGGCAAGGTGTTTGAAGGTTAATTCATATTGCAGGTTATTTCATTATGTACCACACAGATGTATAGGATATACGATGGCGTCTGTGCAGATATGGATATAAGCCATTTTGGAACGAGTTTTTCCTTCCAAATTTCATGACAACTGGTTACAGCAATGACCAGGCCAACACTCTCCACAAGGGCTTACAATTCTGCATGCAAGGCATGCTAGGGCGATGGCTTCAATCCTACCGCTTCATGCATTACACTTCCGCTATCACACTTGCAACTCTGTCAAGGACAATCACGACCGCGGCAAGGCCGGTGGATCGGACTGCGTTTTGTGTTTTTCTGTTACCTCTCTCGATGAGACACTCATACCGAAAAACTGGGGAATTCTTATACGATAAGCTGCAAGTTAGGCATAAGATGCGTAAGAAAACATAGCTTGGGCACACACTCTGAAAACTTAATCAAAGTTCCTCAGCCTAGCATGCTCTTCTGTTCGTTCTTCATCTCTTTCTCTGAGGAACAAAATGAAAATTTTCTACGAAGTTTGGTTTCATGTTTCACTATACTGAGTTCTCCTGGGCCAAGATGCTCTAAGTTCATGTTTGGTTTCATGTTTCACTATACTGAGTTCATGTTTCACTACTGAGTTCTCCTAGGCCAAGATGCTCTAAAACTCTCAGCTAGAAATTGGGCAAGGTGCCATCCATATTAGTCTTCATACGATTGAACACTAATTTCCATGATGACTAGGAACCACGCACGTTGGCTAAGCGCCATTGCTAAACCGAGGATAAGATCCACTTGTTGGTATTCCTTGGACGATTGTTCTCAAGATCGAACAGCACTACCCAGTGGAGTACACATTGACGTTAATTGACAAGCAAGCGTCTTGTCATCATGGATGTCATTATGGATGTTTAGGGTGTCATTTTTTGCACTACATGTTTTTAGTGCGACGCTCCCGTGAGTTTTTGATAATCTTATACTCACACCAGCTGCTCTCTACCATGGAGTATAGACGCAGCAATCAGTTGTGAGCTCGACAGTTCACTTGTATGGATTTCATGCTCTGTCTCTAGCACTACGGTTTGTCTATGGACATACTGTTTTGAGGTAAGACCCGGCGGGTGATTGTTACATCACCCCATAGGCATTCAGGATCACAGGTTGATATGCATTGAGAATCACAGTTGATCTCTCCCAGTTATACTTTCAAGGAAAGAATTCCGCAATCTACCACACGCGGTAGCAGATGGACACACTTTTCAAGTTGATTCCAATTATTATGTACACGGTTGACTATGTTGTTTACCGTTATCTACTAGTTGAGCAGTTTCCACAAAGAGTCTTACCAAGGGGTTTGACTACGTAGATTCTAATCCAAGGGCTTGAACTGCAAAGGCAACACCCTGGGTTCCTAGTGCAATGCTGTTTGTTTTAGTATGCTTTGCTTGGTTTTTCAAAACGTCTAAGTACGCTTGACTGTTACAGAGCCATGCCAAGGGCATGTCGGCACAAAGTATTTTGGGCCCAGTGTCCAATCTATCTTTCTGTCTTACGCTGTTACAAACCTACTTGTAGGGTTCAATTTGCTACATGTTGTCACATGGGATACAACATGGTCTAGGAACTCAAGGAGTTCGGTTTAGCCAGTGTGGAGCAAGATAATGAGGGTCCCTGTCACTCTTGTCGCGGAGTGTTTTGCAGTTCCTCCACACAAAAGTACATCTTGTACTTGAAGGATGTTCTTTTTTACACATTCTTACATGAGACATATTCCACATGTGGAGAATATGAGTCTTTGGACTGACACTGGCGCCATTATTTCAATTATGTGTCACGACAAAGTCCCTAGGTGCTGGTCACATCTGTTTTCTAGACCATTTGTAGCATGACGTATCAGGAGCAATTTTGTGGCCAGAAATTGTCGGATACTTAGAATGACTTGTTAAGGTACAAGTATTGCTAAACAACATTACAGATGGTTGTTTATACATATAGCAAGGCTCTAAGTTGTTAATGAAAAAGTTTCATTGTTTGTACCTAGAAGTGATCCATGTTTCACCTTCTATTGTGGTTCAGACGTGTCAGCAAGGCTGACACAAGATTGCAACTTAAACTATTTAGCTTCTTTTCAGACCTATTTACATTTCTTTTTTAATGTGTGCTAGGTGCATCACATTTGTCATACATATTGGCAAGGATCACCATGGATATACAGGTTCGTATCAGTTTTTTGCTAAATGCATGCACACTAGGTGTTATGGGTTCTAGTGTTTAGCAAAAGCTAATTTGGAACGGCATGCATATTCATCCAGTTGTTGCTTATGAAGCATTTTTGCACTCTATGAGCAGTAGCTCTATGAGATTACTTTTGGGTCTACTAATCCCCGATAGAGGTCATGGCTCGGTTTGGGTGTTTGTGGATTTTTAAAGTTAACCACGATGGTTATTCCGGACATTGTTGATTCCTCAACAATGTTATACGCTACTGTGATTCCCCGTTTACCAGTCGTCTGGGAAGACTGTCTGTAAACCGTGGGGGAAACACACCTCAGTACTGTCAGTATCCAAGGGGATTGGCAGATTACAAAGTGTAACCTTGGGTAAAAGGATATGCAAAGTGCGTACATTAGCACCAAGTAATCCAATTAATAAGCATTTATTGCTCTTCTTGGAGTTTACTTACTATCAGTTAAAGCATGTTGCGACTACGTAGTCTCTTCATGCATAACTCAGGTTCTCAACCTTGAACACTCGTTAGGGTGGGGTTGTTTAGTGATGATGAAAATTGGGACCAAGTCAAGGACTTAAAATTGGCTGATGAGTTATGTCAGCAAGTTACTTTCATGGAAAGTGACAAGAGGTACTCTTTTTGATACACCTGTGTTGTGATAAACTCGTTTACCATGCTCATGAGCGTTCTAAATGGAGTCTACACACTATGTTTGGATAGGAACCGGTACCATCAGATGGTTACAAAGGGACAACAATGTAGAAAATCAAGATGTTACTCTTTGTTTCATTGAACCTCCTACTGAACCGGGTTCCGCTCAAATGAACCGTTGGATCCATGTGGGATGTTATGGTAGAAAACATTACTGTTCTTATGAAGATACCATCACTTGTGTTTTCGCGGACGAAAACGCTTCTCCAAGGGGGGAGTAATGTTAGGACAATGGTAGGACCAGTCCGGGCCAAGGGCTAGGACGGACATGCAGTCAAGGGGGTTCCTATATTTAGAAGGCCAAGGGCCTATATAGGGCATGGCTGGGTGGTGATTAGCATGTTCAGTTCCCCTGCCCTTTCATGATGGGGATTACTTGCGAGAGAGAGAGAGAGAGAGAGAGAGAGAGAGAGAGAAGAATTTTCGTGGATTTGGTGTCTGGATTATATGGACGCGGTTTGGTGTCTTGGTTATATGGACTTGATTTTGAACCATTGAGGAAAACAATTGAGTGCATTGTGGAATTCGTATGTGGTGATTATACTTTGGAGCCTAGTTATTCCCCACTGTTCTCTTTGTAGAGCTTGGAAAGATTGCTTGTACACTATAAAGTTGAAAACGTTATCTTTATTTTCCTATGGAAACTTCCCTTTTAGTGTTGGGTTCAATAATTATAAGATTGGCATAAATCAATGGACGGCTTTGGCATTAGGAAGTCTCTCATGCTTTGATTAGTCTAGTAATTGTAGAATAATCTTCTTCCTTTGTTGTTTATTGTCATAAAACTTAATTTCTAACCTTCTACAAGTATTTTTCATCTTAATGTGGCCAATTAAGTCAGGGGAAAATAAAAAAGAACAAGTGAAGTTGATTTAAGTTCTTATGGATCGGCTCGATCAAAAGCTTGGGACCAAAAGGAGATAAGTCCATAAATGAGCAAGATCAATTGTTGTCTAGTTATCTCAGTCATAGGTATAGGTCAAGGAAGGATGACTATATCTTGAACAAAGGTAGAGGACAAAGGAGGTTACCTAGAGCAATTATAGGAGTCTAAAAATAGAAAGTAGTTGTGCTTAGTTCAAGTTATTAAAATAAATCTTTAGAATCCAAGTATGAAGTCTGAGAAGCCTTAGGGTGCATTTTTAACTTGCCACAAATAGCCTAAATTTAGCAGGTTAACCCGAGCTAATTAATTAAAGCGTAAATTTATGGTTTTTAAGAAGTGAAAGGAAAAAGCTAAATTCTAAAATTAGATCAACCTCGCCATTTTTGGTAAGTTGACCCTGACCTTCTCTTCCAAATTTTGCTAAACCACATGTCCAAAAAAGCTTGCACTTGCTTTTGTGAAGTTGGGCTAGTTGGTGTATGTGTGAGTGTACCCTTACTAATCACAAGTCAAACGAGAAGGGGGACGAGTTCTTTCAAAAAAGGCAAGGGGAACATGTGTTTCATAAGCATTAAGTTACTTTTCAAGCCTTCCATACGAAGACTAATGGTAAGTTTGAATGAATACAAAAGCAGGGGCTTGTTGGATTTTTTTCTCTAAGTGCTCAAGAGTGGCTAAGCAAGAGTTCTCACACTCCCTTTCACATGGGTGCTCAAGAGTGAGTCTCTACGCTCGAAAGCTTAGCTATGGATGTAGATCCAAGCAAGTGAAAGATCTCCTTCTTCTTATTTATCTTCCATTACTCTATTGTGCTAAGCTATGCTAAGGGCTTGCTCATGGAGTAAGCATATACAAAGTACAATTTCTCTTCCTTGAAAAATACTTCTTTCACCCTCGTCTACCTCTTACCCTGTAATTCTTTCTCTCCTTTGGGGTGTTTACGGCTTGGAAAGGAGGATTACACCATGGAATTTTGAACAACACCATCTTCTTGGTTTGAGGACAACTCCGCAAGAGCACAAGTTGTGTTGTAATCAAAACTCTCTTCGAGAGATAATTATAATACAAAGACCTCTTGGAGGAAGGACCAACTCCAAGTAAATCCATTCCTCATGAAGATATCAATCTAGATTGTGGTATTCTTCAAATTTTTAATGTGTGATTGTGAAATGAAATCAGCTCGGCACAATCTCTAGTTTGCTCTTCAACTTGTCTAAAAGAAAATTCTCTCCTTTCATAAGTTAAAATTTTGTTGAATCTAAAGTAAATATTAGATTCTCTAACATTGGTATCAGAGTTGAGGTTTTCTTTTTCTTGCCTAAGAAGAGAGGTCCTTAGGTAATATATGAAAGGTTGGAGTTACTCATTGCAATAGGGTAAGTGGGACTCAGATTTATTATCTCAATTGATATGCATGTCTATGCGTGTCTATAGGGTACGAGGATATCATCAGGAACTATTGTCTTAATAATGGAGTCTTTCAGGACTTGCCTATGGCTTAACCATTATTGAGCTATTAGCTGCTTGATAGGAACCAATGTCAGCTTAGCTATAATAAACCCACTCCACTACTCTTTGCAATTAGTAATATTCTAAACCACGAGTGTAGTTACTCGATGCTTATTTTTGAGGAATAAGAGGAGTAGCCGCCAAAGTGTTGGAAGTATCAAGGGAGTACCAAGGAAAGAGTTAACATACACATTCAAGGAACTTCAATAATGCCACAACATAATCAAGAGAATGTAATTAATATTGACAACTTAGATCTAGCTCATGATGTAACATTTGATGATGGTCGCAGAGTTGTCAACTATTTTGTTGATAAGTTACAAGAAGCAATGGGAAACCCTATTTTTCAAGCAGTGGCTCAAAGCCAAATTCAAGTACTTTAAGTTCCCCCAAATGCCCGAGAAGAGAGAGTTCTTGCGAGGCCTCCGAGTGATATCTCCAAAAGAGAAATCTCTTTGGGTAATGAAGAGGAGATATCAAAAGGATCTCCAAGGCAAACTGTTCAAGAAGCAGAAGTGTGTCCTAAAATTTCAAAGGAGAGGTATGAAAGCGACACCACTCCTACCTCTAAAAGTGATGCTGCCTCAAGAAGGCGGTGGGCATGGTGATCACTTAGCCCTCCCAAGAAGAAGAAAAAGTCATCAAGCACTCTCTCCGATGCAAATCCAAAGAAGGGAGAAATAAATCCAAGCAAGAGGAAGCAAAGAAGCAGTCAGATCCTTGCCTTTGTCTTCCTCTTTCTCTTTGTCGTCACCATCTTCTGACATGGATAACAGTGACTTGCCACCCAAGAGAGAAAAGAGAAGGGGTAAACGGAGAAGTTATGAGCATGGAAGAGGTCATGAAAGCTGAAGAAGTTCAAGTAGGAAGGAAAGAACATCACTTTCATTACCTATGATGGAATCTTTAGAGCAAATGATAAAATATTGGCTTTTATCCAACAATTCGACGCAGCGAGATAAAGATTTCTCGGAATCTTCAAAGCTCCAAAAAATTTCTATACATTTCCAGAAGTCAGCCCATCAATGGTGGGTAAGTCTACACGCTCAAGATGAAGCTCCAAATACATGGAAATCTTTGAGAATAGCTATTATGAAGCAATTTCTTGCAAGTAATGCCAAAGACAAAGTCCACATGAATGGAGAAGCTTGAAGATGGCCCCATACAAGTCTATTCAAAAATATGTGGATAAGTTTTGGGGGTTACATCTCAAAGCCACAAGCTACAAAAAGATAGACTTTGCAGAACAAAAGTAACAATTCTGTGCTGGCTTATCTGAGTAGATGAGTGAGTGTGTCAACTCATAAAGACCTAAAACTATCTCAACGGTCATACATCACACAATGGTTTCCTCAAGGATTCATTTTCAACAAGAGAGTAAGAAGGGCTCCAAACCTACGGAAGCTAAGGAACCAATGGAGTCATACATATGGTTTCCTCAAGGATTCATTTTCAACAAAAGAGTAAGAATGAAGAGCTCCAAACCTGCGGAAGCTAAGGAACCAATGGAGTCAAAGGGGGAAGAAAAACTCGATGCAAAATTCTCCCAAGGCTAATAATAACAACAACAACAATAAAGGAAAGGTGAAGGAAAAAGGCTACAAAGTTTTTTAAAAAAATTCATAAGAAGAAGTTGAGCATTATTGTAAAGATAACAAGTGTTTCAAGTGTGGCAAGCAAGGTCATGTTACCCGGGCATGTCCCAAGAGAAGTGAATGTAATGACCCTCCTAGAGCCACCATGGGGGGAGCTCTAAAAGAAAAAGTCCATTGCAAAGGAGCACCATTGGAGCACCACTCTCTTATGCTTGGGAAAGACTAAGAGAGAATGATGCTTTCACATTGTTTGATCTTGGATCCACCAGCCTATGTCTGGCTCAGGTAGGTTGGAGGTGTTCTGGCTCGCTCCCGGCGGCGGCAAAGTGAAATTATCTCTGTTCATAGTAGAGCGGAAGTGGATGGGTGGATTGGTCGATCCCTACACAGGGTCTGGTGCTCTGCTAGTAGTTGTTTTGTCATGAACTTTTTGATGTTATGGTATACCCAGATTTTGTCATTGCATTAATACACGGTTGCCTGTTCCATTTAGATGGGCATTTAAAAATCCACTATTGTCATTTTCTCATGTCTCTGTGCACTTTATTTCACCCTCCACTATATTCTCTCTCTCTCTCTCTCTCTCTCTCTCTCTCTCTCTCTCTCTCTCTTCCTGCAACACGGTGTACACATATATTCACCCTCCACAATGTTATATTTTTCTTGAGTACGCTTTCATTCATAACACCCAGTCAGGGGTAGCACTAGTCGCTAGGTACCTCTGGATGCAGTCAAGCTCATGGCCTAAACTCCATGCTTGGTCGGGCGCTAAGAACCTCCTTCCCTATGCAAATGCTTCCGCAACTCTGATGTATATTGAAAAATTGTATAAAAGTGTAAATTGAATATTTTGTGCATAGACCCCTAGGGAGGGGTATCTCTCACATGGTATCAGAGCCAATGCTTAAGGTTATGGGGATAGCCTAAAGCTTGATACTAGTTGGGTTAGTTATACATCATGCACGCATTCATGCATGCTATTTGAGAAAATATATTGTATTCATGATGTATCTCTAAGTGACATTGGTTGGTGGTACTTGTTTGACTTGTCTTCTTGCGTGGAAGTGTTGGATTGAGTTATGGTGAAGTGATTGAAGTGTTCAACGTATATTAAGAAATTTTTTGAATATTTGTTTTAGTAATATGACCTTTGCGGGTGACTTCTAACGTCTCGTAACTAGATCTTGTCTTTCAATGGGGTGTAAATGACTACCCATTCCTTAGAAAATTATGGTTAAAATTTTTTCCCTCCCACCCACCCTTTTTGACTCATAGTGCGAGAAGATTAATGTAATATATTGTTAATAAGATTTTGAATTTGACATGATGCAAAAATACATCATGCCTCCTACAGGAAATGGAGTTCCTGCTAATGCCAATGTCCCTATTGCACCTCACCGACTATCATTGATTGTGACATCGATGCTATGCTTTGCAAGTCTCAACCTAATTATAGTGGGGAAGGCAAAGATGTAGGCAAGATTCTTGAAGATTGGATCGAGCGCATGGATGACTACTTTGATTTGGCTCATTCATCAGCAATAAACAAAGCTATCATTGCTAAGTTCAAACTAGAGAAAACAGCCAAGCGTTGGTAGAGAGACCATTGCATATAAAAAAATGTTGATCTTAATGCTGCAATTTGGGATTATCTCAAGACCCAACTTAAGAAGAACTATCAGAATAAAGTTTATCATTGAGACCGTATGAATGAGTTTCTTGACTGTACTCAAGGAAGTAGAGATCTGAAATCATACTATCAACATTTCTTGACCCTTGTTAAGTATGCTCCAACAGGGATGACTCAAGAGGTCAAGATAGCTCGATTCGTGTCAAGGCTACATAGTCCTATGAGTACTAGACTTCAGAGCTTACGCTTTACAAATTTTGCAAATGTTCTTGATATAGATAAATCGATTGAGCTCAAAATATTAAATGGTAATAAAAGACCTCGACCAGAGGATGAGTCTAGATCTTCATATCCTCAGACTCGAGAAGCCATATTACGTAGGATGGCAATAAGATATCACCTGTGCTTCAATTGTTTTGAGCCTGAACATGTGTCTTGGGATTGTCCGTTTAATGATCCAAGAATTATGAACTTGCAAGACAAAATGATGCTAGAAGTACAGACACTAACAGGAACCATAGAGATTCACAATTTGAACCTAATACAAACCAGAGACCACCATAAAACCAAGGGAATTTCAGACCTAGGAATCCAATCTTCACAAGAAATGGACAATCTAATAGACCAGTTGGTTCAGGAGGAAATCAACAGCCTCAAGGAGAAACCCAAGCCAGTAGAACTCAAAATGCTCGAGGTGGAGGAAATCCGTCAAATGTTCGTATCCATGTAGCTACTACAAATGAAGGAGGAAATGCAAAACTTTCGGTGCCATTTGGACTTGCAAATGCTCCAACATCATTTAATATTATGGCAACCGAAATCTCTCCAAGACAGGATCATAATTGAGAAATATGATAGTCAATTTGGCATATATCTATAGAGGGTTTTAGACTTACTGATTTGTTATCCATGTCGAGGTGAGGACACCTCGAGTTTTTCAAGTGTGGGAGGATGTAAGATCCCCAATTTTTGGGTCTCTTTTAAAAATAAGAAAAGTATCTTTCTATATATGTTTTGCCAAATTTTGACTTAAGATGCTTGATTGACAGTATTGGAAGGTTCTAAAGTGAAGAGCAAGGTCATTTCCATATTCCAGTAGGTTAGACGGACATTTGATTCAGTTTTGGAAAAATCCGTTGTTTTTAGCTTTTCGTGCTTTTTGGCTTTTTTGAAAATCAATGTGCTTTTTATGATGACCTAAATACAAAAATATTAATCTTTGTCTTTGTTGGATTTAAAAATGATCACCTGGAGCAAAAACGGGACCAAATAAGATGTTTACGAAAAATGTTTTATAGAAAGCGGTACCGTAAATACGTTGGGGAAATATGGGAAAGTCATAATTATGTTGGGATATTACGGTGTGGCATAGTCTAGCTACAGTTTCCATTAGTTAGCCAGATACTGCTCGGATAGTCAATTTGCTGTAAACATTGAATGGTAAGTGGGAGAGTTGACCGCCAAAAAGCAAAGGCTTGTTTTTAGGAAAGAAAGAGTTTTTTTAGAAAGGAGCGAGGAGGAGTTTAGTTTAGAGCTCTTTTCTTGGAAGCCAAACTTCTTCTTAAAGACTCGAAATCGCGCATCAAAATCCGTGTCCGCAAGAAAAAATAAATAAATAAATAAATATTTATTTAAAAAAGAAATTCAATCGTGAATGTGCGCGAACTTATCTCTCTTTGCTTCACTCTATTCTTAGCTTGTGATTTTGGCCTTGAGAGCCTATATAAAGATCCCTCTCCCTTCACTTTGAGGAAGACACACTCTCGGACGCGAAAGCTCTCTTGCCTTGACGTCGGAGTTATCTTCTCAAGCTCTTACCTACAATCCATCTCTCATATGTCGTCTATTGCATCTACTACAGCAAGGCTATACGCATCTATTATACGGAGTGGTGTAAGATCTTCATCACCATCTCCATAAGATCTTCTCTCTCTCTCTGTGTCTCTCAGAGGATACTCTCTCTCTACTTGCTTATTATCTTCTCTCTCGTTTCACGGTGTACGCGCTCTCCGGAAGCTTTCGTGGAGGATACCTCTATGTAGCTCTCATCACCGCTCTCTTGCAGCAAAGCAAAAGACTTTCGACAGTCCCTAATGGATCTTAAAGCACGGTGGGAAATCCTAAACTCCATAGTCATCATCTCTCTCTCTCTCTCTCTCTCTCTCTCTCTCTCTCTCTCTCTCTATGTCGTTTTTCCAAGTAGTCACCCTCTCGGTGATTGTTTTTTCGCATACAAGTGCATGTATGGATCAAACGAGTACATACGAAGTTTCCCCATCATTATTTCATCATGTTTAACACCCTGATTTATGCACATGATGCGTTTATGATTACGTGCGTGCATAAAAAACGCTTTTTGTTTCACGTCATAGAGGCGGTAGGGACACTATTTTGGTCATAAATCACAAACCGTTATGAATTAGCCCGAACCTTTTATACCAGAGATAAAAACATTTTCTCTCTTTGTTGGTGTCATGCAAAAAACCCGCATGAGCTAAGAGGTATGGTCAAAAAACAGTTTGCTGCCCATTACACAACCAAAATTTTTGACCTACACATATGAGTGCTATCAAGGGGGGATACCATATGACATCATGAGTTAGTCAAGCTGTTTTGATATGTTTTATGGTTTGTTTTGGTGAGTTGATTTCAATTATTAGATGGCCATAAACTTATGTGGGAGTATAAGGTTAAATATCCCGAACCGCGTAGGCAAATATGATTAAAGTGGCTTTCTTTTGGGGTTACCGTTTGTTTTCTAAAGTGGTTATGCAGGATTGGTCATGCCTCACCCAAGTAGGGTGGAGTGCTCACCCGTGTGATGTGATTGGATTATGGTTTATGGTTTTTGGATTGGATTAGGAAGTGATCAAGATGGTTTATGGTAGACGTGTAAGGGTAGAGACCCTGTACAATCTAACTGTTTGGAAAGGATTGTTTGTGCATATGGAAAGTGCTATTGTGATTGGACTCATGTGTTATGTTTCTCATGGCAGCGTCGCTACAAGACTAGGATCACCTACATCGCTTAGTCTTAGACTAAAGGATCGTTGACCTGAGGCTTTGTTGGATCGGGGGTGTTTCCTAGGTTTTCTTCTTTTTTGTTAGGCTCATCTACACGGTTAGTGCGTTGGGGGTTGAATGACCTACATGGATAACGCATCAGGGATTTTGTCTTTGCTTTGCCTAAACACCTGGTGTTGGGTATCGGAGAGGTGTGGCACCTAAACTGGTATGGTTGGTGTTGATACCCTACCACCTGCTGGTATTTGGGATCCTTCTAGAGCTTGGGTTCATGGAGGGAGGCGAAGCAGCCTCAACCTATGTTTGGCTCAGGTAGGTTGGAGGTGTTCTATGTCGCTCCTGGTGAAGTGAAATTCTCTGTGTCCATAGTAGAGTGGCAGTGGATGGGTGGACCAGTCAATCCCTACACAGGGTCCGGTGCTCTGCTAGTTGTTTTGTCATAAACTTTTTGATGTTATAGTATACCCAGATTTTGTCATTGCATTAATACATGGTTGCCTGTTCCATTTAGATGGGCATTTAAAAATCCAATGTTGTCATTTTCTCATGTCTCTATGCACTCTATTTCACCCTCCACTATATTCTCTCTCTCTATCGCTCTTCCCGCAACGTGGTGTATACATATATTCACCCTCCACAATGTTATATTTTTCTTGAGTACGCTTTCATTCATGACATCCATTCAACAGTAGCACTAGTCGGTAGGTACCTTTGGATGCAGTCCGGCTCATGGCCTAAACTCCATGCTTGGTCGGGCGCTGAGAACTCGTCCCCTATGCAAATGTTTTTGCAACTCTGATGTATATTGAAAAATTGTATAAAAGTGTAAATTGAATATTTGTGCATAGACCCCTGGGGAGGGGTATCTCTCATTAAAAATGGAGCTTAAAAGACCTTAGGGTTAGCTCCATTAAAGACCTCCAAAGGTTAGTGTTAAAAGTCCTTAGACTTAGGACCTTCAGGGTAGGCAAGTTAGGCCTTTGCTTCAGGCGTTCAAATCAAAGATAAGCCCTAATTAGGGGCATAAGAGAGAAAATTCACTCTCTCTCTCTCTCTCTTTCTCTCTCTCTCTCTCTCTCTCTCTCTCTCTCTCTCACACACACACACACACACACACACACACACACACACACGTAGTGGTACTTAAATATGGTTTTTGGCCTTTATTTTTTAACTTCACCTCCTTACCATGGGACTAGGCCCGTATCTATTACCTGCAAGTAGGTTTTTTAGCGGTTTACTACCCTACTACCATTACTTGTCGTTAAAGCATAGGGGCTCTCTCTCTGCAACCATAGGCGGCCTCACTGTCGTGTAATGCAGTCGGTACACTCATGGCGATTCTACTCATGACTATGATCTAGCGGGCCACCTCCCTCCTTCCTTTATATAAAGAGGTGAGGCACTTCTCTGACCCTCACTTAGCTTTGTTTTGTTGTTGCCTTGCCTTGAAAAATCTGCGTGGTGTTTTGACATTGAATCATGGAGTTCACTAGTTCTAGCACATAGGTCTACTACCTTGGCCATATGTTTTTTGTTGCAGGTTTTTATAAAAAAGGAAAAGGGGAGCATTATATTGAAATAACTACTATTGAGAATGGTCTTTTTTAAGCATGTTTCTCTTGCTCTAATATCGAGTTATGATACTCTTTGATGAGAAGCATACATGGCTAATCATGCCATGACATGGTGACTATGGTAATGTTGTGGGCACTGTTAATGAGAAAGGTGTTTTCTGGTTGCCTATTACGTGAGGTTTTTTCTGGTTATTTTTTATGGGGGCTCTTTTCTGTTGCTCTGCTGAACATGACTAAATTTGGATTAAGGGGTACTGAGCATACCATAATGGCCTAAATAGGCATCATCATACTACATGAATTTAACCAAAACTATCGCTGTTTTTTGTTACTGGTCGTATAAACTGTCTTTCTCTGACAGCCGGGTATGTTTTTCCAACTACTGGGCCGCTTGGTTGAATTCTGTCATCAACTAGGACTAAGTATATGATAACTCTACTATAGCAATTGGTTGTGCTCTTGGGATTGCCGCTGGATTACCTTGCTTAACTCAAAAATCTCGGAGGAGAATTGATACTGAATAAGGGCCTACCGAATACCTGTTGGTTCATAGATTTGGTTAACTTGTTTGGCATATTTAACTACTTAAGTGGTCGGAGATTTTTTTACCTTGCTCTAGCTCCTAGAATATTTTGAGCTAGGTTGCACCATCCGGTTATTTTTAACCTAATGACTTGTTTAAGCTATTCACTATATTACCTAATCATACATAGACTAGTGGCTAGCCAGGATTGTTCTCTATCCAGTTGCGCTATAGTTTGTTTCTGTAAGAAAATGCTGGGCCGCTTTTTACCTTGGCCACACTAGGGACTATATTTACTTAGGTTAATGATGCTCATCTCATAAACTTTAAGTACCAAGGTAAGTACAGACATGGTGAGGCAAGAGTCAAGCTTCAATGGCATGCTCATTTTCTCTACCATCGATATTACTATGCTAAGCTAAGCTACAAGAGAAATCTATGGTGAGGAAAGTATTTATTTCTCATAAGAATACTTATTCTTCCTCTTCCCTACCCTCATCCCTTGCTAGTTCTCTCCACCTTCGAAGGTGTTTGAGGTCTTGGGATTGAGGTCGGGGACAAGTTAATTCTTTGGTAAGATAGTTAAGGGCATAATCTTGGTGCATGAAGCTTTCCATGTTCATTGCACCAACGAGGCCTCAAGGAACACAAATCTTGTATTGTACCAAGTCTCTCTACTTGGGAGAATCTATAATATAAAAGCCTTTTGGAGGGGAGACCGGCTCCAAGTAAATCCGGTCCTCAACTATTGTCAATTTCTCTCATTCTCTCTCTCTCTTTTACAAGTATTGTTCATGCCACGATAACTAGGTAAAAGGGATATGTTTCTACCCCTAATCAAGTAATATTATTATGTTTATGATGAATTATCTTAAAAGATTCTCACTACAACCATCTTAATTCCGCTACTCTCAACGTTACAAGTCCAATTTTGTTACATTGATATCAGAGCTATTGGTTTCTTTTTTCTTGCTTAAGAAGATAGGTCCTTAAATTTTCCATGAAAGGTTAAACATGTTCATTGCAAGAGGGTAAGTGGGACAGGGATCTATTAACTTGGTTGAAAGGACTTTGTTCGAGGTACACCATTATGAACTTAATAATGGAGTATTTTGGAGCTTGCCTTTGGCTTAACCATTATTGAACTACTAGCAAGCTCAACAGGAACCATAATCAACCGAGAAATGTTAGACCCTCTCCACTACTCTTTGCAATCAATAGACTCTAAACCATGGGTGTGGCTGCTTGAGAGCTAATTTTCTAGAGCTAAGAAGAGTAGCAACTAAAGTTTTGAGTTTCCAAAGCACAAAGTAGCATATACAGAAGTTTAATTAGCATGGATGACAATAATAAAGAGAGTAGAATGGATATTGACAACTTTGATTTTGCACATGAAGGTGCTAATGGTGATGCCCTACTGTTTGTGAACTATCTTGTCACTAGGTTGCAGCAAGCTATGGGCAACCTTGCTTTGCAAGCCAAAGTTACCCAACAACTTCGTGCTTATGGTATTTCCCTACCTCTCCAAGAGGAGAGAGAGCTTAGGAAGCCTCTTGTAGAGACTTCCAAAAGAAGACTCTCTCCTGTGAGAGAAGAAGAGGAGTCCAATGAACAAGAAAGAAGTGATTCACCAAATTCATCTGAAGATGTGGCTCCACAAAGACGGCGGTATAGACAATTCCCAACTCCTCCTAAGAGGAAAAGATCATCCTATAGTTCTACTTGTCATCTCGAAAGGGAACAGACGAACCAAAGGAAGAAAAAGGCAAGAAAGAGGTCACCCTCTTCTCCATCTTCATCATCTTCCTCCCGTTCCGATGAAAGCAGTGGTTTTTCTTTTAGAGAATACAAGAGGGGAGCAAATCCTATGCTGCTTGGAAAAGGCCCTACAAGCTTAAGAAGTTCAAGGAGGGAGGAAAGAACATCTCTTTTCTCATCTATGATGGCACCTTTGGTGCTACCAAATTTTTTTTTCCTTCATCCAACAATTTGAGTTGCCTTTGGAGACGAGGGCTTCACAGAATCCTCCAAGCTACCTCATGTAGCTATGTACTTACAAAAATATGCTCGTCAATGGTGGGTTAGCCTTCATGGCAATGGCAAAGCTCCAAAGACATGGAAAAACTCTATGAGTTTCCATCATGAAGCAATTCCTTGCAAGTGACGCCAAAGATAAAGTGCTCATCGAATGGCCGAGTTTGAAGTTACTCTCCAATGAGTCTATCCATAAATATGTAGAAAAGTTTTGGGATTTACGTCTCAAAGCTATAGCCTTTCAAAAGATAGACTTCACCGAGAAAAAGCAACAATTTTGTGCAGGATTACCTGAAGAAATGGTCGAGTATGTCAACTCGCAACAGCCTGGTTCCATCATTGAAGTCATCCATCACACTATGGTTGTTTCTTGTATTAATTTCCAACAAGGAGCTAAAAGGAATGCCAAGCCCATGGCAAAACAAAGATCAAAATGATTCAAGGGGGAAGAACAATGCTCAAAGTTCTTCCCAAGGCAATCCCAACAACAACAACAAGACCAAGGAGAACGGAGTTTACAAAGGTAAAAATAAACTCTCTCCTGAAGAGCTAGAGGTTTTTTGCAAAGATTACAAGCGTTTTAAGTGTGGGGAGCAAGGACATGGCTACCGTTCTTGCCCCAAAAATGCCCTCAATGAGACTCCTAGAACCTTTATGGTCAAAGCTCCAAAAGAGGATGCTCATTGAAAAGGATCATCCCTTTCTATGATTGGGGAAGGTGAGGGAGCATGATTCCTTCATCCTTTTTGATCCTAGCTCTACTCACAACTTCATATCAAGGAGTTGGCCACAAAGCTGGGCATACAAGTGTTCAATATGGGAGATATTGTAACTGCCAATGGAGCTTTCAAGGGACAGCAAGCGCCCATTACTCCCTTGATTGGGAAATTGAGGCTTCATGTCCAAAGCTACATCAACAAAGAAGACTTTTTCATCTCTCCTCTCCACCATGGTTCAATAGCATGGCTGCCAATATGAGGTTCTCTGAAAAGAGAATTTATTTCACCTACAAGGGAAAAAACATGTATAGAGATGCTAATGAGTTGGGTCGTACTATAGCTCTTGTAAATTCACCTGCTTTTGATAAGTCAATGAAAAGCTCGGTTTTCTTGTGTATGATTTTTGTCAAAGAATCTCTAATGTTAATGTTTTATCCAATGCAAATGGTAGGAATCAAGATAAATTAGAGTTGTCTAATTTTCTAAATGGATTCCAAGATGTTTTTATCAATGACATCCCTGGGGAGTTATCTCTAAAACGAGGGGATGGTGATCATAGAATAGAGCTTATACCTGGAAGCTCACCGCCTAAATAAGCCTCCTTATTGATTTTCTCAAGCTCAACAAGAGGAGATTATGACGCAAGTACAAGAGTTAGTAGACAAACGGATGGTTAGGCCTAGTTGCTCCCCCTTCTGTTCACTAGTCCTTCTAGTAAACAAAAGAAAGATGGTGATAAGCCACTTTTGGTATGTACAAAGCAGTGTGTATATGCTTGGTCATATGTACAAAAGGATGTAAATAGATGAATTTGGAAGCTTTGAAAAGTAGTTTCAAGTTTCAAAAAACATGTGGCGCCTACAAATTGTGAATAGTCAGGCTCGCGTGTTGGCAGATGAGCACACATACATGCCTGGTCAAGGTGTTGATGCCTTAGATATGGTTCCAGGTGGATTCTTTTTGTTCTAGGTAATGTGTTTGAGCGTTCTAGAATCTAAATAATTCAAGTGGGGGGTGTGGGCATCCTAGACCCACCCAAGAGGTTTGACACATGCAATAACTGTCTATTTACGATGCTTGGTCTGCGGTGATGTGTGCACCACCGTAGAAGTGGTCAAAAGTGGTATGTGAGCATGTAGAAATAATTTTTGGATATCAAGGAAAAAGACTACAAAATTTGGTGGATTTTGGAATCCATTCGGTATTTTTTCCACAAAAAATGGCCGCTAGGGTTCAAAACTGGGGCTAAAAATGTCCAAAAATGGTGTGAAAAGGCTTCAAATTGCACATCAATCAGGGTTCCATGAGTGTTTTAACTAAGGGATAACTTTGGAAGCCCAATATCAGAACTTTCACCTTTGTGTGTGTGGGAGGAAGGAGGGTTCCTATAGGTGGTCTAATGCAATCTCGTCGTGTTCGCACTCTGTTTTTGAGTGTGTGGAGGAGTGAATGAGAGCTTTTTCTCTTCAATTTTTCACTTGCGAGAGTCTATGGAAAAGATTAAGGATGCTATCTTTTCAGAAGATTAAGGATGCTATCTCTATCTCACATCAAAGGCAAAAGACTGCTGCTGACAAGCACAGAAGAGCCCAAGCCTTTAAAGAAAATGATTGGGTCTTATTAAAGTTTCCCAAGGCTCGATTAAGGCACACGACAGGCAAGAATCCTACGGGACACCAAAAGTACTATGCTAAACTAGCAAAAAGGTACTATGGTCCCTTCTAGATTCTTAGGCCAATCAATGAGATGGCCTATCAACTCAAGTTGCCCAATCATTGGCTCATACACAATGCTTTCCATGTGAGCCTATTAAAGCCTTACAAAGGAGAGCCACCTCAAGAACCAACTATTGAAGACCCACCGGAGATTGAGGACCAAGAGGAGGTGCTGCAGCCCCAGTCCATTCTCCGACATGAAGACAAGGTATTAAGAGGCGGTAAGACTATCCGATGATATCTTATTAAGTTTAAGAATTATCCTTTTGAAGATGCTAGATGGATGCAAGGCATACAATTAAAGGATAACCTAAACCTTGTCAATTCTTACAATGCTTCCCAAGAGTAAGAAAATGTACAAAATGTAAAAAATGAACAAAGTTTTTTGTCTTATAAGACTCTCTTTTTCTTTATCGTGCACAAAAATAAAGTAATATGCATGCTTAGATCAAGTTTGCGGAGACGGCGTCTCCCAAACACCAAGTAGAGCTTGTCACTCTACTATGGAAGATTGATAGGACTAATGTGCAGACATGCTTGCGGCAGCCTAAGGCTCTCAAGCGCCAAATGGACTAGTCATCCATTGTGGAATGATGTCGTAGGGTAACATAGGGATCCTCTACCCGCTAAGAAAAGGACTCATGAATATGCTTTATCTTCTCTACACCATAGTCGAGGACGAATATGATTTCAAGAGAGAGGTAATGTAATAATAATCAATATCTAATTCTCCTAAATGATTTTCTCATGTTAAACTGATCATTTAATATGGGGAAGTGCCAGGGGAGAAAAAGCTAGAATATTGGTTAAGCTAGCAGACCGGCCACAGTAGGGATCCAAACGAGGGAAAATAGGGATCCAAAGGGGGGGGCATCTGCAAAAGAGCCATGTGAAACAATGGGCTAAAAAGACCCTAAGGTTCAACCCATTAAGACTTCCAAAATGCTAAGGTTCCAAAATTCAAAGGTTATGTCCAAAGGTCAACCTTAAGGAATTGGATGCTTTGTGTGTGACCAAAAAAGTCTTACATATCCCTACATAGGAGGGGGCGAGCCTAGCAAGTAGGGGATGAGAGAGAAAGCCACACACACACACACACACACACACACACACACACACACACACACACACACACACACACAAGCCCCCTTTACACAAAGGGAATGAAGGACACATGTCAGATGCCTAAGCTAGTTGCTCCCAAAGTGTGCTCAATTCCTATTGGATGACCCTTGAAGTGGACCAATGAGAATTAGGCTAGAGTAAATTTAGCCTAATTGGTTTTAAAACACTTAATAAAAAGAAC
Organism: Adiantum capillus-veneris; assembly: GCF_014529385.1. Classification (NCBI taxonomy): domain Eukaryota; kingdom Viridiplantae; phylum Streptophyta; class Polypodiopsida; order Polypodiales; family Pteridaceae; genus Adiantum; species Adiantum capillus-veneris. Next base: position 71,592,527 of record NC_140953.1, on the reverse strand, counting down.
CAATGAAAATTAAGTCTCCTGGATGATTATTGGACAGCCCGTGAAGGGGTCCAATAGGAATTGAGCAGCCCAATGGGCTACTTAATTCCTATTGGTCAGAATGGGGAAAGGTCCAATGGGGATTTAATTCATTTAAATCAATTAAGTTTAATTGATTAAGCTCTCACAAAAGGGGAAAGGGGGACACATGTCAGAAGGCTATCACTTATGCTGCTTAATAGCCATTGGCTTGACTTGGGGAGGTCCAATGGGGGAAAAGCAAGAGAAAGAAGCAAGAGGGCTCGCCCAAGAGAGAGAGGGGGATGACTTTTTCAAGGCATTATCACACACACACACACACACACACACACACTCACACACAGTCTATGTGTGAAGAAAGAGAAGACTATTTCTTCCCAAGCTTTAATGGAGAGCTCATCACCTACTCCAAGCTTGTGAGATAGAAGCCTACATCGACACACTCTTGGCATGTGGATGCAAATCCAACCAAGAGCCAAGCTTCAATGCATGCTCATCTCCCCTACCAAGCTAATTACTAAGCTAAGCTATGCTAATATGAGTGATTATGTGAGGAGATGTACATCTTTCTCGTAAGATACTCCTTCTTCCTCTCAATCTACTCTCATACCCTGTTAGCTCTCACCATCTTGCACACGACAGGCAAGAATCCTACGGGACACCAAAAGTACTATGCTAAACTAGCAAAAAGGTACTATGGTCCCTTCTAGATTCTTAGGCCAATCAATGAGATGGCCTATCAACTCAAGTTGCCCAATCATTGGCTCATACACAATGCTTTCCATGTGAGCCTATTAAAGCCTTACAAAGGAGAGCCACCTCAAGAACCAACTATTGAAGACCCACCGGAGATTGAGCACCAAGAGGAGGTGCTGCAGCCCCAGTCCATTCTCCGACATGAAGACAAGGTATTAAGAGGCGGTAAGACTATCCGATGATATCTTATTAAGTTTAAGAATTATCCTTTTGAAGATGCTAGATGGATGCAAGGCATACAATTAAAGGATAACCTAAACCTTGTCAATGCTTACAATACTTCCCAAGAGTAAGCAAATGTACAAAATGTAAAAATGAACAAAGTTTTTTGTCTTATAAGACTCTCTTTTTCTTTATTGTGCACAAAAATGAAGTAGTATGCATGCTTAGATCAAGTTTGCAGAGACGGCGTCTCCCAAACACCAAGTAGAGCTTGTCACTCTACTATGGAAGATTGATAGGACTAATGTGCAGACATGCTTGCGGCAGCCTAAGGCTCTCAAGCGCCAAATGGACTAGTCATCCATTGTGGAATGATGTCGTAGGGTAACATAGGGATCCTCTACCCGCTAAGAAAAGGACTCATGAATATGCTTTATCTTCTCTACACCATAGTCGAGGACGACTATGATTTCAAGAGAGAGGTAATGTTATAATAATCAATATCTAATTCTCCTAAATGATTTTCTCATGTTAAACTGATCATTTAATATGGGGAAGTGCCAGGGGAGAAAAAGCTAGAATATTGGTTAAGCTAGCAAACCGGCCACAATAGGGATCCAAAGGAGGGAAAATAGGGATCCAAAGGGGGGGCCATCTGCAAAAGATCCATGTGAAACAATGGGCTAAAAAGACCCTAAGGTTCAGCCCATTAAGACTTCCAAAATGCTAAGGTTCCAAAATTCAAAGGTTATGTCCAAAGGTCAACCTTAAGGAATTGGATGCTTTGTGTGTGACCAAAAAAGTCTTGCATATCCCTACATAGGAGGGGGCGAGCCTAGCAAGTAGGGGATGAGAGAGAAAGCCACACACACACACACACACACACACACACACACACACACACACACACACACACACACACACACACACAAGCCCCCTTTACACAAAGGGAATGAAGGACACATGTCAGATGCCTAAGCTAGTTGCTCCCAAAGTGTGCTCAATTCCTATTGGATGACCCTTGAAGTGGACCAATAAGAATTGGGCTAGAGTAAATTTAGCCTAATTAGTTTTAAAACACTTAATAAAAAGAACCAATGAAAATTAAGCCTCCTGGATGATTATTGGACAGCCCGTGAAGGGGTCCAATAGGAATTGAGCAGCCGAATGGGCTACTTAATTCCTATTGGTCAGAATGGGGAAAGGTCCAATGGGGATTTAATTCATTTAAGTCAGTTAAGTGTAATTGATTAAGCTCTCACAAAAGGGGAAAGGGGGACACATGTCAGAAGGCTATCACTTATGCTGCTTAATAGCCATTGGCTTGACTTGGGGAGGTCCAATGGGGGAAAAGCAAGAGAAAATAGCAAGAGGGCTCGCCCAAGAGAGAGAGGGGGCTGATTTTTTCAAGGTTTTATCACACACACACACACACACACACACACACACTCACACACAGTCTATGTGTGAAGAAAGAGAAGACTATCTCTTCCCAAGCTTTAATGGAGAGCTCATCACCTACTCCAAGCTTGTGAGATAGAAGCCTACATCAGCACACTTTTGGCATGTGGATGCAAATCCAACCAAGAGCCAAGCTTCAATGCATGTTCATCTCCTCTACCAAGCTAATTACTAAGCTAAGCTATGCTAATATGAGTGATTATGTGAGGAGATGTACATCTTTCTCATAAGATACTCCTTCTTCCTCTCAATCTACTCTCATACCCTGCTAGCTCTCACCATCTTCGAAGGTGTGTGAGGTCTTGGGTCTGAAACCGGGGATAATTGATGTTGTGTTTGTTAAGTGTTTTGCTTAGTGCATGAAGCTTTCATCTTCATTGCACTAGCTAGTCTTGAAGGAACACAAAGAATTGTATTGTACAATGTCTCTCTTGATGGGAGAAACCATAATACAAAGCCTTTTGGAGGGGGGACCGGCTCGATGCAAATCCGGTCCTCAACTGTTGTAAATAGCTTAATTTCTCTCTCTTTTGAAAGTATTGTTGATGCTATCTAACTAGGTGTTATGCTTTTTTGTTGCTCTCTCCACCCAAGCACTCTTGTAATTCTCATTAGGAATCTATTCTAATGAAATGCCCACTATGTTCATGCTAATTTCCGCTACACACAAGTTTTTAGGCCATTAAATGTTACATTGGTATCAGAGCACAAGGTTTCTCGTTTCTTGCTCAAGAAGTGAGGTCCTCAAGCTAGCTATAAATGGTTGGTATTATTAATTGCCTGTGAGTAAGTAGAATAGGGATTTTTCAGCCTTGCAGTGCGCCTGCCTTCGTGCAGTTAACGGGGCATCACCGTCGAGAGCTATGGTCTTAATAGTGGAGTCCTACGGGGCTTGCCTACGGCTTAACCACTATTGAGCTATTAGAAGCTTGACAGGAGCCGTAACTGTTTTGGTGTTGAAAGACCCTCTCTTCTATTCCTTGCAATTAATGGTATTCGAGCCACGGGTACAGTAGCTTGAGTGCTTTTTCTAAAGGGGTAAAGAGGAGTAGCAACTAGGGCTTGAAGTGCGAAAGTACACCTAAAAGTTGTTAGAATGGCTGACAATAGTAAAGAGAGTGAAATTAATGTTGATAACTTTGATTTTGCTAATGAGCAAGCTACTAATGATGCTTTGATGCTTGTTAACTATCTTGTTTCTAGGCTTCAACAAGCCATGGGCAATCCATCTCTCCAAAGTGAAGTGCAACGGCAGCTCCGTGCTCACGGGATTCTCCAAGCTCATCACCATGAGGAGAGAACACCTAGGAAGACTCCTTGTGAGACTCCCAAAAGAGGTCTCTCTCCGATTCGGGAGGAAGAAGAGAACCCATACGAAGGGCTCAAGAATTTACTTCTTAATGATGCATCTCCTTCCCAAAGGAGAACTCAAGAGCCTCCATCGAAGGAACGAGAAAGAAGTGAGTCTCCCACCACCTCGGCGGAGATGGCTACATGAAGACAGCGGGCTAAACGCTCTCCATCACTACCAAAGCGGAGAAGACCATCACACTCTTCTCCACGCCATAATTCAAAGAGGGGTGATAAAACGCAAGAGAAGAAAAAGGCGAGAAAGAGGACACCCTCTTCTCCATCTTCTTCATCCTCTTCCTCTTATGAAAGTGATGGCAACGAAGATCAAGACAAGAAAAAGGCAAGAAAGAGGTCACCCTCTTCTCCATCTTCTTCAAATTCTTCACCTTCTAAAGAAAGTGATGGTGCAACCTTTGAACCATTAAAAAGAAGAGGCCATAGGAAATCCTATGCCGCATGGAAGAGGTCATCCAAGCTGAAGAAGTTCAAAGAGGGAGGGAAGAGCATCTCTTTCCTTACCTATGATGGCACCTTTGGTGCTACGGACAAAGTCTTGGCCTTTATCCAACAGTTCGATGCGGCGTTTGGAGATGAGGGCTTCACGGAGTCCTCTAAGCTACGCCATGTAGCTATGCACTTTCAAAAGTCCGCCAGACAATGGTGGTCTAGCCTACGAGTCAACGGTGAAGCTCCACAAACATGGAAAGCTTTAAGAGGTTCCATTATGAAGCCGTTTTTGGCCATCCATGCCAAAGAAAAAGTACTCACCGAATGGCGAAGCTTAAAGATCTCTCCCTATGAATCCATACACAAATATGTAGACAAGTTTTGGGACTTACAACTCAAAGCCACTGTCTTCAAAAAGTTGGATTTTGGAGAGCAAAAGCAACAATTTTGTGCGGGCTTAACCGACGAAATGGCGGAGTATGTCAACTCCCAAAGGCCACGTACCATATCGGTGGCAATACACCATACTATGGTGGCCTCTCGAATCAATTTCCAAACGGGGGCTAAAAGAAATAATAAGCCCCCCGGAAAACAAGGGTTTCAATGAGCCTAAGGGGAAGGACAATGTCCAAAAGTCTCCTAAGGGCAACTCCAACAAAGCTAAAGAGAAGGGAGTTTACAAAGGTAAGAACAAACTCTCTCCTGAAGAGCTTGAGCGTTATCGCAAGGATAACCGATGCTTCAAGTGCGGCGAACAAGGGCATGCGTACCGCGCTTGTCCCCAAAAGAACAACCGTCAAGATCCTCCTAGAGCTTCCTTGGTTGAAATCCAAGAGGAGGAGACTCACCAAACTCACCACAAAGGATCTCCTCTATGCCATGCTTGGGGAAAGGTAAGAGAACATGATGCTTTTATTCTCTTTGGCCCTGGTTCTACTCACAATTTTATATCTATAGAATTGGCCACCAAGCTAGGCATACAAGCTTATGAGATGGGAGATGTCCTACCTGCAGACAATGCCTTCAAGGGGCAAGAAGCTTCAGTCACTCCCTTAATCGAGAAATTGAGGCTTCATGTCCAAGGCTATGTGGACAAAGAGGACTTCTTTATCTCTCCTCTCAAGCATGAGGATGTAATCCTAGGGGCACCATGGTTGACCGCCTGACTGCCAATGTTAAGTTTCGTGAAAGGAGAATCTCCTTTAAGTTCAGGGAAAAAGACATGTATATAGATGCTAAGGAAATGGGTAATACTATTCCCATTGTACATACACCAGCTTTCAACAAGTCAATAAAGAGCTCTATTTCCGTGTACATGATTTTTGTTAAAGATTCTCAAAATGAACCTAATGCTTTAGCAAAAGAAAATAAAAGCAACCAAAAGGAATTAGAGTTATCCAATTTTCTCAAGGGGTTTCAAGATGTTTTTATTGACGACATCCCTTGTGAGCTACCTCCTAAACGAGGTAATGATGACCATGCAATTGAACTTCTTCCAGGAAGTTCACCGCCTAACAAACCTCCTTATAGAGTTTCTCAAGCTCAACAAGAGGAGATTATGCGGCAAGTGCATGAGTTAGTTGAGAAGGGCATGGTTAGGCCTAGCTCATCTCCATTTTGCTCACCTGTGCTATTAATGCAAAAGAAAGACAGCACATATCGAATGTGTGTCGACTATAGAGCACTAAAAAAGATCACTATCAAGAATAGGTTTCCCGTTCCACGGGTAGAAGACCTATTTGATAAGCTACAAGGATCGACCTACTTCAGTAGGATTGACCAAAAAAGTGGCTATCATCAAATAAGGATAGTTGATCAAGACATTGTAAAGACCGCATTTCGCACCACATTTGGTCTTTACGAATACATTGTCATGCCTTTTGGCTTGACCAATGCACCAGCCACATTCAACCGCTTGATGGAGAAGCTGTTCAGGCCTCATCGAACCTTCACTGGAGTGTTCTTTGATGATATTATCATCTACTCTAATTCATTAGACGAACACAAGCAACACCTCCAGGTAATATTTCATGTTCTGAGAGAGAATAAACTTTATGTTAATCGAAAGAAAAGTGATTTTTTCTTACAAGAGGTTCAGTATTTAGGTCACATTATCTCTCAAGATGGCATCCAAATGGATCCATCCAAGTTAGAGGTAATAAAAGGATGGCCTAAACCAAGGAATCTTTATGAACTAAGAAGCTTTATAGGTATGTGTACATACTATAGACTCTTCATAGAAAAGTTCTCAGAAATTGCGGAACCATTACATGACCTAACAAAGAAAAACGTTAGGTATACATGGTCTGCTAAGGAGAACAATGCTTTCGAAAAGCTTAAAGAAAAGCTTATCTCTCAACCTGTGCTTACACTATCGGATCTCTCAAAACCATTTGAGGTCCAATGTGATGCTTGTGGTGATTGCCTTGGAGCTATTTTGCTTCAAGAAGGGCATGCCATAGGCTATGAGAGTCGAAGGCTCGACCCTGTTGAGCAAGCTCTAGGCATATATGAAAAGGAACTCCTTGCAGTTCTACATGCCTTAGACTCATGGAAGCACTATTTATTGGGGACTCCTTTCATTCTGCGAACGGATCACCAAAGTCTTAAGTACTTCATGACGTAGACCAAGCTCTCCGACAAACAAATGAGGTGGGAAATTTTTCTTTTGCAATTTCATTTTCATATTGCTCACATTGCTGGCAAGCATAATCAAGTAGTTGATGCACTCTCAAGACGGCCGAGAGTGAATGCGGTTTCCATAGCAACTCACAATGATCTATCTTCAATGATAGATGAGTATGCTATTGATCCCGATTTTAGAGATGTGATTTCAGCCCTTGCATTAGGGAAGAAAGAAGAACCATTTACTTTACAAGATGGATATCTTCTCTATGGCAATAGACTATGCGTTACTAACTCACTACGTAAGAAAGTAATGTATGAATCTCATGCTCCACCTTATGCAGGGCATAGAGGAATTCAGTCTACCTTAAAGGGAATTGAAATATATTTCTATTATCCTACCATGAAAGTGAACATACAAGAGTATGTTTCTAAATGTGTGGTATGCCAAAAGACAAAATTTGATAGAGGGAAGCAACTTGGATTTCTTCAACCCTTGCCAATCCCTAATTCACCATGGGAGAGCATATCCATGGATTTTATCTTTGGATTGCCTAAGTCTATCCATGGGAATATGGGAATATGGACGATAGTAGACAGGTTCAGTAAACAAGCTCATTTTATACCTATCAAAAAGACTATCAAAGCCCATCAAATGGCAACCCTCTTCATTTCACAAATTTTCAAGTACCATGGCTTGCCAATGTCCATAGTGTCGGATAGAGATCCTAGAATGACCAGTAATTTCTGGAAGGGTCTCTTTGAGAATTTAGGGACAAGGCTAAACTTCTCTTTCGCCTATCATCCACAAACGGAAGGCCAAAGTGAAATAGCTAACCTAACCATTCTCGATCTACTAAAAGCCTATGTAACGGAGGTAGATCAAACATCCCAATGGGAGAAGTACTTACCCTTAGTGGAGTATGCTTACAATAACACTGTACATACTTCCACGGGAAAAGCACCTTTCGCGATAATTGAGGGAAGATAAAAAAGTCCCTTGCTACTTAAGGTACATGGGAAGATCTTCGCTGCAGATGAGTATAGCCGAGCCTACAAGAATCTTTTCAAAAGATTAAGGATGCTATCTCTATCTCACATCAAAGGCAAAAGACTGCTGCTGACAAGCACAGAAGAGCCCAAGCCTTTAAAGAAAATGATTGGGTCTTATTAAAGTTTCCCAAGGCTCGATTAAGGCACACGACAGGCAAGAATCCTACGGGACACCAAAAGTACTATGCTAAACTAGCAAAAAGGTACTATGGTCCCTTCTAGATTCTTAGGCCAATCAATGAGATGGCCTATCAACTCAAGTTGCCCAATCATTGGCTCATACACAATGCTTTCCATGTGAGCCTATTAAAGCCTTACAAAGGAGAGCCACCTCAAGAACCAACTATTGAAGACCCACCGGAGATTGAGGACCAAGAGGAGGTGCTACAGCCCCAGTCCATTCTCCGACATGAAGACAAGGTATTAAGAGGCGGTAAGACTATCCGATGATATCTTATTAAGTTTAAGAATTATCCTTTTGAAGATGCTAGATGGATGCAAGGCATACAATTAAAGGATAACCTAAACCTTGTCAATTCTTACAATGCTTCCCAAGAGTAAGCAAATGTACAAAATGTAAAAAATGAACAAAGTTTTTTGTCTTATAAGACTCTCTTTTTCTTTATCGTGCACAAAAATAAAGTAATATGCATGCTTAGATCAAGTTTGCGGAGACGGCGTCTCCCAAACACCAAGTAGAGCTTGTCACTCTACTATGGAAGATTGATAGGACTAATGTGCAGACATGCTTGCGGCAGTCTAAGGCTCTCAAGCGCCAAATGGACTAGTCATCCATTGTGGAATGATGTTGTAGGGTAACATAGGGATCCTCTACCCGCTAAGAAAAGGACTCATGAATATGCTTTATCTTCTCTACACCATAGTCGAGGACGAATATGATTTCAAGAGAGAGGTAATGTCATAATAATCAATATCTAATTCTCCTAAATGATTTTCTCATGTTAAACTGATCATTTAATATGGGGAAGTACCAGGGGAGAAAAAGCTAGAATATTGGTTAAGCTAGCAGACCGGCCACAGTAGGGATCCAAACGAGGGAAAATAGGGATCCAAAGGGGGGGGCATCTGCAAAAGATCCATGTGAAACAATGGGCTAAAAAGACCCTAAGGTTCAACCCATTAAGACTTCCAAAATGCTAAGGTTCCAAAATTCAAAGGTTATGTCCAAAGGTCAACCTTAAGGAATTGGATGCTTTGTGTGTGACCAAAAAAGTCTTACATATCCCTACATAGGAGGGGGCGAGCCTAGCAAGTAGGGGATGAGAGAGAAAGCCACACACACACACACACACACACACACACACACACACACACACACACACACACACACACACACAAGCCCCCTTTACACAAAGGGAATGAAGGACACATGTCAGATGCCTAAGCTAGTTGCTCCCAAAGTGTGCTCAATTCCTATTGGATGACCCTTGAAGTGGACCAATGAGAATTAGGCTAGAGTAAATTTAGCCTAATTGGTTTTAAAACACTTAATAAAAACAACCAATGAAAATTAAGTCTCCTGGATGATTATTGGACAGCCCGTGAAGGGGTCCAATAGGAATTGAGCAGCCCAATGGGCTACTTAATTCCTATTGGTCAGAATGGGGAAAGGTCCAATGGGGATTTAATTCATTTAAATCAATTAAGTATAATTGATTAAGCTCTCACAAAAGGGGAAAGGGGGACACATGTCAGAAGGCTATCACTTATGCTGCTTAATAGCCATTGGCTTGACTTGGGGAGGTCCAATGGGGGAAAAGCAAGAGAAAGAAGCAAGAGGGCTCGCCCAAGAGAGAGAGGGGGATGACTTTTTCAAGGCATTATCACACACACACACACACACACACACACACACACTCACACACAGTCTATGTGTGAAGAAAGAGAAGACTATTTCTTCCCAAGCTTTAATGGAGAGCTCATCACCTACTCCAAGCTTGTGAGATAGAAGCCTACATCGACACACTCTTGGCATGTGGATGCAAATCCAACCAAGAGCCAAGCTTCAATGCATGCTCATCTCCTCTACCAAGCTAATTACTAAGCTAAGCTATGCTAATATGAGTGATTATGTGAGGAGATGTACATCTTTCTCGTAAGATACTCCTTCCTCTCAATCTACTCTCATACCCTGTTAGCTCTCACCATCTTCGAAGGTGTGTGAGGTCTTGGGTCTGAGACCGGGGATAATTAATGTTGTGTTTGTTAAGTGTTTTGCTTAGTCCATGAATCTTTCATCTTAATTGCACTAGCTAGTCTTGAAGGAACGCAAAGAATTGTATTGTACAATGTCTCTCTTGATGGGAGAAACCATAATACAAAGCCTTTTGGAGGGGGGACCGGCTCCATGCAAATCCGGTCCTCAACTATTTTCAATAGCTTAATTTCTCTCTCTTTTGAAAGTATTGTTGATGCTATCTAACTAGGTGTTATGCTTTTTTGTTGCTCTCTCCACCCAAGCACTCTTGTAATTCTCATTAGGAATCTATTCTAATGAAATGCCCACTATGTTCATGCTAATTTCCGCTACACACAAGTTTTTAGGCCATCAAATGTTACATTGGTATCAGAGCACAAGGTTTCTCATTTCTTGCTCAAGAAGTGAGGTCCTCAAGCTAGCTATAAATGGTTGGTATTATTAATTGCCTGTGAGTAAGTAGAATAGGGATTTTTCAGCCTTGCAGTGCACCTGCCTTCGTGCAATTAACGGGGCATCACCGTTGAGAGCTATGGTCTTAATAGTCGAGTCCTACGGGGCTTGCCTACGGCTTAACCACTATTGAGCTATTAGAAGTTTGATAGGAGCCGGTGCTGTTTTGGTGTTGAAAGACCCTCTCTTCTATTCCTTGCAATTAATGGTATTCGAGCCACGGGTACAGTAGCTTGAGTGCTTTTTCTAAAGGGGTAAAGAGGAGTAGAAACTAGGTCTTGAAGTGCCAAAGTACACCTAAAAGTTGTTAGAATGGCTGACAATAGTAAAGAGAGTGAAATTAATGTTGATAACTTTGATTTTGCTAATGAGCAAGCTACTAATGATGCTTCGATGCTTGTTAACTATCTTGTTTCTAGGCTTCAACAAGCCATGGGCAATCCATCTCTCCAAAGTGAAGTGCAACGGCAGCTCCGTGCTCACGGGATTCTCCAAGCTCATCACCATGACGAGAGAACACCTAGGAAGCCTCCGTGTGAGACTCCCAAAAGGGGTCTCTCTCCGATTCGGGAAGAAGAAGAGAACCCATAAGAAGGGCTCAAGAATTTACTTCTTGATGATGCATTTTCTTTTCCAAAGGAGAACTCAAGAGCCTCCATCGAAGGAACGAGAAAGAAGTGAGTCTCCCGCCACCTCGGCGGAGATGGCTCCATGAAGACGGCGGGCTAAACGCTCTCCATCACCCCCAAAGCGGAGAAGACCATCACACTCTTCTCCACGCCATAATTCAAAGAGGGATGATAAAAAGCAAGAGAAGAAAAAGGCGAGAAAGAGGACACCCTCTTCTCCATCTTCTTCATCCTCTTCCTCTTAGGAAAGTGATGGTGAAGACAACGAAGATCAAGACAAGAAAAAGGCGAGAAAGAGGTCACCCTCTTCTCCATCTTCTTCAAATTCTTCACCTTCTGAAGAAAGTGATGGTGCAACTTTTGAACCATCAAAAAGAAGAGGCCATAGGAAATCCTATGCCGCATGGAAGAGGTTGTCCAAGCTGAGAGAGAGAGAGAGAGAGTCGGAGATATAGGCCTTGATTAGAAAGGAGACTATCTAGATTCCACATTTGATAGGTAATGTAGAAATGGCAACAATGCAAAAGTTTGTATCTGATGACAATAAGCTTGATAAAGGCAAATGAATGAAAAAGGTAAAGGGTGGCAGGAGTAGGAGGATAATGATCCATGGCTCTTGGAACTACCTACCACTAGATGTCACCACCAAGATTCATTGCTCCATCATGCTGGTGTGCTACTCTGCTTCATCACTCCATCTCCAAACTGGTTATCGATTAAAGATTTATTTATCTTCATTAACCTCTATTTTTAGTGTTTAACAGGTCAAAGTAATTTTGGAATGTTTTTTTGAGGGTTGAAAATTGCACTTGACCTCCGATGAGATGCATATGTTGCAATGCTTTCATCCACTTAATTCTTTAGACACATGACAAGGTCATGTATGAGCAAAGGATTTTGGGAAAGTAGTGTATCAAGTGCCATTTTTGCAACCTCATTCTGGTACAATCAAGGGTTCATTTCCTATTAAAACAAATTGTAGGCCTACATGATAGGGTTCAATTAGACACATGTTGTTAGACACATGATGTTAGACACATGTTGTTAGGGTTCAATTAGACACATGTTGTTAGTCACAAGGTATGCAACATGGTTTGGAAGCTCATGGATTTTGGTTTAGCAAGTGTGGTGAAAGGTTTATGATGGAACCTCTCACTCATGTTGCAACCTCATTCTGGTACAATCAAGGGTTCATTTCCTATTAAAACAAATTGTAGGCCTACATGATAGGGTTCAATTAGACACATGTTGTTAGTCACAAGGTATGCAACATGGTTTGGAAGCTCATGGATTTTGGTTTAGCAAGTGTGGTGAAAGGTTTATGATGGAACCTCTCACTCATGTTGTTGAGTGTTGACAGTTACCTCCACACACAAGTGCATCCCGTACTTGATGGATGTCTAGTATTTCTTAACATCAATAAATGAGACATATTCCACATGTGGAGAATATGAGACTCTAGGATTGGCACTGACACTTGTTTTTGCAGTTATGTATCGTGATAGGGTCCCTAGGTGCTAGTCAAATTTGTTTATTAGACCATTTTGAGCACGTATTATCAAGAACAATTTCAATGGCATAAAGTTATCAGACATTAGGCAAGCCTTGTTAAGGTTGAAAGTATTGAAAAACATTAACGGATGGTTGTTTACACATATAGCAAGGCTATGTTCTTTTAATGAAAATATTTCATTGTTTGTACCTAAATGTGATTCATTTTCACATTCTATTACGGTCCAAATGTGTTGGCAAGGCTTTCAAATAATTGCAGTGGAAAGTATTTAGTTTCTTTCTTAGAGCTATTTACACATATCATTCTCACCTTTTCCATGGGTGCTATAAGCATAACATCCACCATAAGTATTGATAACTATACTATGAAAATGTAGGGTTGGATTAGTTTTCGCTAAAATCATGCACATTAGGTGTCATGGGTCTTAGTGTTTACCAAAGGCAGATTTGGAGTAGCATAAAAATTCATGAAATTGATAACTCATAAAGCATTTTGCACCACAGTTGCAATATCTCTATGAGAAATATTGTGGGTCTACCACCCACCATACGAGGTAATAGCCCGGTATGAGTGCTTGTAGTAGATAAGTTGAATAAACTTTGTAAAGTTTATTCAGTCCACTATTTAATCTCTAAAGTTAACCAAGTTGGTTGATCATAATTTATATCAATTATATAGATTACTTTCAATGATATTGGGAGTGATTGAACCACATTTCCCACTCATTTCTAGAGGATTGTTTGTAAATAGCTAGGGAGAAACAACTCAATATTAGTATTGCCACTCATTCGAAGATACATGGTCAGCTTGCAAGTGATTGAACCACATTTCCCACTCATTTCTAGAGGATTGTTTGTAAATAGCTAGGGAGAAACAACTCAATATTAGTATTGCCACTCATTCAAAGATACATGGTCAGCTTGCAAGTATTAATATAGTGCTAGAGGATATGCTATGAGTGTACATTAGCAAGAAGCAATCCATAGTTTTCTTACCATGATGCAAAGCATGTTGCGACTAGGTTTAGTCCCTTAATGTTTAGGTCTGGTTGTCAACGTCAATCGCCAGTTATGGTGGGGTTGCCTATTGATGATAAATGACAACAAGTCAAGGACTTAATCTGTGTTAATGAAAAATGTCAAGTCACTTTCATGGAAAGTTGAGAAGACGTATTCCTACATGCTCTAGCACCTTCCTAAAGTCTGAAAACTGGTCATTTATTTTGTCAATTGTTAGTTGTGGTAACTCACTAAAAATACTCAAGTGAGTTATGAATAGAGACTACATACTATTTTGGATATCAACTAGTTACACAAATGGTTGCAAAGGGACAACAATGTGGAAAATCAAGATGTTTTTCTTGGTTTTATTGAACCTCCTATTGAGCCATGTATCAATCAAATGATCAATTGGACATGTGAGGGGTGCCACTGTCAAAGATTGATGTTCTTAATAATATATCACCACTTTGGTTTTTGAGGATGCACATGTCGTAGAGGGAGTCTATATATAGCAAGCCAAGGGTCTACATATGGCGTGGTTGGATGGATATGTGCATGTTCTAGTCCCAAGTCTCTTACATAAAATGCTCTCAAAAGAGCTCAAATGTAGGTTAAAATAACAAATACATAACCATATGCATAAACCTCCTTCGTAGAAGCAAGGTGTAGAAAACTATTTTCTAGCTTGACCAATAACTTGCCAAAACTTGGTAGGAAAACAAGAAACTTTGGTGTCTCAGTACACTTGAGTGTCCAATTACAAGACTAGTGTTAAAGAACAAAAGGCACAAAATGAGTCACCCCATTTCCCTTGCAAAGGGAGAGAGTGAGGGCAATTCCAAGCAATAATCACTCAAAAACCCGGTAGTGGTGTGGAGTGAAACCAGAAGCGCGGACGAGTAGACAAGCGGGAGCTTTCCATTGGTATTACTGACAAGCCGACATAGTTGAGAACTACACTAGAGAGTGAGGGCAGGTGCACTTTGTAGGATGGGAGTAAGTGTCAGAGCACGAGGTGCGCTACATGAACCACGTTGCACCGCACACTTTAATTTCATGTTTATTGCAAAAAACAACGCTGCTTGCCAATTTAATCCATGCTCCGTGTGTAGTAAAATATGGCTATGACATTGAGAGTAGCGGAATTAGGATGTTTGTAGTGAACATTTCTTTAAGAGAATTCATCATAAACATAAGAAGAGTACTTAGAGATAGCAACATAACCATTATACCTAGTTAGCTTTTCATGGACAATACTTGTAAATGAGAGAGAGAATTAGAGAAATTGACAACAATTGAGGACCAAATTTACTTGGAGCCGCGGTCTCCCCTCCAAAAGGCTTTTGTATTATAGATTCTCCCATGAAGAGAGACTTGGTACAATACAAGCTTTGTGTTCCTTGAGACCTATTTGATGCAATGAAGATGGTAGGCTTCATGCATCAAAATTATGCTCGTAACTTTTGCAAAAACATTAACTTGTCCCCAGCCTCAATCCCACGACCTCAAACACCTTCAAAGGTGGAGAGAGCTAGTAGGGAATGAGGAAAGGAAAGAAGAAGAAGAAGTATTATTATGAGAAGGAAATAGTTTTATCACATATCATTACTCTTACTGCATAACATGGCATCGTAATGGAGGTGGAGAAGATGGTAAGCATTGCTTTGAAGCATGGCTATTGGTTGGATTTGCATTCCATAGCCAAGAGGTGTTGGTGTAGGCTCTCTACTTCTCAAACTTGGAGAAGGAGATACATTGTGTGTACAACACACAATGGGGTGTGTGTGTGGCTTGTGGAGTATATCAGTCCTCCTTTCCCCTTTTCAGAGAAAGTTCTTATTTATTTTTAATCGTAGCCTTTGGACAAGCGCCCTCCTTTTCTACTTTGAGAGAAAGACCTTAGTTAGTTATTTCCTGTTTAATTATAGAATTGTGGGCTCCTTTGAGGTCAAAAGGTCTATCAAGCAAGGATGCCCCCTAGCTCCCTTGCCTTTTGCCATCGGATTGCATCCTCTCATCACAATGCTCAAAGTCAGTGCTGCACGAGGGGAGGTACAAGGCTTAGCTTTATCGGGCAATGTTTAGGTCTTGGTAAAAAATTTTGTGGATGACTCGCTCCTCTTCTTGAAGGCGTGCCCCCAGGTTGTGAGGAGAGCTATGGAGATTGTGCAAACATTTGCTGTGGCCTCAGGTTTCCAAGTGTAATATACAGAAGTCGAGGCTCATCGCTCTCTCTCGTAAAACGACTCCTTCAACCCTTCTGACTGGACAGGGGAGATTGTCTCAAAAGGGAATATCTTCAGGCACTTGGGAGCCTCCTTGGAGGTGGATGTAAATCACAAACAAAGATTCCATTGGATCCTTGAAAAATTCAGAACAAAAATGAGAAGGTGGGAGTATGCTCTTCTCCCATTCCCGAGCCAGATTAAAGTGATAAATTCATTCATGCTCCCTTATAGTGCCTTCACCAACCCACTTCTTAAGATGGCTAAGTGTCACTGGAAAGAATTCTTAAAACCATTAAAAAGAGTCTTGTGGAAAAACAACACAAAAACCTCCCGGCCATGGCATTGGGCCAGATGGCAGTCGCTCGACGAGTGGACAAGGAGCCCCATTGCCCATGCTAAGGCCCTGTGCGCAAAATTTTGATTTTCTTGGCTAAGCAGTGTTAGGAAATAAGAAGTAGCTAAATAGATAATTGAGTAGATTACTTAATGGAGAGAGACAGATTTACATACACAAGATTATAGAGTAGAGAGAGAGAGAGAGAGAGTACACATGATATACATGGTTCACCCAATGTGAGCTACGTCCACGGGAAAGCAGCCACTCAATGGCTTTATTACTTCAAAACAAGCAGTAGTTTACAAAGGGATTATACCCTTAATGGAGCTCCCGCCTTGCTTCACTCTCTCCACCTCACACTCACCTTGTTGCATCAACTTCACACTCTGAAATGTGTGTAGAAATGGCCTCCTTTTATAGGCCAAAAGGGCTGCCCTCTCTCATGAGAAGCAGCCATGTGTAGTCGCCCTTGTGTAGATAAGTCCAAATCGGACCCTCCAATCCGCCCATGTGTGGACTCCCTTGAGAAGACAAGTCCGCTTTTGAATTCGGCCACCGGCCATTGACTTCCGACCACCGGCCAACCGACGGTTGTTTTCCGACCACTTTTCGGCCGCCGTCCGGCCATAATATTCCGGCGAGAAAATTTTTTGCCCCTGATTCTTGGCCGTGAAAATTTTGGTTTCCGTTGAGTGATTTTCCTTCACGCACGATGACTTCTCCTCATGATGGGGGCCTTACAAATGTGCGCTTTTACCACAGAAAATTACAAGGGTAAATCAGGCTCCATACTTAACAATCTCCCACTTGGAGACTGATCTCCAAACCAAACCTTTGACTGCTTTCCATCCTGGCTTCTTATCCTTGAATGCCGATTGAAGATGAGCAAAAGCTCAACTTCTCCTTGTTGACCACCTTTGTGAACATGTCTGCAGGATTTTCACTTGTATGCACCTTTCCTAGCTTTAGTTGTCCCTCTTCCAAAAGGGTGTGTATGAAGTGATATCTCACCTCAATATGCTTTGTCCTTGAATGAAAGGCTGATTTCTTCGCAAGATGGATAGCGCTTTGGCTATCACTATACAAGACACAATTGTCTTGTTTGAATCTAAGCTCTTCTAAGAATCTGTGAAGCCACAAAATTTCTTTGCTTGCCTCCGTCATTGCTACATACTTTGCTTCCGTGGTAGAAAGTGAGACCACTTTCTGTAGCTTTGAAGCCCAGCTTACTGCTATGCCTCCAACCGTGAAGACATAGCCAGTAGTGCTCCTTCGAGTATCTTTGTCACCTGCCATATCTGCATCAGCATACCCTTCTAGAAAAATATCAGTTCCTCCAAAATACAAAGCATTTGTTGTTGTCCCTTTTAGATACCTAAGTATCCACTTCACAGCTTGCCAATGCTCTTTACCTGGGTTGTCCATGAACCTACTCACAACTCCCACTGCATGTGCAATGTCTGGCCTTGTCCAGACCATAGCATACATTAGAGAACCTACCGCTGCAGCATATGGAACTTTAGACATATAGGCTATCTCCTCTTGTGTCTTTGGACACATATCCTTTGTTAGTTTAAAATGACCATCCAAAGGTGTAGAAACTGGTTTTGCATTTTGCATTGCAAACCTTTCTAGTACCTTTATGATATAATCCTCTTGAGATAGCTTTATTGTCTTCTTCGTCCTGTCCCTTGATATTTTCATACCAAGTATCCTCTTTACAGCACCTAAATCTTTCATTGAAAAAGATTTAGACAGCTCCTCTTTTAGGTCTTTGATGTCCTGCATGTTAGCACTTGCAATCAACATGTCATCAACATACAACATTAAGATGATGAATTTCCCATCTCCCAAATTCTTCGTGTAGACGCAGTGATCCGAGTTGCATCTTGTGAATCCATGATCCAACATCCATCGATCATACTGTACCATTGTCTTGATGCTTTCTTTAAACCATACAAGCTCTTCTTTAATCTGCAAACCATTTTCTCCTTACCTTTTACTTCATACCCCTTTGGTTGAAGCATGTAGATTTCCTCCTCTAAGTCACCGTGAGGGAATTCCATATTTACATCCATTTGCTCGAGATTTAGATCATGAGCAGCCACAAGGCTTAAGACAAGCCTAATTGAGTTCATTTTTACAACAGGAGAAAATATTTCATCGAAGTCAATACCTTTCTTTTGAGAAAACCCTTTTACCACAAGCTTAGACTTGTACCTTTTCTTCCCACCTTCTTCTTCCTTCAGCTTGTACACCCATTTGTTTTGGAGTGCCCACTTACCTTTAGGCAACTCAACCAACTCCCATGTTTGGTTACGATGTAGTGAGTCTATCTCCACTTGCATGCTCTTCGTCCATTCTTCTTTGGATTCATGTTTCATAGCTTCTTCGTATGATTCTGGCTCTCCAGAATCTGAGATGAAGAGATGGTTGAAGGAAGGAACAAATCTTTCTGGAGGTCTACTTGCTCTTGTAGATCTTCAGGGAATAGGTTGAGGTTCCTCATTTGGTTGACTTTGTTGCACATTGTCACCGTTTGCAGTCCTTGAGTCTTCACCGTCCTCAAGCTCCATGTACTCATCACCTGTTTCTTTTGTTTGTTTTCTTTCCAAGGAATCTTTGTACATATTTTGTTCGTTAAAAATTACATCCCTACTCCTTAAGATTTTACCATCTTCAAGATTCCATAGGCGATACCCAAAGTCACCTTCTCCATAGCCAATGAAGAAACACTTTTTGGACTTTGCATCTAGCTTTGATCTTAGGCTTCTATCTATGTGCATGAAAGCCTCACACCCAAACACTTTGAGAAATGCATAATTCCCCGGTTTACGTGTCCATGCCTCTTCTGGAACTCCCCCATCCAATGCCGTAGAGGGTGACCGATTGATTAAGTACACAGACGTACTTACAGCTTCTGCCCAAAGCTCAAGCGGTAGGCCTGCATGTAGCCGCATGCTTCGTGCTCGCTCCATGATTGTCCTGTTCATCCTTTCCGAAATCCCATTTTGTTGAGGTGTCCTTGGGGTTGTCCTTTGCCTCCGAATGCCATTGCTAGCACAAAAGCTTGGCTGCAATATTCGCCTCCATTGTCGGATCTGAGGCATTTAACCTCGGTACCTGTTTCATTCTCCACAAAGGCTTTCCACCTTTGAAATATGGAAAATACATTGGATTTATTCTTCATGATATAAACCCATGTTTTTCTAGTCGCATCGTCTATGAATGTTACATAGTACAATGAGCCACCAAGTGATGGTGTACTTGCAAAACCCCAAACATCAGAATGAACCAACTCAAGTTTTTTATTTTTTCTTTCATTTCCTGATTTTTGAAATTTTACCCTCTTTTGTTTACCATAAACACAATCTTCACAGAACTCTAAGTCCACTTCTTTCAAACCTGGTAGAAGCTTCTTTGTTTGAAGGATTTGCATTCCTTTGGCACTCATATGCCCAAGTCGGTAGTGCCACACTGCACTGTCAACTTCCGTAGTTGCTGCACAAGATGAAGGTTGCGTGCTAACAGTACACAAGTAAAGTGTACCGACTTTTTCTCCCTTGGCAACCACCAAAGATCCCTTTGATATCTTCCACCGTTTGTTTCCGAATGCAATGTTGTGACCTTCATCGTCCAATTGTCCTGTAGAGATCAAATTTTTGCGAAGAGAAGGAACATGCCTAACATCTTTAAGCTTCCATTCATTTCTGTTAGCAGTTTTGACAGAAACTGTACCTTTGCCGACTATCTCACAAGCCTCATCATCTCCCAAGTATACATACCCAAAATTACCTTTGGTGTAGTCCTGGAAATGTTTCTTGTGTGGTGTCGCATGGAATGAAGCCCCGGAATCTACTATCCAGGAATTAGACACATTGTCTAATGAGAGAATTAGAGCATCTTGCTCTACTTTACCTGCCACATTGGCCTCTGATGTTGGGTTGTTGTCTTGAGACTCTGTCTCCTTCTTCTTCTTGGACCAGCAATCCTTCTTAACGTGGCCCTTCTTGCCATAGTTCCAACATTCAAGAACTGACTTTGTGCGTGACTTGCTTCTTCTTGAGCGATCACGACCCTTTTGGTTTTTGAACCTCTCCTTAGGCCTTCCTCTTGTTTCTACTGACAGTGCAACACTTGATAATTCTCCTGTGCTTCTCCTTCGTATTTTCTCACTTAGGAGAACACCCACAATATCATCAAACTTAAGAGTATTTGTGCCGGAAATAGAATTACTTACAGCCATCACAAGGCTGTCCCAACTATCCGGTAGAGATGATAGTATAAGGAGAGCTCGCACTTCATCATCGAAAGTGATTTTCACCGATCGAAGTTGACTTATGTTTGTGTTAAAGTCATTTAGGTGTTCTACAACTGAACCATTCTCTGCCATCTTTAGATTGAACAAGCGCTTCATAAGAAATACCTTATTGGATGCCGATGGTTTCTCGTAGAAGTCATCAAGTGACTTCATCAAGTCCTCCGTGGTCTTCATCTCCGAAACATTGAAGGCCACCGTTGACGCCAAGCTTAGCCGGATTGTTCCCAATGCCTTTCGATCAAGGACAATCCATGCTTCATCTGTCATTGTTATGGGCTTCTTTGCAAGACCACCTAGTGGCAAATAGAGGTCCTTCTGGTAGCGATAGTCTTCAATCTGCATCTTTGAATGTTGGTAGTTTTTGCCGTTGAACTTCTCAATCTTGAGCTTCCCTTCCTCCGCCATAACTCCCACTCAATTCAAGGAATCCTTTCCTTGAGATAACTTAGCTACGAGCAAACCTTGCTCTGATACCAGTTTTTAGGAAATAAGAAGTAGCTAAATAGATAATTGAGTAGATTACTTAATGGAGAGAGACAGATTTACATACACAAGATTATAGAGTAGAGAGAGAGAGAGAGAGAGAGAGAGTACACCCGATATACATGGTTCACCCAATGTGAGCTACGTCCACGGGAAAGCAGCCACTCAATGGCTTTAGTACTTCAAAACAAGCAGTAGTTTACAAAGGGATTATACCCTTAATGGAGCTTCCGCCTTGCTTCACTCTCACCACCTCACACTCACCTTGTTGCATCAACTTCACACTCTGAAATGTGTGTAAAAATGGCCTCCTTTTATAGGCCAAAAGGGCTGCCTCTCTCATGAGAGGCAGCAATGTGTAGTCGCCCTTGTGTAGATAAGTCCAAATCGGACCCTCCAATCTGCCCATGTGTGGCCGTCCTTGAGAAGACAAGTCCGCTTTTGAATTCGGCCATCGGCCATTGAATTCGGCCACCGGCCACCGGCCATTGACTTCCGACCACCGGCCACCAGCCATTGAGACTACCGGCCAACTGACGATTGTTTTCCGACCACTTTCCGGCCACCGTCCGGCCATAATATTTCTGTGAAAAGGAATATTCCCGCGAGGGCAAAAAAAAAAAAGTCTCGGGGGCTTCCGCCCCCGAGGCCCCTAAAGTTGCCTCTGATTCTTGGCCATGAAAATTTTGGTTTCCATTGAGTGATTTTCCTTCACGCACGATGACTTCTCCTCATAATGGGGGCCTTACAAATGTGCGGTTTTACCACAGAAAATTACAAGGGTAAATCAGGCTCCATACTTAACAAGCAGGACTAAGCTTAGGCTTTCATGACCAAGGATATGCTAGATGCAACTAAACTTGGGTCGAAAGGTGGGAAGTGGAAAGGGGTGGAGTTTCACGACAAACTTTTAGCCCCGACGTGTCCTAGCCTAAGTCTAGGTGGCATCTCGGGGGAACTGGTGAGGAATTGCAAAAGAGTAGTTGGGGTGTTGGAGTGGGAATAAGAAACCAGGTACACTTCTAGAACTCCATCTTGCATTGGTCTTTCTGGCTCGTTCAAATTTTAGAACCACTACAAAGCCCATATTGGATAGAAATTGCGAGGAAAGTGAATAATAAGGGTCTGAATAGACTTGTTCACTTGTGGGACGGTAACAATGAGAGCTAGAAAACTATTGAATCGCTCGAAACCCAGTATCAACTAAATGGATTTGAGATATTTTTAGTCAACAGAGTGTTAAAAAAGCTAGACAAGGTTGTAATGCCACTCTGTGAATCTACATTTTAGGGGAACGCCTGGAGATGGCCCGAAAGTAGTGTTTTCTGGAAACCCCATTCTAAAGACATCTATCATGAATTAATGTATGAGAATGAGTGGTCTAGCCCCCTCAACAAAATATGGAAGAGGCACTGGTCAAAAGATCGGTGGAAAGAAGTCATGAAGAATATCTGGAAGCCAAAGTGGCCACAATTTATGAAGATATTTTTGTGGAAGGTGATGTGGGGTGCTCTACTGACGGGAGTTAAAATCCAAGAAAGTGGAATTGGGTTTGATTGTTGCTTGGGGTGCAGGATAGCTAGTGAAGATCTAGCCCACCTTTTCATGGAATTCCAGGCGATCAGAGGCCTGGTAGGGAAAATATGCAAGTGGATCCAAAGGACATGGCATATCAAATTCTTCAAGAATGATATGTTCCTTGGTGGCAAGAAGATGGGTATCCCAAATCTTCTTATTTGCACTCAAACTATAAGGTACTTCTTCTTTCACCATATATGGCAAGAGAGGAGCTGACGTGTGTTTGAGGGTGACCTTGATGTGGCAAGCTTCTCAAAGATTATACAAGAAAGAGAGAGACGATCTATACGCTAAGAAGCAAGCAAGACTCAAGAGACTGGTCTAGGGCTACCCATGCCATGTTGTCAACCTGGGAGAAGTAGAAGCCTAGAGCTATAAGTTATCTATTATACCTTGGTGAGAGGCGGTGGACATCCATGTTGTAATCTTCAGCACCTCAAGGCTTAGCATGAGCTTGAGACTATTTTGTAATCTTATGCTGTGCTCAATACAATTCACTCACAAACTGTGAGCTTTGAAATAAAAAGAAACTTTAATTGTATCATTTGGACAAATGTACTCTTTTCCCCCTTTAAGAGAAAGACTTTAATTTTTTAATTGTGGAATTTGGACAAATGTACTCCTTTTCCCTTTTAAGAGAAAGACTTTAATTTCTTAATTGTAGCATTTGGACAAATGTCCTCCTTTTCCCCTTTTAAGAGAAAAATCCTAATTATTTAATTGAATCTAAATTCTCATTGGATCTTCCTATAGGTCTCCAATAGGATTCAAGAATATTATGGGGCAATATTGCTAGGGGCTTGACATGTGGCCTTAATTCCTTTTGGGCTTGCCTTGAGTGTGTGTGTGTGTGTGTGTGTGTGCATGTGTGTGGGCGCACGTGTGAGTGTTCTTTCTCATGCCCCTACCTTTAGGGCTCATCTTTGACTTGAACACCTCAAGCACATGCCTAGCTTGCTTAAGGTTTAAGGACTTTTAACACTAACCTTTGGAGGTCTTTAATGAAGCTAACCCTAAAATGAAGCTAAACCTAAGGTCTTTTAAGTTCCATTATTATCACATTTTTCTTTAGTAGACCATCTCCTTTTGAGCCCCTATTAAGATGTAACCATCTCCTTTTGGCCCGTGTTGAGTTAGGTCTAACAACACATATCTATCTTCTAACTCTTGTTCCCCTTTTACCTTCCCATATTAAATGATCAGTTTAACATAAGAAAATCATTTGGTAAAGCTAGATATTAGATTTCATGACATTGTGTGATCCAAGTGCTGCATTGTTTATCATTAAAAAGAAGTTTTCTTGATCACCATTTTTGATGCATGGTTGAATGCATAAAAGCAAGCATGGCTTGCTTTTTGTGAAAAAAAATATTGCTTTTTGAAGGATGCACCTGTTTTTACAAGTGCAACCCTCTTTATAAAAACAACTCGAATCATCATTTTTTCCCATGCTTTGTGTGCTCCAATGCATTGTTCTCCGAGTTCATGAAATCCACGTACACAGAGAAAGAAAATGACCATAAAATAGATACCATGTGCACGTAAAAAAACATTGTTTATTGTTCAAGAAATTCCACATGCACATGACAAAATGAACATGCACCCACGATCGTGATTGGGATGCGATGATTACACATGCAAAATACGGGATAAAATACAATTTTTGAAATCTTTTGCATCATTTTTAATAGTTCATGCACAAAACTTTGTTGGCCCAAAGTGCACCTCATAAAGCACATAATTCATTGGCATGCATGCCCGCTAATTTTTGGTTTTTGTGCTTCCTGGCATATTTATGTGCACATACAGTATGATCATGACACACTACATTGCAAAGGACATACCCGCATTATGCAAAAAAAAAACATTATGACGTTAATAGAGAGAGAGAGAGAGAGAGAGAGAGAGAGAGAGAGAGAGAGAGAGAGAGAGATTAAATGAAATGAAATGTCATATCAACGTCTTCAAAAGGCCAAAATGACCTATGAGACCAAACTATTACAAAATAATGAATCTCATACCATGTCTGGGTACAAAAATAAGGGTACAAAAAAGAACTAGAACAAAGATACTACTACTAGAATCCACCCTCATCTACACTCTGGATGTCAAGAGACTATGGCTTGAATCCTCTGTTATAGTCTCTGTCGATGCTGTGTGGTCCCTCTCCTCAATCGTGGTCGTCTAGATCTCCATAGCTCCAATGCTCGGTCGATGAGAGTTCCGGTAGTGGTCGAAAGAGGGTGGGCCGAGCTCTCCAATGATGGTTGCTCCTGTGGCTGTCCCATATCTAGTGAAAAAGAATCTTTAATCTATCTCTGGGAGTGTCTCTCTCTATCTCTCCCTAGTAAAGTGTCTCATATCTATGTATCTCAAGTAGATATATAGCCCAAGACATATCTGATCCTCATAACTCATGACCTTGGAGAAAGAACCAAAACCTCTCTGATAAGTAGTAGAAACGGCCCCCTATCTCATAGTATACTGTGCAATGACATATGTAATGTAGCTTTGTCTTTGGCTCTAGCTGACATAAGCGACATATCATGCAATTTGTTGGTATCCCTCTGAATCTATCAATATCAATCTCCATATAATGTGAGGATCTAAGTATCTAACCAATGGCACACCATAGACCATGAGACATATGTGTGTCCATGTAGCTGGGTCAAATCACAAACCCATCTCTTGTGAGGTGGAGAAGATGCTCTCTATAGAAAGCCATCTTCATGCCCAAATCCTGTGGCGGTTCTATCCATGTCCTCCTCGTATCCAGCTGGATGAGGTCTTGAAAAATGAGTCTAGTAATCTCCACCCGTGTAAGAGACATCGAGGGTGTATGAAGAGAGTACTAGAAAGGGGGTAGCCTCTCCATGATGAAGCCATGCATCTGAAACCAGATGTCATTTGTGCATACCAGCGTGAAGTGTCCCCCTAAAGAGCTAATTGTCTGGAAGACTCAAGGGCCAGTCTAGCATATCTGTCTCTACTAGTATCCCTTAAGATGTGCACAAAGGAGACTGATATGGTAAGTGCCTCAATCTCCATAGGAGGGGCAACTAGCTCTGCTTGAATGATAGCATGGGGTACAAAGGACTTGACTATGATCATTTGAGAGATCATAGATACCAAGGGCCTCTCCATACGTCTCCAACCATCTTGGCCTACAAAAGGTCCCCATATTTACACCCCATACAACATAACTGAGGCTACTAAAGTATCAAAGAGCCATAACTTTGTCTGAGGTTCCTGGAACTAAACCTGCAAACACATCCTCTACAAGCCTTCCAAGGCCGCAAAAGCTCTAGTGAGTCTAGTCTCTACTACTCTCCCCAGAGAAAACCTTGGTCCAGTGAAGACAAGCCCAAGGTAAGTGTATGCATCTGGATACTCTACAGTCTCCTGACCATATGTGAAAGTCGGTGTTAATCTCCTTATCCATTGTGGTGTGGTGTTAAACACCAAATCTATACTAATTCTTTATAGAGATTGAAAAGAACTTGAGTGCTCAAGGCTTCATGTGGCAAACAACTGGTGGAGGAGAAAAACAGTGGTATATCACAGAGAAGAAGAAGAAGAAGACAATTTTTAACGTCGTGAAAGCGAGGGGAATTTCCGATCGTCACTGGACAGCCAGTGTGCACGCATGTGCGCACGTACGTGTGTGTGTGTGTGGGTGTGTGTGTGTGTGTGTGTGTGTGTGTGTGTGTGTGTGTGTGTGTGTGTGTGTGTGTGTGTGTGTGTGTGTGTGTGTGTGTGTGTGAGAGAGAGAGAGAGAGAGCATCCACGGTTTTTGGATGAGGGATCCCGACTACCCCCGCCCTACCCATCTTGATGACATTGGGGTGTTCAACCCCCTCAACCTAACTAAGGCCCTTCAAGGACTCTAAGCACCAGGAGAGAGTATCTACTAGCTAGGAGGGAAGAGAGAGAGAGAGAGAGAGAGAGAGAGAGAGAGAGAGAGACTGCAAGGATTGATGTTGCTAGAGTTGTTTTGCCTACGACATAACAAGCTCGTTGGGATGTAAAAGATGCGCATGCTCATGCGTTGATTGCGTTTTTTGTGAAGCGGACTATTACTCCTCACATTCGTTCACGAAATTTGCAAAACAGTATTGGAATATCTGGCTAGTCTTTATGCAAGCCGCAATGAGGCAAAAAATTGCATTGTTGCGTAAAGAGTTGTAGTCAAAGATTATGCATGAGGAAGATTATACAAACACTTTCCTTGTTGGTGTTAAGGATATCAATGAGCAACTTATTTCTGTAGGTGAAGTCATTTCAGACAGTTGCCTTGCCAGATTCTTACTAGACTTTTGCTAGTACTTGGAGACTTATGACCCAAGGAAATCCTAAAGTTGTCAAGTTTGATGCATTATGCACATTGCTGTTGTAAGAGTTTCTTTCTAGACAGCATGCAGTTGAACATGCCTTTATTAAGAAAAGGTGGGAACAGCTTTACAACGACTTCTCATGGTTCTTCTTCGAGTGGAAAATCACCTGTTCCTAATGCTTCTACTGGCAGCAATTTGTCTGGAAATTTTGGTGATAAGAAAAAAAAGGAAGACGTGTTGCCATTATTGTAAAGCTAATGATCACTTGATCAAGCAGTGTCCAAAGTTGAAGGCCAAATAGGCTAAGAAGAAAGAGGGTGGTTCCACTGCAAATGTTGGTTCCACTACAAATGAAACTATTGTTGAGTCTTCTGTGAAAGGATATTGTGATGCTGATGTTGATGCAAAATGGGCTTTTAGTGCATAGTGTACCTATAATCCTACTGTCCAAAATGCATGCATGTCAGTTGCTGTAGATTCACATGTGTGGTATTTTGATAGTGGTGCTACAAAGCACATTACCTCACATCATGATTTGTTCACCTCTCTTGAGTGTGCCCCTCATGGAAATTCAATTACTTGTCCCAACAATGCCTCTTATCTGGTTCAGGGAGTTGGAAAGATTGTGCTTATTGCTGCAAATGGCAGTTCTTTCACACTTGTTGATGCACTTTATGAGAAGAATCTTTTGTCTATATCTGCACTTGCTAGACTTGGTCTTGTTGTCAAATTTGTGGATGACAGATATTCAATACATGATCTTAGTTTTGGTGATGAAATTGTTGCATCTGGCTTTTTATGCCATGGGTTGTATAAGATCACTTTGTATGACAAGTGTGGACAGAATTTTGCAAATGCAGTTGTGGATTCAAAGGCTATTTCAGATGCAAAACTTTGGCATGCACGTTTTGGTCATCTAAATTTTGTCAGCTTGCTACATTTGCAAAAATATGATATGGTTTCTTCTTTACCGCCTCTTGAAGCACCTGTCAAACATGTCTGTGAAGGCTGTATTTTGGGTAAGATGCAGCGTTCTTAGTTTCCAAAGGATGGTTCAATTAGGGCCACATGTAGGTTGCAGCTTGTGCATAGTGATGTTTGTGGACCATGCAAACTTCGTCCTTGGGCAATTAACTTTATTTTGTGACTTTTATTGATGATTACTACATGAATGCATGGGTATATCTGCTTAAAGGGAAGTCCAAAGTATTTATGTGCTTCAAAAAATTTCTGGCTATGGCTAAAAATGTATTATGGGCACCCTCCGTTGCGATCGAGAGGGGGACTATATGTCTCATGAATTTCATGCATTTCTGTCTAGTCGTGGGGTAAAACACCAATGTATAGTGCCTTATATGCCTCATCAATATGGTATTGCTAAAGGAAAAACGGGTCACTTACGGAAATGGCACGATGTATGGTCAAAAGTCAAGCTTTGCCGCATTCATTTTGGCTTGATGCCATCATGTGTGCCACTTATGTACTTAAAAGGTGTCCTATGAAAGCTTTGCAATTATGAATCCATATGAAGCATGACATGATAGAAAGCCTTCTATTGAGTACATGCGTGTTTTTGCTATTTGGCATATGCTTTGGTGCCATAAACACAGCGCAAAAAATTGGATGATAAGGCTGTCAAATGTATTTTTGTTGGTTAAAGTGTTGAAAGCAAAGGTTACAGTTTGTATCACCCACAAACAAAGCATATTCTGGTTTCATGGGATGTTATATTTGTGGAAGATTCAATTCAGCCCTTGTTGTCATGTACTAGAGACAGTTTGTAAGCTCACAGGACATTTATGACACTTTATTGCCTCTTTTCAGTGGTGGAAGTTTGAATGTAAATTTTAATGAGGCAAATGTACAACCTATGGGGGTTTCTGAAAATGTTATAGATTAGCCTATTACTAATGTCATAAAATATAATATCTAACTTTACCAAACGATTTTCTCATATTAAACTGATCATTTAATGTGGGAGAATAAACGGGAACAAGAGTTTGAATAGAGACATGTGTTTCTAGACTTGTCTCAACACGGGACCAAAAGGAGAGATGGTTGCATCTCAATAGGGGTCCAAAAGGAGATGGTCTATCAAAGAGCAATGTGCAATAAGTGCTTCTAAACTTACCTCAGCAGGGAACCAAGAGGAGAGATGGTTACATTTCAATAGGGGTCCAAAAGGAGGTAGTCTATCAAAGAGCAATGTGAAACTAATTAAGCTTAAAAGACCTTAGGGTTAGCTTCATTAAAGACCTCCAATGGTTAGTGTTAAAAGTCCTTTGACATTAAGCAAGCTAGGGCTGAGCTTGAGGTGGGAACCCGACCTAAACTTAAGCAAGCTAGGACTGTGCTTGAGTTGGGAACCTTAAGCAAGCTAGGGCTGTGCTTGAGGTGGGAACCTTAAGAAAGCTGGGGTTGTGCTTGAGGTGGGAACTCGACCTAAACTTAAGCAAGCTAGGGCTGTGCTTGATGTGGGAACCCGATCTAAACTTAAGCAAGCTAAGGCTGTGCTTGAGGTGGGAACCCCACCTAAGGTGCTTGTCATGCTTGATGACTAAGGTACTTGAGGTACTTGTCACATTTAATGAGGAAGTTGCTTGAGAAGCTTCCTATGCATGGGGGGTAAGATGCTTGAGTCAAAAAGAGAACCTACTCACTTAATGAGGAAGTTGCTTGAGAAAATTCCTATGCATAAAAATCTCACAGTTAGGGGAATTCTAAAAGAGCACATGAGACACATGTCAGACTCTCACTAAGCTTAACCACATGGTGTGCTTGAATGCTATTGGTTGGGCTAAAGAGGGGTCCAATGAGATTCTACTTCCATCTAACAAATATCTAAATATTTTCAAGCTCTCTCTCTCTAAGGGGTAAGGAGGACACTTGTCAAAAGAGTACCCATATGCTTGACTGCATGCTGGATGTGATTGGCTAAGGGGAGAGGGGTCCAATGAGCTTGTATCAAGTAGAATTTTTTCCCAAAGCAAGAAAGGGGGGGTGCTAGGGGGATATACTCCACACACACACTCATTTGCAAGGCTATTCTCACTTGGTGAAAGTTGAGGAACACCACCTCCTTCTCCAAGCTTGTGAGAGTGAAAGCCTACACCAACACTCTTGGCTATGGAATGCAAATCCAACCAAGAGCTATGCTTCAATGATTAATCTTGCCATCTTCTCCATTTTCATTACTATGCTATTATATATGCCAGCAAGAAGAGTAATGATAAGTGAGGAACTATTTCTTTCTCCTATGGAATGTTTCTTCTTCCTCTTCCCTGTCCTCATTCCCCGCTAGCTCTCTCCACCTTCGAAGGTGTTTGAGGCCTTGGGACTGAGACTTGGGATAGTTAATGCTTTCTTCAAGTTTATGTTATGCTTGTGATGCATGAAGCTTTCCATCTTCATTGCATCACCTAGGTTACAAGGAACACAAAGATTGTATTGTACCAAGTTTCTCTTGATGGGAGAAACTATAATACAAATGCCTATTGGAGGGGGGACCGGATCCATATGAATCCGGTCCTCAACTATTGTCATGTTCTCTAAACTCTCTCTCTTTCAAAAGTATTTTTCATGCCAAGTTAACTAGGTACCATGTTTATGTTGCTGCCATCAATTAAGTTCACCCGCTATGCTCACAAAGTAATCTCTCAAAAGTGCTTCACCTAATTTCCTAATTTCGCTATTCTCAAAGTTCATAGGCCATTTCCATTACAACTGATGCAGATGTACATGATGTACTTGATGAGGAAAGGGTTGAGAATGAACAGGCTAGAGGTATGCCAAAATGGCTGGTGCATACATTGCATGACAGTAAATTGGATGCACCGTTGTCTAGTCGGAGTCGTTCAAGCTCTTGCCATGCATCTTATGCATCAGATTGTTAGCTTTGGCTGTGTCTAGGTTAAATGATGTTGAGGAACCTCTTTCTTTTGATGAAGCACAAAATTTAGAAAATTGGATGGCTGCCATGCAATCAGAATATGATGCACTTATAGAAAATGACACATGGACTTTATGTGATTTTCCCCCTGGCAAAAAGGACATTGGTATGAAGTGGGTTTACAAGTTGACACGCAAGCCAGATGGTGAGATTGATTGCTATAAGGCTCGACTTGTTGCAAAGGGTTATGCACAACAAAAAGGCATAGATTATGAAGAGACTTTTGCTCCCACTTGTCATACGACAATTGTGCGCTTTCTATGTGCATTGGCAGCTCATTTTGGTTGGGATGTACATCAATCAGACATTGTTACTGCTTTCTTGAATGGTGATATATTTAAGGAAGTTTACGTAACGCAGCCTCACGGTTTTGTCAAGAAAGGACAACATGATAATGTAACAGAGAGACATATTGATGAATTTAAGGCTGATTTGAATGCTCCTTTCAAGATGAAAGACTTGGGGCTATTGCATCATTACTTGGGTATAAGGTTTAAGTAGTCTGATGGTGGTATTGCCTTGTGTCAAAAAAGTTGCATAGAGACATTTCTATGTAAGTTTGGACTTAAGGATTGCAAACCTTTTGCCACTCCCATGGAAATATGTTTGAATTGAGTCTTCATGATGCTAGGGATCCTGCATTTGTCACTCTTTACCAAACTGATGTTGGATGCAGCACGAGGCCATACATTTTGTTTATAGTCTCATAGGTCAGGAGACTTATGCATAGCCAAGGGTCTAAGCATTGGTAGGCTGTCAAGAGGATTTTTTGCTACTTGAGTGGCACTTTACATCTTGGCTTGTTTTATCCCAAGGGGGGATCATTGCCGCCAGACTTACATGTTTTTTCAAACTCAGATTGGGCTGGTTGTTTTGACACACGAGTATCCACAATTGGTTTTTGTTTCATGCTTGGTAGCCATGCATATCATGGTTGAGCAAGAAGCAACCTATTGTGGCCACTTCCACTTGTGAGAGACTAAGTACAGGGCAATCTTTATAACTACGGTTGACTATGTATGGCTCAGAGGCCTTATGGCCGATTTGGGTATTGGACAAGACACTGCCAACACTATCTACACTAACAGCCAGAGCGCATTGGCAGTTGCGAGGAACCTAGTTTTTCATGCTCGTACAAAGCACATTGAGGTGCATTACCACTTTGTCAGGGAGAGGCTCTCAACAAGAGAGATCAGCTTGGCTATGTGCCAACACAGGACAACCTTGCAGATCTTTTCACAAAGGCATTGTCTCGTGAGAAGTTTGAAGATTTCGGAAAGCTTTGGGCTTACTCCCTTTGTGGATTGATCATTTCCTCATGGCATGGCACTTCACTCTATGTGCCATCTCTTGTTAACCGCATCACTCCTAGGGGGGATTTATTACCATATACATGTGGTAGTGATGTGTGTGAACACACTTAGGACTGCAGGGGCAAGTTTTTCCTCACTAGGAGGGTTTTTTCCCCCGTGCATTGTATGTACGTACACCAATCACTCTAGGGCTATCTATCTTTCCATTTCACACTAAGTAGTACACTCTCTATTGTGTACCTTGAGCTTCCTTCGTCTTCTCCAAGCTATGTGCATTTTCTTGCAACCCTAATTCCAATAAGAGAGAGAAGTTTCGTATGGTAGGTATTATCGGTGAGAGAATGAGAAGGGACAATCAAGACAAGGGAGAATTATTGCAACCCATGCAGTGAATTATGAGAGCATCCACAATTCCCCAGCAAGGAGTGTGATGCAGCAAGGATTATGTTGCTCTCTCCTTTGGTGAAGTAATCAAACCATTTTGTCAATCATTCTCCTGCAGAAGTGTGTAAAGAAGTGTGTAAAGAACTAGTGGCTTATTCAACAAGCATCGTGGTGTTTAGTCAAGCTCAAGTTTGAAGGGTAGTACATCCTTGACTCTATTTGGCATGCGTTTTTCTCTATGTGCTATACATTTTTGGAGATTTGTTAGTTATTGGTTCTGAGGAGTTTATTTTGGTCATCCTTTAATTCATGCCATTGTTAGTCTTCAAGCAAGGGCTTTTATGGGTTGGAAGGCCATCTTTGAATGATATGTTCTTTAGGTTATAAAAGATCCCATGAGCATCATAGACATTTACTCCCATTTTGGAGGGAAGGAGGTCAATGGTTGATACAATTGTAAGGTCCCCCGTCCTAAAAGATCGGGGCGACTTGGAAGATAGCTTTCTTTATCCTCTAAATCTGTTGACGACACCCTACTCCGATAATGCGAAGCAAGGATACGAGCAACGAAAGAGAAGAAGACTTTCGCCTATTGTGTTC
This sequence comes from Adiantum capillus-veneris, assembly GCF_014529385.1. Lineage (NCBI taxonomy): Eukaryota > Viridiplantae > Streptophyta > Polypodiopsida > Polypodiales > Pteridaceae > Adiantum > Adiantum capillus-veneris. The sequence continues at coordinate 71,559,311 of NC_140953.1, read as the reverse complement.
GTAGTTGCAAGACCCTACGCCACAAGCCAGGTCGATGAGGTTAAAGGTTCTATGGACTTTAGATCGTACATTATAAGAGAAGAAATCCCTTTCACATATTAAGGATCCAAAAACAACGCCTTTTTCCCCGCGTTTAAGAGGCACGGCCGCCATCCTTAAATCCAAATTATGACATGAGATAAATCTCTAACTAATTGAGACAAAGTGAAAAGTACTCGACTAATCGAGTCCACCCATCCTTGACTGGCAACCTAAGCCAGTCCCCACTTTCCACCCCACATGCACACTTTTTTCCCACACTGTTTTACATATACAAACAATGTTCTTTAATTAATTCCAAACACAGGTTCTTTTATACAGCCCTTCAAACAATACCAAAACAATCCAAACAATGTTAATGAAGGCAACCCTATTATTCAACAAAAATAACTTTTCCAATTTCTCATGGTTTTGCCGCTACCCGCGGACTTTCTCTGTCTAACCAACAGAGCCTTTGCAAAGGATTTATTCGCTAACCGCGAATTGCGCAACCTTCCCATCTCGCTAACCGCGAGGCATCTTGCTAGCGGCCAGGCATCCCGATATCCGCGAGGCATCCCACTACCCGCGAGGAACAAAAGAGAGCCGATAACCTCAGCTTAATCTCCGCTAATCGCGGAATCATCTCGCTACCCGCGAGAACAAAACAATTCTTCTCATTAAATGATTCATCAAACATGATCAACCAATTCCTCATATCAATCAGTAACCACTTATCAAACAATAAAAGTTTATTAAGTCATAACAATTCAACAAACAGTGATAATTTATCAAAACAGTTCTTTCACTAATCTATGAAAACATATGCTTGTTTCTTGTGATAAGATCACGTTTCTCGGACAGTTTAAGGGGTTCCCTATGCTTAGCTTCCCAAGTCAAACATGAATAGCAATGCATAATTATAAATTTGTCTTACCAGATTTGGAGCACTTATAGCTAACTCCTGTGCTGGAGGTTGGACGGCTTCAACTTCTTCTTTGGTTGATGCTTCCGCATGAGATCTGTTCGGAGTAGACACCTTCCTTCCCACCTTACTTGGTGGTGCAACGGCATGGGCATCCTTAGAACTTCGTGTTACACGCTTTGGAGCCATAGCTTCAGAATGCAGAAAAGAAAAGCGCGTTGTTGGAGAGAGAGAGAGAGAGAGAGAGAGAGAGAGTTCGCAAATCGGGTGAAGGCACGTCGAAGATTGGAGATGGAGATGGCTTGAAGGTGAGAGGTTAAGGGAGAGAGGCTTCCTCCAGCACGTCGTTGCGAGAGAGCTTCCGCTTCCGTAGATGTGTGTGTTAAAAGTGAGAAGAGAAGGGTCCTTTATATAGGCCTTAGGGGGTGCTAAGAATACTGAGAGGTTTCAAGAATAGGAGAAGGAAAAAGCTCGTGCGTCATCGCGACTCTAAAAGAAAAATTAAAAAATATATTTTTTATTTTTTTATTTTTTTATTTTTTTGGGTACGCGAATCCTATACGCGACTTTAAAAAGCTTTATACTTACAAGTTTCCATTCTATTTTGAAAGAGACAAAGAAAGAAGTGTCCTAATTTTGACTCACCTCTCTTTCTTTCCTAAAAATACTATCTCTAAGCTTTTTCTTCACACATAGATTAGGTTCCCACATAAATCTATTGTTCCACATAAAGAATAAATAGATTCTGAACCTGATTTTCAATCTGATTGCTCTGATAAACTCATGATGACTCACAAAATTGAGAATTTCAATTGCTTTGCAAAATAACTGAAATGACTTATATGGATAAATGTTAGGTATATTACAACAATTGAAGCACACTTTTTTTTTTTGCCCGCTCAAGGCACGAGTCACATACTAATCTCCCTTTATATAAACACAAAAAGTCTTTTGACTTTCCACTTCCAAGCGTCTTTTCATTTCCTAAAAGCACCCTTTACTTATTCTCTTTTGATGTTTTGAAATGCTTTTTAATTTTTTCAAGATGGGAGAGACCTAATTGAACGCAAGTTAGATACACATGCAACATCTATTTCATTGTCCACATCAAGCCACATGTGCTCTAGCCTCTTCCTCCCAAAACTTTGAGAGCATTGAGCGAGCAAAGTTCTGAAAGATTTGCAAGTGGTCAAATAAATGGGGCCCAGTAATGGATTGGGGTTCGGTGCGTGGAAAGGCAATTCTCTAAAACTAAAGTAAAGCATGGACCATGTCTGAGGCATCTGAGCCGGGGTGTCTTGGTGGTTAGAGTGATCGAACAGAGATGTACGCTATCGGATGGAGGTTTGATTTGCGCTGTCAATTTTGACCTCTAATTGGGCCACGCCAATTTCGCTATAGGCGCCACTTTTTGATACACGTGATTGTAAAGAATTGCCTCGATCGCGATATGTGGAGGGTTATTTGCTCCAAGTTTTATGCTGCAGCTCGCTATTGATCATAGCTAGAGATTGCGCCCCTCCATGCTCAAAATGGTGCACCACAAGAAAAATCCGCCCGTCGACAGGGGAAAGGTTCTTAAATAGGGTGTTTTACCCTACAAGCAAGACAATTCCAAGTAGAAGATGGTGCGAGCTCACTTTTGCATATCAAAATAAAAAGTTGCATCAACAATTTTGACTCCCAAAAGAAACAATATTCTTACTATCCCTTACTCTCAACAAATTTTCAAAATTTTTAATATTAAAGAAAAGACAAAAAATAATGAAGAGTACATGACGTATGTAGGTTAAGAGTACAAGACGCATGTTGCCTTTGCCATCTCAAAACAAAACGCTGGAAAGAAAGTCACATGAGGTTTTTAAGTGAAGGGACCCATTAACAAACTAAAGAATATCACACGGACATGTTCAAATGGGATCAATGATGAAAGAGAACGCGGGGCGTGTCAATTGTGGATTGTCAGATCTGTTGGTTGTCTCAAATTTATATCTGCACGACTTTACAAGTTTGCTCCGAATTTATTAATCAACCCGCATTTACAATATGACATACTCAAATACCCTATATGCATGTGGATGTAGTGGTTAGTGCACATGGCTCAATAGTGACATCGTGGGTTCAAAACATGGACACGAACTGCTTCGAATTTACAAGCCTACCCGAATTTACTTTTCTCCCTGAATTTACAAATGTGCATCGGGTGGAATGAATCACCTTATGACTTTTCTCCTTCTCGAACCTCCTCTATCTCTATGGCATGTTTTAACATGCCAAAAAGCACACACAATTTCTATGTGTAAAGGGTCACCATGCAAACAAAACAATGCCAAGCAAAAAAGCAAGCACAATCTCCTAGATCGTTGCAAAAGAAGCTTTTCGTAAGGAAGAAAAGCCAATAAAAGGACAGGTCCCAAAATTAGAACATGGTTTGAATCGATAGGATTTTTTAAATTACTTGAATACTTGAAGAGTTTCGTATCAGCGTTATATTTTGACACTAGTACGACCGGCCGCCTTTAGCAGCCTCTCTCTCTCTCTCTCTCGTCCACATGGGCTTCTCTCAGTTTTGGAGTTTAGCTTTCATGTCACATATTTCAACACGTGTAAAGGCTACCCTTCCGCCATATTATGTTAGTTTAGATAAATTTGATTCCAAATCATGGAATATTATAGGAGATTGAATTGTGAAGATTTGAATTTTCTTAAAATGGTACATATTATTTAAAATCGACGACTCTATCCTAGGTCTCAGTACAACTAATTAACTTAAAGCAAATCTAATCCATCTCACAATCCACATACATTACACCTAGGAAACACCTAGTTGTAACCTTGTTGGTCTGAAGAAGGCCATAGAGGAGTGGTGGTTGAAACATGCAAACCTTTTTGCAATTCTCGCATCCAAATTGTCATCATCACATTAGATGTAATATGACTTTTATTTTCACTTCAGTGTCTTTATCATCATCACATTAGATATAATATGACCTTTGTTTTCACTTTAGTGCTTTTAAAAAGTGTCTCCATACTCTACTCTAGCTTGGACAACTGTGAATTTCTTTTAACAAGGCCTTATCTTTGTGGCACAAAATCTTATCTTTGTCATAGCACTTAATTCATTTGAAAAGATGAAGCTTCTTGTTGGCAACCAAGTTGTTTTTCTATTTTATATGGTCTATTCTCTCTCTCTCTCTCTCTCAATTTATTACCACAAAATATCTTGCCTTCTTGAGGCTATCCACCTTATTATTTTCTAATTGTTATGACCATATGTTGTGTTTATATAACTTATAAGCATGTGTGTGTTTCTTCTTCTTCTTTTTCCCTCGATCACGGCGTTGGGGGGGGGGGGGGGGAGATGATTAGTTGGTTGGCTGATCTCCTAGCTCTTTGTAGTTATTTTATGTTGTTGTGGATATGTACGGTTAGGTATAAAGGCCAGTTTTTTAAGTTTGAACATTATCATCTTTTATCACAAGTTTTGGAGAAGAAAGCGTACGTTTGAGAGCTTCCTCTTGCTCCAACTTGTAATCTTCGCTACTGCTCCCTGTAAAACCAGACTTGTAGTTGGGCCCCATGGCAGGGTTGTGGTTTACTTGGTGCTTTTTTATATAATGTATTTTCTCACATAATGTGAGAATTGCTATTTTTTAAAGAAAGATGCATGCAAAACACTTGAAAGCTTTATGTAGACTTATCTCTCTTACTATTTTCTTCAAGAAGTGCAAGATAAAACGCAATTTCCTTTAACCAACATTATGCAAATTGCAGCCTTGTACCAAGTTGTGCTCTCTCTCTCTCTCTCTCTCTCTCTCTCTCTCTCACACACACACACACACACACACACACACACACACACACACGGGCTTTGATCGAGTCGTTGTGGACATGATGCTACAACTAGTTTTAGGGGATTGCGCCGACTCACCCACACCACTTTGTGACGTGAAAATTGTTTGATGGCACTCTTGAAAAATTCTCTCTTTGAGAGCTTCTTCACACAAACACCAAATTCAACATGAAGTCTTATGAAGGTTGGCCTCAATGCTTAGCCATGCAATACCTTGAACGAATTGGGGCAATTCTCACAACTCATGGGTACCAATGGCCACCATAGTCAGGAACGCAAAATGGGAACAAAGAAAAAGGAACATAAGAATTGTCATTCCCTACTATGACAACATAGTCAACATAACGGAAAAGGGAGTGCAACAAGTGGATCCCAAAAAATGACCATACTTTATGACTATGATGGCCACACAGATATAAAAAACAAGGTGAAGACTCACAATGGCATTTTAAGACAAAGTTGAAACGGAAGTCTCGAGCTTTAAAACAAAGTTGAAAATGAAGTCTTGAGCCAATGAAAGGACCATTAACAAACTAATCTAACTCTTTTAGTCCAAAAGGAAGTCATGAGGTTCTCCACTAAAGGGACCCATTTACAAACTAAAACCATTGCATTCAAAAACATGTACACCTTTCTACTACTTGTTCACATTCAAATAAGAGAGCTGAAGAACAATTCAATTGGGTAAAGGGAAAACATACACCATATGAGCACAATCGCCTCACCGTTTTTTTCGTTCAAGGCATTTTGATTCCACGTTTCCACGATGTATTCATATATACATTCTTCACGGACAATTCTCCTCCCACTATTTTTGGATAATGATGAGCAGTGTTGGAACAAAAGGAAGTTACTATTCACCTTAATAAGTTCTTCATCATAGATTCAAAAAACTTTTATGAAATGACTATGAATTTCAATTTCTCATATCATGAAAGGTCCACCGCCGCGGCCATTGTTCACAATTGGGCCGGTAAAGAAATCATATAATAACATCATAAAACCCTCACAAGACAATCTAGCCATCTAAGTTTAATCCTTGGAAGGTGCACTTATAAGAAACTATATATATCACATGAGTTCAAATGGTATTGAAAGAACCCTTGTGCTCACATATTATGAGGCAATAAAATGATCCCTTTTTCTCATTAAACTTCCGGGGGTTTTTTATTTTCAATTAAAAACCCCCTTCTGCAAGTAAAACGATTTAAAATAAAATAAATTTATAAATAAAAAAACCTCCCCTTTTGAAAACACGTTATACACTAAAAATTTGGAGGTGCACCCCCCGAGGCTCAATCTCAAATCAAAAGAATGGGTTGATTGTCATGTACACACATACACAAAAAAGAAGCTCTCTATTTTGAACTTTCCTTGCCAAGCTCAACATCAACAGACTGAGTGCCATAGCTGGTCTTCAGTAAAGAGACATCCTCATCTACAAAATTAATATCTTTCATCGAGACTGGGGGTGAGACCTTGGCAGGGGCTTGCTTTGCAACCTCAACAGCCGAACTATACAACACCATTCCCACAACAGCCATCATCATGCCGAGAATGTTTTTGAAAGTGAGAACAGAGTCGAAAAGGATCCATCCGAGCAGCAGGACGCACACAGTCTTCATATGGCCCAAAACCTGGAATGAGACTGCCGAGAAACGTCCGATGCAAATATACTGGCTCATGTTGCAAAATACAGCTAGTGTGCATGAAAGGCCTATGAAAAACTGCATCAAATCGAAAAGAAAAGCATCAGATCCACACTTGCCTCCGGAAGACGGATAATACTGTCAGACGGTTCTTTCAAAAGTGCATCACAAATTTCTAAAAGAAGTAAAATTGGGGCAATATATAGCCCAATGGCTAGTTTTTAAGGGTCTTCAGGATCATTTGGCTATTTTTCAAAAATCACTTGTCAAAAGATTAGCCCAAAATGTCCAATTTTTTGCGGTTTTGGAAGATCAACTTGCCAAAAATATACTGTAGAGTGCCATGTTTGTCAAAATTTTCAAATGCTACCCCCAAATTGAGTAATTGTAAGTTTATCAACAAAGTCTTGCAGGGATCTTACTTTTACCCTGATCTGATTCACAATTCACTACTAGGAAGTCATTTGCCCAACCATAGCTTGGAAATGGCTAAGAGAGTGAATACACACACACAACAAGAAAACTGCCACCAACACATGATATTTGCAATTATGATTTGGTGAACGCATGCAGAAATTTGTGTGCATCGCACCATACATTATTCACCCAACATGAAAGTGCATGCAGCCCAAAGAGAACTAATCCTGACATTACTCACGCCAAATAGACTTAAATTTGTAACTTACAATAGAGCCAAACGAGAAGTGATAGTCCAGAATGTTTCGTCCATTCAACATGTAGTCACAGAAAGGACCAAAAAGAAGCAACGATGCAGCCTGGATTGGAGCGGTTTTGCTAAGAAGCTCAAAAGAACCAATGGAAAACTTCTTTTGAAAAGAGCCGATATACTGCACATAAAACGAACATCCTGATTGAGCTTTTGACTCCAGAAAAGAGCTTTACTTCTTGACTGTAACTTACACCTTGGATATTTAAAAGACTTACAATTTGCTGCAAAGATGTGCTCAAGACTGCCAAGATGGAACAGATAAACCCTTTCAAATTTATGTGCACGTCTGTCACGGTGCATACACCGACTCCAATCACCACCACGATAACTGCAGCTTTCACCTCTCTTGTGTAAGACTTGTTGTGCAGAAGCCACTCAAAAACACAAACCACTGGGATCATGCTCAACTTTGAGATCTGCAAACACGGACATAAATCCCACACACATCAATTGTCTTGGTTCTCAAGGTAAAGGCCATCAAATTTTTAAGGGAAAATTACCAAAATGCCCCTGAAATTTGTCAGAGTTCCCAACCCTCAAATTTCCAAAATTTCCAAAATTCCCCTCTTATTTGGCTAACACTTCCCAAAATACCCTTCAATTCTATCAAAACTCCCAATATACCCCTCATTAATCCCACGAGCATCTTCAAGACATTATGTTTTTCAGCTCTTTATAGGGATATTGGTTCTCCATCCTACAATAATATTAGGAGTACTATTTATGGTCGTATTGCCGACGTCAAGGAATTCTCGTCTTCGAGTGGTTCACACAAGGAGAAGACATACATGTTTTAAGGGTATGAACCTTCGCAATGCACACGCACCACCATATGAACCTAAGTGTCCCTTTCTTTCATAAGAAAATCCATGGCCTCACAAATTTCTGGTTTATAATCACAAACCTCACCATTAGCTGAACGCATTAGAGAACCCCACCTGTTTCTTGGATTGCATCTCAATTGAAAAAAAAAATTTGCATTCACAAAAGTAAAAGCAGCACCTAGACATCCCAAAGAAAATAAAAGCTAACCTGATAGAAACCAACAGAGTTGAGCATGAGACTCAGGTTCATGCACACTATTGAAGAATTTGCCACTAATGAAAACCAGAAGAGGTCCCACAAAGGTACGGTCTTCGGAGATGAGTTGCTTCTGGACAATGACGATACATAACCAACGAATGCAGTCACCAGGAAATGGAATCCAGTTAAAGTAGTTGCTGCATACACAATTCGCTGAAGAGTCAGAAGCTCTACAACCCTTTTAAGACTAAAAGAACACTCAAGCGACCGTAAATGCGTCGGACGCAATGCAAGCATAAAGTTTGGATGATGGATCCAACCAGCTGTCAGACATATACTCAACTCCAACTTGGTGAGGTCACGAGGCACTATGATGCAAATAAAAGCGAGGCAGACTCACCATTTGAATGACAACATTACCTTCTCCACTTACATTTAGCCCACCTTGCTTGCAGACACTTGCGAGCACAAGCACATGACACAACCTAAAACAGCTCTAAGGATGCAAAATACACGATTGCAACACTTACACACTTTAAGCTTGGATTGCAATCACATGGTAAATAGTAAAAGCTTTACAGTAAAGTATGAGATCATTGCACAACACAACATAGACATGATGTCAGGATCGGATAAGACAACCACGACAGCTCTAAGGATGTAAAATACACCATCACAACGCTTACACACATTAAAATTGGATTGCAATCACATGGTAAATTGTAAAATATGAGATCATTGCACACAAGTTGTCAGGATCCAGACATTACATGATGCAAAGAAGAAGGCCGAGTGTGCCCAATGTGCCAGAGTAAGCTCAAACTACTCAAGAAACGACCAGTAGGAGGTGAAGCACGTACCAAAGCGGAAATCATATCCTTTTGCAGACATAACCTGCTTATTAGCCATTATGATGCCGACTGAGCTGATGACATTCATCGTCCATGCCCCAACATCTGAAACTGAGGAAGATTTCTTCTCCGAGGAGGCCATTTTATCTGCACGTGCTCACAATGATATGAATGCACGTCGGCAACGCAGATGTACCGTGTTAATTTGCCCTTGATTGCGAATTTGCATCAAAGACAACACTCTGAGAAAAGGATCTGCCCACAACAGAAGAAATTTCGTCTTTCTGCAAGCTCTTACGACGCGCAAATCTGAGAGAAGTGATCTTATGTGTGTATGTCTGTGTGAATGAGTGAGTGTGAGTGTGTAGCTATGAGCACCCACAATCCTGCATTTGACGCAATTTCGATTGTGCACACAGGGAAGTTGATAACATGAAGCTTGCGCAGGTGCCCAACGCAAGCATCGCCAAGAAGGCGACGCAGAGAAGAAGTGGTCGCTTTTGAAGGCGTATTTGTGAGTGTTCGCAAATATGCGTAGTGCTTTTCTGGACTAGGTAGTCGGCAGCAATTTAAAAGGCTGGCTATTTGGCGTGTCCTAAATAAGAACCCACACATAAACTAATCAATTCGTTCAAAAGGTGTGCACTACCGGCCCTTCAAAAACTCAAGCAAAACCCCAGCAATTTCTTTCATTGCAGAAACCGACCCCTTAACAACAATCGATTATCATACCCACCCTTCTCTTGACAAGAAGATAATTGATTAAGAGCAAGAGCGACAGATACTTGACACAAACAATCATACTTGACAGAATCATCCCCCTATTTGGAATCACTCTACCTGTCCCATGTGAATTACACAAAGTCCTTACTTCTTGATGCCACAACAATTCTTTCTTCTTGCATTTTGATCACCAAGTGTTTGACTTGTCATCTGCAGTCTTAGTCTGTCATCCGGTCGTCTGAAGCCTGAAGTCTCATCTGGTCATCTGAATTTTGGAGTCACATATATCCATTTGAATTGATTCAATAACTATGATCGTAACTCTAGAATAGCTATTAAGCGATCCGAATCATTCAATTATAAACGATCACAATGGTGAACTAAAACTCTTGAAAAGAACCATTCTCCCAGGTTAGGATTCGGAGTCTGTCAGTCATTCACCATGCTTGTCAGATGCCAAGCACGAGGAACGAAAGCCACCATAATGGATGTTGAGGACCAGGACCAAATGTTCTCAAGGTTGAAGAGACTTACCCAAATCCATGCATTGGAGACACTGATGGACATCGAATCTCCAAATGGTCAGAACATTCACAAAGGAGACATTCAAAGAGAGGTAAAAGGTGCTCTAATTCACATGGTTCTTGAAATTTTACAGGAAAGGGTAAAGCAAAGTTCCATAAAAATGCCAGTGAGTTAGGGAGAAGAAGGCATAGACATTCGACTTGATGAACAAACCTCATGAAAGAAAAGAACCAAAAATAGTAACCGAGACGGATGAGGACTACCATGCCAGACCCAATGGATGGGAGGCAAAAATTGACCACCACTATAAGCCCAAGTGTTAGGAGAAGGAATCGGATCATCATGACAAACCTAGGTATTGAGAGCGAAAAATTGATCGTTATGAGAAACCCAGACCCCGAGGCATTCACTAAAGTATATGTAACATAGCACGTGCGTTCAATAGAAGGGATTTTAATTTCTTGTAAATTTACAGATTCATGTGTACAAGAGGATATAAGAGGTAATTAAACTCCATTTTGGTGAACGCACGTTGTCGTGACGCTCTGCGTATACAATGTGAAGCTCAATCAAGACACGATTTTCGGTATTATCATTCCTCATGCGAAATCATTGTGATTGAGAAGATATGTTTGGCTTTCAATTACCAAAGGTGGTTCACTTCGAGAAGCAGATCAAGTTCTAAGTACTTTTGGTCCAAAAGTATGCTAGAGAGAGCCATGGGATGAGCTTTTTCACCAACAAAGCGTTTGGAGGGTTGTATATTTTTGCATTCCGGAAGGCAAGGTGTACAGATTCTTGATGAAGACAAGAATGCCATCAGTGATGCTTATTGGTTGTCAAAATCTGACTCTGCAAGTGCAAGCATCATTTCTCCAGAGAGTTTGAGGGTTAACAGTAATGGCTGCCACTAAGGTGTGTGGTGTGAATGGCCGCCTGGGAAAATAAGGCTATTAATAAAAACCTAAGCAGCGAATAAAAAGTGGGCCAGCAAATAAAAGAAAAGCGTCGACTGCAGACATGGCACAGAGAAAATAACACCATCAAGCAGCAGTTGAAGATCGAGAGCAGAGCCATCAAAGGGGCGTCAGATTTGTCATGGAGGAGACGGCCGAGTTGCAGTAGGACTAAAAGCGACAAAGCTGGCAGGAAAGAAAGGCAGATGGGGTGGCGAGTTTGCAGAAGCGACGCCAACAAGGGCAGCTGAGAAAAGTAGAGCATAGTGCAATTTTTCTCTTGAGGGGAAGGCAAAGATCACCATCTCACGTGTGGATTTGTGCGTTGTTTGAAGTGTCCAACACAGTGTTCAGTCGCTATTCCAAGAGAAATGTATGTGGCTGCCTGCGAGTTGTTTGATTGACCATGTAAGTTGTTGAAGATCAAGAGCAAAGCCATTTGGTGTAACTGTTGCTATGTGTTGTGAGTGTCTGAGTAGAGAAGCGTAGGGCTTACCAAGAGGAGGAAACCAGAGGGCGCAAGTGAGGACAAGTTGGAGGTTGGCTTTTGCTGAGGAAGCGATGTTGAGGGAGGAGTGTCAGGAGAGAGCCAGAGGCCGGTGAATCTATAGAGGGTAATCAAGAGCAGATTGAGGGTCGCGTGGGCCTATGTACAGAGCATTGGCTGTGTGGTTTGAGTATGTCATCTGCAAAAGAGGTTGAAGCAAAGAGGCCGACGAAGGGTCGTACAAAGACGCAAAGAAAGGACTCTCTCTCTCTCTCTTCATTATCAAGAAGCTAAAGAAGCTATCATTGCAGTTAACAACCCAGTATTGTGATTTAAGCCCATCTTAGTTATGTATTATCAAGTTTAAGTCCCCCAAATATCAGTTGTAAGCTTTTGGAGTGAATGATAAGGCCATTGTTTGGTGTTCTTTGTCTTCCTCTTAACACTTTTTCCACAGCCAGCAGCCCGATGTTGACCTGGCTCACTAACCGATAAAAAAAAACCTCCGACATCTTTGGTGAACTCGGCACGAAAACGAACCGGGTGGGAAAATTTGGTAGAGAGGATGACGACAACGTCGTAAGTAGTAATGACGTAGCTATTTGATGCTTTCTTGCAACAGCGGCAACATCATCAGGTTTTTGAGCAATTCGGTTCAGACCAAGAAGATTTATTATGAGGATTTGCTCGAAGAAATGAAGCCAAGATGAAGCAAGCAAAAGTGGAAGAAGCATTGGATAAGGTTTATGTTGAAAGAGGTACATTCATGGTTATGATAGTAATGGATATCTTGAATACTACATGTCAGAGATGGAACTTATGGGTATTCCATATGATCAAGGAGTTTGACCTGTTAGTAGGTCCATAATTACGAGATCAAATACAAGATCTTATTGGTATGTATGCAGATAACTACGTACTTTTTGAAGAATCACTTGTACAAGTGGGGGATCAGCATATAGCATTGGAAATAAAGCAGATGACTCAACAGAAACGGGTTACTTTCAATAAAGGTGATGGAGATCAATTGCAGACAATCAGCTATGATGAATTTTGGGAGCAGATTCATGCAAGAAGTAAAGCTAAAGCAGATGCAGCTTTGCAAGTATCAGATTTAGCCCCAGAGGATCATGCTTTAGGAGACCTATATGGGTAAATAATGAATTCCATCTTAAAACCATTGGTGAAAGTTTTTCAAAGCCTACTTGCCTGGAAGCTACTTCCATCATTGATTCTTGCGCGGATTTAGATGAAGATAGAGATAATGTTGTTGTGCCTACCTATGCAAATATTTGTAAATAAATCCGAGCTAAGTTTGAAGCTGTTGTAGACGAGTGTCTGCTTGAAAATGACAAGTTATTGCAGATTGCAGATGATCAAGGGATTGCAAAGATGGTGTATGTAAAGCTTGGGATTCCATATTCTACAAATCAAGTTATGCCATTGGATAAGGATGACGATATACAGGGTGTACAGATACATGAGGACTTAGATGGCTTGGATGTGCTAGAGCAGATATCTATTGAAGCTACAGGTGTACATGGTTTGGCTGTGCGAGAGGAGATATCTAATGAAGTTGAAGATGTGCATGGCTTATCTGTACCAGATGAAGCTCCACAGGTGGAGGGACGCATACAAGTGCATAATTACAATAATATACATGTGCATATGGATGATGGGCTAGATTCACCATTTGATGCATATATATTTTGTGATCTTGAATTTCAACCGATGGTAAGTGAACATGAAGCACCCAAGTATACAGATTACTCAGTGCTTAGTATCAGTTCAATGGGGGTGCAGGAAGGTGTTGTGCAGTCATACCATGCTCTTGTTTACCCAATTTATTATGATGATGCTCTTACTAGGAAGATTAATGACATCTTTGAGATGCATACAAGATCTTTTGCTGATGCAGTTGAACGGAGAGTAAAAGGGATGCAGAGTGTTTTACCAAACCGATGATCTCTATGCATGCTAATACTTATTTATATAAAGGTACAGGGAGTTTACAGGTTTATGTGGACCAAGATATACAAGCTTTGCAAGATTCTTTGCCGATTGATAAAGATCTAGAGCTTATTGCTCTTTTGGATGATGCTTTAAGAGAGTTTTCTGTTCCATATGGGGAGGACGTTCGAGGCTTGCATTTCATAGCCAACTTAGAGCAACAAAAAGAAGCAGATGATAGAGAACTCGTGAATATATTTGATGAAGCTCTAGAGGATTTCAAACTTACTAGAGATGACATACCTATAGCTTTTCAGGTACTAAAAAATGATTTGGATGCCATGAACAGAGATGGTTTCTTGTTGCATACTAATACCTCCTATGCCAGAGGGGTGATGTGTCGATCCATTACCAATTATGCTAGAGATTGAGGTGACTACCTATTTGCTTCAATTTGATGATCTTCTACCGATCAGTGATACATGTGGTTATATGGAATTTTACAAAGATATGATGAGCATGTTTGTAAATTATCTTATGCCATTTGATCCATGAGGACATGGTTATGTATTTGCCCTATTGCAGTTGATCTATATGCCATATGATCATGGTAGAGTTCAAGATGCTTACACGTTATGGAAATCGGTTTATAGGGTTTACAATGATGCAACAAGTCTATGGGCTTATGGAAGGTTACACTTCACTGACAAGAAGTTTTGAGTTTTCCCTTCGATCCTGGAGGTTTATGTCTACTTGAAGTCAAAATCTTGGGAGGTTATTGACAACATGCTTACGGTGGATAGTGATTAGATTATATGCTTGCAGATTTTTGGAAATGGTTGGCACATGCCGGAGGATGTGCAGGTTTAGAGGGGGTGGATGTTGTGACGCTCCGCGTATACAATGTGAAGCTCAATCAAGACACGATTTTTGGGTATCGTCATTCCTCATGCGAAATCATTGTGATTGAGAAGATATGTTTGGCATGGCAGTAGACAAAATGTATACTAAAGGTGGTGCACTTTGAGAAACAGATCAAGTTCTAAGTACTTTTGGTCGAAAAGTATGCCAGAGAGAGCCATGGGATGAGTTTTTTCACCAACAAAGCATTTGGAGGGTCGTATCTTTCTGCATTCAGGCAAGCAAGGTGTACAGATTCTTGGTGAAGACAAGAATGCCATCAACGATGCTTATTGGCTGTCAAAATCTGACTCTTCAAGTGCAAGCATCATTTCTCCAGAGAGTTTGAGGGTTAATAGTAATGGCTGCCACTAAGGTGTATATGAATGGCCTCTTGGGAAAATAAGGCTATTAATAAAAACATAAGCATCGAATAAGAAACGGGGGAGTAAATAAAAGAAAAGCATCGAGTACAAACAGGGGCACGGAGAAAATAACGTCGTCGAGCAGCAGGTGAAGATCGAGAGCAGAGACGTCAAAGGGGTGTCAAATTTGTCATGGAGGAAATGGCCGAGTTGCAGCAGGACGAGAGCTGCAGACAAGCGACGAAGTTGGCAAGAAAGAAAGGCGGATGGGGTGGCCAGTTTGCAGAAGCGCCAACAAGGGCTGCTGAGAAAAGTAGAGCAGAGTGCAGTTTTTCTCTTGAGGGGAAGGCAAAGATTGCCATCTCACGTGTGGAGTTGTGTGTTGTTTGAAGTATCCAACACAGTGTTCAATCGTTTTTCCAGAAGAAATGTATGTGGGCTGCCTGCAAGTTGTTTGATTGACCATGTAAGTTGCTACGTGTTGTGAGTGTCCGAGTAGAGAAGCGTAGAGCGACCAAGAGGAGGAAACCAGAGGACGCAAGCGAGGACGAGTTGGAGGTTGGCTTTTGCTGAGGAAGCGATGTTGAAAGTCCCCCAAATATCAGTTGTAAGCTTCCAAAGTGAACGATAAGGCCATTGTTTGGTGTTATTTGTCTTCCTCTAACACTTTTTCCATACCCAGCAGCCTAGTGCTGACCCGGCTTACTAACCGATCAGAAAAAAAAAATCCTCCGACAACGTGATATAAGAAAATTTTACTTAGTGAATGCCCTGAGACCCAGACGCAAAGAAAATTCCAATGATCTAAAGATAGATTTTCCCATATTTAGAGATGATAGAAGAAAGAATCTGGTGTTTGTATCCAAGCTTTTGAGCAGTATGCTGACCTCAAAGACATTAATGATGATGATTAGGCAAATAATTCCTTGAGGCTCTGAAGGATGTATCCAAGCTTTTGAGCAGTATGTTGACCTCAAAGACATTAATAAATGTGATTGGGTGAATAATTTCGTAAGACTTTAAAGGATGTAGATTGAAAATGGTACCACATTATCCACCATGCAGGTTGAGAACATACAACAATCAAAAGAAAGCTTTTCTTCTGGAATATAGTGAGAACCAAGGGGTTGAATATATCCTATGTGAGGTGGATAAGAGCCAACAGGGTAAGATCAGTAAGGCATTATGCTACATGTAGAGAAGATTAAAGAGCTTACCACATCAGACATCTACATGAACCCCCACCAAAACAATGCATGAGTGGCTTGGTTTGTAAGTGGATTTAAGAGCAAGAAGCTAAGGGAGCAGGAAGTGCCAACTCCAACCAAAACGTTTAATGATTTAGTTGAGAGAGCTTTGAAAGTGGAACCACAAGCGAGTTCAGCGAGTCTTGTTTAGAAAACATGTCATCAAGCTCCAGTTCATCCGATGACAAGCACTCTAAAGAACTATCAAGTGCAAAGAAGAAAGAAGCCTAGATGAGAAAAATTGAAGAGTTATGAGATGTTTGAGATCTTTGGGACCAGACCTTCAATTAAAAGTTGAGATGTGGTGTGTATGATGAAACTCTAAAGGGCATCAAATGGATGAATGTATCTAATGCACATATTGCAAGGCGTTTGGTCACCTGTGGAACAATTGCAAGATCAAAATAAATCAAGGAGGGGACATATGTATCCCCAGTGTACTAACCAACCCTAAGCCAGTCAAGCAGGAGAAGGCCATTGAGCATGGAGAAAATGAAGCCAATAACAGTGGTATGGTTGGCAGAGGAAGATACTAGAATTTTTCTAGTCGAGGACAAGGTAGAGTTGACTTCACAAGATGAAATTTTGATTGTTACATGTGTGGGAAATACGTACGCAATATCTTGAGAATATGAAAGCTCAAGTGATCAAGGGAAAAATGGCAAAGCCACTACCATTGCAAGTAATCACCAAGATCTCTGACATTGTCATTGAGGAGATCCTAGATGAGCCGGTAAGAAAGCCTAGGTAGAGTGAAGAGAGACAACAATGGGAGAAGTATGGAAAACCTAAGGCAAAGAAAAGGAAGTAGAAGAGTGGCAGGAACAAAGAATTTTGGATGCTCACATCGTGCAAGATTTGGAGCGGAGGAAGCCGGATAAGCCTAAGTGCTCAAAGGCTAGATCCATCCCGAATCTTTTCCCACCAGCTTCCGTGACCCAAATGGCTAGTAGCCCAGTGACAAGTTTTGGTGGGTAGACTTTTGAAAACACAAAGGAACGTTGGTGCAACCAAAGTCGATCGACCATGGAAGATGGCATGAGCAAGGATGGACAGGCTAGCAGGTGCATGGCAAAGGGCTGGAGCACATACAAAGATCTTGGGCAGACAGGTAGCAGCAGAAGTCTATGACCAATGTGGTTTCTTAGGCTAGAAGCGATACACGAAGGGCCTAATGGGATGGAAGGTAAAGATGTTCACGTGGCTATTATTCTGCTTGAAAAGGTAGAGCTTGAAGTGCTAAGTGAACTGGTCTAGATGGCTCATCAAACAGAGATGTAGAGTGCAAGATATGGCAGTTTGAAGCTGGAGGTGGTTGCAGATCTGAGACAGATAGGGTAGATGGGGACAGATAGTCAAAGCCAATTTAAATTGATCGATGTGTAGAGATTGAATTATGGACCATGTCGGCCTTTTCAAATCAACAATTGGAGTAACGAATGCCAGGATATAAGGCTTTGAATTTTTGCCAGGGGTTGGTTTTGAGCGAGTTTTATTGCCTCGATAAATATGCCATCAAGTGTTTTTTGGTCCTCGATAGGGTTCTTGAGTGTGGTATGCAACATGTGGAGTTAAGAAGAAGCAACGGCTCGTCAAACGGAGATGCAGAGGCCAAGATACAGTGGGTGAAGTTTGTGCCAGATGACGGCAGTGCAGTGCCAGATGGATTTTCTCAGTCTTGGTCACGTCGATTGGAGTGCTCGAGAAAAATAAAAAAATGGCAAGATTTGGAAGTTTCAGAGTCGACAATATGGAGGTCCACCTTGGCCTTACGGTTTGGTCATCGGAGATTTGAGCAGTAAGTGGCAAGCGGAGGAATTGTGGGGGGAAAGAATCAAATTTTTTATGGATCTTTGAAGTTTTTGGGAGGTCTTCATTTAGAACTTCTGAGAGCAGGTCACATGGTGGGCGAATATTCCACATGGGGAGTTGACGAGCGGGGAATGTCATCTGCTATATATAATGGAGATAGCGCTTCTCATTGGCAACACGGGAGCTCCCATGAGCTCATGGCTATGGAGTTATTGTGTGAGCGCAAGGGCGATGCTGTGGCGGAGCCAGGGGTGTGCGACAGCCTGTTTTGGCAGACAACGACGGAGGCAACATCGATGATAGGTGGCAGTTGGCATCGGTGGTGGCTTGCACATTGATGATGTGGCATTACATTGGTGGCTTGTCCCATGGGCCGATTGGCACCCAAATTTTTGAAGCAAAAGGAAGGGCCCCGCTAGCGCTAGTGTTAGGGGACCCTCCCGCAATGCTGAGTCAGAGAGAGGGAGAGAGAGAGATCAATGCCGACCTAGGTGTGGCTTCACATGCTGTGATAGATAATGGTCAACATGTGCCTATAAGAGGCGGTTTTGCATGCAATAACTTTGAGTTAAGTGGACAAGTGTCCAATGCTCAGGTACTTCCTAAAAATAGCTAGAGGATCTCTATAAAACAACCCTTTTGCCCATTTTTTGGGGGTCTTTTTAGCGGTCTTTTGGTAGACCAAGTAGGCCTTTGGATTTTTGCTCCGTGGTTGTACGGGAGCCGATTCATATGTTGGAGCTCGTCGAAGTTGTGCCGATGGAGCATATGATTGTATATGGTCATTTTGTTAATGGTAAAGCCATTATTGCCATCCCCCTTCTCTTCTCTATTTGTGTGCGTGCATTTTTGTGTGTGTGTCAGCATGTGTGCCCCCCGAGGTCTTTTGTGCAAAGAGAGATAGAGAGAGGTTGTGTGTGTGTGGAAGGCTGCAAATTGAGCAGAGCAGGATAACTGGGTTTGTTCGGTGTGTTGCAATGCATGTGTGCGTATGGCCGTGTGCAAACAACGGATTGCTCGTGAGTTGTGTGAGTTTTGAAGGTGAACTCTAGTGGATTGGGGCTCTATGTATATCTTGGGCTATTTGGAGGCATTTTGTTGTGTTCCCCTTTCCCCCTCTCCAACGTGTGCACAATCCTGATACAACTACTGAAACTCTAGCAATTTGTGGTAGTATAAAAAAGATTGAAGTATTACAAGTCAGAGAAGATATGGAGAGTGTTGTAAAAAGAATCTGGAAACATTTTTTTTTCAAAAAGAGCAATCTGGATTTGCACAAAAGGACCCATCAATAGGAAGCAGAGGAGAATACAAGCATGGCACTCAAAGGATAGTCATCCAGAAGGGAGATCATCTAGTTCAAAGTCGAGTTTTAATTTAGAAATGATTAGGATAAGATCTATGTGGAGGTGTGCAAAAGGATCCAAAAGGTCACTATCGAGTTGGATAATATCAAAAGAGCCTTGCTTGAAGCTATCAAGTTCATTAAGAAACGACGACAAAACGAATCTAAAGCGATGGTAGTGGCATGGTTTGATATAAAGGATGACAAAGTGCTAGTGATCTAAACAGACTACAAAGTGCGGAATCACCGCTATAGGAAGTCATTTTGGATGGAAGCACTGGAGTTAACATACTAGGCAAGCATATTAGATAGAAATTGTGGGTAATTGAAATGAAGCCTGCACCTTTTAGAATAAGAATGGTAGATCAGAGGATATTTCAGGCCAGTGTCCTGATAGAGAATTTATAGATAAAAGTTGGATCTAAGAAGTTTGAGATGAGCTTTCTAGTAATGTATGTACAAGGTGCCTACATCATGCTTCTGGTAAAAACTTGGCTAAGGAGTGGCCTAGTGGAGAATTTATAGATATAAGTTAAATCTAAGAAGTTCAAGACCAGTTTTCTAGTAATAGATGTGCAAGGTGCCTACATCATGCTGCTGGGAAAACCTTGGCTAAGGAGTGATGGGGCCATGCAAGATTATGCAGAATCCAGGTCAAGACAAACAACACAAAAAGATGGAAGAGGGTAATGTGGCACAAGGAACTTTGTGGAAAATATGGCACTAAAAGGATATAGAGGATGATGGAGAACACATGTATCAAAAGGATCATTCACCAGAACAAGGTAGTCAAACACCATCTAAAGGAGCTAATGAGTTGGCCAACTCAGACACACCAAACAATGAGTATGCAGCTAGAATTCGAATAGAGAAGGAAGTTGAATCTTTAGCTAGAAGAAAAGGAGGTGGGCTACCCAATTGGATTTTACCACACAACCAAGAGGTAGAAGAATGGAACCTAGACACAGAGGCTAATCCAAAGATGATTAAGATCAATAAACATCTAAAGTAGGAAATCAAAGAAAAAGGAAGACATCTTTTTCCGAAATATCTAGATGTCTTTTCTTAGGAGCACACAAATCTGAAAGAAGTTGACCTTGAGGTTTGTCAACACAAAGTACCACTTAAGCTTGATGCTAGACCACTCAGATTGCAAAGATACAAAATGAATCCGCGAATTATGCTAAGAAATTCAAAGAGGACATAGACAACCTTCTAAAGGCGAGGTTCATCCCAGAGGTGACGAGCAGCGACGACTGGCCATTTTCCATAGTGGTGGTCCCAAAGAAAATTGGAAAACTCAAAGTATGCATGGATTATATAAAGCTAAATGCTTAGACCATCAGAGTTCCATTTCCATTACCTACAAATATGATGCCCGATGAGATGCCTAGACATCAGAGGTTCAACTTTTTGGATGGATATAGAGAATACAACCAGCTAAAATTTGCATCAGAAGATAGGGCTAAAAGGAATTTTATCGCTGAATGTGGAGCATTCATGTATCTGTTTATGCCATTTGGTTTATGTAAGACACAAGGAGCAGGATGACTGAATTTGCTGGTTGTGATGCGAGCATCGCTTAAAACGATACAAACTCGCTAGCATTTCTCTTTGTCTCGCTAGTCAACTACATTGTGAAACGCTCTTTGGAAACCTTCTTGACCTGTGTTTTTTTGTGCTTACTGAGACACCCAAGCATTGAGGGGTCCTCTCCCCCTAGGCACCAGCCTTTTAACATTTTGAAACACTATAGTCCATTGGGGGCTTGGAAGACAAGTACTTAGCTAGGAAACCTTCGAAGTTTCTTTGGGAGTGCAAGGAGAAAGTCCAAGGTTGCCTTGAGCCCTAACGGTTTTTACTTGTGAAGACTATGGAGAGTTTTTTGGTGCAGCTTTGGGGATGACTTTTGAGGGCAGAGGAAGTGCAAAAGCTTGCTCAAACTTGTACTTGCATGATGGCACCTCCATGCTCGAGCGTCAATGACAAACTGAACGACGACAACTATGCTCATTGGAACCTGATCATACGGCTCTTGTTTTCCTGAAAAGGCTTATGGGATATCGTCGAGCGACAACTCAAAGACACAACCGACAATGGATAGTAGCAATAGGTGTACCCAACTTCACGATGAATAGTATCTCTCATCATGCGTTGGTTGGGATGCGAGAAATGGAAAGGTGATTTGGAATTTGATGATCTCAGCTCTTTTCTCATTGAGGAGGAAGCTGTCTAGGGCAAAATTCACATTTTTGGAAAAGGTGGTAAAGAACTTGCTGCTTTGGATACTAGAAAGAAATCAAAGGTTTGATGTTATAATATTGGAAAGCATGTTTGATTTTCTCGGGATTGCAAATCCAAAGGCAAAGGAAAAAGCTCAACAAAGGAGAAAGGCAAAGGAAAGCGTGATGAGGACAACAACGACAATGTTTCTGCAAAAGGACATTATGGAGTCTTCTAGCATGGTACAGACTACACTGGCAAGGGCTCCAAGATTCTAGTCAGGTGGCCATTGCCGCATCATGCTTCAACCAGAGAGACGCTTATGATTGTCAAAGAGGAGTAAAAGGAGCTTCCTACAAATGATTTGGACCCTATGTTGGCGTTCGTCGGTGTTTGAACATGTGAGTCAAAGTTCACGGAACATACATCTGGTGAGGAACAAATGTGACATATAGAAAGCACTGTAGAGATGCACACAAGTTATTATTGTTGGCCGGATTATGGATTCCAAAAGTTCATTGTCTTGGAAAGTTTGGATGTGATGTATTCATAAATCACAAATGGGGATTCTTGGATGTAGTGCGGTCTATAGTTCAATTTTGTATGAGACAACGGATGCTCAAGATGGCATTGTTTTCAGGTGAGAGGTAGGTTGTAGCAAATTCGAGGTGTGTCCATAGTCAACTGTGTGCATGGTAGCTTCTTCATCGACTTGGTCTTCCTACATATGTCCACTATGAGTTGCAGAGAGGGTGTTAAAGTCAAAGCATCTTAAGAGAATGACCCAATGTGTTCCTAGTTAATTAATTGTCTGTAGGTATTTATTTGACATGATTCTAAGACTTTAGGTAGGGCAATTTGTTGAGGGGGGTACTTAAGCCCACCATGCTAATATAGGGGGGTACTTAAGCCCCCCATGCTAATATATAAGTGCACCCTGAGTCCCCATGGTACTACTACACATTAATTTATTGTCCAATTGGTTGGGTCAACAACTCTCTCTCTCTCTCTCTCTCTCTCTTCCATTTCTCTACGCTTTCGGATTGTCTACTTTGACAAAAAGTGTACCCTTCACATCAATTAATATTCTTTTTATTGACATATGTGAACAATCCTAAGAGCTTGAAGTACTAAATACAAGAGAGAATGAGACGTCCTACCATTTTTGTACAACTAAAGCTTGCTGCCTAAAATAACTTAGCACAGCCTAGGTTTTGATACCATGAAAACATGTATGATGTAGGGAGAAGGAGCTTTGGCCTTACCAAGTACCCACACACACGCGCGCGCATTCACACACTCTTAAAAACTAGAAGAGAACAAACAAGGTTTTTTTCCCCTTTTTTTTCTTGAGGGTAGTGGTCAAGGTGGATGTGTGGGTGAGTAAGGACCCAGGCTCAAACCCCTTATGGGCATCTTTCTAGAGAACAAACAATTTGTGAGCTGCAACGTCTTTTCATACACAATAGAGTATTTCAAGCGATAGATAATGGTAGCATGCTCAAGTGGGCATGAGGTGGTGATGTACTTTTTTGTTTTCAATTTTTTTTCCTTTTTTAATTTTAATATAATACTCTCACATTAGGTGAGAATTGCCAAAAAAAAAACATAAAAAAACATGGCACCTATGTTCTCTCTCTCTCTCTCTCTCTCTCTCTCTCTGTGTGTGTGTGGAAGTAAGGCACATTAAAAGTGTAATACTTAGTGAATGTGTTTTTTAAATGAAGCAAATATTAATTTTTCATAATTTGGTTGATAAATTCTCACAACTTGTACACGTGTTTTGATGTGATGTTTGGAATGAGCATGTCACAAATCTAGGAGGATAGACCATCGTTGCTTGCATAAATAAACGGGGTATTTGACACCAATTGCAAATAAACCAAGAGATACTTGCACGAAAATTGTTAGGGAAAAGGAAAAGAGAGAGAGATGATATATATTGACACTCATGGATTAACCTTGAAATGATAAAAATGGCCCCTCGAGTTCACTGTTAGTTCACCTGTCTCGCGGGGTGTGGGTCGAACTCGGGATGTCTCAGTTGCCACACGAATGCCCTACCACCATGCTTGTGTGCGTCGTTGCCCATGTTGGCATGGCACATGATCACACCTTAGTTTACGCGCCCTTAGTTCACCCTTAGCTCACTCCCAGTTCACCCAACCCTAGTTTACCCGCCCCTAGTTCACCCTTAGTTCACTACATGATCCGATGGTTGAGATTAAAGCCACCTCGCTCCCCCAAATTTGGGCCCTAGATCCCCTCTGAGCTAGAGCCGTGCCCCCCACGCCTCATTTATAAGTGACACGGGGTGTCACTTGAGGGATCTACGACAGGGGCAAGTGAACGGCGAGGCACGATCTGGGCCGTCGAATCGATGCAACAAGGGGAGCAAATGTTTGATTGTGCAAAAGCGCATGGTTTGCATCAACGCGCAACAGCGCAGGTGGATAGAGCTCCGAGCTCATGAGGGGGAGGTTGAGGGTTTGAGGGACTCTCGCAACGCCAAGTATCGTTGATTTTTTATTTAAATTGGGGGGCGATCAACGGCCGATCCATCCTTAGCTGTTGGTCCCTCGAGTCCACCCCGTGACACTTATGGACGAGCCCCCCCCCCCCCCCCCCCCCCCAAAAAAAAAAGAAAAAAAAAACGCACACACACACCAACTCCCTTCCATATAAACACGACCATGAGGTACAACATGACAATCATACCCACACATAGTCCCTAGTACCACCCTTGCAGGAACCTCATACCCCCATTCACGGGACCTAATGGCAGGGAAGACTCGACTGGCCTGTACCTTAGGGTACTGGTTGGACTGCTTAATGACATATCTTCACGTTCATTATCAATAGCTTGGGCTTATGAAGTGCCATCTCAGAGAAGACGGGTCATTTTCCTTCTTCTTTGGAGCCTTTATTTATCCATAGATGTGCAGGCTTGATGATAGATTTTTGACAAGTCCCTGTTCTTAATTCTACAATTCTAACAACCAAAGTGAAACTTACTACCAATTATTTAAGAAAAAAACTCACAATGGTGAGTGGATTATATTAATAGGTCCAAAAAATCATAAATTCTTGCCATGCTCGTGACGAGTCATGACAATTTCAACGAATCATAGACACATCGACTGAAGGGAGAGCCACCCCACGACAATGGATGAACCCACACTTTCACCTATGCAGGTTTGTCATTGTGACGCCTAGGATCCTATTCCACTCCTCAGAGTTCCTTTGTTTTCCAATGGCGATGATCGTTACCATGCTTTCCTGGACTATCTCAGTGAACTTATTTACTTCCAATGAGTTCTTGAAGATCCGATAGTTCCTTGTCTTCCAAATGCGTTTGAAGTAGCAATACCTCACCAATGAGCAATGCATGGCTCTTGAACATCTTCCCTCCCAGGTAGTTCTTACCAATTTTGTGAAGGGTTATTTCTTCTTCCTTTTTACATCCTTTGGTTCTTTGATTAGCATAGTTTCATCTTTTTAGCCAAATGCTACATTAACAAGTGAAAGGGTCACGATGGCATTCTAAAACAATAAGTGATAGAATCATAAGGTTGAGTTTAACTGAAATCAGTGTTTGGGAAAGGATAACCTCAATTTAGCCTTGAGCTGGTTGAAAATCGAGACTAGCTAGTTGAAACCATGGTAAAGGGAAGAAAAATCAATGAAATATGTGAGAAGACAATTCAAAAATCTTGCAAATTTCAAACAAATTGCCAAATTTTTATTTGCTTCTTTGCGATGAGAAAACTTGGCTGATTGCCGCTCAATAAAAGAGACTTTCCCAAACATTGACGGTATAGAATGTAAGCAAATTCTAGCCATGTGAGGCTTGAAATGAAAGGTGAAATAAAAAGAACTGAGTAATGTGTGTGTGTGTGTGTGTGTGTGTAGAGATAATAATTACTATAATTATGCAAGGTGAAGCTTCACTTTAGCATTCTAATACAAATATATTGCAAAAAAAGTGTCATGTAAGGATGTGAAATAAAAAGATCCATTTGACATTTTAAGACCAAAATAACATGTAAGGTAACTATCAATCAGTCCCAGACCAATCCTCCGAGTGTTGCTTGCGCCTGAGTGTCCATATTAGCCCTTTGCTTTCTTGTATAATTTCTACGAAGCTTGCCACCTCAAAATTGTGAGTTTTGCTATTAAAAAGAAAAAAAGTAAGTATCAATCATCATATCATTGAAAACATTGAAAGTATGCTTACCTCAACTCTCCTCTAAAGCTTCTTTTAGAAAGCATCTGTTTAATATCACATTTTGTTTTTCATTTAAAACTCGCTTTGGCCTTCTTGACGTCAATTTCCGTCAATAATGTAAGGTATCTCTTACTTCTTCAAAAGAAATTTAAAACTATTTAAATATTTTAGAAACCAAAAAAGTTACAAGATTTGTGAGTTTGGAAAAAAAACTTTATAAATATAAAAAAATAGAAACAATAGGAGGAAAGGAATAAAAGAACACTCGTAACTAATAGGGGACCTTCTACTTCAAGAGCTTTGATTTCCCTCCTTAGAGCTCAATTTCATGCACAAAGTAGCTCATTGTATTCGTCTTACCATAAATTTTTAGCAAAATAATTTTTGTATTTGTCAAGTACGAGAGCTGATTGTTACGATGCCTCTCATGTAACAAGTGGAGAGAGAGAGAGAGAGAGAGAGCACCCCTTTTCTAATATACAAAAGTTAAAACTATTTAAAGGTCTCGTATAAAGGACTTAAACCTTCTCTTTTTCAAACTTCTATTGTAAAACGTTCTCTTTTTTAATACTTCCAATTAAAAAAAGCTTCACCTTGGCATCTGGAGCCCCCTTGGGGGGTGGACTTAACACATAGACAAAGATTCTAGTGGGTCTTAGAAAAGGTCATGAGCAAGATAAGAAGGTGGGGGTACGTGCTTCTACCTTTTCCTAGCCGGGTCAAAGTGATCAACTCCGTCATGATCCCTTACATCGCTTCTCAAAATAGCCAAATGTAATCGAAAAGATTTCTTGAAACCAATTAAAAGGTTTTTATGAAAAAATAACACCAAAGCCTCGACACCTTGGCAATGGGCGAAATGGGACGTAGTAGCTAGACCAGTGGAGCAAGGTGGTGTAGGATTCCTCAACCCTGTCGTTCATGCAAAGGCCCTTTGTGCCAAGTTTGTGGACTCGATTACGATACAAGACCAGGCATGGGCTATTATGGCCTACAATATGATGGACCAGGTGAAGCTCTACTCTGAAGGGGGCAGTGGAAAGGGATTGAGGTTCGTGACAAATTGCTTGCCCCTAAATGGACCAATTTGAGAATGAGCGGTGCAACAGGTGAGTTGGTGCGCAAGTGAAACAGAGTGACGAAGGCTTTGGAGTGGGGGGAGTTAGCTAGATACTTCTAGAACTCTATGATATTCTCACCCCCTTTGCTCTCCAGAGCTCCTGGTATACTTTTGAACCCCTACTGGAGAGAGATTTCTAGAAAGGTGAATAACAAAGGACTCCAACATCTGACCCACTTGTGAGATGTCATTAGCCTGAACTGAAAAGAGGCAAACCTTGTGGCTACCCACTTTCACCTTAACGGGATTGAGAGGCTACTGATTAATAGAGCTTTGGAAAGACTAGGAAATCTCTTAATTTGAGTGGAAAGCCTGGAGATGGCCACAGAGTAGCCACTTCCTCAAACCACACACCAAGGGCATCTACCTAGCTCTTATACATAAGGCGGACTGGTTCACCCCCCTAGACAAACAGTGGGGTAAGCAATAGCTAGAGGCTCGGTGGCTGGCATCTACAAAGAACATAAGGAACCCTTAGCTACCTTTGTCAATGAAGCTCTTTCTATGGAAGTTTTTATGGGGGGGCTTGCCAACTAGTGACAAGATCTTGGCTCAAGGTATCGGCTCGGATAGGCGTTCGAGCTGCAGATTTGCTAGGGAGGACTTGCCCCACTTATTCTTTGAGTGTGAGAGGGTTATAGGCCTGGTAGGTAAGGTGTGCAAATGGAGCCAAAGGACTTGGAAGATTGGGTTTTCCAAGAATGATCTGCTCCTTGAAGGGAAAGGGTTGAAAGCCAACCAATTTTGCTATGTACTCAAGTCGTTAGATTCTGCTTCTTCCATCATATTTGGAAGGCCAAGACTGGACGAGTGTTAGTCGAGGATCTCTCAGTAGCTAGCTACGTAGAGATTATCCAAGATAGCTTGGAAAAAGTAAGACCTTAAACGAGTGAAATTTGGTAACTCTTACCATTAGGTCTATGGCAATCTGATGTTTGCAATGTTGGGGCTCCTTTTGGTCATCAGTTTCCTTTGGAATGCATTTGGCCACGGCTTGAATTGAGCGTGGTGCTGATGTAATGGTTTTCTCTTATTAATATAGCCTCTCACATATTGAGCAATTTGCAAAAAAAAAAAAAAAAAAAACTTCACCTTAATAAGACATGAGCACTTTAGGGTTTGCTCCACGTTGCTGTTGCTTTATGGCTTGCACATCTAGGCTACAAGGGACTCTGAATTGGGGTGCTCAATGGGTCTACTATAGCAGGAGGTGCGTTAGACTTTGGGTGGTTCGTGGAGTTCCTAGGGGGCGTTGTCCTACGAGGCGAGGGTTGGCCCTAGTTGGGGGACTCCCGGTCGCCTCGACCTTGGCTTCTGCGGTGCTTGCAATGGCATCCCTACATTTTTGGAAATGGGAGTGGGAGTGGTTGCCCTCCCAACTCCCTTTTGGGAATCAAAGGCAACTTGTTTTATGTGCTCTCCTAGCAAGGTATGCAATATGTGGTAGAGGTTGCATACCTGGGTGGCTTTGGATTGTCTTTTCCTACTTTGATGCTACCTATTTGCCTTGTGACGGCCTTGGTGTTTGAAGATGGCGCTTGGCTCATTAGAATACATGTTGTTCTCATCTTCCAACGGCTCTGACAAATGGTTGAGCTTTTCTCTCGAGGTGATGGAGCTTGCATGCTCCCTTCTTATGCGACTATAGATTGGTATGTGGATGGAAATTGTTTTTGCAAGGTGACCTCCTTAATAGCTTATACTTGATGGGGTTTGGATCTGGTCTGTGTCTGGGGTTTTGAACCTAATGATTATTCTTTTTGCCTCCTTGACTCGTATGAGGAGGGACTTTGGATGTAGCTCACTATGTTTTATATAATTTATTTCCATTCTCTCTTTTTGAGAGAGAATTGAAACAAGTGATAAAATTTTGAGGCGTACCCTTATTGATAAGATGCATCTAAAACAATTGTGATCCTTTGGACAAAGAACTCGTTTTGGAAACTTGTTGGTGGCTAATCCATAGTAGAAGAAATCAGCAGTGCAAGCTTTACAAGAAAGAGGAGGAGGAATCCATAACGAGTATCTTGGTAGTTTTTAATATATTGGAAGGGTTTGATTAAGGTCAATGGTCTCAAATCCCTAGGGGGGCTTTGCACCCATTGAATGGACTTTTTGGAAATGTAACGAGTATCTTGATAGTTTGTAATATATTGGAAGTGTTTGATTAAGGTCAATGGTCTCAAATTCCTAGGGGGGCTTTGCACCCATTGAATGAACTTGGAATTTTCGAAAACATGTGCAAAGGATATGCCAAGGTTTGCATGCATTATTTTGAGTTAATTCAAATCTAGCTCAAAAGATGCATCAACCAACTATTCTGAGGCATTCCCATAAAACCATACACTAAGATTATAGTAAGCTATTCTAATTGCATTAACGTATCCCACTATCGAGCTTCTAGTGTTTGGATGGTTCTTAGCTCCACATGTGGTAACCAAAACTCCATATTTTTCTTCAACTTTTTCCAAAGACCATCTAACACAAATGCATTAGAGTGGATTCTCTTCAATGTCATGGAAACAAAAGATTTCTTCCTTGATGACCAACCATTTTGTCTGAATCCTAAGCTTAAGCTCACCTATACTTTGTATAAAACTATGGATGTAGCCAAAGTATCTAGAACAATAGGCCAGTATCTTGATACAATGCTCTCAATACAACCACCAATGGCCAACTCGAGCCACAACCAGCAAAGCTTGGTCCATTATAGCTCTTTCTCTTCAACAAATACTAAGACTACCGTTGCCTTTCTAATAAACATAGGTAATGAATTTGTAAGATTAAAACCTACACACATGTGCTGCACAAAACCTCTCCTTTGCAAAATCACATAACATGTATGCAAAACAAATCCATGCACATACGACTGAGTACTCATGATTTAGCTCTACTCCACTCTAATATCTTTCTTTGTTTTTGCAAAACCCGCAATTCTTGAGTGATTACAATATATATCCAAAAATAACGGTGCTCAACACGAGCCACAAATACCATACAAGATCATTAGAGACCCACAATAGACCCAACATCAAGAGGTTTCCACCAACCCTAGTGGCACCCGGACCTAGGGTCACCCTCAAGATGAAAACCACCTGGGGAACAATAGCTCAAGAGATAGTAACAACCGTAACAGGTCGGATTAGGGGATGCCAACCATGACAAAAGATACCAGCACACACACACCACACACCACATATCCAACAGGGCGGGGCCATGTCCCCATTACCAGAAGAAGCTTTGTGGGTGCTATCATGTCTACGCCTCTGCCATAGGCCACCAACGTGCCCAGAAAGCAGCTTCAGCTAATGCCGATCAAAGACACATAGAGTGTGCCCAAAAAGAAGCAGATGATTCAAAGACCCCCACAATGAGACTCGACGCGGGGCCGCACCATAACTCCCAACCCGAAAGAGCACAAACTCAACCAACAAGGATATATCTGGACCGCACCTGAACTTCACACCGCATAAGAGGAAAAAACCACAAACCCGATCAGGCTTGGGGGGAGCCAAGCCCCTTTGACATGAGGTCCCAAGCACCGCTGTCCCTGCTGCCACGAACAACTCACCAGTGAACACCACCAGGCTGCCATTGCCCCTTCAAACAGGAGGGAAGTGGCCACCCTCTTTGCAAAAAATATGGGCGAACGGCAAGGGCATTTCGAACCACCAAGGGGGAGCTGTCGAGTCCCTGCTCTCGAGAACGCCCGCTCCCAGGGAAAGCCCAATTTCGGCTCAGGCCCGCATCTCGGGCCTCCCCGCCCCATGCGTCTCGCATGGATGATGCAGCGCCTTGCGCTTCCATCACTACTCCACTCTAATATCTTAAAAGGGTCAAAGCAATCGGAATAAATATATGGTTTTTAGCATAGTGATCACCAAGAAATTGCACAATTGTTTGGCTCCATTGGCTCCAAAGCAGACACTAGGGTAAAGGGGCCATATTAAGAACCTTTAAGCAAGGCCTGGAAAAAAAATGCGAACTTTTGTGTTTTTGCCTTGAAAGTGAACTAGTCCTCGATCGCTGGGTGTCTTGCCACATACCGGAAAAGGGTCTACATCCAAGGTTGGCGTTGGAGGCTTGAAATTATTACTTTTAAGTTTTTTTTTGTTACAATTTTGGGGTTCCTTAACAACGTCCCATCCACCCCTTCTACGTGTCATGAGATGAGTAGAGGTTATCTAAAATCGAACCAATCAAGGGCACCTGCTCAGGGAGTTTCACTTACTGCAAGTCATCACCGTCATGGAGTGTTGCTTCTCCAGTAATGGTTCAATGCCACTCTAGTCTCCAACTCTGAAGTGCACAGAGAATCCAATGCATGAGAAGAGCCATTGCGTGCCCATGAAGAGCTCGTGTCGATGCCGACCCACTCATAACAGAGCAAGCTGAGTGACTGAAGATGAGGGCGAGGGCGATCTTGCAGCTCTTCTTGACTTCAACGCAAGCTTTGCCATTGCAAGATTCTGTGACAAGTGTGCCTCTACGTCTCCACGAGAGCAGGTTAGTGAGAGGTTTCTTTGTCACACGAGAGCAGGTCAGTGAGAGGTTTCTTTGTCACACTACCTGAAAAATCAAGTAGCTAGTACATGGCAACTGAGAATTGTGATGGTCTTTTGTTCATGCAGATATCTGCTGCAGAAAAGGCAAAGCGTGCATTTGTCAATGCCAAGAAATCTAATGACAGCTTTTGTTAACATTTGTCGAGGACAACAATCAGACCAACTTGCAATTGTTGCTGCATATAACAGTTGGAGAATTGTTTTACATAAAGCAATCACCTTAGCGTGAAATTATATTTCATGTCATGCTTAGTAGCTCAGTCTTGTCTTGTGTTATTGAACATGACTTCACGTTTATATCTATAGCATGGGGCGAGAGCTGGTCATGAATATTGCAAAGCGAACTATTTGAGTACACCAACTTAGATAATGCTCAGGTATGTTCCTTGACGGTTACAGTCACCAAAGTGAAAATGTTTGGATTATGGAGGGTATGTCAGGCCCACGGATTCGTTTGAAACATATAAGGTGAGGTGTCCAACTCTATGCTTCTTAACTACGCACTCTCAGCTACACACTCTCAGTTTATAAGTGTGTGCTCATCGTCTATAGTGTGTGCTCTGCAGGTTTTTCGTTCTCTCGCACCCCCCTCCACTGAAAGCTTCGAAGTATGCCTCATGCGTTCTGCAGGCAGATTGTGAAACCTTCTGAGAACATTTAAGGAGCTGCAATCCTAGACTTAGGAAATGTGATTATGCATGAGCTTGCAACTGAAAGGTGGGTTAATAATCAATCTTATTTTCATGTTTGCAATTACACCATCAAAACCGACCTATGGATCTGTTGTGTACCATTCACTTGTGTTCCATTTTGCCCAAAAACGTTTCATCTTCCTGCCCAACTAGTTCATTGTTCTCGAGGTTAACTTTACTGCTCTAATGATTTGCAGGCGAATCACTTAGAATCAGTCTTAGCAAAGCCACACAAAGTGCTCTTCCTATAGGTTGTCCATCACCATAAGAGGTGAGGTTGCTCTAGCAAATCCTCACTCAGTAATTATGATTCCTAATGGGTGTTTTTTTATTGCTGTTTGTTTTTCTTGTGCTATGCATGCCTATCATTGTTACTTTGTCTAGTCACTTAGTCAAGGTTAGTAGTTGGACAATAGATGTTAAATCTGAAGCACTGAGATAATAAAACAAACCCAATAGACAAATGTACTTGTCTCATTCTTTTAGGGTAAAATCTACCAAAGGTCTATCACAACAAAGATAATGTAGAATTGGGATATCAAAAGTACATGAGAACTCCTCATGTGAGATAATTACAAAGTTTGCATATTAGGGGATAACTAATGTAATTGGAAATGTAGAAGATGGTGCCGTCAAAACTACTTCATTCAAGTTGTAGTCTGCTTCAAGGAGTAGAAGAGGTTGGAACTTACCAAGTAGATTCATGATTCTTGCTTCTTCATTTGCTTCTTGACATGTAAGAGGTCTTGCAAATGAAGATGGATTCACGTTTTCATCTCCAAACCTGCACACTGGTGTTGTCCTTGAGGAAATATTCATGCCTTCATCCACAAAGCTGCTCGCAAATCCTATGCTTGAGGATACATTCATAGTTTCAGCCCCAAGCCTCCTCATGGGTCTTGTGCTTGAATTTGGGATCGTGTTTTCATTCCTTAATCTATTCACAGATCTTGTGCCCGAAGATGGGTTTATGGTTTCATTCCCCAATGTGTTGTTTATCAAATTGATGCCTCCATTCTCTAGTACTCTTGCTTCTGTGGTAATGTCAACATTCCTAACAAATTTTGGTTGTTGTAGCAATTCTGGAAAAATGTTGTTATTTGCAAAGTTGTTGGTGTCATTGTTAACCTCTTGTTGGATATCTACCATTGATGTTAAGACTTGAGCTGTCTCATCTTCCATGATCGAGTTTTGTGGACTATTTGGTACTTGAGATATGTCTTCATCATTGTAATTGGTTGCGTCCTGGTTATCCAGGTTATCCAGAGAGACAACTGCATCGGTAGAATCATTTAATTCCTCAACAATCGCCATGTGATTGGAGGGCATACCATCAAATTTCACTACATCTGGATTGTATGTCCATATTCCAGTTGCTTAAAAATCCAGATTTAATGTTGGCTTCTGTTAAAGATGACTTCAAAGCTTTTGATGCAATGAAGGCTAGTTCACTCTTACTGGCCTGAGAATGTGTTGTTCTTTGCTGGCATATGCCCCTTTCTTTGCGGGCGTGTATCTTTAGAGATTTGAAAACATATACGTCCAAAGGTTGGAGCTTGCGAGATGTGTGTGCAGGAAAAGTTACAATGTCGATGCCAGCATCACAAGCACTCTTAACCACCTCTAGCAAGACATGGATACCATGTCCATCTAATATCAACAGATGTCTATTTTCAAAGCCCATCTCTTGCATGACTGCACTTTTGAAGTGATTTAGTTAGGCTTGGAAAATTTCTCCCGTCATCCATGCTTTTCTTTGCATTACCATGGCTACTCTTGGTTCACAATCTTCAATGTAATTGTCCTTCATTTTATTGCCTTTGAAGATGTAGTAATATGGGATTGCTTGAACTGATGCATTCATGCAACAAAGAACAGTCATCCATTCTCTAGAATCACATGTAATTACATAAACAGCCTTGGTTACTTTTTGTGCAAGGATTCTCATGCCTTTGTCATGTGAGCCTTGAAAGCCCGTCTTGTCCGCATTTCATATGTTTGAAGGTGGATATTTGTTATCTGCATACAATTTTTTCCAAATTGTCATGTAAAGATTTTACTATTTCTGGTCGGAATCTTGTAGCCCTTGATTGCTCAAGACCCTCTGAAACTCTGAACACCAATCGTGGATGACGCTCTCAAAAACTGTCCCAACAGCTTTTACCTGGAATTTTGTTTGTGAAAAGTGTGTGTCTAGTCTGACACATTTCTGCAACCTTTAGCTTGACATCTACAACGGAAACCCCATCTCCTGAATCACACTTGATAAATATCCATTGGAGCAAAGCCTTTTCTTCATTCGTTGTTAGGATGGTCATAGGGCCTTGTCTCTTTTTTCATGTTCTGCTCTCTTCCCAGTTTGAAATTGTAGATTTGTTGATGCCAAATTGGATTGAACATTTTTGTAGAGAGAGTCCCTCTTCTCGAGCTATAGCACCTTGGCCATGTCCTCTTCTGTCCATGTTAGAGTAGTACGCCTTGCCTTCACAATGGATTTTTCGGCTTTGTCTTCACTGAGGTTTGAAAGCTAATGAATTGGTGCAAGTGTTTTTTGAGTCCTCTGTTTAGGGAATCGAACCTTTGCTTGAAGTGCAAGGGGTGGGCTCCCTCTTGTGGTTGTTCCCTTGCTCCTTTGTCCTTTGTTTTTGTGACTTGCATGAGAGGAAGGTGAGATGGTTGTGCATCGACCTGGGGATGTGTATCTGCCTCTGGTGTTTCTACTTGTTCTTGCTCCACTTTTTGTCATGATCTACAAACAAGTGCATAAGAACTCAATGGCTTATATAGTAGAACTAAGTTTACATGACCTTAATGCATTGACATAGCCAAAACTTGTTCAGTTTTCTGAATTAGATCATTCACATGATGGAAAATACACATGTATCTTCACAAACAGGGCGATAAAAATAATTAGAAGCATGAGCTTGCTTACTGAACAAAGATTGATCACATGTTTAAAAATAAATATGAATGAGAACGAACAGGGTAATACTTAGAAACATACTTCTTGAAGGGCTAATTGTCTTGAATATCTTGAAGAAGATTCTCATATTCCTTGAATGAGAACTTCTTCTTTTGAACACGAGGTGAAATGTCTTCAAGCTTGGTTAAGAACTTTTGGAAAATTGCAGACTTGGTGGCTTTAGGGCCGGCTGATCTCTTCCTTTCTATTATAACTTGTGTATTCACTTTTGGTGCTGTGATCGGGGCTTGTTGTTTAGGATGTGTACATAGGAAAGAAGGCTTCACATGTACCTTGCCACAACAAAAAACTCATCCTCCATGGCGATGGACAAGCATATCAGTACATAGGTAATCTGCAAGTTGCGGATGCCTTTGAATCAAGCAACACTTACACTCGCAAGGAGCAATTGAGGCCATGATAGGTGGATAGCTTTCTTCTTGGGTGTCGCATGTGTAATTTAGTTTTCAGAATTGTCTTTGTAGCTTATCTTCTTCATTGGAGTCCAAAAACTCTTTGAAGAAAGAAGCTTGAACTTATAGGCCTTGCCTTTAAGAGATAGACTTGTTTCCATAGCCGTATTTATATATGGGGTGTGTCTCAACCTATGAATATCACTCCATTTGTGTAAGAATATATTGACCACATCCTTGTTGCAATCATGCTCTTCCCCATGAAACTCAGGAATGGTGATATTCGTAAGCAATGCATTGCTACCTTCTGCATCTTCTGAAGCACTTATCTCTTGGACTCCTTGAGTCGTGCGAGCTTGGTTTCCTTGAACCGTGCCACTTGTGGCTCCTTGAGCCGGCTGTGAATTCATAAATTTTGACAAGTAGCTCAGTATGATTTGTAACATTTGCATTGAGTGCAGAGAGGTTGCGTTCAAGTACGCTTTGGCAATTTTTCAAAGATAGACCAACATAATAGAAAACCACAGGGCAATTTTGGGTTCACTCGGATCAAAAGTGATACATGTACATTTAGTTTTCAGGTTGCAGATCAAACCTTTGATTTTTTGCTAAAGTCAAATTTGAAAGTCAAATTTTGATCCTCATAGCTCGATTTGAAGGATACATAGAGATCAATCACAAGAATAACAAAAACTCTACCGTCTTTATAGAAGAATAGCTAACTTGATCCAATTTGTACAGGAATCAGGTTGCAGAGGAGGAATCAGTGGCTTGACAGAAAGTTGCGATTGAATCAAGTGGAAATTGACGACAAGTCAATCCAAAGGTGAGTACTCTATCCAAGGCTTCATAAGTCTATATAAACCTTAGATTTGGTCGGGTACTAGGAAATCAGGGCATACTCGGAGAAACCTCCAGTAAAGTATCTACCGAAGAAAGCGTGAATCAAGGAATTCCTTGCACACATTTTCTGAAGAAGTCTCAGACACTTTTTCAGATTCAACATCCGAAATGTCTTCTTACTCAACTCACTCAGAAACCGGAACGACAGTGCAAAATAAGCATATACTATCTTTTTACAAGACTAACCGTCACCCCATGGAGCCCAAGTTTACTTGGACCCTAATGAGGAGTATGCTAATTCGCATTGATGACCATGGTATTGAGTTCAAAGAAGAGATTAGGGCAAACAAACAAGGAAAAATGTACATGGATCAAAACGGAACACAGTATTTACAGGTCGAAAACCCTGACATGATAGACAAATGAGGGTTATAAGTAAACACCATAATCTCATATCTGTCAGCAAAAGAAGGACCACCAACTTTAGAATTTGAGGGATATGATCAAGTAGACTTGAAGGCTTTGAAATGTCTTAGTACGGATAATCTTAGGATCGGAGTCTATTGTTGGGAAGATAGAAACATAAAAGATCTTCTGTGGACTTCTCATGCCAAACCAGAACAATTAACGGCCATGAAGATAATCTATATCTTCAAGATCAAAGATACGGGATCAGCAGACCTACCAACCTACCTGTTTAGGGATTGTTATAACAACAACTTTGTTATGATGACTTCCGAGGAGATGGAACAAACCAAATACCAAGGGTATTCCATACGGGATTGGATATTGGGGCAAGGACTAGAAACAATTCCAAGAGATGAACACTGTGAGAGATCATCTGAGAGTAATGTGAAGAAACCAGAAACCACCTCATCACGTAAAAAACCGGGTGACACTAAGGCTACATGAGTCACTATTTCCAACAGACTCGTTTGAAGGACTCGGAACAAGACCAACTCCCAGAAGATGTGGAGTTGAACCAAACAGACACGTCAGACCAGCTGATTTTTAGAAATGGATCAGAAAATACAGTAAATTAGGGGATCCATACGACCACTTAGCAAGCTTTAAGCAACTGCTAGGAGCAGAGTGTATATTCGATTTTCATACTCAATTCGAGGGGTTTGGAATGGCTTTAGAAGGAAAAGATTTGACATGGTTCCAAAACATTCCACCAAGGTCAATCATGGACTTAAACACATTAGCTCAAGGATTTGTAGCTGCTTGTTCCAAAATAGGGATCAAACATAATACGGTAGCTTAAATCTACAGCTTTAAACAGAAACATGATGAGTCTGTTAGGGATTGTGCAACTTGAATGAAACAATACATTGCCAGATGCCTAGAGATGGAGATACCTGTAGAAGAACGACTTGTATCTTTGTTTTTGGAGGGAATGCTAAACAAAGAACTTCATGCTATACTCTATAGTAAAAAGCATACAACCCTAGAAGCGTGTGTGTTTGATGCTATTGACCTAGGAGACAATTGCGAGATTTTCAACGAAGAAGATGTTCCTAAGGATAACCAAAGCAAGAAGACAACATCCACAAAACCAGCACAAGTGGGAACGACTGCTGCGGCACCACTCTCAGCCATAAAAGATATGCTAAAAAGGGTGAACGACATGATGAACAATATGCAAAAAGCACCTATGAGAGGACCATGACAAGGGATACCTTCACAGGGACAACCAATTAGGCCACAAAGGGGTAAATGGACCAACCATGAGACCCACGAGTGTTACTTCAGACCAAAGTATGATGGGAATGTTCAGTATGTGCCCATGAGGCCACAAGGACAACCCATGTATAGATATCAGCCTAATATGGCCCAAGCTCAAAGACCACCAATGGATATGGAAAGACCTCAATCAGTGTTGGGAAAACAACCTTTGTATCCAGGACATAATGCAGTGCCAGTAAAGTACATGCACTCTGAAGGAGTCATAGATGAACAAGCATTAGTGCCAGTTACACCCTATGCAGAGCCTAATCCATCTACAATAATGATAGAAGGAGATTGGTATAATCCACATCCACCACCAATGGAAGAAACCATGACTTATGCTCCACCAGAGCTCGCACCAATGTATTATGTATTTAATCAAGGTGTCAAACCTCCCATGGGAAGACCCATGATGAAGCTTAGAACAGGAAACTGTCATAACTGTGGTGCTGACGACCATTAGAAAAATGAATGTCCAGAGCCTGACAAAAACCTCAAACCAATTGAAGCCTATTGCATACAATGTTGCAAAAAGGGAGGACACTTTTTGGAAGATTGTCCTAAGAATCCTTTGAACAAGGGTAAAACCATATTAAATGTAGTCCAAGTGATGCCTATAGCTCATCAGAGAGTGAACCAATTGTTCCAATCAAGGTAATCACTAGAGCCCAGGCAAAGAAAAAGAAACACAACTCCTTTGATGATTCGGAGAACACGAAAGTTTCTTCTTAAAGAATCAAAAGGAGTAGAAGCAAAAGATATGAGATGAGAAAACAAAAATGACGGGTTGAAGTCGAAGAGAAAGCAAAGAAGCTAGCCCAAGACAAGTTGAAAGAAAATGGCAGTGAATTCAAGGAAACAACCGTGAAATCTGGAGGATCCATTCTGGTTGATAAAATTTTTGAGCCTATTAATGCCGCCTTGGAAGCCTACCAAGTAGAGTTTAAAGTAAGCCAAAACATGGAAAACAAGTGGAAAAACTATCCATATCTAGACATGGAAGCAGCTAAGCTGGAAGCTTATCAAAATTTGGTAAGAATCACGCAAGAAATGCTGGAAAAACAAAAACCCAAGGTTGAAAGTATTGCTAAACCTGAAGAGCTTGCGGTAGAAGAAACGAAAGCAAAATCCGATATGGTGGCAGAACCCCACCTTGAAACAAATGAACCAGAGCTTATAGTGCCGGACAACGAAGATGCTTTAAATGGAATTCCATTCGTAGAGGAAGACTGGTCAGGAAACTTATGGGAAAAAGTGAGAGAGATCAATGATGGGAGCCTAACTCTAAAATAAGCTCCTGTAGAGGAAGTCTGGTTGGATAACCTACCTTCTAATATGAACATGGATTTACAATCCTTGTACGGGGATTGCGGATCGGAAGCTTCAGGAATGTCGAAACCATTTACATTAAAAACATTACCTTCTTACTTGGGAGATAACGAAGATGAATCCATCGTGTACAAGACCACTCAAGTAAAAAGAGCTGAACAGACCCTAGAAGTAGACAACATCCATTTAATCATGTCTACATCTATCCAATGCACTCTTACTTTGGGAGAAATGTTAAAACTCAAACCATACTTGTGGAATGATTTACAGAAAACCCTAGAGAAGGTGGGGATAACGGGGTTAATCTCAAAGAATTTGGAAAAATTGAAAAGTGAAATGGAAAACAAAGAGATTCGATCAGTTCCTATGAACAAAGTTGGAGAATATTATGCAGGGGAAGAAGGAAACACCACCCTCCCAATGAAATATAATGACATTGAAACCATGGGCATACTGGATAGTGGAGCTAGCATAGCCATAGCCACTAAAGCAGTATGGGAATCTTGGGGACAGCCAGCCATTAGACAAACTCAAATGAAATTGCAGTTAGCTGACGGACACATTGAGAGACCATTAGGGCTGCTTGAAAAAGGGATAGTCAATTCCTGTGGAATTGAATATCAACACACTTTTGCCATCGTAGACTTTGGAAAAAAACTCAACTATGAAATCATATTGGGAAGACCTTTCATGTGACAAATACAGTTTATCCAAGATTGGGA
The DNA here is from genome assembly GCF_014529385.1 of Adiantum capillus-veneris. Classification (NCBI taxonomy): domain Eukaryota; kingdom Viridiplantae; phylum Streptophyta; class Polypodiopsida; order Polypodiales; family Pteridaceae; genus Adiantum; species Adiantum capillus-veneris. The sequence goes on along the minus strand of NC_140953.1, from coordinate 71,519,124 downwards.
AAACAACTATCTGTACTTGAAGCAAGTCGGATCTATAACAAGAGTAAATCTAAAAAATCACACTTATAGAGATGTCTTGAAAATACCCATCCAAGAGTTTGATTCAGTCTCTTCGGCTGAAACTAAACTCCCATCGTGGTTAAACAAAGACACTCCTATTTGGATGTCTGGAGCTTCAGACAACGAAAGCTTAAGACAAGAAGAATGTATCCTAGAAAGGGACTGCACAAACGAAGCCTACGTACCTGAACCCTTTCCAGAACATTTATTTGAGCCATTCGAGTGGACTCAAATTTTAGCAACAATGGATGTATGTGTGAATACGTCTATGCCTACTCAATTTTGCAATGAGGATGGCTACGACATAATTCCCATCCAAATGATTTCAATCCTCAACATTGAAAACAAAGATGAGGAACCCAAGGACTTAATGAAAGCTCAACAAGTCTTTTCAGACCTTTATTACGATGCAACTGATGAGTTAGATGAACACTCAGCTACCTCACAAGATTCGAGGTCAGAAAAAGAGCATACGAGAGCTAAGTTACTCTTAAAAGGAGGGGAGGAAAAGTTTTTTGACTTTCCAAACCAGAAATCAAGAAGACAAAAGTGGTATAGACGAAAGAGAGACACCAAATTGTGAAAATACGACCTATGCCATCAGTATCCAGTAAAACACAATTCCTGATACAGATAGATGCTAATGATTGCATCAAGGACAAATTAATTGGCAGACATCCTTCAAACCAAAACTCAAAAATATCTCAAACATCGAGAAAAACAAGGAAGGGTACTCAAGAAAAATCACAGGATAAGAAACCACTCATGACCAGAGTCGAGCGGAAAAAGAAATATCAAGAGTTGAAAAAAGCTCTAAAGGAGATATACACAACCGAAATGGAAGAGGATGGTAAAGATGTAATGCATGTTCCATCCCATTACAAAAAGTATACTCTCCAAGATTGGAAAATCATAGTTAAAAAACCTTTTAGGGAACTACGGAAACAAGTCAAGTCTTATGAAGGGCCTGAAATGCTAAAAGGATAGACTTGACTTCCTTTTAGCATTTCAGGCCCTTCATAAGACTTGACTTGTTTCCGTAGTTCCCTAAAAGGTTTTTTAACTATGATTTTCCAATCTTGGAGAGTATACTTTTTGTAATGGGATGGAACATGCATTACATCTTTACCATCCTCTTCCATTTCGGTTGTGTATATCTCCTTTAGAGCTTTTTTCAACTCTTGATATTTCTTTTTCCGCTCGACTCTGGTCATGAGTGGTTTCTTATCCTGTGATTTTTCTTGAGTATCCTTCAAACCAAAACTCAAAAATATCTCAAACATCGAGAAAAACAAGGAAGGGTATCCTTCAAACCAAAACTCAAAAATATCTCAAACATCGAGAAAAACAAGGAAGGGTACTCAAGAAAAATCACAGGATAAGAAACCACTCATGACCAGAGTCGAGCGGAAAAAGAAATATCAAGAGTTGAAAAAAGCTCTAAAGGAGATATACACAACCGAAATGGAAGAGGATGGTAAAGATGTAATGCATGTTCCATCCCATTACAAAAAGTATACTCTCCAAGATTGGAAAATCATAGTTAAAAAACCTTTTAGGGAACTACGGAAACAAGTCAAGTCTTATGAAGGGCCTGAAATGCTAAAAGGATAGACTTGGTTGAACGAGGAGAAGAGCCTAGACCTGCTTACATTGCGAATGATGTAACAGAAGAAGAAGAAAAGCTTTTACTGAGCTTGTTAAAAGAATACCGAGATATCTTTGCTTGGTCTTACAAGGATCTCAAGGGTGTTGATCGAGAAATCTGACAACATACTATACCCATGAGAGATGAAAGAAAACCAAGTAGACAGAGACCATACACGTATAACGAAACATTTACCCGGAAGATAAAAAAAGAGATTGAAAAACTAAAGGAATCCAAATTCATTTACGAAATTGAACACACAGATTGAGTGTCTCCAATTGTGGTAATACCCAAGAAGAATGGGAAATTACGAGTGTGTGTTAATCTCAAGAAGGTGAATGCAGCTACCATTAGAGACAACTTTCCTCTTTCAATAACTGAGCATGTATTAGAACGAGTTGCAGGAAAAGAAGCTTACAGTTTCTTTAGATGGATTTTTGGGATACAATCAACTTTTGGTTGACCCAAAAGATCAACACAAAACTGCTTTTGCAATAGAATGGGGTATATTTGACTATTGGGTTATGCCATTTGGGTTAACTAATGCTCCAGCCACGTTTCAAAGGTTGATGAGCCATGCTTTCAAAGAATATCTTAGGAAATTCTTAGAAGTACATATGGATGATCTATGCGCACATTCATCAATTTGGGCTGATAATTTTGGAACACCTAAAAAAGGTATTCAAAAAATGTAGACTTCATAGGATTTGCTTAAATCCTGAAAAGTGCACATTCATGGAAACACAAGGAAAAATTCTTGGAAATATAGTGTCTAAAAATGGCATAGCTATTGGCATTGAGAAGATTCATGTCATTGCTGATTTTCCTAGACCAACAACAGTCAAGGGGATACAAGCCTTCATGGGACATTGTGGATATTACCGAAGGTTCATCTACATGTACGCTATAATTGCAAAACCCATGTATAGCTTTATTACGCACTTTGAATGGACCGAGGCATGTGAAGAATCTTTTATGAAGCTTAAGCAAGCTCTCACCTCAGCTTCAATATTGAAAGCACCAGTTTTGCTTCAAATTTGTAGATGCTTCAAATTTTGCTATCGGTTGTATACTAGCTCAAGCAGGAAATGGAAAATTTGACTTTCTTATTTCTTATGCTAGCCGACAATTGAACATAGTAGAAAATAATTACACCACCACCGAAAGAGAAGGACTATGAATGATCTATGCCGTTAAAAAGTATAGACATTACCTATTAGCCAACAAGTTTGTGTTCTTTGTGGATCACCAAGCTTTGTTGGTTTTGGTCAACAAGCCATGCAACACAGGGAGAATAGTGAGATGGTTCATCATTCTCCTCGAATTTGATTTCACCATGGTTGTAAAAATAGGTACTACTCATCAACGAGCAGATCATTTGTCAAGTATTGTTTTAGGGGAGTCATCTAAAGGGGTAGCGATGATTTACCAGATGCCTATTTGTTCTCCGTAGAAATGATACCTAGATGGTCGAAAAACATTGTGTCATTAATGACAATAGCTCAAGTGGATTCACAAATACCACTTCCTATCACAATCGGATTAATCGAGCAATCGGCTATGTATCAATTACTAGCTAGAAGGCTATACAAAAGAAATCGAGGCGGGATATTGCTCTTGTGCATTAACCCTGAAGAAAAAGAACAATACCTAAGTCAAGTACATGTTACCATAGTAGGACTTCCCTTTGCGAAAGACCAAACTATGCAACGAATCTTGAGACTTGGAGTATTCTGGCCGACATGAGGAGAGATGTTCAATCTTTTGTAAAGGATTTCCCTCAATGTCAAAAACAGACACCCATACCTCATGTAACATTGTTTCAAATGTCATTTGTTCCTAAGTTTGAAACTGCAGCAAGAGACTCTGCTCTTATTTGTTTCGGAGAGGTAAAGATCAACATTTGCGTCTTTGTGCAAATGAAAACGAGTATATTCCAATTATAGAACAAGCACGTGCTGGATTAGCTAGAGGTCACTTTTCTAGTGAGACCACCGCAAGAGCAATCTTGATGGCAGGCAAATGGTGGCCAACACTTTTGTAGATGCCAAAGAATATGTTCAAAGATGTAATGCTTGTAAACGAGAAAAAATGCCAACACGAGTAGATAGCATGGCCTTAAGACCAATGATGCTTGTCAACGAGAAAAAATACCAACATGAGTAGATAGCATGCCCTTAAGACCAATGATGGGGGCTAGAGCTTTCGCAAAATGGGCTATAGATTTTGTTGGACCAATACAGCCACCTGCTTATAGAACCCAAACTCAATATATCATTGTAGCTATGGACTATTTGACCAAGTGGGCCGAGGCTAAAGCAACTTAAAAGAATGATGCTAGAACCACTGCTGCATTCTTTTATGAGTACGTATTCACTAGATATGGACTACCAATAGAGATTGTCAGTGATCGGAGAACTCATTTCCTCAATGAGATAATAGAGCATATGCTTAATGAGTTTATAGTCATCCATAACAAATCATCTCCCTATCACCTACAAGCAAACGAACAAGCTGAGCGTACGAATAAAATTCTTAGTTCAGTGCTAACTGGAGTAGTTAGTTCAGGAAGGATGAACTTGGAAATAATCTCCATGCTGCTCTATGGGCTTATCGAGTTTCATTCAAAACAGCTCTAAATGCTACACCCTTTAACCTCGTTTATGGTCTTGATGCCATACTTCCAATAGAATTTCTATTGCCGACATTAAGGGTAGCACATAATCTTGAGTGGATTGGACATGAATTGTCGGAAAAACTCGAAGATTTGGAAAAGCAAGACGAGCAAAGGCTAACTGATGTAGCTCATATCTATGCACAAAAGCGGAAACAAAAACAGTTTTTTGATTCCCACTTAATCACAAAGATCTTCAAGAAAGGGGACTTAGTTCTAGTCTATTCCCTGAAGCAACACATTCCCAAGTTTAAGAAAAAGGGAAACGGACCATTTATCATTAAAGATGTATCTCCAAGTGGAGCAGTAAAATTGTCCACTCTAGATGGTGAACCGGTGGCTAATTGGATTAGTGGATGTCGTTTAAAGAAATACAATTTGCCACTAACCAATGAATTGCTAGAGAGAATGCATGCAACCAAACAAAGGAAGATCAAACAACAACAGGTTATTGATGAAGCCCAAGAAAAAGCTAGGCTTCGGGTACTCAAGCGAAAAGCTGCTCTCAAGAATCAACAGATACCGATTACCATCAACACTTTGGAAATAGATGATCGACAATGGGAATTACCTAAAGACATAGTTTCAATAGATGATGACTGGTTAGATGGAATGGACCTGCGCATCAAAGTGCAGCTCAACAATCATAGCACCAATGCTTTGGTCGACACATGAGCTAGAGTAAATGCAGTCAGTTATTCCACATAGAAGAAGGCGACAAGTCAAGCATTGACGGCAGAAATAACGACATTCAAAGGATGCAACAAAAATATAACTCCAATATTGGGAGTAGTCAACTTGAACGTGATAGTACATGGATGTTCATGTCCTCATCAGTTTGTATGCTTGCCAGACGAACACATGAATGAGACAATGATTCTTGGAATTCCCTGGATACGTACATACAAAGCAGTACCAGATTGGGATACGAATCAACTAAAGCTATCACCTAAACGAGGGCAACTCATTGTTCCAATTTCACCAAGCAGTACCAGATTGGGATACGAATCAACTAAAGCTATCACCTAAACGAGGGCAACTCATTGTTCCAATTGCACCAAGCAAGGAGGAATGGAAAAGAAGCAATCAACAGACCAGTCCACAAAGTCAATCTTCTCCATACCCTCGACAATCAAGTGCTACATATAGCATGCAAGGGGTCAGGCAGATGTTGGTACCAAAAGCACAACTTAAGGATAAACAGATTCAGATCTAGGTGCCTAAAACTTCATCGACAAAATAAAAGAAGGTTCCAAGGGTTCGAACACAGAGACAAGCATCTCCGAGCAAGGAACCTAACATGGAAATGGTTTGGAAGAAAAAGGAGCACTTATCTTCTCCACAACCCGCAAAACCAATCAAGCAATGGTGAGTTAAGTCTCAACAGACTCCACCACACCATGCAGCACCACGCCGACCAAATTACCAATGGCGAGAAAAAGCTCGACAACAGTCAAAAGTGCTACCGTCAGCTCAAGCAATCAGTGTGCTAAAGCATCCTAATGGTACAATCAAACAGAGAGCACAAAAGCTACAATATTTGCTCTTCGGTAGACATTAGCAGCAAACCTCGACATCGAAAACCCTTGAGTTAATTACTCAAGACCCAGCTCTTGCACAACATATTGGTTTGAACTGCATTTATCTTCATATCATGGCAGAGCCAGCCATGGCTATGCATAGACATGGTTGTTCAACCCATGCACACAGTCGTCCCGGAGTACACTATCTAGGAGGGGTGGAAGGGCACTAAGAACTAAGTACTAAGTACTAAGTAATTAAGGGCAATGTTTGAAGAGGGAGGAAAAAGTTCTATGTTAATGTGTGATTGTTTTGAAAAATTAAGTAATAATGTCCTTATAATTCCTCATCAAGGGAAAATTCACTGATAATATCTTTTCGATGAGTGTAAATAGTGTATATACTATCAGAAAATCATAAAAAATAGTCTTTTTTTGAGTGTTTTTCATCATTTTTGTTGATAATGAGGCTTAAAAATTAAAAAATCCAACAAAAAACAATAAAGTTGTGTTTTTCAAGGGATTTTCTTAATTATTGGATTTTCACTTTACTTTTTTAGAGCATTTTGCTATTTTCTTTGATTTTTTTAAATAAACAAGTCAAAATTTAATAATAAATAGCAGGGAAGCTCATATGGAAAAATGGAAGGCACGATGGTGATCAGAAAAGACAAGGTGGACAATCACAAAAATTTTCAATAAAATCAAAAAATGGAAGCGGGAAGCCTAAATTAGGCGGCCATGCCTACTTTTGCAAAATTCTTGCAGAATGAGCTACAAAAATTAGATCGGGAAATTTTTTGAGTCTAACATAGATTTCACGGCCTAGTAGGACTAACGGGGGCATTTGGGGAAATTTGGTTCGGGAAGTCCGGGTATAGATATCCATGGTAGGTTAAAACCACCTCATTTCCACTTGGAGCCTTTGCAGAGAGAGATTTCGGCCTCTTTCGCGCGACTTTTCTAGAGTCCACAGTTGACCATTTTCAACGCCGTCTCACACAAAACATGAGAAGTAAGTTCTTTACTCGACAATGATCCATTTTGTACGACTGGTAGCTAGTCTAAAGCCCTATAAAAAACCCTAGAAACCGAGCAGTGCACGAAGACCTACGACCTAAAACTGACCATAGCGGCCTGCCAGTTTGACTAAAGCGGATGGGATTTGAACCATAGCATGCCCTAAAATAATAGAACCTTTCTATACCATTAGATAACCATTCGACTGGGGGTCAAGGGGGTCCCCAGTAGAAAAGTTAGGTTTTTGGCAAATGCCAGAATGCCGACCTGACTCCACAGATGGCTTGCTAATGAGGTCCATATACAATGTATATGATTGGTTTGGTGAAATCCATCAAGCAAAGCCCTTGAACAGCAGAAAACGCTCGAAGGTTACAAAGTGTCAAATTCGACATACGATGTCGGACAGGTTGCTTCACGACTATGTTACGGACAAGTCCAAAGCCTCAAAGTTGACCGACTAACCCAACAGACAGAGTAGTCACAAAAAACGGGGATTTCACAGTCGACAGAGCACAAAGTGATGCCGGCATGCCAAACTTGACCAAATTCAATTTAGGACTTGTATTAGGTGTATGAAACATGTCTAGGTCAAAATTTGTAGGTTTTGCAAAGTTTTTGTCACTGTTGTAAATAATCACGATTATTTACTTTTGCATCAGTTTTTCTTGGAAATTGTCAAATCACCTCATTTATCATGTGTACACACCTATTACATGCCAAAAATCAAGTATGAACCAAAATGACCACCCATTACTTGTAAAATTACCAAAAAACGCAAAGAAGTCTTTGCAAGCCAAAATTTGGGTTATGGACAACTTTTCTTGATCCAAATCACTTCATATCTCATACCCAATGTCCATACAATGTCTAAAACCAATTTGTACCAAAAAATGTCAATTTTGGAAGAAAAGTTAATAATTGCGATTATTTACTTTCTGATCAAAATTGGGGAATTTTGATATTTTGCCATCATACATCCAAAGTACATGTTGTAATAAGCCCACTAGCCAATTTTGAATTAGTTTGGAGTTCAAAATCTCAAATCTCCTTTATATCTACTGTTTCAGAGACCTAAAACCAAAATCTGGTACCATTTTCACCCTGTGCATCCAAATGAGCCCATATTTTCACTAAGAGCATGTATTTGGTATATACTTCAAGCCTATAAAGCCAAGTTTGCAAAAAGTTGGAAATTTTCCTCAGCTGTAAATAATCTTGATTATTTACTTTGGTTGCAAATTTTTGTTTTGACCACACAGTTTTGTTCCTTGCATGTTTTTATGCATCTTTGCTTGTTCAAAGATTGATTTGAAGCAAATTGGACCAAATTGTGAGCATTTCAGTCTAAAAGGACATTTCAAAGAAAATTCCGACAAATCTGCTAACCTTGCACTCTATTCGCTGAACAGGAGCAATGCAAGCAGCGAAGAGGGCCAAGAAGAAGCTAAACCAAAAAGAGAAACTACAAGAACTACCCGCGTATCAACTAGACCCCGAGTCAGTCAAAGCAGCAAAGGCATCCTACCTTTCTAGAGAACAACTAGAAGAGAACCACACTACAATTTTCACTAGCAAGTTCAAGAGTGAAGAGGAACATCAGGTGGAGTTGCAACTCCTGCCAAAGAAGTTTATGATGTAGCTGCCAAGCCAGAGACAAAAGAGGCTAACCGCAGGTTGGGGCTCAGGCATTTCTACAAACAAGAGCCTTGCAGAGTAGACTTTCAGAAAGCTTACGAGCTTCTATCCACCATCAAAGAAGACGGAACCGCACAGATATCAGACACCCAAGGAAACAAGGTCAAAGTAGTGATCACAAAAGAGATAGTAGCAGAGGTACTCAGACTGCCCACTGAAGGAATGACCATGCGGGCAAGAGACAGGAAAACCGCAGGCACATTTATCAAAGAGACAACCGCGGCTACATTCGTCGATCTTATCCACAAACAGGTGGAAGAGCCAGCCCGTTTGTACCACCAACACTTCCATTTTCTGGCAAAAAGGCCACCACGGTACACTACACCAAATCACGCTGTGGCCACCACATTCACTCAGGTTCTCAAGTTGACGACAAGGCAACCAGTGGACCACGTGCAGTATGTCTTGACAACCTTGAAGGGCACAAATAAGGAAGGAAAAATCACGTACTTGGGTGCGCCAAAGGTCTTGACTAGAATAGCATATCATGCCATCGTCATGGCCGACAACCTACCGCTTGCCCCTGATCAGAACACATGGATATTGGCAGCACAACTGTCTCCAAGAGCTACAAGGTCACGTAAAAGATCACATAAATCTGATGATGAGTCAGTTGATAGCTCGCCGAAACGGCATAGCAGCGAGAGCTCTGACAACGAAGAAAAGAGAGCTCGAAGAGAAGAGATGAAAAGAAAAGTTGTGGCCGCACACCAAGAAGAGCCAGCTCAAAAACAAGCGTGCTTTGAAAGACAGAAACATGCGTACCAGCGCAGTAGGCAAGCACAAGGGAAGGACCCAGAAAAATGGGTACCTGCAGGACTGAAAGGCCCTCGAACAAAGCATCATACAAGAGGCGGATGATCCAACAGAGCATTTAGAAAGAATGTACCAAGAGGCTGAAGCTCTAAAGCTGAAGGAGGCAGAAGAAGCTGCAAAGAAAGCCAAGGAAGTGAAAGACCAAAGGCAAGCCGAGGAAACGGCTAGCCAAGAGCAAAGTCATGGATCTCCCCGACCTGTCTTGCGCATACAGAACAACAAGACCATCCCATGCCTAGCCCACCACTATCACCTGTATGCAAAGACACCAATGAAGAAGCAGAGAGTGAGAAAGAGAGAGATTCTGAGTCCACCTAACAAACAAAATTTGCACAAGAGGATGACCACCCCGATGGACAAAAAGAAAAAGAAGCGGAGCCGGAACAGGAGAAGGTAACACAAGATACCCAAAAGCTAGAAGAGAAAAAGACAAGTAGATCTGAAAAAGAAACTAATAAGAAAGCAAATGCGGAAAAAGCGCCTACCACTGCACAGGAGATGGAACCTGAGCCAGAAAAGGAAGAAAGGCCGACACCTGAAGAGATAGCAAGGGTTGAGACAACACCCTCTACTTCTACTCAGCCAGAAACTGCCAAGGCATCAAAGCCTCGAGATACCCAAGAAGAAGACCGACCATCTAGCTCTACACAAGAACCACCAGCAGTTACAATGTAGCAAGAAGCAATACATGACGGTGCACGCACATCTTAGCTGGCACAACAGGAGGAGTGGTAGTCAAACGACGAGGTAATAGTCCAAGTCAATGAATATACACGTCAGATACAGGAAATGATGGAGACTCCATTCAACAGCTTTAAACCGCAACACAAAGGCCAAGGAACTTGAAATGGTGATCGACGCTCTCCAAGGAGAGCTAAAAGACAGAATGATTGTCATCATTGATCTCTAAAGGCAGGTGCAAGAGTTGAAGGCAGAAGCGGAACAACATCAGTTAGAGAGAGATAGGCAACAAAGAGAAATGGAGGAGTTAGGTGATCTACTCACCAAATTATCTGATGCCTGCAAAGCAAAAGACGAGTAGCTGACAGAAGTTATGAATGAACTTCTTACGACCTCTCTATCGGCTCAAAAAATTCAGACGCAATTAGATGTTGCCAATGCTTCTCTCCAGTATTCTGAACAGAGGATCAATGATCATGCCATTTTCTTACGGCAAATCAGAGAAAATCCAGTCGTGGCCTCGATCAAAGGAACTGACGAAGTGTATAAGGCACTTGAAAAGAAAAACAAAGACCTAGAATTGGAATTAAAGTTAGAACAATCACAGCACAGGGACCTGGCACTGATGCGGGTTCAAAGAGAGGAGGAGCTTCTAAAGGAGATAACAGAACTAAAGCGAATTAATCAACTCCTCAGAGATGGGAAACTAGACACACAGGAAGAGGCAGGCACTTCAGAGTCGCCGCAGAGAGACATACCCTCGGTCTTGTTTGCTGAGTTTGAGACACAGTCAACAGCAGAGCCGAGTGGTAATGAAGATTTTCAGATTAACATCATGGATGACGACTCAGTGCCAATGGTCCAGCTGTCAAAAGCTGAAGAAGATGCACTGAAGGAGAAGATCACCCTAGAGGTGGATGAGAAATGGAAAGTCGCTATGGATTGGGAGTTGAGAGTTTTACACTCTGTCAACGTCACTCAACTCACTCTCAATCAGATCAATGCTCATTGGCACCAACAATCCCTGCCGTAGCCTCTCATCAAAGTAGAACTATTACAGGTGAAAGAAAGGCTATACAAGGATATGCAAGAAGATGGCACAGATAAAGACCACCCAAAGTGGAGGTTAAGCTAGTTGAACAAGAATCCAAGATACCTGATTTTGTTCACAAGAGCACCTGCGGCCCTTCAAAGAGATCCAACATTCTATCTATACCCAGAGTAAGGACATGGCAAGCGCATGAAGAAGTGCAAAAGAAGAGGCCAACTTCACTCAGCTTCCCCAAGCTACCAGCTCTAGAGAGAGGCCAAGCGATGGAGGAATACATGGTGAAAACCCTAACGGCTACCATGTCTTTCTTCAAGAGTCTACCAGATCTCTCCTGTGCCATGTTATGTAAGATCTGCAGAATGCTGCTCACATGTATACAAGTTTTTAATGAGCCTGAGCAAACAGGAGCCCCATGGCTATCATTCTTGGAAGGAAACAAAGGCTTATGCTACGATCTGAGTGGACAAACTTCGAAAGAAGTCCTTTACGAATTCTATGCCAAATGTATGTTCTTGCCCTTGAATAATATGCTAGCCTTTGAAGAAGCTTTCTACACTGGATTCTTCACCTAGCGAACGAAGATATTTGCACCGGTGATCAGCAACCTAACATCCAAGTTTGTAAACTACTCAGCAGTGGAGCAGAAGAATCAAATAACAATGCAATTTTTGCAAGTGCCCAACAAAGAATGAAGAATCACATATCAGAAGGCACTGGACGCGCTTAAAGACCGCCTCGCCAGTCGTCATCCCAAAGACTATTTCAGCCCATAAAGCTGTGTCAAGGGATGACATAGGCGAGGAGGGGGGAATGTTAGCAGCAAGCTAACACAGACACCATTTTTCGGAGTTCTCTTTGTAGAAGATTTCTTATTTTGATAAATCGAGAATATTGTAACTCCTATTTTCTCAGATAAACTTTGTAATTAATGAGCCGGGGCTACAAGCTTCCAGATTGTATCAGCCAATCATTTCGTAGCTTTGATAGAACTCTAGATTATTAGTTTTGACCACCCAAAAACCTTGGCTAAGGTATAAAAGCTAATTTTTGCAAATTTTTATAGGTTTTTGGATTAGAAATACACAGCGTGAGCTAACGGCGCTCACTTCTCTCCTTCTCGCGCTTCCTACTCCCTCTCCGGTTGTCACATTGCGATTGCATTTGTTGCATTGCAACCGCCGCAGTTAAGAGCTCTAGCATTGACGTAAGCCATTCACAGTATTTCGTAGCTTTTGGCGTCGCCGACCCGCGGCCTAATTTCATCATAACTAGGAATTTACACTTTTAAATCAAAAACTAAGCATAGGTGGGGTTTTGGGGCATCATTGCTAAGCATTTAGATGCATTCTGGGTCGAAAACGACTAGGTAAAAAATCCACTGCTGTTAATAATCGCGATTTGGAACATGACCTAAAGTGGGGTTTGAGGCCATAGGCATGTGTGCTTAGGTTCTATAAACTTGTCCTAGAAGTTTCATTACGTTTGGATATCATTTGATGTTGTAAAACGGATGTAATTTGCTTGCCAATGAGCGATTGGCTTTTGGTGATTTTAGTCACTTGAGTGTAGCTTGAGTTAGATGTGAGTTGTTTTTCGAGAGATTGACAACCTCTTGTAGCCTCTATGCACTAGTCGAGTCAGCTTCGTCCCATGGTTTGACAAATTAATCGTGGTTCTCACTAATACTGCAATAAGATAGGATGGTGAGGTTAGACATGCGTCCCACATCACTTCCGCTTACTTTTGTTGTTGAGCTAACTCTTGATTTTGTTGTCTCCTTATGGTACGGCTCAACTTTGGCTTCTCTGTAGCCTTTAGTTGTGCGATGTCAATGGGTTGTGGACTACACCACATAACGCTTTGGAGGTATTCACCCCAGTTATCTACCAACTTCCGATGAGCATCACATGCCCCTATATAATTAAGCCATTGTGCGGTAGATTTCTTTTCATTTATTCTAGGATGCACATTTGCTTGATAACGTGGCCTCTTATATCTCTTACTCTTCTTGTCTAATTTTTGATTACGATTAATCTCTAGTGAAGAGTCACTAGATGAATCTCTACTCGTGTCTTCTGCTCTCCTGGATAGATTGTCATCTAGGGTACCACTAGGCCCTGAATGGTTTGTCCCCACATTTGCATTAAGATTTAACTCAGATTCTTCGTCCTCATAGTCAATTTCAATTGATAATTCTGACTCCAAATCGTGTGGGCTATAGTCTTGTGAGACGCTAATGGTTCCAATGCCAGTCAAGCCTTCATCTTGTAGGTCATCAGAAGCTATATGGATTGCTTCTAGTATATTTAAGGGTACGAGTTGTGGCATTCATCCCCCTCAGGTGTTACGCAGGTTGTCCCTCTATTTCCCCAAGTGTCTATGGTTGCTAGGTGGACCCAATCCACATTGTCAGACTCAATCATCCCAGGTAGAACATCCATACAAGGAGAATCTTCCCCAACATCAGTGTCCACTTTACATGTGTAACAATACTGCAATGGGGCCAAGTGAACCGTGGAGTCAGATCTATGATCAATTATAAATCTGTTGCCTAGAGGATGCTCGACCAGTTACAAGATCCACTTGAGTGATAGAATCGTGGAACTGCAAGTAAACATGGTTTTTAGACCAATCATGTACCATTTTTGCTTCCCCCATGAAAGGAAATCCTAAGAAAGGACATCCTAAGATCATCTCAAATGACATAGTGTGCTTGGAGAAATCCATAACAATGAAGGTATTTCTTATTTTGTGTCCAAAGACCTTGATCTTGAGATCTTTTAGCATCCCAATAGGTTTCACAATAGACCCATTGTCCATCTTTACTACTATGGTTGTGGTCCCAAGGTGAGGTCTTCCCATAGTTTCCCAAAAAAATTTAGTCACAATGCTAACCCTAGTGCCACCATCAAGGATTCCCTTCACAGTTAATCCCTTGGTAGTGATTGGTATGGTCGCATTGGATTCTCGCACTCAAAGTATTGTCCCAACTTGTTAATAGGTATTTCTACAACAGAGTTCTCATCTAGGTTGAGTTGTGGATCTAAGTGTTCCTCCTCCATTTCATCTCGCTAGCTCCATACATTTGTGCAAATTGTGGTAGCCGAACTTTCAATTCTCTATTGAGGAAATCTCGAAGAGCTAAGAATAGCTTGGGGTCTCCATATAGTTTGGACATGATGGTGGTTCTAACTTCTGAAGCCATGAAATCCATCAATTTGGCAATATTTAACGACACCTTTTGGGCTTCAGTCCCTTGATGTGGGGAAGATGGGATCTCCATTTGTTCGATAGGGTCAGGTAGTCCCTTTGTAAACATTCTTTACAACAAGAAGTGAGTACGCCCACTTTTCCATAACTTTAGGTCGCTTTGTTCTTGGATGACACTGGGTATGGCTAGGGGTCTATGGACTTTGTGAGGTTGTTGTTGCGTAAGGAACACTATTTTTGTAATGTGGATCTACCTAGGTGCTGGCTCTAGATCCCTTTGGGTATCTTCTACCAAACTCCTTAATTGCTTGACTTGCTTGATCTCCTCTGTAGGATTTGGGTAAGTTCCTATCTTCTTCTTGGGTCATGGCCATTGTGGCTCATGACAATCTTCCCTGTTGGTTTCTTTCCTAATGGTCATTTTGGTCTCCATGGATTCACCGAAATCAGAATCCTCTTCATTGTCGTTCATATATACGGGCTCGTCGCCAGTCCCTATGTTGGTCTTTGAATTGGGCTCTGACTTTGCTGCTTTTGCGATCTCTTCCTTCATGTTTTCTTCTTCTTCTGAGATTGGGCGATCGATGCCGTGTCTCCTTCTTCAAGAATATAATTTTTTAATGGAGCATCAATCACGTGAGTACATCTACTGGTACCACAGGTGTACTTTGTGATGGCTCCTCGGTAACCTCAATTAAGTTTAATTGCATGATCTTTGGTGCATTTGGATTATTCGAACATTGGGCAATCAAATGATCTATGCCACATTGATTACACATGAGTATCAACATTGTAGACGTGCTCGCTTGTTGATTGGTTTGCATTAGTGTAGCATTATTTTGAAGCCTAATAGGACACTCGGCTACACGATGTGGACCTCCACACTCATAGCATTGAAGAGGTGGTCTCCTGGAAGTGTAATTAATATTTTGGCCTCTTGCTGCAAGAGAAACTACTTGATAGATAGGTTGGACTTGTCCCCAATAGTCCTCCATGTAGTATTGTGGACTTTCTTCAAGCGCATCAATCCCATAGGCAATATTAGGGTCTATATCTTCCTCACAGCCTTCCAAACAAGCAATAGATGATTCACAATCCACTTGATTCATAGAAGCGATTCTCAGATGTGGTGGTTGCGGTCCTAATACTGGAGGTGGCAAGGGTGTTGTTTGAGCAACATTTTGGGCCCTAGGGACCATGTGTTGTGACATTTGTTAAAGAGGTGGGGCCGGCACCAATGCAGGCACTTGAAGTGTGTTCGTCCATGCTAAGGTTGGTCTATTGGCCATCGCGAGCTTAAATACTATGCAATCCTTAGCTTGATGACCATACCTCCCACAGGTGTTGCAACTCCCATTAAATTTTACTCTAAAAGTAGGGCATTCACTGGTACTATGCTAACCATAGCAAACTGAATACCATTGTTGCTCCCTTCTTGGACACATAGGAATGTTTTTTGGAGCACGATTGTCTCTAAGACTCTCTTGAATGGCCTTAGTGAGATCTGCTAAAGTCATCTCAGATATCTTTGGCTCCTTAGCAATAGGATTTAGGGTCATTGACTGATGCCCCGATGCTTGCAAGCTAGTAGATTTAGGCTCAACAGATACTCCTTCTCCTTGAATCATTAAATTATCCTCCAATTGGATTGCATTGGTGGGGACTGCTTTCCAAGTGGTGATACCTCTAATGACTAGGCCATTGTAGATATCCTCATGTCGTAATCCCATCTATCAAGCAATTGGTTATTATTGAAGCTCTCATTTGGATTACAACAACAATTCAAATGCTTCAAGCGACTAATAAAGTCTCTCACAGACTCTCCTTCCTCTCGTTGGGCTTTCTGGAGCTGAGATTATACACCCCAAAGCACTCCCTCTCGTATGTATTTTTTTCAAGAACAGTCTCCTAAGAGTAGGGTAAATCATTTTTTCTTCCACCCTTAGGGTTCTATACCAATCCCCAGTCTTCTCACACTTACGGTTAGACTTAAAGCATTACTTTTATGTAGGTCATTGTGTTCTCCTAGGGAATCACATATTTGTTCAAACACTTCGATATGCTATCTCACATCCCCATCTCCACTAAATTTTTGTGTGAGCTTGGCTATTTGTATTGCCTTACTTCTAGGCTCTCTATCAGGCCTGTTACGCATATTCTCAGCAATAGATTGACCGATAGCTTGAGCAAATGTTGCCAAGTCACCTAAGTGAGCAGGCACCGTGGGTAAAGGCGCTCCAGATTCTACATGTGGAGTAGGTATTGGCATTGGGCTTGGCGCATAGGAAGCCCTTGGGTTCCAAGTTTGGTACGGTGTTGTGCCATGTGGTGGCCCAAAATTCATATGTATGGCCCTAAGCATAACAGACGTCAGATGTGACATGCTAATACTAGTCGGTATGGTCCCATTGAAATAAGAGCTTGGGTGTTGCGGTTGGGGATCATACGTTGTTGAAGCAATGGGAGGGGTAGGATCTATATGAGTACGAGGACCTATAGGTGCATATGATTGGTACACACTTGTAGGTATTGTTACAAGCATTGAGCTACCATGCAACGGTGCTTTAATAACAAAAGAGGTCCATGACGTGTTTCTTGGCATACCCATCACTGGGGGTAGGTATGGTAGCCGTGGTGTCATCAAGGGAAAGATGAGCTAGACTTGGAAAGGTAAAGCTATCACTTGTGGGCTCAGATTGCACTGAGACCCCTGGCGGAACAACATATGGAGGATCCATCAGACTTACCGAGGGAGTCTTCATTTGCAATATGGTTGGTTGTTTAGACTTCCTTGTATCCAAGAATCTCATGAGAGCCGATAAGGGCATGTGGATCCCCTTGTTTTGTCTCTCTAGCTCAATAACCCTATGGATGACCTCACAAACTCTTTGTTGTTGATCCTCTACACTAGTAGCACCTATTGTGGATTGTAGGACATCTAACCAACCCACGTGATAGGTGTGACCTGTGTATAGGTCAGTTAAAGTCTCTGTTTGTAGTTCATACTCCGAGTTTTTGTTTAGGAAGACTCCATATAGGATTGAGGTGCTGGGGGTGTCCTTTGAACAAGATGTAGTTTGGCTCTCTATGGGTTGATCCTTAGTGGTTGCTAATTTAGGAGCACTTGATTGCTCATTACCTGGCATGGATTTTGACATAGGGGCTTTTGATTTTAACTCTTTCTTATGCTCTACCCTATGTAAGCTCTCGATTTCCTTTTCCCTAGCCGCAATGATATACCGCTCAACCTCTTGCACTTCAGCAAGGCTTCTACCATCAGGTAATATAACCTCTGAGGGGAATAGCTCTGAGAAGAGTTAGGGGGTTCAGTGAATGGAGTATTCACGTGCACACTCTCCAGAAGCATGGGTCTACATTCGTCATCATGGAAAATTTACTTCCCCACCCCCCTCATTTAAATCGTTAGCTCCATGTTTGGAGCGATTGGCTCTACTAAAGGTTTCCTTCAAGCGGCTCAGCACGCTCGGTCCGGGGACTGTGGACCCATGGCATGCATATCTTGGCTTGAGCTATCAGGATTAGGCATCGGGTAACCCTCATGACGTCGTAGTTAGGAGAAGAGTCACTAGATGCAATATGTGGGTCCTAAGTGGTACTACCTTGGGTTCCCGCTGAGGGCCTAGAGCCTAAGGTAGAGGAATAATGAGTGCCCGCATAAATGGAGAAACTCTCGATGTGCTCGTCCTCTAGCACACAACCAGAGGTTAGGTGCATGTGACCTCGACACTCTAGAGGTGTTGGTGAGTGCCCACGAAGGTCGCTCATCTAGTTTTTTAGGTGTTTACAATCCAATTTTTTTATATTTTTGGTCCCTTTTTTTAACCAACCCACAAAATATGACGTGTGATAGCTCAAAAGGAGCATCTTGGCTAGGGGGACGTGCCGTGCTTTACAGCCTCTGATTCGGTTACATACAACCCTTGAAATCCTAAAACTACTCTTTTCTTAGGTGGGGAGTGGGATAGAATTAGTAAGTCCAAAGGGTGAGTGTGAAGGGGATGGTGGAGGACTTGAGGAACTTGTCCCACATGCCCTCCCTTCACTTGAGGTCTTAGTCTTTATATATAAAGTGGTGTGTATAGTATATCATAAGATTGAGGATTGAGGCATGGGCCTGGGCTTGGGCTTGGGCTTGGGGAATGATCCCAATCCTTCCTTTTAGGATAAGGTCTTTTTTAATTTAATTTCCAAATTTCTTTTTGGTCTCAATATTCCCGAGCGTTTTTTTCAAAAAAATTTAAATTATTATTAAATTTTTTTTTCTAAGGATAATGTGGCCGCGTGGACGTCGAGTTCCCACATGTACACAGTAGCTCCTGGGAGCTCTGTCTAACCTCCTTATAGCTAATTAACAGCTAATTAACTGTCTAACACAAAATTGCTCACTCACAGACAGTCAACACTATTGCTCATTGTCTACTCTACTTCTCATTGTCTACACTCACTAACAGATCTACTAATACCTGCACATTACAGATCTTGCAAAACTAACAAAAACCAGTACAATGCAGCACTAGCAGAGCTTATAGTCACTAGCAAAATATGACAAAAACTTTCTAAAACTGCGCATTACAATCACTTAACAGAATCTAGCAGAAACCTGCTAATTTACCCATTGTAGCCACTTAACAGTTCTCACCGAACTCAACAAAAAACAAAAAGCACATGGAAGAAAGGATTCCAGAGGTAGCATTGAGTGCTCCTCAAGCTTAATGCAAGGCTATCCCCGACAGCGATGCCAAAAATGTACACTTTGTTGTACGTGTCGAAGCTGGGAACTTGCCTGTGCACTATGTGAGAGCATCGAAAGGCTGAAAACACACAACTAGAAGAGCCTAGCAAGCTCAAAGGGGTAGGGGTGTGTCACTCACCGCTCAATGCTTTTGTTGTGAAGGATCTTACACTGCAAAGAAGAAGGAGCCGCCGTCGATGCCGTGCTCAACCACCTCGCCGCCGCCGATGTTGTTGCAATGCTCGATCACACACACATACACACACCCCAGTGAGCACACAAAGGAGAAGGAGATAGAGATGGAGCAAGAGCACTTCTTAGCTTAAACCTTAGAGAATGAGGATTTTTAGGTCAAATGGACCTTTTATAAGAGTTTGGCCTATTCACACATGGGTGCGCACAATGGCCGGTCGTTGCAAAACTAATGTAAAAATGAGATAAGTGGTGTGCCTCTCATCGGCGATCACCTACACACCTATTGGACCGATAATCCCGGTCCATGACTCAATCAAATAAATAATATGCATCCATCGAAGGTGATAGTGTGTCTGTGAGGGTTACCATGCATCATTACTTGGGTATACAGTTTAAGCAGTGTGATGGTGGTATTGCCTTATGTCAAACAAGTTACATAGAGACATTGCTATGTAAGTTTGGACTTGAGGATTGCAAACAAATTACCACTCCCATGGAAACAAGTATGAAATTGAGTCTTCATGATGTTGGTGATCCTACCGGTGTCACCCTTTACCAAAACTGCTATTGGTTGCCTTATTTATGTATGCAACACGAGCAAGATATTCAGTTTGCAGTCTCATAGGTCAACAGATTTATGCATAGCCCACGATCTAAGCATTGGCAGGTTGTTTAGAGGATTTTTTGCTACTTGAGTGGCACTTTACATCTTGGCTTGTAGGGGGGACCATTGATGCCATATTTATATGTTTTTTTGCACCTAGATTCAGCTGGTTGTTTGGACACGCGAATGTCCATGAGTGGTTTTTGTTTCATGCTTGGTAGTTCATGCATATCACGGTCCAGCAAGAAGAAAACTATTGTGGCCACTTCTAGTCGTGAGGCTGAGTAAAGGGCAGTCTTCACAGCCACAATTGAGTGTGCATGGCTTAGAAACCTTATGGATGATTTGGGTGTTGGAAAAGACACTACCAACACTATCTACATTGACAGTCAGAGCGCATTGGCAATTGCGAGGAACCCAGTTTTTCATGTTGGCACAAAGCACATTGAGGTGCATTACCAATTTGTTAGGGAGAGGCTCTCAGCAAGAGAGATCATCCTGGCTTATGTGCCAAAATAGGAAAACCTTGCAAATCTTTTCACAAAGGCATTTTCTTGTGAAAATTTCAAAGCTTCAGGGTAGCACCACACTATATTCTACACTCTATTATGAGCTTCCATAAGATCATACATCACTGTCAGCTGAGATCACAAGCTCCCATTCCACTCTCACAAAGCTTCCAAGCTTTCTTGCTCTCTTCACTGTTGAAATTAGGGTTGCAAGAAAATACACACATCTTGGAGAAGACGAAGGAAGCTCAAGGCACAACAGAGTGTGTTTTACTTAGTGTGCAATGGAAAGATTAGATAACCCTAGAGTGATGGGGGAAAACCTTTTAGTGAGGGACAAAATTTCCCAACAATCCTAAGTGTGTTCATACACATCACTACCACATGTATATGGTAACAAACCCCCCGGAAGTGATGCGGTGAACGAGAGATGGCACATAGAGTATAGGGAAGTGCCATGCCCTGAGGACATGATGAGTCCATCAAGGGGAGTAAGACCAAAGCTTTGCATATAGATACGAGAATAATTCCTACAATGGCCCTCTCTTTTGACGTGTCTACAACTTTGCAGAAGAAATTTTGTAAATTCATCACCGTTTTGTGAATGCTCTTCCTTTTTGTGTAAGTCTCTTATGATGAAGTTGTGTTTTTAGTAGTGTCTATCTATGAGTTGTTTTCATTCTTACGCTCCATACATGTATCAAAACTGGTTTTCAACCATAGGAGTAGATAGAGAACGTCCTAAGGCAGCTATAGAGTGCTTCAGAGGTCAAAACCAACCTACCCAAAAAAGGTTATTTATCTTCATCACGATTTTGTCTAAGTGTTAGAAATGGATTTTGAGCACATGAGGTTGGTGAGGATACTCTACACATATTCATTAGTAGCAAGTTTCGTCGCATTTTAAGCAGTATAGCTATACGAAATCATTGTATTAGGTTTTCAAAAAGAAGATTAGCTTTTGGTATTTGACACACACTTGAGAATGAACTAGGTGAGAGCACACTAGACTTAGTTTTTTCAAGAGATTAGTTGCTAGCCAAAAGAACCAGGAAAATCTTATGAGGGACCTAAACATGCCAAGTGAATTAACCTTGCCTAGGCTAGGAGAAGACTCAAAGCTAGCATACATAGCTATAGATTCGCCTCTAGAGGAGGAAGAAATTCTCATTTGGACATTAAAGGAGTATAGGGATGTCTTCGCTTGGTCTTACAAAGATCTCAAAGGAGTGGATCCTAAAATATGTTAGCATATTATCCCTATGAGAGATGACACTAAGCTAGGTAGAAAGTGATCATACACCTACAATGAGACCTTTGCTAAGAAGATCAAGGAAGAGATCAAGAAGCTCAAGGAAGTTAAATTCATCTATGAAATAGAACACATCAGTTGGATATCACCTATTGTGGTAGTACCAAAAAAGAATGGAAAACTTAGAGTGTGTGTGAATCTCAAGAAGGTGAATGTAGCTACCATACAAAATAATTATCCTCTTCCTATCACGGATCATGTTCTAGAACAAGTAGCTAAGAAAGAGGCTAATAGCTTCTTAGATGGATTCTTGGGTTACAATCATGGATGCCAAGGATAAACACAAAACGACTTTGCTACAAAATGGGGAATTTTTTCTTACAGGTTCATGCCTTTTGGATTGAATAATGCACCAGCAACATTCCAACGACTAATGAGTAATGCATTTAAGGAATATCTGTGGAATTTCCTAGAAGTTCACATGGATGATCTTTGTGTGCATTCTACAAAAAGAGATAGCCATTTGAACACTTACGGTGTGTCTTTGAGAAATGTCGTCTATATAGAATTTGTATAAACCCGGAGAAACATATATTTATGGTTATACATGGCAATTTTTTTCGAAATATTGTATCAAAAAATAGTATTACCACAAATATAAACAAAATAGTAGCAATTGCGGAGATGTCTAGACTGACCAAGGTGAAGGACGTTTAGGCATTCATGGGGCATTGTCGCTATTACCATAGATTCATCTACGTGTATGTAATCATTGAAAAATCCATTTAAGTCCTTATTACTCATTTTGAATGGATAGATGAATGCGAGGAGTCATCCAAAAGCTTAAACAAGCCTTGACATCAGCACCAATACTGAAGACTCCATATTGGAACAAAGTTTTCCATGTGCATGTTGATGCTTCAAATTTTTCTATTTGTTTCATATTAGCTCCACCTGAATAGGGGACAATGGATTTTCCAATCTCCTATGCCAACAAACAACTAACTTAATGGAAAAGGACTACACCACCACTGAAAGGGAAGGCCTTGGAATGGTGTATGCAGTTAAGAAATTTTGACACTACGTGCTAGCTACTAACAAGTTTGTCTTTTTCATGGACCATCAAGACTTACTCTATTTGGTAAATAAGAAATGCTTGGAAGAATAGCAAGATGGTTTCTCATCCTACTCAAGTTTGACTTCACAGTGGTAGTCAAGAAGGGCACCACACACCAACGAGCAAATCACATGTCAAGGATCACTTCGGGGGAAGAACCAAAGGGTGGATGATGATTTACCAGATGCTTATCTATTCTCCGTGGAAAGGGTTCCTAAATGGTCAAAAACCATGTATCTCTATTGACCATATCTCTATTAATTGTGGTGTGATGGAAAGTGGTAGATGGGATTCCACCTTTGTGCATTGGCTGTGAGGAACAAGCAAACTATTTGAGTCAAGATCATATGATGGTTGTAGGACTCCAATTTGTGGAAGATCAAAGTTCCTTATGATGATTAACCTGGTTAGGGGTCTATTGGCCTACTATGAGGAAATATGTTGTTTATGTGAGAAATTGTTCTCAGTGTAAGGAAAAGACAGCCATATTCCATGCCATGTTATTCCAAATACATTCCCTGAATATATGAGTACACAAAGATAGAGAGCGATCAAGATGGAAGCACCAACTACGTGATGATGGGACGTCAACTCTATCAACAAGGAAACGACCAATAGCTCAAACTATGTGTCAATGAAGATGAGTTTCTTCCTATTTTGGAGCAAGCGCACGCTAATCTTGCAGGAGGTCATTTCTCTCATGAAGCTATAGCTAGAGCTATACTGATGACATCTCGTGGACAAATTTGTTTGTTGATGAAAAATAATTTTTTTGTTAATGTGACTGATGTCAATGAGCAAAGATGCCAACAAGAATTGACAACATGCTATTGCAACCTATGATGGAGCACGTACATTTGTTAAGTGGGGTATATACTTTGTTAGTCTAATACAACCACCACCATATAAGACTTAGGTGCACTATATTATTGTGGCCATGTATTACTTGATCAAATGGGCCAAGGCAAGAGTCACTAGGAAGAACAATGCTCAAACCAATGCAGCATTCTTGTATGAGTGCATATTCGCATGATACAGACTTTCTATTGCGCTTGTAAGTGGTTGAGAAACACATTTTCTCAACAAGGTGATTCAACAATTGTTGAACAAGTTTATGATAATCCATAAAGAATTTGCTCCTTATCATCCTCAAGAAAATGGTCAAGCTAAACATACAAACAAGATCTTGAGCTCAATGCTTACTAAGATTGTTAGTTCAGAAAGAATTGATTGGGAAATGCATCTTCATTCAGACTTGTGGGTTTATAGAGTGTCATTCAAAACAAATTTGAATGCAACTCCCTTTAACTTGGTCTATGGACTAGACACATTATTGCCCATGGAACTTTTGTTACCCGTCTTAGAGTTACGCACAAATTGGAATGGAAAGGCCACAAGTTGTCAGAACGACTAGAGGACTTCGAGCGGTTAGATGAATAGACGCTAACAGGGCCATAACACATATATATGTGCAAAAGCAGAGAGAAAAATAGTTCTTTGACTCACATTTGTTAACAAAGGTCTTCAAATAGATAGATTTTGTACTAGTTTACTCCCTAAAACAACACATCCCAAATTCAAGAAGAAGGGACATGGCCCTTTTGTCATTGAGAATGTTTCATCGAGTGAATCTATTAAACTAGCTACCTTAGATGGAGAGGTTATGGAGAGCTACCTTAGATGGAGAGGTCATCGAGTGAATCTATTTAACTAGCTACCTTAGATGGAGAGGTTATGGAAAATTGGATTAGTGGAAGTTGTCTTTGGAAATACCATCTACCATTAACTAATGACCTCTTGCAAAGAATGCATACAGAAAAAGAATGTAATCCTCTTGAGATAGATTTACTTTCTTTTTTGTCCTGTCCCTTGATATCTTCATACCAAGTATCTATTTTGTAGCACCTAAATCTTTCACTAAAAAAGATTTAGACGGCTCCTCTTTTAGGTCTTTGATATCCTGCATGTTAGCACTTGCAATCAGCATGTCATCAACATACAATATTAGGATGATGAACTTCCCATCTCCCAAATTCTTTGTGTAGACGCAATGATATGAGTTGCATCTTTTGAATCCATGATCCAACATCCATCGATCGAACTTCAAGTAACATTCTCTTGATGCTTTCTTTAAACCATACAAGCTCTTCTTTAATCTGCAAACCATTTTCTCCTTACCTTTTACTTCATACCCTTTTGGTTGAATCATGTAAATTCCCTCCTCTAAGTCACCGTGAGGGAATTTCGTATTTACATCATTTTCTCAAGATTTAAATCATGAGTAGCCACAATCCTAATTGAGTTTATTTTTACAATAGGAGAAAATATTTCATTGAATTCAATACCTTTCTTTTGAGAAAACCCTTTTACCACAAGCATGGACTTGTATCTTTTTTTCCATCTTCTTCTTCCTTTAGCATATACACCCATTTGTTCTGCAATGCCCGCTTACCTTTAGGAAACTCAGCCAACTCCCATGTTTGGTTGCGATGTAGTGAGTCTATATCTACTTGCATGCTCTTCATCCATTCTTCTTTGAATTCGTGTTGCATAGCTTCTTCATATGATTCCGACTCTCCAGATTCTGAGACCAAGAGATGGTTGAAGGAAGGAACAAACCCTTCTGGAGGTCTACTTGCTCTTCTAGATCTTTGGGGCATAGGTTGAGGCTCCTCATTTGGTTGAAGTTTTTGCACATTGTCACCATTTTCACTCCTTGAGTCTTCACCATCCTCAAGCTCCATGTACTCATCACCATTTGCACTCCTTGAGTCTTCACCATCCTCAAGCTCCATGTACTCATCACCTGTATCTTTTATTTGTTTTCTTTCCAAGTAATCTTTGTACATGTTTTGTTCGTTGATAATTACATTATTCTAAATATTTTACCATCTTCAGGATTCCATAGGCGATATCGAAAGTCAACTTCTCTATAGCCAATGAAGAAACACTTTTTGGAATTTGCATCTAGCTTTGACCTAAGGTTTTTATCTATGTGCATGAAAGCCTCGCACCCAAACACTTTGAGGAATGCATAATTCACCAGTTTACATGTCCATGCCTCTTTTGGAACTCCCCCATGTCCAATGTCGTTGAGGGTGACCGGTTGATTAAGTACACAGATGCACTTAGTGCTTCCGCCCAAAGCTCAAGCGGTAGGCCTATAGGTAGTCGCATCCTTCGTGCTTGCTCCATGATTGTTATGTTCATCCTTTTGAAAATGCCATTTTGTTGAGGTATCCTTGGGGTTGTCCTTTGCCTCCAAATGACATTGCTAGCACAAAGGCTTTCAAAAGTTTGGCTGCAATATTCGCCTCCATTGTCGGATCTGACGCATTTAACCTTGGTACCTGCTTCATTCTCCACAAAGGCTTTCCATCTTTGAAATATGGAAAACACATCGAATTTATTCTCCATTACATAAACCCATGCTTTCCTAGTTGCACCGTCTATGAATGTTACATAGTACAACGAGCCACCAAGGGATGGTGTACTTGCATGACCCCAAACAGCAGAATGAACCAATTCAAGTTTTTTTTTTCTTCCATTTCTTGCTTTTTGAAATTTTACCCTCTTTTGTTTCCTTAAATACAATATTCACATAACTCTAAGTCCACTTCTTTCAAACCTGGTACAAGCCTTTTTGGTTGAAGGATTTGCATCATTTTAACACTCATATGCCCAAGCCGGTAGTGCCACAATGCACTATCGACTTCTGTAGCTATTGCACAAGTTGAAGATTGCATGCTGACAATACAAAAGTAAAGTATACCAAACTTTTCTCCTTTGGCAGCCACCAAAGATCCCTTTGAAATCTTCCAGCATTTGTTTTCGAATGCAATGTTTGACCTTCATCGTCCAATTGTCCTGTAGAGATCAAATTTTTGCAAAGAGAAGGAACATACCTAACATATTTAAGTTTCCAATCATTTCCATTAGCAGTTTTGACACAAATTGTGCCTTTGCCATAAATTTCACAATCTTCATCATCTCCCAAGTATACATACCCAAAATTACCTTTGGTGTAATCTTGGAAATGCTGCTTGTGTGGTGTCGCATGGAATGAAGCCCCGAAATCTACTATTCAAAAATTAGACACATTGTATAACGAGAGAATTAGAGCATATTGCTCTACTTTACCTGCCACATTGTCCTCCCCCAATGTTGGCTTGTTGTCTTGAGACTCCGACTCCTTCTTCTTGTTGGACCAGCAATCCTTCTTGATGTGGCCCTTCTTGCCACAGTTCCAACATTCAAGAACTGACTTTGTGCGTGACTTGCTCCACCTTGAGCGATCACAACCCTTTTGTTTTTTCAACCCCTACTTAGTCCTTCTCCTTTGCATTTCCTTGCTTAGGAGAACACCCACAACATCATCAAACTTAAGAGTATTTGTGCCAGAGATAGAGTTACTTACAACCATCACAAGGCTGTCCCAACTATTTGGTAGAGATGATAGTATAAAGATATCTTGCACTTTGTCAATCAAAATTGATTTTATCAATTGAAGCTGAATTATGTTGGTGTTAAATTCATTTAGGTGTTCTGTAAACTGAACCATTCTCTACCATCTTTAGATTGAACAAGCACTTCATGAGAAATACCTTATTGGATGCTGATGGTTTCTCGTAGAGCCTGTCAAGTGACTTCATCAAGTCCTCTGTGGTCGTGTTGGTAGTTTTTGACATTGAACTTCTTGATCTTGAGCTTCCCTTCCTACACCATTACTCCCACTCAATTCAAGGAATCCTTTTCTTGAGATACTTTAACTATGAGCAAACCTTGCTCTGATACCAATTGTTAGGAAATAGGATGTAGCTAAGTAGATATTAGAGTAGTTTACTTAATGGAGAGACACAAATTTTCACACACAAGAGATTAGAGAGAGAGAGAGAGAGAGAGAGAGCACAATATACATTATTCATCCAATGTGGGCTATGTCCATGGAAATGCAGCCACTTAATGGATTTAGTACTGCAAAACAAGAAGTAGATTACAAAGGGACTATACACTTTTGGAGCTCCCACCTTGCTTCACTCTCACCACCTCTCGTTCACCTTGTTGCATCAACTTCACAATGCTTCATCTCTTCAATCCATTTTTTGTGTAGAAAAGGCTTCCTTTTATAGGACAAAAGGGATGCCCTCTCTCATGAGAGGCACCCGTATGTGGCCACCCTTGTGTAGACAAGCCTGAGTTGAACTGTCCCATGTGCCCATGTGTGGCCCCCCTTGAAAAGGCAAGTTTGATTTGAAATCGACCATTGGCCATTGAATTTGGCCACTGGCTATTGACTACTGGCCATAATATTCCGGCGAAGACTGGCCGTGGAAATTTTGGTTTTTCGGCGAGTGATTTTTCTTCATGCACGATGGCTTCTCCTCATTATGGGGGCCTTACATATATGCGTTTTTAATACTAAAGATTACAAGGGGTAAATCAAGCTCCATACTTAACTATTTGTGATGGCTATCATCTCCTCTTACAGGAAATTGTTGGGTAAAGAAAAAATTGGGGTCCAATAAGAAAGAAAGTAGATCATTCCTTGAAGGATAAAATGGTTAAGCACAAAAGCTCTAGAGACTAGAGAGGGGTTGTGGCTTTGCCACTTGAAAACCTTTTGTGTGAATTTAGCGAGAATCACTTTCCATCTTTGGTGAAGGGAGACTTTAAACCCCATTGGAATCCCCAGTATGTTAAACACCTGTCCATCCATGCATCCACAATCATCTGAGGGATAGTCCTTGTTGAGCTCTTCTATCCATTTTTGGAGTGTTTTATGACTAACCCATTGGATATACAAAAAGTTTCCAAACATTCTCAAAAAGCTAATATAGATTTTTGATCATTCCTCAATATGGCATTGGTGTCATCTGCATACTAATGCAAACAGAGATCTTTAGTGGCATTAGGCATAACAATGCCTTTTAATATTCCTCTTCTCATAGCATCTAATTGGATGAGCCAGCCAAGAGCATCTAAACAAGTACCATCACTTTTGCCAACCCTTCTTTGAGGGGGGTTAGAGAAATTTTTCATATAGTATTCTTTTACCACTTGAAGATTTTCAAAGTGAGATGAAACCAATCCATCGCCCAAAAGTCTCTTGTCCAATGGATGGAAGCCCTAGCAGCCATTACTTCTTCTAGTTTTATCTTTTCTCTTGGAGGAGGAGGAGCACAATTGAGGTGGGTGTAGAGGATTCTAGATCCTCTATCTAGGCCCTTCTCATCATACTTCTCTTTGCTCTTATTTCCTTAGCACTCTTCTTAAAGTCTACCATAATCCTCTAAGTTTCCTTAACTTCAACATCCCAAGCCTTAAAAGTAGAGTTATTCGGACCAAAAGCCTTGTCAAAAATGCTTTTAACTTTTCCTTTGACATTTTGAATACCAAATAGATTTTGATCCATGTGAGACCAACCAACCCTGGGTTTACATTCATCCCTTTGAAATTCAAACATCACAGAAACATGATGTGATAACTGAAGAGAGAGGTCCTAAAAGCAGCTTCCCTACCAGTGATCTTACACCAAATCAAATGACATATATACTCTATCTAGTCTAGCAGTCCCCAGATTGTTTATCTCGCCAAGTAGTCCTTGTGTCAGCACAAATATCCATCAAACTTAGAGAGGGGACCAAGTTGGAACGATTGTCCTTCTCTATGCCACTAACAACTTGTCCTTTTTAATTCCACGTGTCACATATATCGTCAACCATGATAAAGTCACCCATTATATTACAAGGCTTATGATTACTAAACAGATCTTCCCACATGTTATCCCTTTCAGAGACGGAGTTAGAGGCATAAATACAAACAACATTATAATTGAAAGGATTGGACAGGGACATGGCAATCCAACTTTTATTTCTTGCTTTAGAGAGTTGGGTAACATATTGATCGTACTTATTGATATTGCTAAAGTTGTACCCCCCTTTTCCATGAGAGTGGTCAGTATAGTGCTAACCGCTTCCCAGTCTTCGAAGAATGTTCCCGACCAGATGTTTTGATCTTCTATAGACAAAAAAGATCAGCGTGAAAATTAGTGCTAAGAATCCAATTTTTTATTATCAGGACTTTGATGGGGTCAGTATGACCTTTGCAGTTCAACATCAATCCTTTAATACTTCGGTAATTCATTTCTTACTACTTTTGGGGGGTTTTGCAAGGGACACAGGGACCCAATAAGGATCTTTAGAGATTTTCTTTTTCCTTTTTGATTTACCAAGTTTAGGCACTAGAAGACTTTTAATCTTCTACATGCGTCTTAAGTATATCAATTGATTGGTCAGGAGAGGAAGCAATCTAGGTTTTAATTGCTTGATCATGTTCCTCCAACTGCTTTTCAAATTGCTCATTATCATTGTTCACCTATCTCATAATTGCAGTCTATGAATTGGGAATGGTTTCTCCTTCATCTTCAAAAGAAGATGAGGAGGATAAGCCCCTTATTTTCTCCATTGGGCTATCTAGGGGACTAGGGACCTCTACTTCTTGTGTTTTGGGGTGTCCCTGGGAGCTGTTGGGGGGGTTCAAGTTATCCTCCTTCATCTGCTCTACTCTGTCTTGCTATGGGGTCGAAATGGATTTCCTATCTGATGCCATAATTAAAAGGATCAAAAGACATTCTCCAAAAGGATTCTGAAGGAGTTTTTGAATCTGGTAGATGCCTTTATTTCCTTCGACTAAGTTTTTCCTTGATACAGTTTGAAAGACTTCCACATTGGACTTATTGTTTTCTTCTTGAGTTGGCACTGGTTTCAAGTATGGATGGTCCTTGATGAAGTGTCCTTGCTTCACGCAATGAAAGCATGCATTGGACAAGTTCTTGAAAACTACCCTTTGTAGATGTAAGGATTTTCCTATAAAATCCCTAATAGGAATAATAGATTTTAGTTCAGAGGCCAAATCAACCTCAATAAGGAGCTGGGGATCCCATTTTGGATTAATGCCCTCTCTGGCCTTTGA
This sequence comes from Adiantum capillus-veneris, assembly GCF_014529385.1. Taxonomy (NCBI): domain Eukaryota; kingdom Viridiplantae; phylum Streptophyta; class Polypodiopsida; order Polypodiales; family Pteridaceae; genus Adiantum; species Adiantum capillus-veneris. The sequence continues at coordinate 71,488,345 of NC_140953.1, read as the reverse complement.
CCTAGCACTTTCCCAACACATGTGCCAATTTCCTTCAACTAGGGGTAAAAGTATGCAGGGAAAATCAAGAAAATCCACCCAAATAGGGACTTTGGTAGGCTTTGGACCCTTGGGATTGAAACCAGCGTACCAGTTAAACAGCTGACAAAGGGGTATTCCTAATAATACTTCAAGCTTGGCTAACTATCTTGAAGGTTAGCATTTACATTTTCAAAATAATAATTATCAGGTAGGTATTGCCTTGTACAACTCTGATGTTCTTGTTCTCCCATTGTTGGGAGATCAAGACTTGAGAGTTTCCAAGGAAGGTCTCACTCCATGGCATAGATCAATAAACACCCGGTCCTGAAGTTGAGAATGCCAAACTTCTAGCTCCTTCATAGGTATGGCGACCCCCTCTCTGTTACCTGTATCATCTTCATGTGCGTTGACTTCTTTATCAGAAGCATCCGAGCTGGCATCCTGAGCAGGGCTAACATGGCTATTAGTTTCTTGATGCAGAGGAAATCCCTCAGTCTTTTTTCCTTCTCTATGAGTGGGTGAGGACTAATTAGCATTATTATTGATTTTATTCACCTCAAATTATGAGAAGAAAAGACCCTAACCAAAGTTAGTGTTATGATGAACAAAACGGTTACCTCAATCTTGAAGAAGAGGTGAAGAGTGAGCAGGAGGATGAGCAGGGATCTGACCCATGGCAAGTTGAACTGGTGAGAAGAGATTGCCTCGAGTAGCACCTCCATTTGAAACCGGGATGGAGGCTAACAAAGCAACCATTGATGCATAGGAAGATCCACCACTCATGACAAGGAATGGCGGGTTAGCAGCAGAAGTTCCTCCAAGGTTGAAAGAGTTGGCGGGTTAGCAGCAGAAGTTCCTCCAAGGTTGAAAGAGTTGGTCTACATCAATGGTCTATTATGAAATTGAGGCTTAGGGACGAAGTTTACAATGGCATTACCTCCAAATCCTAGTGGTCATGAGTGAGGGCAAGACCACTTGATCCCATTGTGCCCCTATGCACGATCCCATTGCGTAGAGCCTCTCATGAAGTTCCATCACCCTCGTCCCCAAAAGGGGAGGGGGGAGTCAAAAATTTACAATAGCAAGATAGCAAGAACAAGGCATGAAGTGCAAGGGGAAAAGCTATGATGTTTAGGCCCTGACAATGATACATGACAAACCTCCTAGGGCCCTCTCATCGTTTTCTTTTTATAGGAAAGACATTAAATTGTAATTTAAAAAAAGAAGGGCAAAAAATATAAGGCTTCAAAGGTAGGAAAAGAGTTAGTCCCATCATGAAACATTACAATAGGCTGTAGGATTCAGCCATGGTAGATCTTTCCGTTGAATAGTAGGACAACGGTTCAGATCTCCACGGATTACAAGATAGGGACCTTTGGATAATATATGAAGTAACATAAGGAACTTCCTTTAAGCTCTAAAGAGAGAATTTTGCTCACCTATAAATGAGTGAGAAGTCTTGGAATCAATTACATTGTACAAGGCATTCAATCTCTAAATCCAGGCATACCATATATAAGCATTTCTCCATAGATTCCAAAGAGGAGTATCTAGATACTTGGATTCTCCTACTAGCAGTTCTAGATATGAGAAGGGTTGAGGATGGTAAGTTGCACAAGCTATAGAGAGACTTTGTTGAAGGTGCTTCAACTTAGGACACGTTAGAAATAGGTGCAAAACATCTTCTTGTTGTCCACGTCTGGGGCATTTCCCATTACCAATGCCATCTTTCAGAGCCCTCTTCCTATCCATAAACTCTGGTGTAGAAGCAGCTAGCTGAGGATAGAATGTTTGATTGGGATAGGAAAACTTTAGATATCTTTTAACCTGTAGATCCATTGTTTGCTACTCTAAGATACTTTCCAATTTTTAATAAGTTTAGCTTTAAGGGAGTTTGCAAATTTGGAATGAAGTCTAGTTTCTTATAGATCTGGTTTACAACAAAAAGCAATAGGTTGCTCTTGGAGAACTCAATCTCATTTTTTCACCTTCCCTACAAGGATGGGAAAGCTCTAAACATTAAAGCCCACAAGTGCTTTAACAAAGGAATGAGGACCTAGGGAGATGTACACAGTAAAGGCATGCTTATGTCCCCTAATGAATTAGCTAACAGATTTCAATTGTCTTTTGGCTGTCTTGCAAAAATTACTAAGAGCCTTTTTCTCATTGAGAACCTCAAGATAACAAGGAATCTCTAATCACTAATTTCATAGCTACTTCAACTAAACTTACCAAATCTATGTGAGTGTGTGCATGTGGGCATTAAAGTTTCTCCCCTTCTTCTCTCTTCTCTCTATCTCTTTTGTTGTGTATATTCCTTTCTCCCAGCCTTTAACAAATGGCTTCACGTGGCATTCAAAACCTTGAGGCTCCCATTAGAAAGGTAGTTTATGTTGCCTCTTTTGCTCTGTATATTCCTTTTTCTCCTACTCTTCAATAAATGGCCTCACATGGCATTCAAAACCTCGCAAGAGAAAGATAGAGCATAGGGTGATGGTGGATTCTTCTCCTTTGCGTCTTTGTCAAGGTAACAATGGGATGAAAGTTGATGAAACATGGTAAAACATGGGCGAAGTACACAAAGGCTACTAGTAGTATACAGGTAACAAGCACAATGATGGATGGTAGGTCAATGCAGGGCTTTTCACTTTGGAAGTCAGTGTCAAGGTGAGAGATTGTTAGTGGCAGTGTTAGGGAAAAATCATTTTTCCAAACATACAAAATTCCTTTTCTTGATTTTGTCAAGAGGAAATTTAAGAAAATTAGGCCATTCTTTTGGGGTTTTTTGGGTGGCCATAGGAAACACAACTATCAATAATTGATAATTGTGCTTGCAAACAACTTATTCATGCCAAGGATAGTAGGGTGAGTGAAAGTAATAGGTCACACTCACTAAATTAAAAAGGTAAGATAAGACAATGGGTCCAAAGGAGCTAGCTTGGTTTTTTGAGCATTCATCCTTGGTGACCAGGGTCATTGGTTCAAATGCGGCCAAGTGACCTGTTGGCACTCACAGACGTACTTTGTCACCTTGCACGTAAGTTGTGCGATTTGCCAAAAAAAAAGATAAGACAATGAATCCTTCTCTCTCTGTCTCACTAATACTTTTAAAAAACTAGAACTCTCATGTAGTCATTCAGAAGGCAACAAGTCTCTCCTCCCCCCCCCACCCTGTGCCTCTCTCTCTCTCTCTCTCTCTCTCTCTCTCTCTCTCTCTCTCTCTCTTAATGCTAAAAGTATGACAATGACATACACATCTCATGATGAAAAATGGTCCACAATGCCAAAGATAGATATTTTTAAAAACCAATAGATTCACACCAATAAATCCCAATACCTAACAATTGCAACAATCCTAGACAATGTGGATATCAATATCACACAAGGAGGAAGCAATGTTGAGCATCAATGAACATTTTGATGCACTTCAACCATGTACATGGCAACAATATCCCTACTAATTGCATTTAGCTCATTCACAACCCGAGGAGAGGCCTCATGGTAGTCATGGAGATCTCAATCCTCATGGTCGTCACATCAGCCTCAATGCCATGGAGAATGGCCATGTTGTGAAACACATAATGTGATACAATCATCCTTGGGACTATGACAATATCAAGTCATCGCAATATGCCATCTTAAACCCTCCATGTTCCGTTGAGGCTGCTCTACCACTATATCTTTAGAAGATAACCTCTCATTGAAGCTTGCTTCAGTAGGGGCTGTAAATGGACATAGTAGCCATGGAAGTGGGTAGTATCCACCATCTCCAATGATATATTCTTGATTGTTGTAATCCATACACACAAATAGAGATATTGTGGATCATTGGTAGAAACATCAACATTCACCTATGATTGAAAATTGACCTACATATCTTCTAGCTCTTAGAAATCAAACTACCCTAACAAAGCAAAATATAAAGTGAACCAATCAAAGTCTATGAAAAGAGATCAAGAAATAGATTTGGTTCTTTAGGTCAAAGCAATAAATCTAATAGAAACCACTGATAATACACTAGGCTTGCCAATGCTTTAGCTTTGACAAGTGGGTGCAGTGGAGTTCAAAAATTGAAAGGAAAACATTTGATTTCCCAGCCTTCAAATGTCTAACACACTCTCTCTCTCTCTCTCTATTTATCACTACATGTATTAAACTTGTAGGTTTGTCAGGTTCTCTTTGTGTATGTCTTGTCTTTAGCATATAGGAAATGTAAATAAAAGGGAACATTTTACATGCTATTTAGAGGCATTGTCATTATTGTCTACTACTTGGGGAGAAGACCAATACATGCTTCAAGATGCAAGGAGAACGTACATGTAGTGAGAAGAGAGAGAGAGAGAGAGAGAGAGAGAGAGAGAGAGAGAGAGAGAGAGAGAGAGAGAGAGAGAGAGAGAGAGAGAGAGAGAGAGAGAGAGAGAGATGTGAGACAAAACTCCTACAGAGGCAATGGAGGAGTACTACACCGAGTTTGCAAGCAATTGTCTAGTGAGGGAATTTTGTTGGTGCTATGAATCGGTGTGGATCTTGGTGGCTACTACATCCTTGACGAGTTTATAGTCGAGCAATGTAGGTGGGGATGAACATATGGTGGTTTTCTGACCTACAACAAACAATCAATTAGCAGGGGTCCAATGCATGTGAAAGCCACAGTTAAACAAGCAAGGGTAGTGCATATGGGCTAGCGGAGTGTGCCTATTAATAGCAAAACCCTTTGTCGCAAAACACCTCTTAATCATCACACTTTCACTAAGACTAGTGGGGTTTCTATTTTCCTAAATAGTGTTGGAAAGTTTTCTTTTCTTACACGATTCCTCCCCCCCTCTTCGATGTGGCCCTCATATGTACTTGAAAATTAATGGCTTAGTAGAGTTAAACACCGCCACTTGAAGGTGTAAATAGTGATTGCAGTCTGTTGAAGATTTTTGTTTCCACCACACAACATGATAGTCTCTCTCTCACTCACACACACACACACACACACACACACACACACACACACACACACACACACACACACACACACACACACATGCAGAGATTGAATTATCATCCATGGAGTCTAGATGTGACCTATTGGACCATAAACAAAACATTACAAAGGGTTCCTTCTAAGAGAAGAAGTTGTTAGATACATCTTAATTAAGGATTGAGGGTTGATCAAGGGGTGCAAAAAAAGGAAGAACAAAATCTAAGGAGGGGAAGCGAGAGGGAGATTTTGAAACTCTTGGATAATGGATTTACTTTGATAAACTGCCCATTTCCCTATTGTGCATGCTTCTCACATCTTTTAAATTTCTACCTTCTCTTGTTTGAGTTAGGCAAGTGTAAGATCTTGTGCAAACCAAAGTTTAGTGTCTTTGAGAAACCTCAATTTCTTGAGGAGTTTGATTCGGTCCACCTTGGTCTCAAAAATGAGGATTGCACGGTTGGTGCAAAGTTTGTGCATAAGAGAGGTGATTGTTCTTGGATTCCATTGCACCAAGTTTATTTTTTTTAGAGTGAGGGCAAAGGACTCATGGAACCCGAGGTTCCCTTCCCATTTCCAATCACTTGGAAGCCTGCCAATGTGAACATTGAGGGCGGTATCTTCTTATTATTGTCATTTGCATAGCGTGGATGCCACATGGTCTTCTCAGCCTTGTTTGGGACATTATCTTAGTTTTAGTAAACATGGCTTCCATCTATTCAATCTCTTCCTTCTTGTGAGGGCCGCTATTCAAATTTTTGGACCACCTCTCTCTTGGTATGTACTTGATGGCCAGGCTTAATGGCTTTGTGGAGGAGGAGGGACTTGATGCATTAAAATCACAAAAAATCTATGTATTTATTTTGTACATAGCTATGGTTTTGACACATTTGGATCTCAAAAATAAAGAGAGGTAGGAACAAACCCTATGAACAAAAATATTTACTAGATGTTGACGCTACCTAACGATCACTATAGGTGAAGAATAAGAGTCAGTAGTGAAAGGAAGGAGAATCTTATGCATTATGGAGTTTGAGTCAAGAAAATATTATCAAATTCAATCATGTTCACGTGTGGACACAAGGCTTGCACATGGAGTCAAGAGGGGACCACCTGGAAGACTTTTGGAAGGGAAAAGACGAACACATATTTTTGTGGGATTTTTCTCTATTTTTTCATTCCGAACTAGGAAATTTTTCAACAAAAAAGTTGTAGACGTTGAGCTGATCTTTGTGTCCCTATTATTTTAATAAATTTTGGAGCTACGGTTTGGGAGATATGGCCAAAATGGTGGAGCCTATCTATCCACACAGGAAGAAGTCATAGCTATCCAGCTACCCACACATAATTTTTTATAGGTTTCTCTTTATTATTGCTGGATTTTCTCTTATTTTATCAAGATTCTCTCAAATATTATAAGGAAGCTCTTGGACTCAAGCTATGGAAGAAGGCATAGAGACAAAGCTTGCCATGATGAAGGCGATTAGGAGAAAATTGGTCAATAAGTAGGGCACACGGAGCTCTCTCATTGGGGGAATGTCCCTAACTGAGGTTACTTTGTAAGGACTCCTCTTGCTCATAATCTCTCCCCTAATCACTCTCTTGGCCTATAAAATGAGGCCTTCTCTTTTGTGAATGTACACATACAATGAAGCTTTAAAAACACACACAATCAAACTCTAGCACTCAAGCTCTCATATGTACATCCTTATGTATGAACCTCTACGCACACGTAGTTCTACTATGGCATAGTGTTGGCTATGGTCATTCCTTTTGATTTCTTAATGGCCAAGTGGTTTGAGTTACCATGCACACATGACTTTGTGAGATTTTGATTATGTACAATTCCCCTCGTGAATGTTTGTACAGTATTTATGAAGCCTATGTTAATGAAGCTCTAATGATCTCTTCCTCTCCCTCTCTCTCTCTCTCTCTCTCTCTCTCTCTCTCTCTCTCTCCTTCTCTCACATCTTTCTTGTGTTATGTGTCAACCCCCTACAATGCGTTGTCGAGAAATTTGTGGTCTTTCTAGGAAAGCACCGGGCTTATGGCTGTGAGAGTTTGTGAGAGAACTCAAAAAAAGCTATATGAAGGAGTTAAACCATAGATGCCATGAAGACTAGGGTTTGGAAGGAAGTGCAATCAAAGAAGCCCCACTCTTTCTCTCTTGCACTCTCACACACAAACAGAGAACACAAAAGAGAGTGTCAAAACAACACAAAGATGAAAACATCAAGGCTATGGTCATATCGTATCATGGATAATATGAAAGGGTTAATAAGATGAGTTAATAGCATTCAATCTTGGCTGACTGAATAGGCTACGAATTGTTCTTTGGAATTTTAGTTTTGTGCTTACCATAATATATATATTTTGTCTATTGATTGGGATTAATTGTGTGTACAAATCCTCTTGCTTCGTAGCAAAATAACTACGCTTACGTCAAAAGAAAAGTTATAGTCTATGAGAGATAGTATGATGGGCTCTGGTGATAGAAGTATTTCATTGAGCCTTTTTGGACCAAAGAGAAACACTATACGTTGTTGAAAGTGTATTTTATGGCTAATCCATACGTTAATTCTAATAGATCGTACAAAGTGAAAGCGATAGAAATTATCATCATGTGGGTTATTCATCTAGGATAGTATGTGAGAAATGTAGATATGAAATAAGTGAAGAGATGAGAAGTTTCCCTCCCAAGCCCTATTCTTGCCCGTAGGCAATAAGGATACTGCGGGGAGAGATGTACCTGTAGCAAGGAGAACCTAGAATTGGTAGAGAGGATGAATTACTAAGAGCGAGAGATAGGTTTGGTTAAGGAGATGAGATTATATATATATATATATATGTTGGATTAGAGATGAAAAAGAAAACAACAAGAAATCAAGAAAACATCAATGTAGAACACATCTTACTTGACAAACCCTTCGGTACCATTATTGATGGAGAGAGAAGAAGAGGGGAGAATTCAACTTTGATTGATACGCCAGTCCAAGACCTTCTTTGATTAGAGTTGATCTTCCAAGGATAGCATGCAAGGAAGGGGTAATGTTAATGGGTAAGTACAATTTGACATTACTACTCACTTCATCATGAATTCCTCTCATCAATGGCTTGAAAGCTTGAGTGGTTTTCAAGGAAGAAGAGGTCCCCTTTTATAGGTGAAGAGAACCCCCAATGGTTTACACAAGAAGAGAGGAGCCAGTGTGAATAGAAACTGGAAAAGTTGGAAATGAGCTGTCCTTGCATGATGTGGGAAGATTGGGATCCAGTATTTTGATCATATCTCCTGAACCGTGGCTTCAAATAAAAAATTAAAAATATGGGCAGGAACTTCAGGTCATTACCTACGACTTCCTTTTTATATGCATTTTCCAATTTGGATTGGAACCTTGTGTAAAAAAATCATCAAAATAGGGTCCATTTTTGGCAGCAAAAGTCTTCCTGTGGTCCCCTTAGCGTAGACTTTAATTTGATTCCAAAGGACACCTCATGCCATATGAAAGCATGACATTGCTCCTTGACAAAGTTTTGTAATCATGCTTGCAATAATGCATTAAAATAAGTGTATCTTTGAAATCATGCCACCAAGTGTCCCACTAGGATTTGATTCCCTCCTAGTAGCTATTTAAAAAGAAATATAAAAAAATATGAAAAATACATAGAATATATATGTATTGGAGTTTACCCTAGATATAGAATATAGATATGGTGTGAGATGATAATGAGATAGTAGAAATAAAGAATCAATGCTTTTTTTCCCAAGTTAAAGAGGCGGAGCTATTGACGCTTTTCCCATAGTATTTTCTGTTGGTAAAGTAAGAATAGGTTACCCTTGAGAAAAATAATAGGATGAGATAGAAGGCTTATTATTATACTTAAATATGCATATGCACATTATAGGAAATATAATTATGTATCTAAAAAATTACAAGATAGATCTTGTAGCATGTGTTTCCACTATGTACGTGTCACAGTACGACATCCACCCCCTCTAAACCTGCACATTCTCCGGTATGTGCCACATTATTTCTTTGTAAGATCAGCCCTCTTGTACATCTTCTTTGCTTTCTTCTTCACTGGATGATTCCAAAGCTTCATCTTCACTTTGATCTTTACCTGTGGTTTTCTCTTGTTCCTGATCAACATCTTCTGGATCATTGTCTCCTCTTCTCTTAAACATTTTGATCCTTTTTCCTGCAATGGCAATCTTTACTTCTGTACCATCTAGTTCACACAAGTTGTAAGTAGCATTTTCATTCACATGCTTTACAACATACGTTCCAAACCATCTTTTTGAGAACTTGCATTAAGATATAATTAAGGTAAGATTAATCTGTCATTAAGTCTCTAAGAGATGGTTTTTCTCACACCTATGCATGCGGTGATTCTGCACCCTCTAATTGCTAGGAAAGAGATTAATCATACTTAATTCATCTCTCTGATAATTCCATTAGTGAAATCCTATTATTCTTAATCATGTAAGCCGAGTAATTATCTTTATAGCCGGTCCCCATAGGATTATGTGTCATCCATAATGATTGCTATATGGAAAAATCTAAACCTCTCATGTAGCAGACATTGTTTGATGTTGCTAATCTATCATTTGTCTTGTTATGATGCATACGGACATTAGCTCTTTTCCCCAAGTTAATTACTTAAAGTAGTGAGTTTAAATGGCCCCGGTTAAGAGGACTCGCTTTGGTGGAGCCCACGACCACGAGGCAGGAACGAGCAAGGTGAATGGGAAGGGAAAAGCTCCCATGGAAGAGCAAATACTGACCATCTCACGGGCCATCGACGAAGAAATGGAAGAGATAGATCATAATTTCATTCAAGTTGTTTAATTTAACATTGCACACGTTTAGTTAGGAATGAAAATATCCCCAAACATGTTGGAGAAATCCGACGGAAACCTCGGCATTGAATTCATTGTACATTAAGTTCTAAAGTAGGAAGGAAATGATTGATGGGTATGTTGGTTACAATAGGAAAGAATGTCTGCTAGGGAAAATTTAGCTCGACATGTTCATTTTATTTCCAATGTTGAATCAGTTCTAACCCCCCTACTGATCACAGGGGGCAGAGTTCCTCGTTAAGGTCTCTTGAATCCACAACTTGCTTTCTATGCGGTGGATACCCACGACTTGCTTTCTATGCGGTGGAAACCCACGTCTTGCTTTCTATGTGGTGGGAGTGTCCATGACGTGCTTTCTATGCAGTGGACATACCTAGTTGTATGGGAAGCTAGGCGACAACGGGAGGAGTGAACTCTCGCTGGAGGGGGGATGTTGTACCTCCAGAACATTGGAACTTTTACGAATAAGTTTGAGTAGAATTTTTACTAGAATTCTGTCTAGGTGTTTTTTGCAATACTGGTTGAAGGGCTGTATTAACGAACAATGTGATTCGGAATTAAACAAGGAATCTTTATGTTGGACAACTTTTGTGGTAGTAATTAGGTCACACAAGGAAGTGTGAGTGTGGGGGTGGAAAGTGGGGGCTTGGATCAGGTTGCCAATGTCTACGAGATGGGTGGTCCCGATTGGTGGGGAACTCTTTGTCCCCATAGTGCTTACTTCGATATTAGTAATACTCATTGCCCCTAGAGCGGTGAAATCTCGAGTGTACGTGCCTCTAAAACATGGGGAAAAAGGCGCTCGGGGTTTCTCTCCTCTTGGAAGGTGGGTCTTACGATCGCTAGATAGTTCAAGTACGCTTCCCCTGCGAGGTGGAGCTAGATCTCCCTGCTAGTAGGCTCGAACTCGACTCACTTTGTGATGAGAGATCGTCCGCTAGTCGAACCCTGAACCATTTTGTTTGCTTCCACAATAGATCTAGTGGCCATCGGGTTCACCATCAGATCCGCCATTGGAAACGGCGGGGTGGGGACCTAACACCTGGTATCAGAGCCTAGGCGAGGCTGGGAAATAAAGTCGTATTGTTTGAACATTTAAAAGAAACTGAAAGTATATAGGTAGTTGATCCAAATTCCTTGCATTGGTTTTGCAGGAAGACCCCGTGCTCAAATATCGGAAGTTCCAAGTGTTTGAGCTTATTTATGAGCAAGCTCGAAGATCCCCAGTTTACCGGTTCAGGCGAGATGTCATGGAGATACTGTTGAAGGCTTATATGCCACACTCCACTCGCATTGATAGAGGATGGGAACTTGATTGGAAATTTCTAGGAGGGGTTTACTACATCAACGCTCAGAAGCTAGGATGCCTGGCTATCGACTTGAAGAAGATACGTTGGGGAGAAGAGTTGAGAGTAATAGAGATATTCTACTTGGTTCCTACTCGATTGGACCAGACTATTTCAAACAACTCCAATCAAACCATCAACGATTGGCTCTTAGAGAAGGTCACCAATGTGATCCCAACAAACAGAGTCAAAACCTTTGGATTACTGAAAGTGGAACTCCGGCTCGATATCTTAGCTTATTATCCACTCAAGAATGAGTATAGAAACTATTACACAAATGAAGTAGTGCATCATGTGAATACCATCTCCTAGGCATATTTTATACGCAATCCATAAAGTCATGTAATAAGTTGATCATCAGTTATCCTAAACCTTGAAGGGTTCGATTGTAATAAATTTTTATCAATAAAGTGCTTTTTGTCCCTGAATCTTGTCTCTTGATAAAGTGGAATTTTGAAATTTTATTAAAGTCTCGTGTCTATTTTGAAATCCAAGTAATGTATCAACAATTCGTATAATCCATGTAGGTACCGCCTGTTGCTCTGTACTTGGTAGCGCAAGAGAAGAAGCTTCTCCTTTAGCAAGCCCAACCTCCGATCTTTAAGGGCGAGGGGGCAAATGTGGAAAGAGATGCGGAAGTATGGATGGAAGCCATGGACGATTACTTTGAAGCTGCGGGGACCCAACCCGTAAATCAGACCATGCTTGCGATGTTCCGCTTGACTGGCGATGCCAAGATATGGTGGAAGCAACATTGCAAGGACATGGATATTAAGGGATCTTCCCAGTCCTGGGAAGACATCAAAGCTGTAATAATGGGACGTTATTTACCGCGTGCCTATAGAACCTTGAGGATGAATGAATTCTTTTCACTTCGGCAACTCAATTCATCTGTCAAAGAATATTATGCAAAGTTTGTCACTCTTCGGAGATATGCTCCTAAGATGACCTTGGAACAATAGGTGGCAAGGTTCTGCCAAGGACTAATTGATCCTCTGAATACTTGGTTGGAAGCTCTCAGGCCGACGACGCTACAGGATGCCTTGTTAAGGGCCAAACCTCTAGCTCTCGAAGTACAAAAGGATAATCAGAAAAGAAGGAATCATTGGGCAAAGAGGGCAAGGACCACTGCTTGGGATAACAGACCAGCCAACCAAGCGTATAACCAGCGCCCTATTGTGGCTACCACCACAACCATGGAGTTCCCTGATGTTCGATGCTATGGTTGCGGCGAGCATGGACATTACAGATCCAATTGCCCCAGGAACATTCAGGCAACCAACGCCAATGCCATACCCTTGAATACCCGTGGGCGTGGCCAAGCTAATGGAAGAGGAGGACGAGGAAGGATGAACAGAGGGCGAGGGCGTGGAGCTACCGCCAGAGTGAATGCCGCAGTAGTACAACCAACTATGGGTGACGAAGAAGTGGAGAGAGAAACCCTACATGCTGCAATTGACAATCCCAATGGTTGCGAGCAATATGCAGTCATTCATACGCCAGGATCTCTCAGAGGTGAACGAGTTAACTTCCTTATATATTGTGGTAGTACTCTTTCATTTATTTCACCCCGATGCATGAGGAAGCTAAAGCTAGATAAGTATCCAACAAGCAAGCTAGTTGTAGAGTTAGCAAACGGCAAGGAAGTAGTATCTCAACATTCTGCAGGAAAAATCGAGTTTGATTTAGGGGGACACCCAACTTCTGCCCAATTTCAAACCCTACCCTTAGGATTCTTTGATGGGATACTAGGGATGGACTGGCTAAAGCAAAATAGGGCCCTTATACATTGTGCACAAGGGAACTTTACTTTTACAGATAACTTGGGTAATGAAGCCTTAATCCAGGGGGAAAATGGGAGACCTAAGGATACTCTAGTTAAGGTCAGCAGACTTTTGAAGGGACCAAGGAAGGGTCAGCAAATTTATGCGGTTAAAATCAACAAAGTGGACCAATCAGATACCTCACTTTGACCAAACTGGTTGAGGGAATATGACGATGTGTTCCCAGAAGACCTTACGAATCTTCCGCCACACAGAGAGGTAGATCATGAGATTGAGACTATTCCTGGATGTGAACCTATCTCAAAAAGACCTTATAAAATGTCACTTCCAGAGGCCATCGAACTCAAAGAACAGCTTAGGCAACTCATTGAGCAAGGATTCATTCGACCCAGTACTTCTCCTTGGGGTGCTCCAGTTCTTTTTCAGAAAAAGAAGGATGGGACCTTAAGGCTATGCATAGACTACCGTGGACTGAACCAGGTAAGTGTCAAGAACAAGTATCCAATTCCAAGGATTGACGAACTTTTGGACAGACTCCACGGCACCAAAATGTTTACAAAGATTGATCTAAGGTCAGTATATTACCAAATCAGGATCAAGGAATCAGATATTCCAAAGACAGCTTTCAATACTAGGTATGGGCACTACGAGTTCACAGTAATGTCTTTTGGTCTAACAAATGCTCCTGCAAGCTTCAATCGACTTATGTAGGATATTTTTAGACCTTACCTGGATGATTTTGTCTTGGTTTTCTTTGATGACATTCTGATCTACTCTAAGAACGAAGCAGATCACAAAGATCTACTCTGATTTTGTCTTGGTTTTCTTTGATGACATTCTGATCTACTCTAAGAACGAAGCAGATCACAAAGATCATGTTCGCAAGGTACTTGATCTCCTTCGAGAACATCAGCTTTACGCAAAAGAGAGCAAGTGCACTTTTTGCTCACCAAAGGTCAACTATCTTGGATTTGTCATATCGGCTGAGGGGATTTCAGTGGACCCAGACAAGGTCAAGGACATCGTTGATTGGGCTCAACCATCCACCGTCAGTGAAGTAAGAGGATTTCTTGGAATAACGGGATGGTACAGGATTTTTTTCAAGGACTATGCACGTATTGCTGCACCTTTGACGGAACTCGTGAAGAAAGGAATGAGGATCGAATGGAAGACCGAGCACAAGTCTAGCTTTGCTAAGCTAAAAGAGTTCTTGGTCTCGGCTCTTATTTTAAAGCTTCCAGATTTCAGCAAGGAATTTGAAGTAGCGACCGACGCTAGCAAATTTTCTCTAGGCGGAGTTCTTACTTAAGAAGGAAGACCAGTGGCGTATACTTCGCGAAAGATGAGAGATCATGAGAAGAATTATCCTACTCATGACTTGGAACTTTTAGCAGTTATTCATGCGCTAAAGTTATGGAGACATTATCTTCTTGGGTGCAAGTTTCAGCTGGTTACCGACCACAAGAGCTTGAAATGGATTTTTACTCAACCTATTCTCAATATGCGACAACGACGATGGATAGAGCTATTACAGGAATATGACCTTGACATAAAGTATAGACCAGGAAAGGAAAATGCTATTGCAGATGGTCTTAGCCGAAAATCCTTTCTCGGAGCTATCTCTATTCCAAATAACCCTATCTGGGATAGAATCAAAGAAGCATCTTTGGTAGATCCAGAGTACCAACGTATAGTATCTCTAGTCCAGCAGAATAAGATGCATGAAGCTAAGATTACTCTCTTATGGGAGGATGTCTTTACTACAGACATAGACTCTGTGTACCCAGAGATTCAGCCTTAAAGAAGGCTATTTTATATGAAGCGCACGATAGCCCTACATCCGGACATCCAGGCTATGCTAAGACTCTTCACGCTGTCAGGAGGAGTTATTTTTGGTCTGGAATGAAAGGGGACATACTTCGATATGTGAGGCAATGTCTTTCTTGTCAGCGGATAAAGACCGAAAGAATCAAGTTACCAGGGCAACTTCAACCTCTTGACATACCCCAGATGAAATGGGAATGCATCAGTATGGATTTTGTTATAGGATTACCTTCTACAAGAGGTTATGATTCTGTTTTCGTGGTTTTTGATATGCTCACAAAAGTGGCTCATCTAATACCCGTAAAGACAACCTTTACTGCTTCAGATGTTAGTCGGGTATTCATCAAGGAGATTTTTAGGTTACATGGGCTGCCCTAGCGTATCGTCAGTGATAGAGATGCCAAGTTTACATCAAAATTTTGGACTTCTCTTTTCCAATCTATGGGGTCACAATTAACCTTCAGTACAACGTATCATCCACAGACAGATGGGCAAACTGAGAGAGTTAATCAAGTCATCGAGGACATTCTCAGAGCCTGTTGTTCGCAAGAGCCAAAGAAGTGGTTACAATATCTACCTTTGGTGGAGTATGCTTACAACTCTTCCGAACGCAGAAGCATTGGAATGTCACCTTTCAAAGCTCTTTATGGACAGGACTGTTTAGCACCACTGAACTTCTCAGATCCAACCATCAGGGTAGAAGCATCTAGGAAGATGTTAGAAGATATGGAAGCATAGACTAGAGCTATTCGCCAGAACATCCAGGCAGCTCAGGATAGACAGAAGCACTATGCAGATAAGAACCGTTCAGAAAGAACTTTCAAAGAGGGGATAAGGTTTTTCTAAGAGTCCGACCAAAGAAAAGCAACTTATCACTAGGTAGATATAAGAAGCTTAGCCCAAGGTATTGTGGACCATTCGAGATCATTAAGGTTGTGAGTGACCAAGCTTACAAGATAAAGTTACCTGCAAACTTGAAGGTTCATGATGTATTCCACGTTAGCTTACTCAAACCCTATATTCCTAACCCTAATCAATTCTTGGAATCAGATCAGATAGTCATGCCAGCACAAGGAGTTCTTGAGCTCCAACCTGACTACGTACTAGAAACAAGGGAAAGGAAGTTACGCAACAGAACTATCACGGAGCATCTGGTAAAGTGGAAGGATTACCCTGAAGAAGATGCAACTTGGGAGGACAAACCAATGCTTTTAATGGATTACCCAAACACATTCTTGAGATGAGGACATCTCAATTTTTTCACGTTGGGGAGGTTGTAAGGTCTCTGACCCCGATCAAAAGAGCACCATTGTACCATGAAATGAACATAATGGAAAAAGTTACTATTTTTAGCAGTTTTCTAAATTCTGTCACTGCCATGATGTTTAGAATGTTTTAAAGCTCCGAAATGTGAATTAAAATAATTTTTGTAAAAAAAATTCCAAAAATAGTAAGTTTTTGGTCACCCGACCCGTCCAATTTTGATCGTCTCGAAAAACTACACCCGTATCCCAAATTTGAAAAAATGCATTTTCGGACCCCGAGGGCTACTAAATATGGTAGGTACTCGGTCCTGTACGTCGTAGTTAGAGCTCCGTATAGCAATTTACGGCGTCAAAATCCGACTCGTATGACCCGTTTTAGCCTAGAATCAAATTTTCTCAAAATTGCCCGGGGAGGTACCGGGGGCCCGAGACTGTGTGGGAACAGGTTCCAGGCCACTCCAGACCATCTTTAACAGCTAGGGGACGCCCTCTTGCTTTGTGGGAGTCCTGGGAGAGTTTCCAAGCCAGTAACTAAGTCTCAGAGTCACTTAACCAAGCTAACCTGACACTTGGTGGATAGGGGAATTGAACTTGCCAATTTAGAGACTGAGTGCTCACTCAGATGCTTATAGCAGCACAAATAGATTTTCAGCTTGAGGAGGCCTATTTAAAGACCTGCACACACACACACACACACACACACACACACACACACACACACACACACACACACACACACACACACACACACACACACACATATGCTCACACACACACAATGCACACACACACACACACCTACACACACTTTGGCAAGGTGCTGCCGGAACACACACCTTTTGAAGGAGAAGGAAGGAGGGAGGTGCTGTCGAATTCTCGCCTCAAGAAGCTCGATTAGATCAGAGAATTGAGAGGATTATAAGCCCTTAATCACGGTAACCACGGTTTAATTAATGC
The DNA here is from genome assembly GCF_014529385.1 of Adiantum capillus-veneris. NCBI lineage: Eukaryota > Viridiplantae > Streptophyta > Polypodiopsida > Polypodiales > Pteridaceae > Adiantum > Adiantum capillus-veneris. The sequence goes on along the minus strand of NC_140953.1, from coordinate 71,471,321 downwards.
TTTCTGCAAATCCTTTTCATTACCATCTAAATTTCTCGTCTATTATGCTTATTCCTAGTCGTAACTCTCTATAATTACTCTCTAAATTCTCCTTAACCATATTCTATTATGTAATCATCATCCCATAGCTGAATTATCAGCCATTCATCACTCTTAATTAATGATTAGTGCACGATTATTAGAATTTTCTCTCTCTAGGTAGCATAGAAATTAATCGGTAAGCTGGTAATTGTGTAGATTGATGAGAACCACTCTTTCTATCACGCATTAATATTGTAGCTGATTTAGATTCATCTCTGTTATGCATTAAGATATAATTAAGGTAAGATTAATCTGTCATTAAGTCTCTAAGAGATGGTTTTTCTCACACCTATGCATGCGGTGATTCTGCACCCTCTAATTGCTAGGAAAGAGATTAATCATACTTAATTCATCTCTCTGATAATTCCATTAGTGAAATCCTATTATTCTTAATCATGTAAGCCAAGTAATTATCTTTAGAGCCGGTCCCCATAGGATTATGTGTCATCCATAATGATTGCTATATGGAAAAATCTAAACCTCTCATGTAGCAGGCATTGTTTGATGTTGCTAATCTATCATTTGGCTTGTTATGACGCTTACGGACATTAGCTCTTCTCCTCAAGTTAATTACTTAAAGTAGTGAGTTTAAAATGGCCCCGGTTAAGAGGACTCGCTTTGGTGGAGCCCACGACCACGAGGCAGGAACGAGCAAGGTGAATGGGAAGGGAAAAGCTCCCATGGAAGAGCAAATACCGGCCATCTCACGGGCCATCGACGAAGAAATGGAAGAGGTAGATCATAATTTCATTCAAGTTGTTTAATTTAACATTGCACACGTTTAGTTAGGAATGAAAATATCCCCAAACATGTTGGAGAAATCCGACGGAAACCTCGGCATTGAATTCATTGTACATTAAGTTCTAAAGTAGGAAGGAAATGATTGATGGGTATGCTGGTTGCAATAGGAAAGAATGTCTGCTAGGGAAAATTTAGCTCGACATGTTCATTTTATTTCCAATGTTGAATCAGTCCTAGCCCCCCTACTGATCACAGGGGCCAGAGTTCCTCGTTAAGGGCTCTTGAATCCACGACTTGCTTTCTATGCGGTGGATACCCACGACTTGCTTTCTATGCGGTGGGAACCCACATCTTGCTTTCTATGCGGTGGGAGTGTCCATGATGTGCTTTCTATGCGGTGGACATACCTAGTTGTATGGGCAGCTAGGCGACAACGGGAGGAGTGAAATCTCGCTGGAGGGGGGATGTTGTACCTCCAGAACATTGGAACTTTTACGAATAAGTTTGAGTAGAATTTTTACTAGAATTCTGTCTTGGTGTTGTTTGCAATACTGGTTGAAGGGCTGTATGAACGAACAATGTGATTCGGAATTAAACAAGGAATCTTTATGTTGGACAACCTTTGTGGTAGTAATTAGGTCACACAAGGAAGTGTGAGTGTGGGGGTGGAAAGTGGGGGCTTGGCTCAGGTTGCCAATGCCTACGAGATGGGTGGTCCCGATTGGTCGGGAACTCTCTGTCCCCATAGTGCTTACTTCGATATTAGTAATACTCATTGCCCCTAGAGCGGTGAAATCTCGAGTGTACGTGCCTCTGAAACATGGGGAAAAAGGCGCTCGGGGTTTCTCTCCTCTTGGAAGGTGGGTCTTACGATCGCTAGATAGTTCAAGTACACTTCCCCTACGAGGTGGAGCTAGATCTCCCTGCTAGTATGCTCGAACTCGACTCACTTTGTGATGAGAGATCGTCCGCTAGTCGAACCCTGAACCATTTTGTTTGCTTCCACAATAGATCTAGTGGCCACCGGGTTCACCATCAGATCCGCCATTGGAAACGGCGGGGTGGGGACCTCACACCAACGGTCATTTTCAACTACATCAACCACAAAGTCCAAGCCACAAAGCCTAAAGAATTTGGTGGAAGCAAGTGGGCATATGCTCTCTCTAGGCCTAGGAATTCAAGTGAAGTACGACCAGCCAAGCATCATTGCTGCATGCAAAATGGAAAGCCGATTGAGGTAGACTCTTCTTGCCTAGTCTATTTTGAACCCATAATGGAGGATTATGTGGACTTCAACAAGAGGTAGAGGCCCGTGGTGAAGGTGTCACATTGTCAACACTTAAGGTATGCAACTCTAGTGTTCAAAGCCTTGCCCTACACACAACATTGATAATCACAATAGGCCAAAAGTCTTTCCTTTCCGTTTCTTGCAACACATGCATATAAACGTGTACATTGATAGGAAGATATTCTGCCAGCAAAATATTGTTTTCCAGTTTAGAGAAAAGATTCTTGATGAAATCCTTAGATCCCCACGGCCCATCATCTTGCCCATTCTTGATTTCTACCACTCTTTTGATGTAAGCATCTTTATTCTATTCTAGCCTTGTGCTCTTCTTAGCTCCAGCTCCAATTTCCCAGCCTTGTATAAACCTTTATGAATCACTAAGTCATTCCCAAAAAACAAAAGAATTTGTAATTGTCTACTCATTGATTTACTACCATGGCAAGTGTCACTTTTCCACATTTAGTGGCAAGAAGGGAGAAGACATCACCATTGATTTTTTGGATAACTTTGACATCACTTGTGTGGTTTCCAACAAGGATGATGATGCCTCACGACTACGAATCTTTCCTCTACTGATGAAAGTAGAGGCCAAGTATTGGTACAATGCTTTGTCCCAATCTACCAAGGATACATGGGACTTACTATGTGCTTCCTTTGTGAAGAGGTTTGGTGGAGGCACAACCTCAAAAAAGTTATGGCAGCTATTGATAGAGTTAAAGCAGGTAAGTCTACTAGAGTATGCCACTTACGAATCCAAGTTTGTGGATTTGTCGAAGAGATGGGTTGCTTCACTGGAGGAAGGTAAATGAGCACTTAATTTCGTGACGAAGGACTGTTTGTTGCTCTGTGGTTGTCTCTTAAAAAGAAGGTGAAGGAGAGATTCCCTGCAACGTATGATTTGGCAGTGGAAACAGCCCGCCTTAATACAAGAAGCTATGCATGCAAGAAAGAGTCAACAAGTTTAGGTAATCAAGATCAGTCCGACTAACCCCAGTAACTGCAATAGCCTCTCAAAGAACCCAGCAACAAGGAGCATCAAAAGAGCATCAAGACCTGTTGAGCCGCATCACTACTCAGTTGGAGAATCTCTCTGTGCATTTGGTGCAACAAGGGCATGCACACAACCACAATCAATATCAAGTGAGATGACAACAAAGTCAAAACCAAGAATACTACTACCACAATTGTGGGGAAGATGACCATGGCATGTATTATTGTCCACAACCAAGGAGGCAGAATTTCAACAGAGGAGCAAGACAAAATCAACTTTCACCACCAAGAGCAAGAAAACCATCATTGAGGCCACCACAACAAGCACCATGTCTAAAAATCTTACAACGGCCTGTGCAACCAGAGTCACCACCACAACCTCTTATTTCACCCTGACCATCACCACTAGTTGGCAACAAGGTAGTGAGTTTCATCAGTCTTGAAGGTAAGGGCAAGATGAAAGTGGAGAAACCCATCAAAGAAGTGGAAAAAGGTAATACCAAGGTAGAAGAGGTAGACACCATGGGATTTAATTACTCTATACATGAGGAAGCTTCACAAAAGGAAGAAAAGATGAAGGCAAAGGGAGAGTCAATCAAGAGCAAATCTAAGCCACGACAAAAAATTGGCATTTCAGATTTCACAATTGGTGAGTCTATAGAATCTGGTGATTTTGTGAGTGATGTTTCTATGCAGGGCTTGAGAATCACTAAGGGGGAGGGCTACCCAACTATCTTAGGAAGACCATGGATCAGGCCATGAGAGAAAATCAAGATTTGGACAAAAAAATTTCTCAAGATACAAGGTACAAAGGGCAAGGACATTCTATACAACATGAAGACTGGTAAGCAACAAGGGATGGACCTAGAGACCACTACATATGATCTCTTTAACAATTCTATTATAGAATCGGAGGAAGAATCTACAACAACAAATGATAGTGACAACTCTCTTGAAATCATGGGTCTCATCTCACTAATCACAACAAGGTGGATCCACCAGATATACAATTGCAAGAAGGAAGCATGAAGTCTTGGGCACTACACAGATCAGAGGAAGCTTGCATACCAAACTCAAAGGGTTGTTACCAAGGAGTGGGATTTTAGAGTCCACCCTAAGGAGATTCTTAAGCAAGAGGATGCAGTGGCAACTTATTGGAGATCTGGGTTTGGCCACCTAGATGTGGAGATTGTGTTTGATCGTACTGTGTTCGATGCATTTAAGAAAAGATTTAAAGAACCCTTAGCACAAGGGGTGTTCATAAGAGTCATAGAGAATGAATCCCAACACGAGAAAGATTGGGGTACGGTCTTGCATGCTTATAGTCAAGATGAAGTGTTTTTCAAACAGTGGATTGCAGTCTATCTTTTGTATATGCTATGCACTTTGGTACGACATCTATCAAGCTTGTCTTTGAGCTATAGTGTTTGTGGCTTATTACCAACATCAAAGAATGCAATGTTCGGTTTTGACATCACTCGAGAGGATACTGATTCTTTTACTAGCTTCACCCATAGTGGTAGGCTAGGTTCTAAAGACAATTGGAGCTTCCCACATCAACAAGGAGGCCATAAATGAAGGACTCTAGGTACAATCTTGAGGATCATGATTCTAAGTATTGTCTTGGAAGGAGCTAAAGTACTCAATTATCCTTTCACTTATGGTGGAGCGAGAAGTCTTATTGTTAGGACATTCCAAGTGACAATCCTATTCTTTACCTAGGATCCTGGGGAATATTGGCACAAATTTTTGAAAGTCGTAGGCTTCCCATTCACTCAAAGACAGTTTGAGTTGTTATTTGTGCGCTCCTTGCCGCACTGTCGAAGCAAGGGACTTGCCTAACACTGTGTGTGAGCCACAGACGGCACCAAGCACACAACTAGATTAACTAGTAAGCTAAAAAGAGGTCAATGGTGTGTCACTCACCGCTCTATGCTCCTCCCGTGGAGGATTCCTCGCCGCGATGAAGAAGAAGCTGCAGTCGTGCCGCGCTCAACCGCTTCACTGCCATCGTGCCTTCGTAATGCTCGATCGCCCACACACTCCCTCTCTCTCCCTCTCTCACTCTCTCTCTCTCTCACACACACAAAGAGATGAAGAAGAAGAAGAAGGAGATGGAGCAAGAGCACTCTTCAATTGCACAAATGAGAGAATACTACATTTTAGGTTTAGAATGACTTTTATATGGGCTTGCCCCATTCACACTTGGGCGCCCATGCTTAGCCAACTAATCCCTTGAATGTCCCAGTTAGAGTGCGCCTCTCATCGGCGATCACTCTTACCCTTTTCCTATTGGACCGACAAGCCCGGTACCTGACTCTACCAAATACATAATACACGTCCGTCGTAGGTGATGGGGTGTCCGTGACCCGTGAGAGTTAACATGCCCCCCTTCCTGATGTAGATTCCGTCCTCGGAAGCTATTGAGTTGAAGCTCGTTCGTCGAGGTGGAAGAGCATTTGAGATGAATGTCCTTAGCCTTCTTCAATCACTGCAAAATCAAACAACATTGGTACAGTAATTGCATTCTCATAAGCGATTAAAAAGCATATGCAGTTTTAGGCAGACAAATCGATTGGTAACAGAAATTTAAACAATTTGTCAGCAAATAAACATTAAATTGCAATATAATCAAATGCATAAACAGATGTAAAGGTAAAAAATTAAACAAGTCTGGGGTCGCTAATTTAACGGTCGAAAGGCACTAGAGATCGACTATTAATACCATGGGTAAGATTCTTAATTTTCTCTGGTTAATTAAGTTGTTTAATCGCGAGAGCCAAGTATTTCATGTTCGAGGGCTGACTAGAGGCTATACCTAGAGGACCTTGTAGTAAGCTACGATAAAAGGAATTTCTCATGAAATCATCGCCTGACTGATTACCTTTTCTTTGACCCCCCAAAGTCTTTTCACCGTGAATGATGTGTGTGCTTATTTTGTATGCCTTGGGTTTTTTGCTTTTCAAGGAAAAGCGCCCACATTGGGAACCTCTAGGGCTCTAGTACCATAGGCGATACATGTGAGTGAAGTACCAAATCAAGCTGAGATTTCTCTTCCAGCTTAAGATTTTACAATGTGGCACTTTGATTTTTTGTTTGTTCATTTTCAGCATTTTAATTTTATAACTTTGGGGGGTCATATAACACTGATACACCTCCCCAGGCTCATCACACAAGTAAACTCCCTTTATAATACTTAAGCTAAAGGTCAATAGGGTATAAGCCCACTAGAAAGCCCTAGTACATTTCACACAATGCTGCTTAAATCGGATTAAGAACCTAAGTAACCATTGCTTATTAGGAAGGCATTCCCCATGGTATTAAGAGAAGATCTCTAACACCTAACTTGGTCAAACTAGCTTAGTCGGACTGCTTGATTTTTAAACCTAGACAAGTGATTATGACAAAAAATGACATTGAATTTAATGTTTGGTACTAAGCAAATGCACTGAATATTATGCTACCAATCACAATCAAAGCAGACAAACATGGATGCAAAAAAAAAAAGGGGCAATGCTAATGGACAAGAAACACCTGTTTGTGTCGATGGTCGCGCTTGATTTGAAGTGTGAATGAGAGAAAGATCCCATGAAGGTCCAAATCCTAACAATAGCAACACGTTCCTGTACACACTAAGAAACACAAGAATACCTCTAGGAGGCACATCAGTGGGAAAAAAGAACTTTGGTAATCACTCAACTCTAAAACAGAAACACTCCTATCGTACTAATCTTACCTACCCTCCATCACTTGAGTGATGAGGATCAAAGGTGTTTTATGGCATAGGTTTCTGTTTCAATGTACCGAATGTGAATGTGTAGGTCTGGGTCAAATGTTTTGACTTTTATTGTGCATACTCATTTGCTTATTGCTCTTGCTCTTTATTTATTTTTATTTTTTTTGTGAGTATAAGGCTTTATATATATACATTCCCTAATATTGGTGATTGAGAGGTCAGGGAAACAAGGTTGAGAGGGAAGCAAGTGAATGATGGATGTCAGCAAACACTCCCCCCTTCCTTGGGTAGATCATATCGTTTGAAATGTGCTCGTCACCCTTTGAAACCAATTGTTCCAGTCGATAATAGGTGATGATTTTTGCCAGTAGTTTTCTATTACCTTAGGTGCCTCATCGAGTTGCAAGGGTGGTAAGGTACTCTCCCAGGATCGGCGGACTTGAAGTGGTTCATCAGGTGATTCTTGAACGCTGGGAAGTGTGGATTCCTTTGTAGCTTTATGGAGGTCCACTATTTTAGGTGGAGGCTGTGGAGAAGCTTTTACCTCTATGGATGCATTATATGAGGAGCTAGAAGCTTCATGGGACTCCCCCCTTCCTGAGCTAGGTGGAACAAATCGTTCTTTCTTTGGTACCCAAACTAGCTCTGGAGCGGGTGTGTAGCATTCTGAGATTTTTTTCTTTCCACGATCGTCGATTCGTTTTAGAGCTACAGGATTGAGCTCACATGGGTCAGGTGACAAGTAAGAACGCAATCTACGTTTTGGCACCCAGATTTGATCATTTCCTTGATAGTAGCCTTGGGCTTCCAATAGTCGTTTAGGAATCCAACGCCACGTTTTCTTACTTTTCTTGGAGTGAGTGGTACGTTTCCTATAAGGCTTTTGTTTTTTAGCATCCGCCATGGTCGCTAAAGAAGCTTTAAGGACCCACTTGTATGTTTTCTTTGTTATATTAGGATGAGTCTTTCCAGAAGCTATATGCATTGCTTGTAGCATATTTAAAGGTACAGGCATTTCATCCCCCTCAGGTGTTACCGAGGTCGTCCCCCTATTTCCCTAAGTGTCTATGGTTGCTGCTAGGTGGACCCAATCCACATTGTTCGACTCAATCATCCCAAGTAGTACATCCATATAAGGAGAATCTTCCCCAACATCAGTGTCCGCTTTACACGTGTAACAATACTGCAATGGGGCCGAGTGAACTGTGGTGTCAGATCTATGATCAATTATAAACTTGTTTCCTAGCGGATGTGCTCGACCCGTCACAAGATCCACTCGAATGACAGAATCTTGGAACTGCAAGTAGACATGGTTTTTAGACTAGTCATGCACCATTTTTGCTTCCCACATGAAAGGACGTCCTAAGATCATCTCCGATGCCATAGTGTGTTTGGAGAAATCCATAACAATAAAGGTAATCCTTATTTTATGTCCAAAGAACTTGATCTTGAGATCTTCTAGCATCCCAATAGGTTTAACAATAGACCCATTGGCCATCTTCACTACTATGGTTGTGGTCGCAAGGTGAGGTCTTCCCATAGTTTCCCAGCAATTTCTAGTCACAATGCTAACCCCAGCGCCACCATCAAGGATTCCCTTCACAGTTAATCCCTTAGTAGTGATTGGTATAGTCGCATTGGATTCATCACCCTCAAAGTATTGTCCCAACTTGTTAACAGGTATTTCTATAACAAGGTTCTCATCTAGGTTGGGTTGTGGATCTAAGTGTTCCTCCTCTGTTGGCATCTCCCCAAATCCATCCATCTGTGAAAATTGTGGTAGCCCAAACTTTAGTTCTCCATTGAGGAAGGCTCGAAGAGCTGAGACTAGCTCGGGGTCTTTATATAGTTTGGACATGATGGTGGTTCTAACTTCTGAAGACATGAAATCCATCAATTTGGCAATGTTTAACGACACCTTTTGGCCTTGATGTTGGGGTTAAGGCCTATGTGCCTTGACCGGTCGCCCAGGCCATGGGTGCCCGCCCACTGTTACCCTATACTTATAATGAGTATACTGTATAGGGGGAGCTGCCACTTTCAGTCTTCCCACCCACATCGTGTGTGTCTCCTTCTCTCTCTCTCACTCTCCGTCTGTGGTGCTCCCCGATCCCCTTCAATTGGTATCAGATCTAGGGACGACGGTGTGTGTGTGGTTGCGCGTGTGGTCTTTACGGGAGCGATACGAGTGTGCTTGCGGTGTGCGAGCATGCGGATCTCGGCTATGGCAGCCTCGACCTCGTAGAGAGGTGAGCTTGCTTTGGGGCTTAGTGAGTCGTGCATGAGATATTCTGCATATAGCAAATTGAAAGCTTGAGAGTGAGCAGAGCTTTGGGGCATGAGGAGATTTGTCGACTCTGGAGAGCTTTGGGTAGCTTGAGAATCGATTGAAGCTGCCACGAGCACGGAATCGATGGCCAATCGATTGCAAGCTTAAGCACAGAAATAGATGGAAAGCTTGGACATCGACTAGCAAAAGTAGAGAGCTTGCACAAGGCTCGGAGCTAGATACAAGGGGGGTCTACAATGACCTGCATCAAATCAAAGCAAGAGCTTCAAATTAAAAGCAGCGGAGGGGGAATTGCTTCAAAATAAAAACTGCAGCGCTGGAGGTTTTTTGAAGACCAAATCAAGCAACGTTGTGCACTCTCTGCAAAGGGGTTTGTGTGTGTAGTGTCCACACACACACACAATCTAGTGTGTGTGTGTCGCGCTGCTCAGCAGCGTTTGGAAACTTGAAGCCATAAATAGTTTCGGAGCTTGCAGGAGAGGGTTGGAGGCGTGTTTGCTTGCGGAGAGAGCAATGGAGCTTGCGGACAGCCATATGATGGCTTGCAGATAAGATTCAGGTGAGCTCACAGTTCAGCCCACTCGCATTCGCAGCAGAGAGACGAAGTACAGGTATAGGGTTTGCACTACAGATTGCTCTAGGTGCCGGGTTCGCATAGAGCGTGTTTTGTGCTTTGCCAGGCTATGTATGACATTGTGGAGAGCTGTTACGCTCTAGTCTCCTGGATTTCAGTTCCAGAGGTGTTGCAGTGTTCTGTTTACTGGCTTTGGTATCTTGCTTTGCCATAGGTGTACAGGTGACTTCTCTTCAGATGGCAAATGTACTACAGTGACTCGATTTCATGCATGGAAGTGTCTTGTTAGCCGGTTTGTGCTCATGTATGTACACTGCGGGAGCTCTTTGTATGCTCAGTGATCTGGTTGAGCTACTCCCAGATTGTTTGCCATAGGATTTGGCATCTTATTTCCTTTGTTGTTTTGGGTGTGACTTAGTCCCCATACAAATAAGACTCTGTCCGATTTGTGCCAAGAGTTTTATGCATGTTGTGACAGTGTTCGTAAGGTATTAGTCATGCATTGACTTGTTGCTTGCGGATAGGTTTTCCGCTTATGCGCTCACAGGTGGTCACTCTGATTGCATTGCTGGCTGGTTTTATGACAGAGGTTTGTAGCACAGGTTTTGTGCAGGCAATTTAATGCACAGATTTGCAGGGATTTGATCATGCATGTTGAGTGCTGATTGATTGCGCATTGGCTCTTGTTGCGCGGTTGATCGACTTATGGTTATTTTTGTGTTGATAGCCATTGTGCGTCGAAACTCTGGCGAAATTTTCCTAGGAGTTTTATGCGTATCATTTATGCAATCTAGGTAGAGATTGCGGGTTGCACTCAGCATTTGCGTGCGGTATTCTCTGCAGGTGGGAGATTTGTGCATGTGTATGCATCGATACCGCACAGTTGTAAAGAATGAGGATGCAAGAGAGCTACACAAGACAACACAAAGCACACAGAGATGGAAAGCTTCTTCTTCTTCTTTACAGAAAAGAGAGTACAAAATGACTAAGTGCTAAAGCTGAAAAGTAGCACATATGTACATGCGGTCACTAAGTGTGAACTCGCTAGAAGCGTACTAGGCTGGCACTATAAGTGTAGTCCAGCTGTAGAATCACTAGCAGAGATCCTCCGTGTCGGTCACCTAACGCGCCAATGAGTAAATGCCGTAAGCGGCCAAGACCCGTAGTGGATGCCAGCTCAAGGTGTAGAGCTCGACATCTCAACACTCCCCCTCGAGCTCTGCATGTCGCAGAGTCCAAGCATAGTCCGGAAACGTCGAAGCTTCTCAGCTCCGAGGGCCTTGGTAAAGATATCCGCTATCTGCTCCTCTGTGCTGACGTAGACCAAGTCGATGTCGCCCGCCAACACTCGCTCTCGAACGTAGTGGTAATGGACCTCTATGTGTTTGGTCCTGGCATAGAACACTGGGTTCCTAGCCAACTGCATGCTGCTGAGGTTGTCACAATGGATGAAAATCTGCTGGTCCACCTGCACTCCCAAGTCCTCAAGTAATGTGTGTAGCCAAGCTACCTCGCACGCCGCAACTGCTTCACCTCTGTACTCGGCCTCTGTGCTCGATAAAGCAACCGTAGGCTGCTTTTTGCTGCTCCAAGTAACAGCAGCACTCCCAAAAGAGAACATGAAGCCACTCGTAGATCTCCTATCAACAATGCTACCTGCCCAATCTGCATCTGTATACCCATACAATGCTAATGGTGCATCTGCTGCATAGAACAATGCGTAGTCAAGAGTACCTTGCACATACCTAAGTGTGCGTCGTACTCCATCCAAATGTGGCTTCCTCGAAAGTTGCATGAACTGACTCTCCAAGCCTACTGTGTATCTCAAGTCTGGCCTCGTGATAGTCAAGTAGATTAGACTACCCACAATCTTCCTGTACATGTTGACATCCTCAACAACATCACCCTTCTCTGCACTCAGCTTTGCATTCACATCCAAGGGAATAGAAATTGGCTTACAATCAGCCATACCATACTTTGACAACATGTCCAAAGCATATTGTCTCTGTGATAGCCATACACCCTCTGAAGTCCTGATCACCTCAATGCCAAGAAAGTAGCGCAACTCGCCTAAATCTTTCATTTCAAACTCCTGTTTGAGAAGACCCTTCACATGGTCAATCTCCATAGCATTGTCACCAACAATAATAAGGTCATCTACATATATGGTAATGACCACAATCCCCACATCACTCTCACGTACATAGAGTGAATGATCAGCATGAGCTCTCCTAAAACCAATACTGACAAGATACTTGGAAATCCTATCATACCATGCTCTAGAGCCCTGCTTCAAACCATACAAAGCTTTGAGAAGTCTGCATACATAATCTGGGTAACCTGGATCGACATAACCAAGTGGCTGATCCATATACACCTCCTCTTGCAACTCACCATTCAAGAAGGCATTCTTTACATCCATTTGATGCATAATCCATCCTCTAGATGCAGCCACTGCTATGACAGCTCTCACTGTCGTCATCTTTGCCACTGGAGCAAAGGTCTCCTCATAGTCTATGCCATACGTCTGTGCATAACCCTTTGCGACCAGCCTTGCCTTGTGACGCTCAATGTTACCATCAGCCTTATGCTTGGTTTTATACACCCATTTACAGCCAATAGCTTTCTTGCCACTTGGCAATGGCACCAAATCCCATGTGTCATTTGCTTCCAATGCAGCCATCTCTTCATTCATTGCATCATCCCAATGCACATTTCCAACTGCATCCTCAAAACATGTGGGCTCCACATCCTGTATCACCTTAGCCATGTAGGCTCGGTGATGCGCTAGATACCCATCATAAGTCAATTTCTGAACTGGATTTTTGACTCTATTAGATCTGCGCGGTCCTGGGTCACTCCTTTGCCCTCTAGCATCTTCTTGTACTTTCCTTACACCAGGTGTCCTGACAGCCGGAATTCCAAATTCCTCATCAAGACTTTGTTCAGAACCATCTGAATCCATGTCTACATGTGAAAAACCTGATGATGCATCAACCATAAAGGGAGGTTCATCAACCTTTTCCTTTCCTTTTCGTGATACATTCCCTGTACTTGTTGGTGGAGTAACCTGCGTACGTAGTCTACCATTCCATGGTTTCTCAACAGAGCCACGAGAAGAGGACTCTTGTGGTCCACTCAAAACCTGTGACTGTGGCCTCACATTTTGTACAACCACATCATCTTTTACATCAGCCCCAATAGTGCCATGTGCATTACTGTACCAGCTGCTCATCTCATCAAAGACTACATCTCTGCTTACTCGTAATTCTCGTGTAGTAGGATTGTAGCACCTGTACCCCTTTTGTTCAAGGGAATATCCCACAAGAATACATTTCTCTGCTTTAGGATTCAATTTCCTACGCAACTCATCTGGTACATGCACGTAAGCTATGCAGCCAAACACTTTCATGTGTGCCAAATCAGGCTTTGTACCTGTAAACTTTTCCTCAGGTGTTACATCATGCACCGCAGCTGTAGGTGTCCTGTTCATAATGTACACAGCTGTATTTACAGCTTCAGCCCAGAAATGATGAGGCATGTTCTTCTCATTCATCAATGCACGTGCAACCTCTGCAATGTGCCTGTTTTTCCTTTCTGCGACCCCATTCTGCTGTGGAGTATATCTGCATGTAAACTGCCTGTGTATACCATGCATTCGCAGAAAATCTGAAAAATCATTGGAGAAGTACTCTCCCCCTCCATCTGACCTCAATGTCTTGATTTGCATATCTGTCTCCTTCTCAATCATGACTTTGAAGTCTTGAAAGTGACCAAACACTTCACTTTTGTTACGCATGAAGTAGACCCATACTTTCCTTGTATGGTCATCAATGAAAGAGACATAATACCTGCAACCATGTATACTTGCAGTATCGGTTGGACCCCAAACATCTGTGTGCACCACCTCAAGTGGCTTTTTACATACATTGCGCTCATGTGGAAATGAGCCCTTTGACTGTTTTCCAAACTGGCATGCTGCACACACTTTATGCATACCATCCACCTTGAATTTGGGCAAACCTTTTACAATCTGTTTTGATTGCATGCTGCGCAATCTCTACTCATTGACATGGCCAATGCGTTTGTGCCAAATGTCAACATCAGCCACAACACCTGTGCCCTGTGCAAATAATGCAGCTTTTACCTCAGGCATGTCTACATTTAGCGTAAACATTCTGCCCACACATTTGCCCTCTGTGATCAGCTTACAGCCATTCTGGAAATCTTCTACATAACAGCCATTTGGATTGAAGCGAACCTGCAAACCCTGCTCAACCATTTGTCCAACAGAAACAAGATTCTTTGTAATGTTTGGGACATGAAGTACATCTGCTAAGTACTTTGATTTCCCACTCTTCGTATTTAGAGGTATGTCCCCTACATGAGCAATGGGGTGAGCTGTGTCATCTCCTGTCTGCACATAGCCTGACACATCTGGTTTGCGCATATCTCTAAACCACTCTCCACGAGATGTCATGTGATTAGAGGCACCTGAATCCACATACCAAACATCATCTTGGGTGGAATTCTCTGCAGTCATTGTATTCATTACATGTTGCATAACAAACATGCGCTCGTTTTTGCTGTCATCTGCATCTCTGCTAGTAGATGCATAGTTGCCCTGTTCTCTCTTTCTACTTGCTTTTCCCTTTGGACAGTCACGTGACATGTGACCTCTTTCACCACAAGTCCAACATTCTCTACTATCTGGAGTATGTTGCTGCCTGCTTGATCCTGCACCACGACCTCTTTGACTCCCCCTGCCTTGAGACTGGTTTCCCCTGCCACCTGTATTGTTTTGATTTGATTGACCTTCCAGAAATTGGCCCCTGCAACCCCTTGGGCCTCGACCACGACCTCTACCTCTACCTCTGTTGGAGTTAGAATAGAAGGCCTGTTCAGAATTATTTCTGCCATGAGAAGAAGATGTGTCAAGGTTCTTCTCCTCAAGAATAAGCATAGAAATCAAATCTTGGAACACGGGGATGTCGTCTCTTGTATTCATGGAAGACCTGAAATGTACATACTCATCTCCTAGACCATCCAAGCATGCACGGACAATGTCATCATCTTCCACTGAGACTTTAATAGATCCAAGAGCCTCAATGATACTCTTGATCTTCAAAGCATAATCATTGATGGAGAGGTTGTTCCTCTTAACCTGATTTAGCTCCGACTTTAGTTGAAGCTTCCTGGCCTTGGTGTTCACCTCGAACACTCTGCCTAAGTTTTTCCATGCAATGGCGGGGGTTTCAGCATCCTGTAGATAGCCCATCATGCCATCTGTGATGCTCATAGAAAGCCAATACATCACTTTGCTCTGGCCTTGTTGCCAGTCCCTCAAAGCTTTCCTTTGTTCTGCTGTAGCATTTGCCTCGGGAATCTCTGGTTCCTTTTCATTGTCTCCTTCTACATAGTCCCAATAACCTTTTCCTTTTAGGAAATTTGTTATTCTGAACTTCCATGCAGGGTAGTTATTTTTCTCAAGCTTCTCAGTAACAATCTGACTGAAACCGTCAGACATCTTGAAGCACTAAGACAAAATAGCTGCAATCTACAAAAACCTGCAAATCTGCTGAACCTGCTATCGTGGTTCCTGTAACGCTTTCTACACTCAACGAGTGTCCACAATCAAGCGTACATACAACCACTGTACTTGTACAGTAAATCTCTGTATACTGCACTTTGGAGACCTGTCCAGAAACTTGTGCGAAAGGTCGTGGATTGCGAACAAAGGGATTGTGATGCTCTTGCTCTCTTAGCCTCTCTTGCCTGCACCAGGCTCTGATACCATGTAAAGAATGAGGATGCAAGAGAGCTACACAAGACAAGCACAAAGCACACAGAGATGGAAAGCTTCTTCTTCTTCTTTACAGAAAAGAGAGTACAAAATGACTAAGTGCTAAAGCTGAAAAGTAGCACATATGTACATGCGGTCACTAAGTGTGAACTCGCTAGAAGCGTACTAGGCTGGCACTATAAGTGTAGTCCAGCTGTAGAATCACTAGCAGAGATCCTCCGTGTCGGTCACCTAACGCGCCAGTGAGTAAATACCGTAAGAGGCCAAGACCCGTAGTGGATGCCAGCTCAAGGTGTAGAGCTCGACATCTCAACAACAGTGTGGGCTTGGTGATTAGCTCACAGATTGCAGTGTGATACTAGAGCAGACGAGGCTTGTATTGACATTGCAGGAGCTCTATTTTGGAGTGTGTCTCACAGGTTTTACATTGTGTTTCAGGCATATTTGTAGACAGTTTCCAGGTGTTGTTGGTGAGGTGGTTTTGCTATCTAGCTTGCTACTTGTGCTCATGGCAGAGACAGGTGATCGATCACATTGTGACCTCTCACAGATGCGCGTGTTTGATGGGTCAGACTTTGCGGCATGGAGAGAGTGTATGCTTGATGCATTGACACAGCGAGGGTTGCATCGACCATTGAGTGGTGATGCAGGTAGACCTTCAAACATGTCTGACGATCAGTGGCAGGAGCTAGAGGAGATGGCACTATCTACACTCTCTTTGCACCTTGCGGAATCTGTATATACTCTTGTTATGTATGAGACTACTTTGAGAGCACTTTGGCGCAGATTACATGATATGTATGATAGATATGAGTCATCACGGACTCGTGTGAGACATGTACATTCACGAGCACACCGACAGGTGACATGTTGGTATTGTGGTCATTCTGGACACGTTAGACGGCGCTGTTTTTGTCGTATGCGACATCGTAGGAGACATGGCAGTCTCAGAGATGTATGTAGTGATGCCATGGACTCAGTTGCTTTGACAGTTGAGGCAGATGTAGTGTCGGAGTATACTAGTGACGGGGATGTCACTTTTACCTCGAGCTATGCACGAGATGCTATACATGTGGATAGTGCACTCCCTTCGCAGTGGTTGCTAGACGCAGATGCTATGTTTCATGTCACGCCGCATCGTGAATGGTTTTGTAGCTATTCTAGCGGGATGCTTGGCAGTGTACGTTTGACCGATGGATTGGTGCATGCGATAGCGGGTGCAGGAGATGTGAGACTGTCATTACCGAGTGGTGCATCTTACTTGATACGACATGTGCGATATGTACCAGATTTGACAATGAGTTTGATCTCGATTGGTCAGCTTAGAGATTGTGGATGTCAGATTTTTCTACGAGAGCGAGATTTTGTGATGCATTTGGGTTCGCTAGTGATTGCGAGAGGTGCCAGGAGTGGTACAGGTTACCCATTGCATGTGGATCACGGGAGAGACGGTGTTGTCTCTGTGATCATGCAGCCAGGTAGAGAGTGAGAGAGCAAGCGAGTCTCTTTTGCTTGTGGGTTGCAGGATGCTTTGCATGGAGTGCAGAGCAGTGACCTTGTTGTGTGGGTTGCCTCTACGGATGCACAGGTAGAGCGGGACAGCTCTAGTGAGTCACAGCAGGACGAGTCATCAGAGGTGATGATAGAGATGACTCACATGGATGTTGAGATGTCTGCTATTGTGGAGTCATTTCTTGATATGCTTATGCCAGAGCTTGATGCAGATTCAGGACAGATGGATACTCTTGGTACACATGTGATATGTGGTGGGCACGAGGAGTCACTCCAGAGCTCAGAGCTCAGAGTCAGAGTGCCATGGTCTCTATGATAGGGGACATGATTGCCATGAGTTGAGTTCTGAGTTGGAGGTGGCAGAGGTTGCCAGGGTTGCATCAACGTTCGGTGTCCTCATGTACGAGATGCTGATCTCGAGGCCCGACATAGCAACTGTAGTGGGAGCATTTGCAGCAGGGTTGATTAGTTGTTCGATGACTGATCTCGTCATAGAGCATAGGGGAGGTTTGCAGGTATTGGACGGATACTTGCAGGAGTGCATGAGCTCTTGTAGACTCTTTGCAGAGCTTGGAGCTAGCTCTGTGTGGCTTCCGCAGCAGGATGTTTGTCTATCAGTAGAGCCGGATGCACTAGCTCATCGAGAGTCAGTGGGCATAGGTTGAGAGAATATCTCACCTTCTATTAGTTGTACACTAGTAGATCTTGCTTAAAGGCACATTGGTCTTTAAGTGGGAGGTTGTTGGGGTTAAGGCCTATGTGCCTTGACCGGTCGCCCAGGTCATGGGCGCCCGCCCACTGTTACCCTATACTTATAGTGAGTATACTGTATAGGGGGAGTTGCCACTTTCAGTCTCCCCACCCACATCATGTGTGTCTCCTTCTCTCTCTCTCTCACTCTCCGTCTGTGGTGCTCCCCGATCCCCTTCACTTGAGTCCCTTGACGTGGGAAGATGGGATTTCCATTTCTTCCATAGGATCAGGTAGTCCCTCTGTAAACATTCTTTCCATCAAGAAGTGAGTACGCCCACTTTCCCATGACTTTAAGTCACTTTCTTCTTGGATGACACTAGGTATGTCCAAGGGTCTATGGACTTGGTGAGGTTGTTGTTGCGTAGGGAACACGGTGTCTGTAATTTGGATCTTCCTAGGTGCTGGTTCTAGATCCCTTTGGGTATCTTCTACCAAACTCCTTAATTGCTTGACTCGCTCAATCTCCTCTGTAGGGTTTGGGTAAGTTCCTATCTTCTTTTTGGATCCTGGCCATTGTGGCTCATGAAGATCTTCCTTGTTGGTTTCTATGTTAGTGGTCATTTTGGTCTCCATGGTTTCACCTGAATCAGAATCTTCTTCAGCGTCGTTCACATATACGGGGTCATCACTAGTCCCTATGTTGGTCTTTGAGCTGGGTTTTGACTTCGCTGCTTTTTGCGATCTCTTTCTTCGTGTTTTTTTCTTTTTCTGAGATTGGGCAATTGATGCCGAGTCTCTTTCCTCAAGAATATAATTTTGTTTTTGGAGCATCGATCGTGTGAGTGCGTTTATTGGTACTATGTTTATAGTTGGTGGTGTCCCATCAACAATCTCTATTAAGTTCAATGGTGTGATTTTCGGTGCGTGTGGATTGTTAGGACACTGTGCGATCAAATGATCTATGCCACAACGATTACAAGTGAGTATTGGCATTGCCAATGCACTCCCTTGACTTGTTTGCATTAGTGCAACATTCTTTTGCATTCTAATGGGGCACTCAGCTACTCGATGTGGTCCACCACATTCGTAGCACTGAAGAGGTGGTCTCCTGGCAAAACTATTAGTGTTTTGGCCTCTTGCTGCTAGCGCAGTAGCTTGATATACCAGTTTGATTTGTCCCCAATGGTCTTCCATATAGTACATGGGACACTCCTCAAGCATGTCGACTCCATAGGTGATACTAGAGTCTATGTCCTCTTCGCAATCTACATAAGTACTAGATGACTCGCAACCTATTTGGTTCATAGGTGTAACTCTTGGATGAGGGGGTTGCGGTCCTAGCACTGGAGGTGGTAACGGTGTGGTTTGGACCACATTTTGGGTTCTAGGGACCATGTGCTGTAATGGCAACTGTTGCTCCATGGGTGGGGTAGGCATCAATGCAGGAACTCGAGGTGAGTCTACCCAAGCTATAGACGGTCTATTTTCCATGATGCGTTTAAGCATTAGGAAATGCTTCGCTTGATGGCCATACCTACCACACGCGTTACAAGTCCCGTTAAACTTTACTCTGAAAGTAGGGCATTCACTCGTAGTATGTGGGCCCAAGAAAATTGAGCACCATTGTTGCTCCCTTCTTGGATACATATGAGTGTTTTGTGGAGCACGATTACCCCTAAGGCTTTCTTGGATGTCCTTGGTGAGATCTGCCAAAGTCATCTCAGATATCATTTGCTCTTTCACGATTGGCTTTATCTTCATTGGCTCATGCCCTGACGCTTGCGAGCTACTAGACTTCGGCTCGGCAGACACTCTTTCTCCTGCAATCATTAAATTATCCTCCAATTGGATTGCATTCATGGTGATGGCTTCCCAAGTAGTGATACCTCTAATGACTAGGCCATTATAGATACTTTCATGTCGTAGTCCCCTAATGAATCTATTGAGAAATTGGTTGTTGTTGAATCGCTCAATTGGATTGCATCGAGAATTGAAATTCTTTAGACGACTAATGAAGTCTCTCACGGATTCACCTTCTTCTCGTTGGGCTTTCTGGAGCTGAGAGGCTACACTCCAAAGTACTCCCTCTCGTATGTGCTCTTTCAAGAACAATCTCCTAAGAGTAGAGTAGATCGTTTTCTCTTCTACTCTTAAGGTTCTATACCAATCTCCAGCCTTTCCGCTTAGGGTCAAACTCAAAACCTTGCACTTATGTAGCCCATTGTGCTCTTCCAAGGAATCGCACACATGTTCAAAGACTTCCATATGCTTTCTAGCATCTCCGTCTCCACTGAATTTCTGTGTGAGCTTAGCTACTTGAACTGCCTTGCTCCTAGGCTCTCTATCAGGTGCACTACGCATGTTTTCCGCAATGGATCGACCGATAGTTTGAGCAAATGCTGCCAAATCTCCTATTTGAGCAGGTATAATGGGTGTATGTGCTCCTGGAACCACATATGAGATGGGAGTTGGCCTTGTCCTTGGCATACGCGCGGCTCTTGGGTCCCATATTTCGTATGGTGGTGTACTAGACGGTGGTCCAAAGTTTACAGTCGTGGCCCTAGGCATAGGGGGTGCCTGATATGGCATGTTATTATTAAATGGCATGGCTCCACTTGTATAAGAGCTTGGATAATGCCATTGTGGATTGTAAGCTCTTGGAATAATCGGAGGTGTAGGAGCTACATGAGGCTGAGGTACGACAGGTGCACATGATTGATACATACATGTAGGTATAGTTGGGGGCACTGTGCTACTAGGCATCAGCGCAGTATTAACAAATGAACTCCATGGTGTACTTCTTGTCATGCTCACCACTGGGATATGCATGGTAGCTGTAGTGTCATTAAGGGAAAGATGAGCTAGATCTGGGAAGGTAAAGCTGCCACTTGTGGGCTCAGATTGTACTGAGGCTCCTGGCGAAACAACAAATGGAGGATCAATGGGGCTCACTGAGGGAGTATCCATTTGTGATAGGGTTGGTTGGTTGGCCTTTCTCGTATCCAAGAATCTCATTAGGCATGTTGAAGGCATGTTGATCCCTGTGTTCTATCTTTCTAACTCGACAATCCTATGGAGGACATCACAGACTTTATGTTGTTGCTCATCTATGCTAGTAGCACCCGATGTGGATTGTAGAACATCTAACCAACCCACATGATAGGTGTGTCCTGTCCGATTAGTTAAAGCTTCTGCTTGTAGGTCATACTCCCAATTTTAGTTTAGGAATATCACATCTAGGCTTGGCGTGCTGGAGGTTTCCCTCGAAGTGGAAGCAGTATTGCTCCCCATCGCTTGCCCCTCCGTGACTGCTACCTTGGGAGCACTCGGTTGCTCGGCTGGCATGATTGTTGTCATAGGAGCCTTTGCTTTCAAGGCTCGACTTTGTTCTAGCCTTCGTAGGTTCTCAATTTCCCTCTCCCTTGTTGCTTGCATATAGCGTTCGATCTCTTGTACTACGGCAAGACTTCTACCATCGGGTAGTAAAACCTCAGAGGGAGATAGTCCTAAAGGATCAGGAGGTGCAGTGGATGGAACATTCACATGCACACTCTCAAGAAGCATAGGGTCTATTTTAGGCATGAATGATGAATTTACTTCCCCACTCCCTTCATTTATTTCATTAACCGCATGTTCGGAGCGAGTAGCTCTACTAAGGGTCTCTTTTAAGCGGCTAAACGTGCTGGACCCGGGCCGTGGGCCCATGGCATGCATGTCTTGACTTGAACTATCAGGGTTTGGTGTAGGATACCCCTCCATGACTTTGTAGTCAGAGGAAGAATCACTAGACGCGATATGAGGATCTTGGGTCGCGCTACCTTCAGTCCCGGCCGAAGGTCCAGAACCTAGGGTGGAGGAATAATGGGTGCCCGCGTAAATGGAAGCACTACCAATATGCTCGTGCTCTAACACTCGTCCAGAGCATAGGTTCATATGACTTTGATCCCCTAGAAGTGTCAGTGAGTGCCCGTGAAGGCTGCTCACCTAGTATTTTTGGGTGTTTTGCAACCCAAGTCTTTTTTTTTTTTGGTCCTTTTTTTTTCTGACCCAGCTATAGAATAGAACGCATGATAGCTCCAAACGAGCGTCTCGATCAGAGGGACGTGCCGTGCTTTACAGCCCTCCGTTTGGTCACTTTATGCCCTCAGAATCCCTAAAACCGTCAATTTCTAGTAGGGAACTAGGCCCAAATTAGAAAGTCTAAGGGTGCAAGTGGGAAGAGAAGGGAGGAGAGTGGAGGACTTGCCCCACATGCTCTCATTCCCTCTTGAGGGGGTAGGGTATATATATAAGAGTGAGTCTAGTATATATCATAGGACTGAGGCTTGGGCTTGGGCTTGGGCTTGGGCTTGGGGAAATGATCCCGATCCCGGTCAAAATTTTAGTGTAGCCCCCCAGTCACTCACGCTTAAATATTTTTGGATTTTTTACATTTTTTTATATATAAAAGGCGACGACCGCGTGCGGTTTAGGTGACCCTTTCTTGGCCACACACACTGTCAACAGCTACCTAACCTCTCTGTCAACAGCTCACAGCTCACTATCTTATCTGCTTACTAACAGTGCTGCTAACCACTTACTAATCTGTTAACCACTCTGCTAACTGCTTACTGACAGTGAGCTAACTGTCTACCTACTTCCTCTCTCACTACCTTACTGTGCAAAGACTGTGTGCAGGAAAACCTTAACAAAAAACTGTGTACAGACTGTGTGCAAACAGAAATTGCTAACTGTCTACCTAATTACTCATTCACTGCGAATAAGCTAACAACTACTAATTGTGCAAAGATTGTGTGCAAATAGAAAACACAAGATTATGTAGAAATCATAGAACTTGCAAACAATACAGAAATTAAAAACTTGCAGAAAAATAACTCATTCCTCTTCCTCTTCCTCTTCTTTCCTACTACAAAGTGACTCATAGAAGAAGCACAAAGTGCCTCTTGGGCTTAGTGCAGGGTGATTCCCCGGCAACGGTGCCCAAAATGTGCGCTCCTTGCCGCACTGTCGAAGCAAGGGACTTGCCTAACACTGTGTGTGAGCCACAGACGGCTCCAAGCACACAACTAGCTTAACTAGTAAGCTCAAAAGAGAGCAATGGTGTGTCACTCACCACTCTATGCTCTTGCCATGGAGGATTCCTCGCCGCGATGAAGAAGAATCTGCAGTCGTGCCGCGCTCAACCGCTTCACTTCCGTCGTGCCTTCGTAATGCTCGATCGCCCACACACTCCCTCTCTCTCCCTCTCTCACTCTCTCTCTCTCTCACACACACACAAAGAGATGAAGAAGAAGAAGAAGGAGATGGAGCAAGAGCACTCTTCAATTGCACAAATGAGAGAATACTACATTTTAGGTTTAGAATGACTTTTATATGGGCTTGCCCCATTCACACTTGGGCACCCATGCTTAGCCCACTAATCCCTTGAATGTCCCAGTTAGCGTGTGCCTCTCATCGGCGATCACTCTTACCATTTTCCTATTGGACCGACAAGCCCGGTACTTGACTCTACCAAATACATAATACACGTCCGTCGTAGGTGATGGGGTGTCCGTGAGCCGTGAGGGTTAACATTATTCATTGATGCTCTAGACAGGGAGCCTTGTAAGGAAGTGTTGCTTTTCTTGAAAACAAGTGAATGTCCCAGAGATCTCACTAATGGCCACATGCAATGGCTAGTTCAAAAGGCAACTAGATATCGACTCCTTTGTTGCAGTCTAACTCAAGTATGGACTAGAGGCATAGATGACTCTAGCTTCAGAGGGAGGGCTAATGAGGGCTGCTTTTCAAATTTTTGGACCACCTCTCTCTTTGTATGTACTTGATGGCAAGGCTTCAAGGCTTCATGGAGGAGGAGAGACTTATGCATTAAAATTACAAAAAATCTATGTATTTATTTTGTACATAGCTATGGTTTTGACATATTTGGATCTCAGGAATAAGGAGAGGTAGAAACAAACCCTATGAACTCTTCACTGGATATGGACTCTACCTGATGGTCACTAATTGACGATCACTACATGTGGAGAATAAAAGTCAATAGTGAAAGGGAGGAGAATCTTATGCATTATGGAGTTTGAATCAACAAAATATTATCAAATTCAATCATAATTCACTTGTGGACACAAGGCTTGCACATGGAGTCAAGAGGGGACCACCTGGAAGGCTTTTGAAAGGGAAAAGACGAACACATATTTTTATGGGATTTTTCTCTATTTTTTCATTCCGAATTGGAAAACGTTGTAGATGTTGAGTTGATCTTTGTATCCCTATAATTTTTGGAGCTACAGTTTGGGAGATATGGTTGAAATGGTGGAGCCTATCTGTCCACACGGGAAGAAGTCATGGTTATCCAACTACACACACATAATTTCTTATAGGTTTCTCTCCATTATTGCTAGATTTTCTCTTATTTTATAAATATTCTCTCAAATATTATAAGGAAGCTCTTGGACTCCAGCTATGGAAGGAGGCATCGAGACAAAGCTCGCCATGATGAAGGCGATTAGGAGGAAGCAAGGCACATAGAGCTCTCGCATTGGGGGAATGCCCCTAATTGAGGTTACTTTGTAATAACTCCTCTTGCTCATAATCTCTCCCCTAATCACTCTCTTGGACTACACAAGAAGGCCTTATCTTTTGTAAATGGACACACACAATGAAGCTTTAAAAACACACACAATCAAGCTCTATCACTCACGCTCCCATATGTACATCCTTATGTATGCACCTCTACGTACACATAGTTCTACTATGGCATAGTATTGGCTATGGTCATTCGTTTTGATTTCTTAATGGCCAAGAGGTTTGATTTACCATGCACACATGAGTTTTTGAGATGTTGATTATGTGAAATCCCCCTTGTGAATGTTTGTATAGTATTTATGAAGCCTATACTAATGAAGCTCTAATGATCTCTTTCTCTCCCTCTCTCTCTCCTTCTCTCCCATCTTCCTTGTGTTATGTGCCAACTCCCCTACAATGCGTCCTAGCCACATTCCAAGCTAGGTGCTGCCCCTATTGTGTACCCCCCATGATGAGGCTATTGTGCATAGTCTTGGTGTAGAGGCCACCGGGTCTGATTTGTGCTTCCGCCTCTCACTTGCATTTTTCCACACTATAGTGAGATGAGCCTTGATGGCACCAAGTGTATATTTTAGATCATCGTTCTCTTTGCAAACTCTTTCAAATTCATTTTGAAAATGGATAATGTTGTCGCTCTTTGGGGGTGTTGCCACGACCCCAGTGAAGGTGAGCTTACCTCGGGATGAGAACTGAGTGGCCATGGTTGTTGCTCCAAAAATTCACCCAAGGACGACCTTCCTGTGGTGGAGCTTCAGACAGAGGCAACACTGAGGGCAAAGGTGTAGATGAATTGGTTGTAAGGAAAAGGTGTGGGACATAGGTACTCACTAATGGCCCATAAAGAGAGACTTGGTACAATACAAGCTTTGTGTTCCTTGAGACCTTGATGGTGCAATGAAGATAGATAGCTTCATGCACCACAGTTATGCCCATAACTTAGCTAATTGAAAGCATTAACTTGTCCCCGGCCTCAGTCCCAAGACCTGAAACACCTTTGAAGGTGGTGGAGAGAGTTAGCAGGGGATGAGGGTAGGGAAGAGGAAGAAGAAGTATTCATAGGAGAAAGAATTAGTGTCCTCTCATACCATTACTCATAGAGCTTAGCATAGCTTAGTAGCATGGTAATGTAGATGAAGAATATGGCTAGCATAGCATTGAAGCATGGCTCTTGGTTGGATTTCCATTCCATAGCCAAGAGCTACTAATGTAGGCTCTCAACTTATCAAGCTTGGAGAAGGAGATGGTGTTCTTGCACAACACACTAAGATAATGAGATTGTGTGTGAGTGAATCAGAGAGGGTATATGGTCAAGCACACCCCCCTCCTTGCTTGGGTTGACCCCCTCTTCTAGCTCTATCTTAGAGATGATTGGACCTACTTGGGCCATGCCAATCACAAGCTTTGTGTATAAAAATTAAGAAGGGTAGCATTAGGACAAGTTTCCTCCTTTCCCCTTTGGGGGAGAGGACTTGAATAAAGCTTAAAACATTAACTAATTCAACTAAACTATCATTCGACCTCTCTCAAAGGCATCCAATAGGCTTTAGGCACACTATGGGGGCAGCCTAGCTAGGGCCTTGACATGTGTCATATTTGCCTCTTTGAGCAAGGGGTGTCCCTTGGGTGAGGGAAGGACCATTCAACCCCACCCCCTACTCTTGGGTCTTGCCTCCTCCTTTTTAGGCCTTGCTTTGACTTCAAGTACCTCAAGCATCTTGGCCCCCAAGTACCTTAAGCACCTTAGTCATAAATCATGTCAAGCACCTCAAGAACCTTAGTTAGCAAGCACGAGAAGCACCTCAAGCACCTTTAGTCAACAAGCACAACAAGCACCTTAAGCTTGGGCCAAGTTCCCACCTCAAGCTCAGCCCTAGCTTGCCTAAGGTCCTACGTCTAAGTACTTTTAGCACTAACCTTTGGAGGTCTTTAATGAAGCTAACCCTAAGGTCTTTCAAGCTCCAGTAGTAGCTAGCATTGCTCTTTCACAACTGATACCAGTATAATGGAAATGGACTATGAACATTGAGAATAGAGAAATTAAGGAAACTATAGAGGTCTAACCTTTGGAGGTCTTTAATGAAGCTAACCCTAAGGTCTTTCAAGCTCCATTAGTAGCTACCATTGCTCTTTCACAGCTGATACCAATATAATGAAAATGGACTATGAACATTGAGAATAGAGAAATTAAGGAAACTATAGTGAGCATTTTTATGAGAATACTTTGAGAAAATAGAAGGTGAACTTGATTAGAGGTAACAACATAACTATTATATTTAATTAACTTGGCATGAACAATACTTTGCAAGAGATAGAATTAGAGAACTTGACAACAATTGATCAAATTTGTGTGGAGTCGTGGTCCCCCCTCCAAAAGGCTTTTGTATTATAGTTTCTTCCATATAGAGAGACTTGGTACAATACAAGCTTTGTGTTCCTTGAGACCTTGATGGTGCAATGAAGATATAGAGCTTCATGCACCACAATTATGCCCAAAAATTAGCTAAATGAAAGCATCAACTTGTCCCCGGTCGTAGTCCCAAGACCTCAAACACCTTCGAAGGTGGAGAGATCTAGCAAGGAATGAGGGTAGGGAAGAGGAAGAAGAAGTATTCTAAGGAGAAAGAAGTAGTGTCCTCTCTTACCATTACTCATAGAGCTTAGCATAGCTTAGTAGCATGGTAATGTAGATGAAGAATATGGCTAGCATAGCATTGAAGCGTGGCTCTTGGTAGGATTTCCATTCCATAGCCAAGAGTTGTTGATATAGGCTCTCAACTTATCAAGCTAGGAGAAGGAGACGGTGTTCTTGCACAACACACTATGAGAATGAGACCGTGTGTGAGTGAATGAGAGAGGGTATATGGTCAAGCACACCCCCCTCCTTGCTTGGGTTGACCCCATCTTCTAGTTCTAGCTTGGAGATGATTGGACCTACTTGGGCATGCAGGCCAATCACAAGCTTTGTGTAAAACAAGTAACAAGGGTAGCATTAGGACAAGTGTCCTCCTTACCCCTTTGGGAGAGAGAACTTGAATAAATCTTAAATAATTAATTAATTCAACTAAATTCTCATTCAACCTCTCTCAAAGGCATCCAATAGGATTTATGCACAATATGGGGGCAACCTAGCTAGGGCCTAGACATGTTTCCTATTTGCCTCTTTGAGCAAGGGATGTCCCTTGGGTGAGAAAAAGACCATTCAACACCACCCCCTACTCTTAGGGCTCGCCCCCTCCTTTGTAGGCCTTGCTTTGACTTCAAGTACCTCAAGAATCTTGGCCCCCAAGTACCTTAAGCACCGTAGTCATAAAGCATGACAAGCACCTCAAGCACCTTAGTCAGCAAGCATGAGAAGCACCTCAAGAACCTTAGTAGCAAGCACGACAAGCACCTTAAGATTGGGCCGGGTTCCCACCTCAAGCTAATCCCTAGCTAAGCTCATCCCTAGCTTGCCTAAGGTCCTACATCTAAGGACTTTTAGCAATAACCTTTGTGGAGGTCTTTAATGAAGCTAGCTCTAAGGTCTTTCAATCTCCATTACCTAGCATTGCTCATTCACAACTAATTCCAATGTAATGGAAATGGACTATGAACATTGAGAATAGCAAAATTAAGGAAACTATAGTGAGCATTTTTATGAGAATATGTTGAGAAAATAAAGGGTGAACTTGATTAGAGGTAAGAACATAACCATTATACTTAATTAATTTGGCAAGAACAATACTTTGCAAGAGGGAGAATTAGAGAACTTGACACAACAGTTAAGGACCGGAATTATGTGGAGCCGGTCCCCCCTCCAAAAGGCTTTTGTATTATAGTTTCTTCCACATAAAGAGAGATTTGGTACAATACAAGCTTTTTGTTCCTTGAGACCTTGATGGTGCAATGAAGATAGAGAGCTTCATGCACCATGATTATGCCCGTTACTTAGCTAAATGAAAGCATTTACTTTTCCTCGGCCCCAATCCCAAGACCTCAAACACCTTCAAAGGTGGAGAGAGCTAGCAAGGAATGAGGTAGTGAAGGAGTACGAGCGGAAGTGCGACGCGAGAGAGAATGTGAGAAGAAGAGCACGACGATATGGTGAACTCGCTCTACTGTAATGTGTAGAGCATAGTGAGTTCTTATTAGGTTTTTACAAAAGAATATGTGTACATACCTGTCGGCCCGCCCACTTACCTGGGCGACCACATTGGGCTTTATACCCCAACAACCTCCCACTTAAAGTCCAATGTGGTACTTTAAGTGAGAGAGAAGATACTATACAAGCTAATATACAAGAAATGTAGAGAAGTAATGTACTACCCTACACCTAACTGCTTGCGAAAATGCGCAAAGCTCTCTGAGGGAAGTCCTTTTGTAAGTAGATCAACAGGATTTTCTGTGGTGTGAACTTTGACAAGCTGAAGTTGTTGATCCTCGAGCATTTCCCTGATGAAATGATACTTCACATCCACATGCTTTGTCTTTGAGTGATAAACTGGATTGCAAGCCAATTGTATAACACTTTGACTATCACAATATAACACAGGCATCTCTTCTTTGATTCCCAAATCTATTACTAGTCGATTAAGCCAAATTGATTCTTTGCATGCCTCTGATGCTGCAACATATTCAGCCTCTGTAGTAGACTGAGTAACACAATCTTGTAATCTAGAACGCCATGATACTGCTCCACCAGCCAATGTGAAGACATACCCTGACGTAGACTTTCGGTTGTCTAAGTCACCTGCATAATCTGAGTCTGTAAAACCCTTTACACTTAGCTCCTGACTCCCATAGCATATACGCATAATCTTTGTAGCTTTCAGGTATCTCAATATTCCTTTCACTGCCTCCCAATGTTTCTTGCCTGGGTTTGACATGTATCGACTTACTACTCCCACTGCAAATGCAATGTCTGGGCGAGTAGCAATCATTGCATACATAAAACTACCCAATGCAGACGCATATGGAGTCTTATCCATTTCAGCCTGTTCTTCCTCAGACACAGGACAATCTTGTTTGCTAAGTTTCACATATGGTGGCAATGGAACACTCAATGCCTTTCCCTTCTCCATATTGAAACGTTGCAAAACCTTGTCAATATACTCTGTTTGAGATAACCAAATCAACTTCTTTGATCTGTCTCTCTCAATGCGCATACCAAGTATATGACTTGCCTCACCCATGTCTTTCATGTCAAACGATTTTGCCATCTTTGACTTCAAAGCTGAAATTTCTTCCAAGTGCTTGCCAGCAATCAACATGTCATCCACATACAAAATAAGGATCATCCAACTACCATCCTTAGCCTTCTTTGTAGATAGACAGTGATCGAACTCACTACGTTTGTAGCCTTGAGAAAGCATAAACTTGTGGAATTTATGGTACCATGCCCTCGGTGATTGTTTTAAGCCATAAAGACTCTTTAACAGCTGGCATACCCAATCTTCCTTGCCTTTCTCAACAAACCCTTCTGGCTGCTGCATGTAAATTTCCACATTTAAATCACCATGCAAGAACGTTGTCTTGACATCCATTTGGTGCAACACCAAATCTAATATGGCAACCAATGCAAGAAAGCATCTCAATGTAGTCATTTTGACCACCGGAGAGAAGACTTCATCAAAGTCAATGCCTTGTTCTTGCTTAAAGCCCTTGGCAACAAGCCTTGCTTTGTACTTTGGCTGACTATCATGAGCGGTGATCTTATACCTGTAAACCCATTTACAAGGTAGAGCCTTTTTGCCCTGTGGTAATTTAACTAGCTTCCATGTCTTGTTTTTATGCAGAGCTGTCATCTCTGACTGCATGGCCAATTGTCAATTCCCGGAGTCCTTCATTTGCACTGCTTCCTTGTAACATGAAGGCTCATTGCAATCAGTCAACATGACATAGTTCATAGATGGAACAAACCTATCAGGAGGTCGCGTGACACGTCCAGATCTACACACAATAGGTGGCTCAGGCTCAGCCACAACCTGTGGTTCCAATCTATCCTGTCCTTGCTCCTCTTGAGCCCTGACATTTTGTCTTGCACGTGCAGGTCCATCTTCTTGGAAGACAACTCTTCTAATCTCCTCAACCCTCTCGGTTTAGAATGATATTTGGATTCATTAAAGTGAACATCATTGCTGCGGACAACCTTTCTGGACTCGGGATCCCAAAGTCTGTACCCCATCTCACAAGAATTACCATAGCCTAGAAAGATGCACTTTCTACTCTTTGGCTCAAGTTTGTTCCTAAATTCCTTTGGAACGTGAGTATATGCCTCACAACCAAAGACTCTGAGATGCTTGTATGAGGGCATTTTGCCTGACCATACCATCTCTGGCACTGAATCCTTCTGCAAAACCTTGCTAGGAGATCTATTTACAAGATGAACAGCTGTTGATACAGCTTCAGCCCCAAACCCATTTGGCAGCTGTGCATTAGACAACATACTTCTGACCTTCTCTTGTATGGTCCTATTCATCCTCTCAGCAACACCATTTTGAGGAGGATTGTAAGGAGCAGTAAGCACGTTTTATACCTTTTGACTCACAAAAGTCCTGAAAGGCCTTTGAAACATACTCTCCACCATTGTCAGTGCGTAAGCATTTAAGCTTCTTGCCACTCTGATTCTCCACAAGTGTCACAAACGTTTTGAAAACACTAAACGCTTCATCCTTGTGCTTGAGAAAGTAAACCCATACTTTCCTCGAGTAATCATCTATAAATGTCATAAAGTAAGAAGCTTTCCCTAGAGATAGGTTAGGCATAGGTCCACACAAATCACTATGAACAAGTGCCAACTGTGTATCTCTTCTACTGCTTCTATGCTTATGTGGCTGCTGTGTTTGCTTACCATACAGACACTGTTCATAGAATTCAAAATCATTAAATGAAAAGCCAGGCAAATAACCAGAACGAGACAAGATTTCCATTCCCTTCTTGGACATATGTCCTAACCGGCTATGCCACAAAGAAACGTTCGGCTGCTCGGTTACATTGATTACATTTTTAGAGACATTTGATACATAAATCATGTAAAGTCCTCCAGACTTTACTCCATGTGCTACTGTCATAGAACCCTTGGATATCTTCCACATGTTTTGTCCAAAAGTGGTGACGTAGCCATCATTATCAAGTAAACCTGTGCTGATCAAGCTCTTTGTAATTGCGGGAACATGTCTCACATTCTTCAGCGTGAAGGAAGAGCCATTTTGAAACTTCAATTGAACATCTCCAACACCTAAGATCTCACATGTCTGCCCATTGCCTAGCCGAACATGATCTTTAGTGGTCACATAAGAGGTAAACCACTCCTTGTTTGGAGACACATGAAGTGATGCCCCTGAGTCTATAATCCAGTCACTCAGTTCATTTCCATCACATGCTGTAAGAAGAGCTGAGTCCATTGTATTCTTCAAGAAGTAGATGTCTCCTGACACTAGACTGTCATCCTCTGCAACAGTGTTTGTCACATTTATTTCTTGAATCTTCACTGAGGACTTGTTCTTCTCACCATGGTCTTCAGCTTTCTCTTTTCCTTTTTCTGCTTTCCATTCTCTGCAGTCTCTTTTCATGTGACCCTTCTTTCCACAATGGTAGCATTCTATGTCACTCTTGCCTTTAGCACTGCGCGACTTGCTACGAGACTGATTCCTCTTTTCACCTTTGTACTTTTCTTTGGTCCTTCCCCTGACAACTAAGGCTGTTCCTTTGCCTTTGTCCATTGTCTTTCTATTGGTTTCTTCAGTAAGCAGACTTCCTTCTACACCTGCTATGTTCAAACCATCTGGAGGTGCAAAATTACTCAAAGCTGTGCGAAAAGTGTCCATACTTTCCAGCAATGTGATCAACAGGAACATAGCTCTAACAGGTTCATCAAACTTGACACCTTGAGCTGACAACTGACTATAGATTGTGTTGAATTCATTCAGATGATTGGACATAGGTGTCCCTTCTTTCATCTTCAAGTCAACAAGCTTCTTAAGACAGTATACCTGTGAAGCTGCACTTTGCTTCTCATAAAGATCACTCAGCTTTAACCATGCTTGATAAGCCGACATCTCGTCTGCTACATTGAAGTAAACGCTTTCTGCCAAAGTCAGCATAATGGTAGAAAGTGCCAATTCATCCATTTCGCTCCATTCATCTTCGTCCATATCTTCTGGTTTTATCCCCTTGAGCTTTATAGGTTTTATCTGCTTCTTTTGTACCAACACATGCCAAATCTGCTTCTTCTACAATGGGAAATTGGTTCCATCCAGCTTCTTGATATTGTAAAGAGCAGTGTCCTGTGATCCAGCCATAGCTACGCTTCACAATGGTTTACTTTCCTGGGAAAAATTCGGCAGAGTTTCCCCTGTAAACTGACCTCTGAACCAATATCAACCTGTCAAATGAACCAAGAAAGCTTCAGATTCTGCATAAATTTCGGCAGAGTCTCCTTTGTAAAATGGCTATGGTGTACTCAAAAAACAGACCAAAAAACAGCTCAGAAAACACTGTCTCTTTGACACAGTAAGCTGCGGGTAAACCTGTCCTGCACCTGTACTGTCTCTCACTGTTCTGTCATTGTCCTGTAAGCATAGACTGCGACAATGCCTCAACGGCAGTAAAGCAAAGATGCAATCCCAACTGTCTAACTCACAGTCAATACATCCTAGCTGCCTATCTAAGGGTGCTCGAGGGATCGCTCCAAGACCTGTATCACCGAAAGGATCTCAACATTCGAGAATCCCCCAGCTCAATAAAACATCACTTGACCCTCAACAAAGGCTGCAGTAAATCTGACAGTACATAGACTTCCCACAAAGTCATACATCCACAAATTTCCCACTGTATGCTGTAACCGCTGCGGCGGTTGTTTGCTGCGTGACTCACATCCAGCAAACCCTCAACAAACATACATCATCTCTGACAATACATCCCATATGGAAGTACCTGCAATGTCATGATGAAATCTGGAATATCAAGCAGCAAACACAAGCTACCTGATGAACTAGTGGATGTCGCCTACAGTCTATGTGTAGATGCGCCCGTGTCGTATGTGACACGCCTCCAAGAACTGTGAGCCGTCCTTCGATGTGTAGACAGCCACAAATCAACACTCTGGGAGTGTCGATATCCTCAGCACCTGCAATCGTAGGCCGAAAACCCCAAATTTGCAGAGTCGGATCTGCACCCGCCGAGACCACGTAGTTGAAAATGGCCTGCGCAGACCTTTGTCGAAGCCGAACGGTGGCCGAGATGACCTCAGAATGAAATTATGAGAACACCAAGCCCTTTGGGCCATCACAGGATTTGGGGCCGTGTCTTCGCCTGTCGAATTTCACTCCAATCTGAGCTGGTGACTCTAGCCTCCTGCAGTGCTGCCCGAGCCTCGATCTGAGCTCTGATACCAGTTAAAGGAGTACGAGCGGAAGTGCGACGCGAGAGAGAATGTGAGAAGAAGAGCATGACGATATGGTGAACTCGCTCTACTGTAATGTGTAGAGCATAGTGAGTTCTTATTAGGTTTTTACAAAAGAATATGTGTGCATACCTGGCGGCCAGCCCACTTACCTGGGCGACCACATTGGGCTTTATACCCCAACAGGTAGGGAAGAGGAAGAAGAAGTATTCTTATGAGAAAGAAGTAGTGTCCTCTCATACCATTACTCATGGAGCATATCATAGCTTAGTAGCATAGCAATGTAGATAAAG
This sequence comes from Adiantum capillus-veneris, assembly GCF_014529385.1. Classification (NCBI taxonomy): domain Eukaryota; kingdom Viridiplantae; phylum Streptophyta; class Polypodiopsida; order Polypodiales; family Pteridaceae; genus Adiantum; species Adiantum capillus-veneris. The sequence goes on along the minus strand of NC_140953.1, from coordinate 71,437,353 downwards.
AAGATGGCTAACATAGCATTGAATTATGGATCCTGGGTTGGATTTCCATTCCATAGCCAAGACCCCTCTCAACTTATCAAGCTTGGAGAAGGAGATGGTGTTTTTGCACAACACGCTATGAGAATGAGAGTGTGTTTGAGTGAATGAGAGAGGGTATATGGTCAAGCACACCCAACTTGGAGATGATTGAACCTACTTGGGCCTTGCCAATCACAAGCTTTGTGTATAACAAGTACCAAGGGTAGCATTAGGTCAAGTTTCCTCCTTACCCCTTTGGGAGAGAGGACTTGAATAAAGCTTAAACAATTAATTATTTCAACTAAATTCTCATTCAACCTCTCTCAAAGGCATCCAATAGGACTTAGGCACACTATTGGGGCAAGTGTTCTCCTTACCCCTTTGGGAGAGAGGACTTGAATAAGCTTAAACAATTAATTAATTCAACTAAATTCTCATTCAACCTCTCTCAAAGGAATCCAATAGGATTTAGGCACACTATTGGGGCAACCTAGCTAGGGCCTTGACACGTGTCCTATTTGCCTCTTTGAGCAAGGGGTGTCCCTTGGGTGAGTGAAAGACCATTCAACCCCACCCCCTACTCTTAGGGCTCGCCCCCTCCTTTGTAGGCCTTTCTTTTACTTCAAGTACCTCAAGCATCTTGGCGCCCAAGTACCTTAAGAACCTTAGTCATAAAGCATGACAAGCACCTCAAGCACCTTAGTTAGCAAGCACAAGAAGCACCTCAAGTACCTTAGTCATCAAGCACAACAATAACCTTAATCTTGGGCTCAGATCCCACCTTGAGCTCAGCCCTAGCTTGCCTAAGGTCCTACATCTAAGGACTTTTAGCACTAACCTTTCGAGGTCTTTAATGAAGCTATCCCTAAGGTCTTTTAAGCTCCATTACCTAGCATTCCTCTTTCACAACTGATACCAATGTAATGGAAATGGACTATGAAAATTGAGGATAGCAAAATTAAGGAAACTATAGTGAGCATTTTTATGAAAATACTTTGAGAAAATAGAAGCTGAACTTGATTAGTGGTAGCAACATAACCAGTATACTTAAGTAACTTGGCATGAACAATACTTTGCAAAAGATAGAATTAGTGCATAGCATTGAATTATGGATCTTGGTTGGATTTGCATTCCATAGCCAATAGTTGTGGATGTAGGCTCTCAACTTATCAAGCTTGGAGAAGGAGATGGTGTTCTTGCACAACACACTATGAGAATGAGAGTGTGTGTGAGTGAATGAGAGAGGGTATATGGTCAAGCATACGCCCCTCCTTGCTTGGGTCGATCCCCTCTTCTAGCTCTAGCTTGGAGATGAATGGACCTACTTGGGCCTTGGCAATCACAAGATTTGTGTATAACAAGTACCAAGGGTAGCATTAGGACTAGTTTTCTCCTTACCCACTCAATTGCAATTAATAATAACAACCGCTTATAGCTAGCTTGAGGACCTCCCTTCTTGAGCAAGAAAAGAGAAACCGTGTGCTCTGATATCAGTGTAGCAATTAATGGCCTAGTAACTTGTGTGTAGCGGAAAATAGCATGAACATACTGAGAATTTCATTAGAGTAGATTCCTAATGAGTATAACAAGAGTGCTTGGGTGGAGAGAGCAACAAAAAGCATAACACCTAGTTAGATAGGCATGAACAATACTTCAAAAGAGAGAGAAATTAAGCTATTGACAACAGTTGACGACCGGATTTACATGGAGCCGGTCCCCCCTCCAAAAGGCTTTGTATTACAAGTTCCCCCCATCAAGGGAGACATTTTACAATACAATTCTTTGTGTTCCTTTAATAACTAGGTAGTGCAATGAAGATGGAAGCTTCAAGCACTAAGCAAACACTATAAAACACAACATCAATTCCCTCAAGGTCTCAGACCCAAGACCTCACACACCTTCGAAGATGGTGAGAGCTAGCGGAATATGAGAGTAGATTGAGAGGATGAAGGAGTAGTCTTACGAGAAAGATGTATATCTCCTCACATAATCACTCATATTAGCATAGCATAGCTTAGTAATTAGCATGGTAGAGGAGATGTACATGCATTGAATCTTGGCTCTTGGTTGGATTTGCATAAAAAATCCAAGAGTTGTTGATGTAGGCCTCCCTTCTCACAAGCTTGGAGTAGGTGATGAGCTTTCCATTAAAGCTTGAGAAGGAGAGAGAGAGTCTTCTTGCTTCACACATGAGATTGTGTGAGTGTGTGTGTGATAATGCCTTTGAAAAATCAGCCCCCTCTCTCTCTTGGTCAACCCCTCTTGCTAAATCCTCTTGTTGGCACCTCATTGGACCTCTCCAGGCTTAGCCAATAGGATTTGGGAAGCATAAGTGATAGCCTTCTGACATGTGTCCCCCTTTCCCCTTTTGTGGGAGCTTTAGGTAATTAAATAATGCAACTAAACTCTCATTGGACCCCTTTGTCTTGTGGCCAATAGGAATCAGGAAAGCCATTGGGCTGCTGAATGCTCATTGAACCCCTTGGGAGACTATCCAATAGTCTTCTAGAAAGCTTAATTCTTATTGTTTCTTTTATGAAATGTTTTTAAATGAATTAAAGTAGATTTACTCTAGCCTAATTCTCATTGGTCCACCTCCATGGCCATCCAATAGGATTTGAGTGCACCTTGTGGGCAATTGGCCTAGGGAGCTAACATGTGTCCCTCATCCCCTTTGTGTAAAGGGAGCCTGTGAGTGTGTATGTGTGTGTGTGTGTGTGTTTCTCTCTCATCCCCTACTTACAGGGCTAACATGTGTCCCTCATTCCCTTTGTGTAAAGGGAGCCTGTGAGTGTGCATGCGTGTGTGTGTGTGTGTGTGTTTCTCTCTCATCCCGTACTTACAGGGCTCGCCCCCTCCTATGTAGGAGCCATGACTTTTTGGCACACTTACTAAGCATCCAATTTCACTAAGGTTTGACCATTGGACACAACCTTTGAATTTTGGAACCTTAGCATCTTGGAAGTCTTAATGGGCTGAACCTTAGGGTCTTTAAAGCCCATTGTTGTACATTGCTCTTTTGCAGATGGCCCCCCCTTTGGATCCCTATTTTCCCTCCTTTGGATCCCTAGTGTGGCCGGTTTGCCAGCTTAACCAATATTCTAGCTTTTTCTCCCTTGGCGCTTCCCAATATTAAACGATCAGTTTTAACATGAGAAAATCATTTAGGAGAATTAGATATTAGTTATTATGACAAACCCCCTCATCCATGCAAAGTGGAAGCAGCCCCTTCTTTTGGACTGTAGCTTTCTCTCTCTCTCTCTCTCTCTCTCTCTCTCTCTCTCTCTCTCTCTCTCTCTCTCTCTCTCTCTCTCTCTCTCTCTATCGCTACACACTCACAGCCACCTCCCTTTTTACGGTCCTCCAGAGCCCTACTTTTTTATTTCAGTTCCCTCCCCCACCTTGAGAGCGGTGAAGCCATGCTCTATCAGCCACCATGCAAACTCACTCTCTTTTGCTCTCCAATAGCCATTAGTCCCGCGTTGACACTCCTTTCTAATCCCAATTTGGCATAAAATAACCACCAACATGCACACACCAACACACACACGCACACAGTCGAACTCTCTCTCTCTCTCTCTCTCTCTCTCTCTCTCTCTCTCTCTCTCTCTCTCTCTCTCTCTCTCTCTCTCTCTCTCTCAGTCATGTTCACAAGCGTCCCTCTACACTCGTGCCTACCCCAACCAACTCGTAGCTCACCATGCAGTAGTCAAAAGCACCCCAACCAACTTGTAGCTCTTCACGCAGCAGCCAAAAGCAACTCAAGGCTTGCCCTTTTTTTTTTTACTATTATTCCACTTCTGCTACTTTTGCCAGCATAAAGTGCTCTTTCTCCCTTGTTTACAATTGCAACACACACACATCTACACATGTAATCATGCCAAACTATATCACACTCTCTCTTTCAGACTGCAACAATCGTATGGTGTAACCTCTACCATCCACTTCACATTCAATTGTCGTTGTTGCTCAATCATAGGATCTTGGATATGAAAAGTGAGTTGTCTCTTCATTCAGGTCCACGACTCTAACTTCAACTGAGTTTGAGTTGCACCTATAGCTCCAATGTGAGTTGCCAAGGGTAGCCTTAGGCTTCAAAGAGCACCAAGGTCACAAAGACCCCACACTCTCGCATTCTCTCTGTCTGTCTCGTGAGCAACTCTCTTCAGTGCCTGCGGCCAAGTTCCACTTTCTCTCTCTCTGGATAGCCCCAAATGAGTGCAAACATCAAAAGGAGAGGCATATCTTTTACAGATTATGTGTAGATATTTGATTAATAGTGGTGTAAATTTTAACATCTTTTTCGTGATCAAATTTCCATTGATGTCTCATTCAACCAATGAAAAATCTCTTGTCCATATTCAATTTTTGTCTTTGTAATGAGTAGTTTTGTCTACTCCAACCCATTAAAATTTAAATACCCAATTAAAAAAATGTACATTTCAAAAACAGAACTCTCCTTTTTCATTAGGAAAAACTGAACACATCACTATGGCCTTAGCCCTTTGAGCAGGCCAAAAAGAGACGTTTGTCTTCGAAGTTCTCCTGCTGCAAGTATATAAGGGTGCGTACACCGCAGACATTGCTCGGCCAAAATGACCCATTGCCATGCACTGCCAAAGCTAACATTGTGAACTTTGCTCACATTTTCCCTTGCTTTAGAATATTCTTTTTGGGCCTGCAACCCCCATACAACCACACTCATTTCAAGGTTTACTGAATCTTCTCTGGTTCAAACTATTTTTGATCTCATATGTATTACTTTCACATAACACACCTTAAAATAAAGGAGCCGTATTAGAGACCCCTAGCTAAAAAAATAGTAGTTTTGGGGTGGTGGGGATTTGGGAATGGGAAATTGCAGGGGATTCCTCATGAAAAGCTTGATGAAAATGCGCATCAAATTACACCAACACCAATATTTTTTAGCTTTTATCTCGGTGCTTTAGTAGAGTGAATTCATTTTTTGAGGCTTCTTGAAGGATTAGAGACACCCAAGTCCCAATGATGGTACACTTTTCAGCAAATGACACATAACTAAGATTCCAAGCATATTCCATGTGTTTGTCTCTAATCCGGGGTGCATCCATTTCCCTAATGGGGGGTGTCTCACAATTGGCTTCTCTACCCTAACATATTCTTCTCATGAATATAGCACCTGGATGACCAAAAGACTCATTAGTTTAGTAAATGAAAGATCCTAGCTCTATCAAAATTCAACCTTAAAGAGAAGGAGGCTTGAAAGGCCAATGGGTCCCTCTGAGATAGAGACACCCAAGCCCCAATAATGGTACACTTTTCAGCAAATGACACATAACTAAGATTCCAAACATATTCCATGTTTTTGTATCTAATTGGGGGTGCATCCGTTTCCCTATTGGGGGGTGTCTCACAATTAGCTCCTCTATCGTAACATATTCTTCTCATGAATATACCACCTGGATGACCAGAAGACTCATTAGGCTTGAAAGGGCCAATGGGTCCCTGTGAAATAGAGAATTGTAAATCTTGCGCCTCCTCCTCCCCCCCCCCCCCCCCCAAAAAAAAAAAGCAAGCTTATATTGGAAAAGTGCTTACCCTCTCTAGGACAGTTTGTGAGATCTTGCCCTTGAGGCTCCACTCGAACATCCTTCATTACCCCCTGGCAATCCTGTTACACACTTGCCAATTTCTCTTCTTATAAGCACCCTCAAGCATAGGCTAGATTCCTAGCTACTTGTTGCAATCCATGGCTAATCTTGGAGCCGTTAGTCCCTATGTGTTGTAGTCACACGTGACATGCTTAGCCATCCATCCTACTTACACACTTTCACTCGGTCTATCTTTAAGACTTATGCATGGTCCAAGGACCCTATCTATTTGTGGACCTTCTTGATTCACCTACTTTGCATTATTTGTCATCTTGTAAATATGCCAGGTTTTATGTGCTGTCTAGCATTCTTACCTCCTTAACCAATATCATTGTCCTTAATGATCACTTTAAAGGGTGTAGCTAGAAAAGATACTTTTTCTATCAAAACACATCCCAAACTGGGTTAGTGTCATAAAATCTAATATCTAACCAACCCAGATGATTTTCTCATATTAAACTGTTCATTTAATGTGGGAGAATAAACGGGAACAAGGGTTAGAATATAGACATGCGCTTATGGATCTGTCTCAATATGGGGCCAAGGTTAAAGGGGTACAAATGAGAGATGGTCTATTAAAGAGCAATGCTACCTAATGGATCTTAAATACCTTAGGATTAGCTTCATTAAAGACCTCTAAAAGTCAGTGTTAAAACGTCCTTTGACCTTGCTGACCTTGAGGTGGGAACCCTACCCAAGCATGAGGTGCTTTGTCGGCCTGATAACTAAAGTGCTTAAAGTGTTTGTGGGAACCTTGCCCAAGCGTTGAGGTGCTTCTCATGCTTAAATGACTAAGGTTCTTGAAGTGTTCAATTCAAACATAAACTCTCAAGAGGCATAAACTGTTACCATGCTTAATTGACTAGGTGCTTGAAGTGCTCAATTCAAACATGAAATCTTAAGTAGCTTAGAAGACACATGTCCAAATGATCCTCCACATGTGGCCCTCATGATGTGCTTGAATCCTATTGGATAGGCTTTAAAGGAGTCCAATGAGAATTTAGATGCATAAAAATAAATAAGTAAGCTCTTTCTCTCAAAGATGAAAAAGAGGACACAGGTCCCAAATGATATAATTAAATAATACAAGAGAGAGAGTAAGAGAGAGAGGGGTGGACCAAGCATGAGAGGGGATATGCTCTCCCACACAAACACAGACACTCCATCATTGTGTGGAGTGCAAAGTGCAAGAGCTCCATCTCCTTCTCCAAGATTGTTGAGAAGTGGAGAGCCTACACTAACACTCTTGGCTATGGAATGCAAATCCAACCAAGAGCCATGCTTCAATGCTTAAGCTTGACATCTTCTTCATCTTCATTACTATGATATTATGTTAAGCGAAGCAAGAAGAGTGATGATAAGTGAGGAACTATTTCTTTCTCCTTTGGATGATTCTTTTCTTCCTTTTCCCTACCCTCATTCTCGGTAGCTCTCTCCACCTTCGAAGGTTTTTGAGGCCTTGGGACCGAGGCTTGGGATAGTTAATACTTTTTGCAAAGTTTATGTTATGCTTGTGGTGCATGAATCTTTCCATCTTCATTGCATTATCTAGGTCACAATGAAATATCACTCAAACTATAGAGAGGAAAATACTAGAAAATGCAAAATGCTTAGAGGCCAGAACCATTTAAAGGTCTTCGTCAAAATCTTCAAAATATTTGGAAGAGAAAATTCCAGCTTGTGAATCTAGTAAGAATAGTACTAAAGTAACAACTAAGGAAACAATAAAAGGCTGGGAGGAGCTCCCGACAAAGCATCAATTATTGTTAACTTCATAAAGAGCATACTACGTCCAAAACCTTGTTGAGCTCCAAAAACTCCTCGGTGGCACATTTTCCAATGCGGTCAATTGGGTACATGCTCGGCCACTCGCAAAACTTCAAGATTTGTGTCCTATCATGTGTGACTCCGATGGACGATATGGAAATACCAATGCTCTTCACAAGACGAGAATGTTAAGCCCATAAATTCACTTAAGCCCTAGGCCTTCATCTGCAATTGCCCAATCTGGTACGGATTTGCAATCTATTTGAGCTTCAAACTGCCATAAGTTATTAATCGTAGCTCCAATTGATGAGCCATAAAGACAGGCCAATAGATCACTTCAAGTAATGCAATCCTAATTAATAAACTCCCAAATATGACCATTTCAAGAATACTCTCTTTGAGCATTAACAAGACAACTTTTGTCCCCTTAAAGCCACATCTGGCATACTTTTAGCTTAAAATTGTCTTGTTATCAAGCCCTGACCACTAATCAATAAATACATAGCCTTCAAAGAAGCTTAATCTACATCCATCTGCTCACTTTCCCTCCATGGAAGCAGAGCTGCACAACAACGTACACATAAGACTCTCAAAATAAGACAAAGATGAAAACATCCAAACTTGGATCATATTTAATCAATGGTGATAATATGAAAAGGTTTACTTGTGCATTTATAGTGACTAACCTTTTTCACCCAAATAAATTGTAGTTTTATTTTCACAATGATGTATATATGTTGTATATATTTTACCTACCGATTGGAATGAGTTGTGTGTATTAGTCTTTTGGTTCATGAGAAATTAAGGAAGATTCTCACTCTAGAGAAAATAAATATGTATACATCGAATGAATTGGAATAATCTAGAAGTGGTAGAATGATGGGTCGTGGAGAGAGAAGAATTTTTCGTAGTCTTTTGGGTTCCAAAAAGAAGTACAATCTTTGTTGAAAGTGAGTTTTTTACGACTTATACACACAATGATCCTAAGAGATTTCACAAAATGGAAAGGGTGAAAGTCAGCATTATGTGGGTCATTCATCTAATATAATATAAGTATAAAGGAAAGGATCTAGTTACGACCAGGAGCTAGGATATGAGGAAGATAGACATGGAGATAGATATGTGGCTAGAGAGGGAGATAGATGCAGAGAGATAATAGCAAAGAATGTAAGGGAGTGTTAACCACTTACGGACACCCCATCACCTTTGACGGACACCTTATCACTTATTTGAGTCATGGACCGGGCTTGTTGGTCCTATAGGTGCGTAGGTGATCCCCAATGAGAGGCGCACCATTTATCTTATTTTTACAATATTTTTGCTATGATCAGCCACTGTGGGAGCCCATGTGTGAATGGGTCAAATTCATATAAGAGGTCCATTTTGACCTAAAATGCTCATTCTTCGAGGTGCATGCTAAAGAAGTTCTCTTGCTCTACCTCTACCTTCTTCTCCATTGTGTGCTCACGTGTGTGTGTGTGTGTTTTATTTATTCTAGGGCTACGATAACCACAACTAAACAACAAACTCTGGAATCCTGATCTCACAAAAAATAATACAAAACACCTTTTGTTATCCAAATATTTTACATTTTACAGTATACAAATTCCATCAAGCTTCAAAAAACATAGAAGGGGGGATGATACAATCACCCATCTAAGTCGGATAGCAGTAATTTAAGCAACAGCACACAAGATAGACCCCTACCTGCATCCATACAAACAGAGTAGCATTTCGTTAGATCTGCATGTGTATAGACAAGTATCAACACGTCTAGTCAGCTGTTATCCATGTCAATCTACTGAAAACTTAACCTACTACTACACCTAATAGTGCAGACCATAAGGGTCTATGTATACGAGCCATTGTATCCCCAAAGGTCATGACTTCCTAGGGGAGGCCAGTGAAGTGCTTTATCCAAGTGTTTATTCAAACATCCCCAAGTGAGAGTCCTAATGTAAACCATATGTTATTTATAAAATGCCAACTTCCAGATGGAGTTCCAAACATCATAGTCCTTCTCATCCCAATACAAAGAAAGAAATAGTCTAAAAATGTCATGCCTTTCCAAAACTAACAGCATAAGTGGCAGAAAGGAGTCAACAAGTAGCCCAACTCAATGGACTAATACCAGCATTGAGCCTCTAAAATGTATACCAAGGATGGTGAAACCAAAACACAACGCATAGTCTATGTGTACCCAGCATGCTTCAAACGGAAGATTGATAGTCAAAGTTGCAAATAATCAAAGTCTAGCCTGCCTTACAATAGTGGTGTGAGGAAGTAAAAAGTAATTTCAGATTATGCGCATAGAATTTCCCTTGGATTTAACTCTGTTTTAAACACCATATGCATTGAACCATTGAATGGACAACTCATTAAAAACATTATGAGGAGTGTGATGCATAGTAAGGAGAATAGTGTCCACTTCTTCATGGCTCCTTCCTCTCAAAAAATTGCAGAAAAAACGACAAAAGTACACGAGCTAATGCACGCATCAAGTGTGCTGATCTGTATAGCTTCAAGTTCAGCCCTTGCCACCATCAATGCTGTCTTTTTAGGAATTCTTGGCTATGATTAATGATCACTCCACTTCTCACAGAAACTCAATAAAAAACAAAAAATTGTGCAAGAGATCTAAGTGAGAAGCAAACAGGTGCTCTCACCTTTATATAGGGCAGGGCTGTAGGAGGCTTGAGAAGCCCTTATCACATAGCCTCCCCTTTGTGTGGACAGCTGAGTCATGATTTGTATGACAGTCCAGCCCATCAGTTTGAGACACCGGCAGTGTGTGCACGGGATAGTCCAGGTCATCAGGTTGAGATCAGTAGTGTGAGCGCAGGCCGCGGTGGAGGTAGGCCTAAATTGCATGCCACCTATCGTGGAGGCTTCACTTCGTATAACACGTAGTTTTCATGCGTAGGAAAACAAGACAATGTGTCCTTTGTTGCTATAAATAACATTATGTGTTTTTTCATACCATAAAAGTAAGAGCAAATCCATGAATTCCTTTGTCCTATTCACCCATGTGTTAAGATGATTTTAGCAAATATCTTGAGGTTAGTAGTTGACCAGGGAAAGTAACAGCTAAGCCCTACTTCCTGCCATGATCCTGATCACCATGCAGTTAGCCGGAGATGTATTTTCCCCCTTTTTTTGTTCCACAAACCTTATGTATTTAACAGAGAAAAGAGTTGGCAGCTTGTGAAATTTAATTATTGTGGTCATACCTAGACCAAGCTTAGACTAACCTGACCGTTCCCTTATCAAGTAGTTTTTTTTGCGAGGATAATAGTTTTAGGTAATGTGATGGCTGCAGACAAAAATGACTTAGTATAGTGTCTATGGCTTGACTGAGTTGTTTGTATTTCGTTGATAGCTTGGCTCACTCCTTGTAGAACTTATTTCTTGAGATGAGTACATACAGGCTGTTACTTTAGGCTTTTTGGCCCAAACATTAATGTTTTCTTGGAAATAGCCTTGATCAGTGATTGACTCATTTGATGCTACCCACCCGATAACCTTTGATTGTTGAAATTAAACTTGTGCTTCATGTATCCAAATTGGGTCTTTGACTTGGATGTGCTCTTTGGATACTAGCACTTGGTTGATTCTCTTTGGCTTCTTTTGGATTCTTTTTTGTGATGGAAACTTTGGTTGATAGACTTTTTGCTTTGGTCTCGACTGCATTGTTGGTGGTTTGGCTCTTGATGTAGAGGCTACACGGGAAGTTTGATGGAGGCTCATTGAAGGTAAAGTTGTCTTGCGAGGTTGATACACCTCAAAGTTTATCTTAGCTTTACCTTTTCTTGCTATTCTTGGTTGCTCCTTTTTTGCATTGACTTGAGGCGCCTTTGGGGCTTTTGATGATGTTGTTGTTGAAGCTTTTCCTTGTGGTTGAAAGAAGGTGTTCCTCTAAATTTCTGTCAGAACTAGACTGTCCTTGATGTGATGGGAGTCAATTATGTGGAAAATATCCTTGTACTCCCTAGTACTCAACTTGAATACGGCTTCTACCATGCCAAGGCTAAGAAGCAGTATTTTGGAACTTGTGTACACGATCTTCTCTAGGTCGGTGATTGACAGCTCATAAGACATTAGATTTTTTGTCACTTTTGAATCTATCATGAACATGTGATTTTGAGTCATGTTTCTCCGCATATGCTGAATTTGATCATTGTAGGAGACAACCGATCTTCTTCCTTGTCCCTGCTCTTGTCTTGATCTTGCGTTTGTTGAACATTTGACGTTGAACTTGGAAAATTTGCTCCTTCATCTACTGTCATTTGCCCTTTATCTCGAGTCGGCTTCTTTGAAACAACTTTTGGCGATTCTTTCGGTATGTTAATGATGGCATATTCTCTTGGTTGCTCTGCCTCCTTCATTTGCACTATAATATCATGTTCCAAGACACAGCCATTTGTCTGACATTTTCTGCTTTCACATTCACAGACGTCGTTAGCTTCCTTCAACACTTTTATCATATCCATCTTCATCGTAAAATTTGGTGTTGACCACCTCATTCACGGAGACATCAAGAGTCACCACTATTTGATCGCATCCAAAGGGTTCAAATAACTCCTCTGGGAATGGTTCCGCAATGTAAGCTTCATCTTCTAGTGAACGCTCTAGGATGCAATCTTCCTTTCTAAGACTCCCACATTCTGATGCTCCACACATCCAAATATGCGCTTTGCTTTGCAGCCAAGTTGGTACCTCGTTTTCTTGTTCAGTTATGGTGTGTAATTCTTCCCCGGAGGTTCTTCTACATCTCTATAACTATGATCCTTAACATTGGTTTTTGTTAAGACCTCTTTGTGTCTCAAGTAGATATAATCATTGCCCTACTCATGTACCATTTTGAGTTGACGCATGAATGGTCTACCCAATATGATATCAAAGTTGCTGCTTTGGTCAAAATTCATTATGGAAAAAAGTGTGCTCATACTCAATGCCACACAAGGATACAATGATTTGTTTTAACATTCCTATCGATTTGACGCATGAATGGTCTACCCAATATGATATCAAAGTTGCTGCTTTGGTCAAAATTCATTATGGAAAAACGTGTGCTCATACTCAATGCCACACAAGGATACAATGATTTGTTCTAACATTCCTATCGATCTCTCCCTGTATCCATCTGCTAATTGTAGCTTCATTTGAGTTTTTCTTAGAGCAGGCTCTCCCCATTTTACCCACATTGCCTTGGTTGCAATGGCAATTCCTGCCCCACTATCTAATATCGCAACCGTCATTACTCCTTTGTACTCACGTGGTAAGGTGGTGTTTCCTTCATCGTCTTCGTAGTAATCACCCACCTTACTTACTGGTACTGGTTTTGCTTTTGGTTTCTTAGGAAAATTTTCATCCATGTTTTCATATGCAAGTTGGTCATGTGAAGGGATTTTCAACCCCATCTTTTTTAGGTGTTTGCCCATTTGTCCCCATAGATGCGGTCTAAATTTTAGTAGCTTTGAGAGATAAAGTGTGTATTATATAAGAGAAGACATCAATTTATGCAAGCTCTTGGTATCCATCATTTTTGGTTTGGCCTTCCATTGAGAAGGTACCACTCTAACTTCTGATTTTGTTTTGAGTTCTCCTATGAAAAATGTAAAAGTCTGTAGAGAGCATGGTTTGCTCTCTTCAAATGCAACAAACCCGACATCCCCATATAAAGATCTTATATCCCCTAGGAAAAATTTGTGATCCATGTCTATCTCAAGGATAGGTACTGACTCTAAAGTAGCATTACCATCTTTTTGGTTTCTGATCGATTCCCATAAGGATTTTGGCCACGGGTTTTCTACCTCTGAAATTGGGATCATTGCTTGTGAGCCCACGCCATCTGTGGTATTGGTTACTTCCCTTGTATCTAAAGGTGCCTCAACTCCCGGCTCTTCGTGGTCTCTACTTACTACACCTTGGTTTTCCATTTTCTTTATTTTTTTGCGGATTAGCACCTCCATTTTTGGAGCATCTGGAACAATGTGTGGGTCCATAAGAGCTTGCGCCTTCTGGATGAGCTCCTTGCACATTTGCAACCTCTCTTTTCCATACCATGGATGAGGATACGTCATCCATCTATGCTCTTGGGTTTGATTGGGTTTTAGCCTAGCTTCATAGGCTTTGAAAATTTCATCTAAGGATTCAAAGACTTTGTCGACCAAGACTAAACCTCCCTAGTTAGTCTTTGACTTTTTAGGTCCCTTTGCATTTTTTTTTCTTTCTTGCTCTTGTCTAAGCTGTTCTTTTGTTTGATTTAGTTCAGTTTCTAAAGCATCTTTCTCATGCAGCCTCTTTGATTTCATTTTATTCCTTTTGGCTTTCCATGATTTTCTTCCCATTCTCATCGAGAAGTTCTCGAACAGCCAATGTGGCTTCCTCCTCAATGATTGTGTTTTTAGAATCTTCTTGAGCTTGAGCTCAAGTCATCACATTTAAAGGAATTATGGGTTCTACCTCGAATCTGTTTGAAGAAGGCATCACTCCCCTACAATGTTCATTGCTTTCCCCTTGTAGTTTGGATTCTTAGCAAAGTGTTGCAGTAGACGGTCTCCCCCACAACAGTCACATAATACAAATATTTCTATTTATGGACCCTTGTTTGGGCAACCTCGTGCCAAATGATCACCTCCACATTCATAGCATGGACCTTTTTGTTTCATAGCTGGTGATCCAGCCAATGGTTGTCCTTGTCTTGTGAGGATGTGTGGGATGCATGTCTAACCTCACCATCCTATCTTATTGCAGTATTAGCCAAAAGCACGATTAATTTGTCAAACCATGGGACGAAGCTAACTCGACTAGTGCATAGAGGCTACAAGAGGTTGTCAATCTCTCAGAAAACAACTAACAACTCACATCTAACTCAAGCTACACTCAAGTGACTGAAATCACCAAAAGCCAATCGCTCATCAACAAGAAAATGACATCTGTTATAGCATCAAATGACATCCAAACATAGCGAAACTTCTAGGACAAGTTTATAAGACCTAAGCACACATGCCTATGGTCTCAAACCCCACTTTATGTCATGTTCCAAAATCGCGATTATTAAAAGCAATGGATTTTTGACCTAGTTGTTTTCGACGCAGAATGCATCTAAATGCTTAGCAATGATGCCCCAATACCCCGCCTATGCTTAGTTTTCGATTTAAAAGTGTAAATTCCTAGTTATTATGAAATTAGGCCGCGGGTCGGCGATGCCAAAAGCTACAAAATACTGTGAATGGCTTACGTTAATGCGTAGAGCTCTTACCTGCGGTTGCAATGCAACAAACGCAATCGCAATCCCACGTTACTTACTGGTACTAGTTTTGCTTGTGGTTTCTTAGGCAAAGTTTCATCCATGTTTTCATATGCAAGTTGGTCATGTGAAGTGATTTTCAACCCCATCTTTTTTAGGTGTTTGCCTATTTGTCCCCATAGATGCGGTCTAAATTTTACTAGCTTTGAGAGATAAAGTGTGTTTTGTATAAGAGAAGACATCAATTCATGCAAGCTCTTGGTATCCATCATTTTTGGTTAGGCTTTCCATTGAGAAGGTACCACTCTAACTTCTGATTTTGTTTTGAGTTCTCCTATGAAATATGTAAAAGTCTGTAGAGAGCATGGTTTGCTCTCTTCAAATGCTACAAACCCAACATCCCCATATAAAGATCTTATATCGCCTGGGATCCATGTTTATCTCAAGGATAGGTACTAACTCTAAAGTAGCATTACCATCTTTTTGGTTTCTGATCGATCCCCATAAGGATTTTGGCCACGGGTTTTCTACCTCCGAAATTGGGATCATTGCTTGTGAGCCCAAGCCATCTGTGGTATTGGTTACTTCCCTTGTATCTAAAGGTGCCTCAACTCCCGGCTCTTCGTGGTCTCTAGTTACTACACCTTGGTTTTCCATTTCCTTTATTTTTTTGCGGATTAGCACCTCCATTTTTGGAGCATCTGGAACAATGTGTGGTTCCATAAGAGCTTGCGCCTTCTGGATGAGCTCCTTGCACATTTGCAACCTCTCTTTTCCATACCATGGATGAGGATACGTCATCCATCTATGCTCTTGGGTTTGATTGGGTTTTAGCCTAGCTTCATAAGCTTTGAAAATTGCATCTAAGGATTCAAAGACTTTGTCGACCAAGACTAAACCTCCCTAGTTAGTCTTTGACTTTTTAGGTCCCTTTGCATTTTTTTTTCTTTCTTGCTCTTGTCTAAGCTGTTCTTTTGTTTGATTTAGTTCAGTTTCTAAAGCAGCTTTCTCATGCAGCCTCTTTGCTTTCATTTTATTCCTTTTGGCTTTCCATGATTTTCTTCCCATTCTCATCGAGAAGTTCTCGAACAGCCAATGTGGCTTCCTCCTCAATGATTGTGTTTTTAGCATCTTCTTGAGCTTGAGCTCAAGTCATCACATTTAAAGGAATTATGGGTTCTACCTCGGATCCGTTTGAAGAAGGCATCACTCCCCTACAATGTTCATTGCTTTCCCCTTGTAGTTTGGATTCTTAGCAAAGTGTTGCAGTAGACGGTCTCCCCCACAACAATCACATAATACAAATATTTCTATTTATGGACCCTTGTTTGGGCAACCTCGTGCCCAATGATCACCTCCACATTCATAGCATGCACCTTTTTGTTTCATAGCTGGTGATCCATCCAATGGTTGTCCTTGTCTTGTGAGGATGTGTGGGATGCATGTCTAACCTCACCATCCTATCTTATTGAAGTATTAGCGAGAAGCACGATTAATTTGTCAAACCATGGGACGAAGCTGACTCGACTAGTGCATAGAGGCTACAAGAGGTTGTCAATCTCTCGGAAAACAACTAACAACTCACATCTAACTCAAGCTACACTCAAGTGACTGAAATCACCAAAAGCCAATCGCTCATCAGCAAGCAAATGACATCCGTTACAGCATCAAATGACATCCAAACATAGCGAAACTTCTAGGACAAGTTTATAAGACCTAAGCACACATGCCTATGGTCTCAAACCCCACTTTATGTCATGTTCCAAAATCGCGATTATTAACAGCAGTGGATTTTTGACCTAGTTGTTTTCGACGTAGAATGCATCTAAATGCTTAGCAATGATGTCCCAATACCCCGCCTATGCTTAGTTTTCGATTTAAAAGTGTAAATTCCTAGTTATTATGAAATTAGGCCGCGGGTCGGCGATGCCAAAAGCTACAAAATACTGTGAATGGCTTACGTTAATGCGTAGAGCTCTTACCTGCGGTTGCAATGCAACAAACGCAATCGCAATCCCACGTTACTTACTGGTACTAGTTTTGCTTGTGGTTTCTTAGGCAAAGTTTCATCCATGTTTTCATATGCAAGTTGGTCATGTGAAGTGATTTTCAACCCCATCTTTTTTAGGTGTTTGCCCATTTGTCCCCACAGATGCGGTCTAAATTTTACTAGCTTTGAGAGATAAAGTGTGTTTTGTATAAGAGAAGACATCAATTCATGCAAGCTCTTGGTATCCATCATTTTTGGTTAGGCTTTCCATTGAGAAGGTACCACTCTAACTTCTGATTTTGTTTTTAGTTCTCCTATGAAAGATGTAAAAGTCTGTAGAGAGCATGGTTTGCTCTCTTCAAATGCTACAAACCCAACATCCCCATATAAAGATCTTATATCCCCTGGGATCCATGTTTATCTCAAGGATAGGTACTAACTCTAAAGTAGCATTACCATCTTTTTGGTTTCTGGTCGATCCCCATAAGGATTTTGGCCACGGATTTTCTACCTCCGAAATTGGGATCATTGCTTGTGAGCCCAAGCCATCTGTGGTATTGGTTACTTCCCTTGTATCTAAAGGTGCCTCAACTCCCGGCTCTTCGTGGTCTCTAGTTACTACACCTTGGTTTTCCATTTCCTTTATTTTTTTGCGGATTAGCACCTCCATTTTTGGAGCATCTGGAACAATGTGTGGTTCCATAAGAGCTTGCGCCTTCTGGATGAGCTCCTTGCACATTTGCAACCTCTCTTTTCCATACCATGGATGAGGATACGTCATCCATCTATGCTCTTGGGTTTGATTGGGTTTTAGCCTAGCTTCATAAGCTTTGAAAATTGCATCTAAGGATTCAAAGACTTTGTCGACCAAGACTAAACCTCCCTAGTTAGTCTTTGACTTTTTAGGTCCCTTTGCATTTTTTTTTCTTTCTTGCTCTTGTCTAAGCTGTTCTTTTGTTTGATTTAGTTCAGTTTCTAAAGCAGCTTTCTCATGCAGCCTCTTTGCTTTCATTTTATTCCTTTTGGCTTTCCATGATTTTCTTCCCATTCTCATCGAGAAGTTCTCGAACAGCCAATGTGGCTTCCTCCTCAATGATTGTGTTTTTAGCATCTTCTTGAGCTTGAGCTCAAGTCATCACATTTAAAGGAATTATGGGTTCTACCTCGGATCCGTTTGAAGAAGGCATCACTCCCTTACAATGTTCATTGCTTTCCCCTTGTAGTTTGGATTCTTAGCAAAGTGTTGCAGTAGACGGCCTCCCCCACAACAGTCACATAATACAAATATTTCTATTTATGGACCCTTGTTTGGGCAACCTCGTGCCCAATGATCACCTCCACATTCATAGCATGGACCTTTTTGTTTCATAGCTGGTGATCCAGCCAATGGTTGTCCTTGTCTTGTGAGGATGTGTGGGATGCATGTCTAACCTCACCATCCTATCTTATTGAAGTATTAGCGAGAAGCACGATTAATTTGTCAAACCATGGGACGAAGCTGACTGGACTAGTGCATAGAGGCTACAATAGGTTGTCAATCTCTCAGAAAACAACTAACAACTCACATCTAACTCAAGCTACACTCAAGTGACTGAAATCACCAAAAGCCAATCGCTCATCAGCAAGCAAATCACGTCTGTTATACATCAAATGACATCCAAACATAGTGAAACTTCTAGGACAAGTTTATAAGACCTAAGCACACATGCCTATGGTCTCAAACCCCACTTTAGGTCATGTTCCAAAATCGCGATTATTAACAGCAGTGGATTTTTGACCTAGTTGTTTTCGACGCAGAATGCATCTAAATGCTTAGCAATGATGCCCGAATACCCCGCCTATGCTTAGTTTTCGATTTAAAAGTGTAAATTCCTAGTTATTATGAAATTAGGCCGCGGGTCGCGGGTTGCGGGTCGGCGATGACAAAAGCTACAAAATACTGTGAATGGCTTACATTAATGGGTAGAGCTCTTACCTGCGGTTACAATGCAACAAACGCAATTGCAATGTGACAACTTGAGACGGAGTAGGAAGCGCGAGAAGGAGATAAGTGAGCATCGTTAGCTCACGTTGTGTATTTCTTATCCAAAAACTTATAAAAATCTTACAAAAATTGGCTTTTTATATTTTAGCCAAGGTTTTTGGGTGGTCAACTAATAATCTGGAGTTCTACCAAAGCTGGGTGATGACTAGCTGATACAATCTGGAAGCTTGTAGCCCTGGCTCATTAATTACAGAGTTTACGCGAGAAAATAAGAGTTACAATATTCTCGTTTTATCAAAATAATAAATGTTTTACAAAGAGAACTCCGAAAAATGGTGTCCGTGTTAGCTTGCTACTAACATTCCCCCCCTCCTCGCCCGTGTCGTCCCTTGACACAGCTTTATGGGCTGAAATAGTCTTCGGGTTGACGATGGGCGAGGCATTCTTTAAGCACGTCCAGTGCCTTCTGGTATCTGATTCTTCTTTCTTTGTCGGGCACTTGCAAAAATTGCATGGTGACTTGATTCTTCAGTACCACCACTAAGTAGCCTACAAACCTGGATGTTAGGTTGCTTATCACCGGTGCAAATATCTTCGTTCGCCAGGTGAAGAATCCAGTGTAGAATGCTTCTTCAAAGGGTAGCATATTATGCGAGGGCAGGAATATGCATCTGGCATAGAATCCGTAAAGGATTTCTTTTGAAGGTTGTCCACTCAGATCCTAGCATAAGCCTTTGTTTCCTTCCAAGAATGAGAGCTATGGGGCTCCTGTCTGCTCAGGCTCATTGAAAACTTGTATGCATGTGAGTAGCATCCTGCAGATCTTACATAACATTACACAGGAGAGATCTGGCAGACTCTTGAAGAATGACATGGCTCCTATTAGGGTTTTCACCATATATTCCTCTATCGCTTGGCCTCTCTATGGAGCTGGCAACCTAGGGAAGTTGAGCCAAGTTGGACTCTTCTTCTACAGTGCTTCATGCACTTGCCGTGTCCTTACTCTGGGTACAAGACAGAATGTTGGATCTCTTTGTAAGGCTACAGGTGCTCTTGTGAACAGAATCAGGTATCTCGGATTCTTGTTCAGCCAGCTTAACCTCCACTTTGGGTGGTCTTTATCTGCGCCATCTTCTTGCATATCCTTGTACAGCCTTTCTTTTACCTGTAAAAGTTCTACTTTGATGAGAGCGTACGGCAAGGATAGTTGGTGCCATTGAGCATTGATTTAATTGGGAGTGAGTTGAGTGACATTGACAGAGTGTAAAACTATCAACTCCCAATCCATAGCGACCTTCCACCACTCATCCACCTCTAAGGTGATCTTCTCCTTTAGTGCGTCTTCTTCAGCTTTTGACAGCTGGACCATTGGCACTGTGTCTGCATATGTGATGTGAACCTGAAAATCCTCATCATCACTCAGCTCTGTTGTGGACTGTGTGCCAAACTCAGCAAACGAGACCAAGGGTATGTCTATCAGTGGCGGCTATGAAGTTCCTGCCTCTTCCTGCGTGTCTGGTTTTCCATCTCTAAGGAGTTGATTAATTTGCTTTAATTCTGCTATCTACTTTAGAAGCTCCTCCTCTCTTTGAACCCGCATCAGTGCCAGGTCCCTGCGCTGTGATTGTTCTAACTTTAATTCCAATTCTAGGTCTTTGTTTTTCTTTTCAAGTGCCTTATACACTTCGTCAGTTCTTTGATCGAGGCCACGATGGTATTTTCTCTAATTTTCCGTAAGAAAATGCTCTCATCATTGATCCTCTATTCAGAATATTGTAGAGAAGCATTGGCAATATCTAATTGCACCTGAATTTTTTGAGCTGACAGAGAGGTCATAAGAAGTTCATTCGTAACTTCTATCAGTTGCTCGTCTTTTGCTTTGCAGGCATCAGGTAATTTGGTAAGTAGATCACCTAACTCCTCCATTTCTATTTGTAGCCTATCTCTGGCTAACTGATGCTATTCCGCTTCTGCCTTCAGCTCTTGCACCTGCCTTTGGAGATCAGTGCTGACAGTCAATTTGTCTTCTAGCTCTCCTTGGAAAGCATCGATCACCATTTCAAGTTCCTTGGCCTTTGTGCTGTGGTTTAAAGCTATTGAACGGAGTCTCTCCATCATTTCCTGCATCTGACGTGCATATTCATTGACTTGGACTATTACCTCGTCCTTTCACTGCCACTCCTCTTGTCGTGCCAGTTGAGATATGCCTGCAGCCTCATGTATTGCTTCTTGCTACGTCCTAACTACTGGTGGTTCTTGTGTAGAGGTAGATGATCGTTTTTCTTCTTGGGTATCCTGAGGCTTTGATGCCTCGGCAGATTCTCGCTAAGTAGAAGTAGAGGGTGTTGTCTCAACCCTTGCTGTCTCTTCAGGTGTCGGTCTTTCTTCCTTTTCTGGCTTGGGTTCCGTCTCATGTGTAGTGGTAGGCGCTTTTTCCGCATCTGCTTCCTCATCAGTCTCTTTTTCAGGTCTACTTGCCTTTTGTTCTTCTGGCTTTTGAGTATCTTCTGCTGCCTTCTCCTGTTCCGGCTCAGCTTATTTTTCTTTTTGTCTGTCGGGGTGGTCAGCCTCTTGTGCAAATTCTGTTTGTTGGGTGGACTCAGAATCTTTCTCTTTCTCAGGCTCTGCTTTTTCATTGGTGTCTTTGCCTGCAGGTGATGGTGGTGGAGTAGGCAGGGGATGGTCTTGTTGTTCTGCAGGCGGTGAGGTGGGTCGGGGAGATCCATGACTTTGCTCTTGACTAGCCGTTTCCTCGGCTTGCATTTGGTCTTCCACTTCCTTGGCTTTCTTTGCAGCTTCTTCTGCCTCCTTTAGCTTTAGAGCTTCAGCCTCTTGGTATATTCTTTCTAAATGCTCTGTTGGATCATCCGCCTCTTTTCTTGTATGGTGCTTTGTTCGAGGGCCTTTCAGTCCTGCAGGTACCCATTTTTCTATGTCCTTCCCTTGTGCTTGCCTATTGTGCATGTTTTTCTCTTTCAAAGCAGCTTGTTTTTGAGTTGGCTCTTCTTGGTGTGCGGCCACAGCTTTCCTTTTCATCTCTTCTCTCCGAGCTCTCTTTTCTTCGTTGTCAGAGCTCTCGCTGCTGTGCTGTTCCGACGAGCTATCAACTGACTCATCATTAGATTTATATGATCTTTTACCTGACCTTGTAGCTCTTGGAGAGGGTTGTGCTGCAAATATCCATGTATTCAGGCGGTAGGTTGTCGGCCATGCCGCTGGCATGATATGCTATTCGAGTCAAGACCTCTGGCGCACCCAAGTACATGATTTTGCCTTCCTTCTTGGTGCCCTTCAAGGTTGTCAAGACATACTACACGTGGTCCACTGGTTTCCTTGTCGTCGACTTGAGAACCTGCGTGAATGTGGTGGCCACGACGTGATTTGGTGTAGTGTACCTTGGTGGTCTTTTGACAAAAAAAATGAAATTGTTGGTGGTACAAACGAGCTGGCTCTTCCACCTATTTGTGGATAATGTAGCCGCAGTTGTCTCTTTGGTAAACGTGCATGTGGTTTTCCTGTCTCTTGCTCGCATGGTCATTCCTTCAGTGGGCAGTCTAAGTGCCTCTGCCACTATCTCTTTTGTGATCACTACTTTGACCTTGTTCCCTTGGGTGTCTGATATCTTTGCGGTTCCGTCTTCTTTGATGGTGGATAGAAGCTTGTAAGTTTTCTAAAAGTCCACTCCGCAAGGCTCTTGTTTGTAGAAATGCCTGAGCCCCAACCTACAATTAGCCTCTTTTGTCTCTGGCTTAGAAGCTACATCATAGACTTCTTTGGGCAAGAGTTGCAACTCTACCTGATGCCCCTCTTCACTCTTGAACCTGCCAATGAAAATTGTAGTGTGGTGCTCTTCCAGCTGTTCTCTAGAAAGGTAGGATGCCTTTGCTACTTTGATTGACTCGGGGTCTAGTTGATACGCGCGCAGTTCCTGTAGTTTCTTTTTGGTTTAGCTTCTTCTTGGCCCTCTCTGCTGCTTGCATTGCTCCTGTTCAGTGAATAGAGTGCAAGGTTAGCAGATTTGTCGAAATTTTCTCTGAAATGTCCTTTTAAACTGAAATGCTGACAATTTGGTCCAATTTACTTGAAATCAATTTTTGAACAAGCAAAGATGCATAAAAACATGCAAGGAACAAAACTACATGGTCAAAACAAAAATTTTCAACCAAAGTAAATAATCGCGATTATTTACAGCTGAGGAAAATTCTCAACTTTTTGCAAACTTGGCTTTATAGGCTTGAAGTATATACCAAATACATGCTCTGAGTGAAATATGGGCTCATTTGGATGCACAGGGTGAAAATGGTACCAAATTTTGGCTTTAGGTCTCTGAAACAGTAGATATAGAGATTTGAACTCCAAATTGATTCAAAATTGGCTAGTGGGCTTAACACAGCATGTACTTTGGGTGTATGATGACAAAATATCCAAATTCCCCAATTTTGACCAGAAAGTAAATAATCGCGATTATTAACTTTTCTTCCAAAATTGACATTTTTTGGTACAAATTGGTTCTAAGCATTGTATGGACCTTGGTTATGAGATATGAAGTGATTTGGATCAAGAAAAGTTCTCCATAACCCAAATTTTGGCTTGCAAAGACTTCTTTGCATTTTTTGACAGTTTTACAAGTAATGGTGGTCATTTTGGCTCATACTTGATTTTTGGCATGTAATAGGTGTGTACACATGAAAGGTGAGATGATTTGACAATTTCCAAGCAAAACTGATGCAAAAGTAAATAATCATGATTATTTACAACAGTGACAAAAACTTTGCAAAACCTACAAATTTTGACCTAGACATGTTTCATACACCTAATACAAGTCCTAAATTGAATTTGGTCAAGTTTGGTCATGCCGGCATCACTTTGTGCTCTGTTGACTCTGAAATCCCCGTTTTTTGTGACTACTCTGTCTGTTGGGTTGGTCGGTCAACTTTGAGGCTTTGGACTTGTCCGCAACATAGTCGTGAAGCAACCTGTCCAATTCTGGCTCATTTGGAGTCAATTCGGCCTCGAATGTCGAATTTGACGCTTTGTAACCTTTGAGCCATTTTCTGCTTTTCGAGGCTTTGTTTGGTGGATTTGTATATGGACCTCATTAGCAAGCCATCTATGGAGTCAGGTCGGAATTCTGGCATTTACCAAAAACCTAACTTTTCTACTGGGGACCCCCTTGACCCCAGGCGAATGGTCATGTGATGGTATAGAAGGGTTCTATTATGTTAGGCATGCTATGGTTCAAATCCCATCCGATTTGGTCAAGCTAGCAGGCCGCTATGGTTAGTTTTAGGTCGTAGGTTTTTGTGCACTGCTCGATTTCTAGGGTTTATACTAGCTATCGGCCGTACAAAATGGATCATTGTTGATTAAAGAACTTACCCCTCATGTCTCGTGTGAGACGGTGCTGAAAATGGTCAACTGTGGGCTCCGAAAAAGTCACGCGAAAAGAGGCTGAAATCTCTCTCTGCAAAGGCTTCAAATGGAAATGAGGTGGTTTTAGCCTACCTTGGATATCTATACCCGGACTTCCCAAACCAATTTTCCCCAGATTCCCTCGTTAGTCCTACTAGGCCGTGAAATCTATGTTAGACTCAAAAATTTCCCTGATCGGATTCCTGTAGCTCATTCTGCAAGAATTTTGCAAAAGTAGGCCTTGCCACCTAATTTAGGCTTCCCGCGTCCACCTTCTGATTTCATTGAAATTTTTTGTGCTTGTCCGCCTTGTCTTTTTTTTCACCATCGTGTCTTCCATTTTTCCATCTGAGCTTCCCTGCTATTTATTATTAATATTTGACTTGTTTATTTGAAAAAATCAAAGAAAATAGAAAAAAACTCTAAAAAAGTAAAGTAAAAATCCAATAATTTAAAAAAATCCCTTGAAAAACACAGCTTTATTGTTTTTTGTTGGATTTTTGTATTTTTAAGCCTCATTATAAACAAAAATGATGAAAAATACTCAAAAAAGGACTATTTTTTATGATTTTCTGATAGTATATGCACTATTTACACTCATTGGGGAGATATTATCTATGAATTTTCCCTTGGTGATGAATTATAAGGGCATCATTAGGTAATTTTGCAAAAAATCACACGTTAACATAGAACTTTTTCCTCCCTCTTCAAACATTGCCCTTAATTACTTAGTACTTAGTGCCCTTCCACCTCTCCTAGATGGCGGTACTCCGAGACGACTCTGTGCATGGGTTGAACAACCGTGTCTATGTATAGCCGTGGCTGGCTCTACCATGATATGAAGATCAATGCAATTCAAACCAATATGTTGTGCAAGAGCTGGGTCTTGTTGCTGATGTCTTCCAAAGAGCAATTCTTGTAGTTTGTGTGCTCTCTGTTTTGTACCATCAGGATGTTGTAGCATGCTGATTGCTTGAGGTGTTGATAGCACTTTTGACTGTTGTCGAGCTTTTTCTCGCCATTAGTAATTTGGTCAACGTGGTGCTGCATGGTGTGGTGGTGTCTGTTGAGACTTAACTCGCCATTGAGTGATTGGTTTCGCGGGTTGTGGAGAAGATAAGTGCTCCTTTTTCTTCCAAACCATTTCCATGCTAGGTTCCTTGCTCGAAGATGCTCGTCTCTGTGTTCGAACCCTTGGAACCTTCTTTTGTTTTGTCGGTGAAGTTTTAGGCACCCAGATCTGAATCTGTTTATCCTTAAGCTGTGCTTTTGGTATCCAAATTTGCCTGACTCCTTGCATGCTATATGTAGCAACTGATTGTCGAGGGGATGGAGAAGATTGACTTTGTGGACTGGTCTGCTAATTTCTTCTTTTCCATTCTTCCTTGGTTGGTGCAATTGGAGCAATGAGCTGCCCTCCTTTAGGTGATAGCTTTAGTTGATTCGTATCCCAGTCTGGTACTGCTTTGTATGTATGCATCTAGGGAATTCCAAGAATCATTGTCTCATTCATGTGTTCATCTGACAAGCATACAAACTGATGAGGACATGAACATCCATGTACTATCACGTTCAAGTTGAATACTCCCAATGTTGGAGTTGGGTTCTTGTTGCATCCTTTGATTGTCGCTATTCCTGCCGTCAATGCTTGACCTGTGGCCTTCTTGTATGTGGAATAACTGATTGTATTTACTCTAGCTCCTGTGTCAACCAAAGCATTGGTGCTATGATTGTTGAGTTGTACTTTGATGTGCAGGTCCATTCCATCTAACCAGTCATCATCTCTTGAAACTGCGTCTTTAGGTAATTCCCATTGTCATTCATCTATTTCCAAAGTGTTGAAGGGAATCGGTATCTGTTGATTCTTGAGAGCAGCTTTTCGCTTGAGTACCCGAAGCCGAGCTTCCTCTTCGGCTTCCTCAATAACCTACTATCGTTTGATCTTCCTTTGTTTGGCTGCATGCATTCTCTCTAGCAATTCATTGGTTAGGCAAATTATATTTCTTTAAACGAGGTCCACTGATCCAATTAGCCATTGGTTCACCATCTAGGGTGGACAATTTTACTGCTCCACTTGGAGATACATCTTCAATGATAAATGGTCTCTTTCCCTTTTCTTAAACTTGGGAATGTGTTGCTTAAGGGAATAGACTAGAACTAAGACTCCCTCCTTGAAGATCTTTGTGATTAAGTGGGAATCAAAAAACAGTTTTTGTTTCCGCTTTTGTGCATAGATATGAGCTACAGTAGTTAGCCTTTGCTCGTCTAGCTTTTCCAAATCTTCAAGTCTTTTTGACATTTCATGTCCAATCCACTCAAGATTCTGTGCTACCCTTAATATCGGCAATAGGAATTCTATTGGAAGTATGGCATCAAGAACATAAACAAGGTTAAAGGGTGTAGCATTTAGAGCTGTTTTGAATGAAACTCGATAAGCCCATAGAGCAGCATGGAGATTCATTTCGCAGTCTGTCCTTCCTGAACTAACCACTTTAGTCGACACCGAGATAAGAATTTTATTCGTATGCTCAGATTGTCCGTTTGCTTGTGGGTGATAGGGAGCTGATTTGTTAACCATAAACTCATTAAGTAAATAATCTATTACCTCATTGAGGAAATGAGTTCCCAGATCACTGACAATCTCTATTGGCAGTCCATATCTAGTGAATACATACTCATATAAGAATGCATCAGTGGTTCTGGCATCATTCTTTTGAGTTGCTTTAGCCTCGGCCCACTTGGTCAACTAGTCCGTAGCTACAATGATATATTGAGCTTGGGTTCTATAAGCAGGTGGTTGTATTGGTCCAACAAAATCTATACCCCATTTTACGAAAGCTCTACTCGTGTTGGCATTTTTGCTCGTTGACAAGCATCACATCTTCAAACATATTCTTTAGCATCTGCAAAAAGTGTTGGCCACCATATGCCTGCCATCAAGATTGCTCTTGCGGTGGTCTCACTAGAAAAGTGACCTCCAGCTAATCCAGCATGTGCTTGCTTTATAATCGGAATATACTTGTTTTCATTTGCACAAAAACGCAAATATTGATCTTTACCTCTCCGATACAATTGGTTCTCAATAAGAGCATAGTCTCTTGCTCTATTTTCAATTGCTCTTTGATGGCATTTATTCATATCCTCAGGAAATGTTCGGCTCGATAAGTAAATAACCAGATAATTACTCCACTTAGGAACAGGTGACATTTGAAACAATGTTACATGAGGAATGGGTGTTTGTCTTTGACATTAAGGGCAATCCTTTACAAAAGATCTAACATATCTCCTCATAGTCGGCCAAAATACTCCAAGTCTCAAGATTTGTTGCATAGTTTGGTCTTCCGCAACATGAAATCCTACTATGGTAACATGTGCTTGACTTAGGTACTGTTCTTTTTCTTCAGGATTAATGCATAAGAGTAATATCTTTTCTCAATTTCTTTTGTATAGCCTTCCAGCTAGTAATTGATACATAGTCGATTGCTCGATTAACCCGATTGTGATAGAAAGTGGTATTTGTGAATTTTCCGAACATCTAGGTATCATTTCTACGGAGAACAAATAGGCATCTGGTAGATCATCGTCTACCCCTTTAGGTGATTCTCCTGAAAAAATCCTTAACAAATGATCTGCTCGTTGATGTGTAGTACCTTTTTTTACAACCACAGTAAAATCAAATTTGAGAAGAATTATGAACTATCTCACTATTCTCCCTGTGCTGCATGGCTTGTTAACCAAATACAACAAAGCTTGGTGGTCCACAAAGAACACAAACTTGTTGGCTAATAGGTAATGTCTATACTTTTTAACGACATAGATCATTCCTAATCCTTCTCTTTTGGTGGTGGTGTAGTTCTTTTCTGCCATGTTCAATTGTCGACTAGCATAAGAAATATGAAAGTCAAATTTTCCATCTTCTGGTTGAGTTATTATATGACCGATAGCAAAATTGGAAGCATCTACATGTACGTGGAATATTTTTTCCCAATCTGGTGCTTTCAATATTGGAGCTGAGGTGAGAGTTTGCTAAAGCTTCATGAAAGATTCTTCACATGCCTCGGTCCATTCAAAGTGCGTAATCAAGCTATACATGGGTTTTGCAATTATAGTGTACATGTAGATGAACCGTCGCTAATATCCACAATGTCCCATGAAGGCTTGTACCCCCTTGACTATTGTTGGTCCAGGCAAATCAGCAATGACATGAATCTTCTCAATGTCAGTAGCTATGCCATTTTTAGACACTATATGTCCAAGAATTTTTCCTTGTCTTCCCATGAATGTGCACTTTTCAGGATTTAAGCAAATCCTATAAAGTCTACATTTTTCGAATACCTTATTAAGGTATTCAAAATGATCAGCCCGGATTGATGAATGTACACATAGATAATCCATATATACTTCTAAGAATTCCCTAAGATATTCTTTGAAAGCATGGCTCATCAACCTTTGAAACGTGGCTAGAGCATTAGTTAACCCAAATGGCATAACCCGATAGGTAGATATACCCCATTCTGTTGCAAAAGCCGTTTTGTGCTGATCTTTTGGGTCAACCAAAAGTTGATTGTATCCCGAAAAGCCGTCTAAGAAGTTGTAAGCTTCTTTTCCTGCAAATCGTTCTAATACATGCTTAGTTATCGGAAGAGAAAATTTGTCTCTAATGGTAGTTGCATTCACCTTTTTGAGATTAACACACACTCGTAATTTCCCATTCTTCTTGGGTATTACCACCATTGGAGACACCCAATCTGTGTGTTCAATTTTGTAAATGAATTTGGCTTCCTTTAGTTTTTCAATCTCTTTTTTGATCTTCCTAGCAAATGTTTTGTTATATGTGTATGGTCTCTGTCTACTTGGTTTTGCGTCATCTTGCATGGGTATAGTATGTTGACAGATTTCTGGATCAACACCCTTGAGATCCTTGTAAGGCCAAGCAAAGATATCTCGGTATTCTTTTAACAAGCTCAGCAAAAGCTTTTCTTCTTCTTCTGTTAGGTCATTCGCAATGTAAGCCGGTTTAGGCTCTTCTCTTGGTTTAGCCAAGTCTATCCTTTTAGCGTTTTCAGGCCCTTCGTAAGACTCGCCCTGTTTCCGTAGTTCCCTAACAGATTGTTTAACTATGATTTTCCGATCTTGGAGGGTATACTTTTTGTAATGGGATGGAACATGCATTACATCCTTACCATCCTCTTCCGTGGTTTCCATTTCGGTTGTGTATATCTCCTTTAGAGCTTTTTTCAACTCTTGATATTTCTTTTTCCGCTCGACTATGGTGATGAGTGGTTTCTTATCCTGTGATTTTTCTTGAGTACCCTTCCTTGTTTTTCTCGATGTCTGAGACATTTTTGAGTTTTTGTTTGAAGAATATCTACGAGTTATTTTGTCCTTGACACAATCATTAGCATCTATCTACATCAGGAATTGTGTTTTTACTAGAGACTGATGTCATCGGTTGTGTTTTCACAAATTGGTTTCTCTCTTTCGTCTATACCACTTTTGTCTTCTTGATTTCTGGTTTGGAAAGTCAAAAAACTTTTCCTCCCCTCTTTTTAAGAGTAACTTAGCTCTCGTATGCTCTTTTTCTGACCCTGAATCTTCTGAGGTAGCTGAGTGTTCATCTAACTCATCAGTTGCATCGTAATAGAGGTCTTAAAAGACTTGTTGAGCTTTCATTAAGTCCTTGGGTTCCTCATCTTCATTTTCAATTTTGAGGATTGAAATCATTTGGATGGAAGTTATGTCGTAGCCATCCTCATTGCAAAATTGAGTAGACATAGACGTATTCACACATACATCCATTGTTGCTAAAATTTGAGTCCACTCAAATGGCTCAAAAATTTTCTGGAAAGGGTTCAGGTACGTAGGCTTTGTGTGTGAAATCCCTTTCTACGATACATTCTTCTCGTCTTAAGCTTCCATTTTTTGAAGCTCCACACATCCAAATAGGAGTGTCTTTGTTTAACCGAGATGGGAGTTTAGTTTCAGCCGAAGAGACTGAATCAAACTCTTGGATGGGTGTTTTCAAGACATCTCTATAAGTGTGATCTTTTAGATTTACTCTTGTTATAGATCCCACTTGCTTCAAGTACAGATAGTTGTTTACCCAATCTTGAATAAGTTGTACCTGACGCATGAAAGGTCTTCCCAATATGATTTCATAGTTGAGTTTTTTTCCAAAGTCTACTATGGAAAATGTGTGTTGATATTCAATTCCATAGGAATTGACTATCACTTTTTCAAGCAGCCCTAATGGTCTCTCAATGTGTCCGTCAGCCAACTGCAATTTCATTCGAGTTTGTTTGATGGCTAGCTGTCCCCAAGATTCCCATACTGCTTTAGTGGCTATGGCAATGCCAGCTCCACTATCCAGTATCTGCCATGGTTTCAATGTCATTATATTTCACTAGGAGGGTGGTGTTTCCTTCTTATCCTTCATAATATTCTCCGACTTTGTTCACAGAACTGATCAAATCTCTTTGTTTTCCATTTCATTTTCCAATTTTCCCAAATTCTTCGAGATTAACCCCGTTATCCCCACCTTCTCTAGGGTTTTTAGTAAATTATTCCACAAGTATGGTCTGAGTTTTCATAGTTCTCCCAAGATAAGAGTGCATTGGATGGGTGTAGACATGATTGAATGAATGTTGTCTACTTCTAGGGTCTGCTTAGCTCTTTTTACTTGAGTGGTCTTGCACACGATGGATTCATCTTCGTTATCTCCCAAGTAAGAAGGTAATGTTTTTAATGTCAATGGTTTCGACATTCCTGAAGCTTTCGATCCGCAATCCCGTACAAGGATTGTAAATCCATGTTCATATAAGAAGGTAGGTTATCCAATTAGACTTCCTCTATAGGAGTTGACTTTAGAGTTAGGATCCCATCATTGATCTCTCTCACTTTTTTCCATAAGTGTCCTGGCCAGTCTTCCTCTACGAATGGAATTCCGTCTAAGGCATCTTCATTGTTTGGCACTATAAGCTTTGGTTCATTTGTTTCAAGGTGGGGTTTCGCCACCACATCGGATTTTGCTTTTGTTTCTTCTACCGCAAGCTCTTCAGGTTTTGCAATACTTTCAAGCTTGGGTTTTTGTTTTTTTTAGCATTTCTTGCGTGATTCTTACCAAATTTTGATAAGCTTCCACCTTAGCTGCTTCCATGTCTGGAGATGGATAGTTTTTCCACTTGTTTTCCATGTTTTGGCCTGCTTTAAGTCCTGCTTGGTGGGATTTCAAGGTTGCATTAATAGGCTCAAAAATTTTATCAACCATAATGGATCCTCCAGATTTCACGGTTCAAAGGATTTTTAGGACAATCTTCCGAAAAGTTTTCTCCCTTTTTGCAACATTGTATGCAATAGGCTTCAATTGGTTTGAGGTTTTTATCAGGCTCTGGACATTCATTTTTCCAATGGTCGTCAGCACCACAGTTATGACAGTTTCCTATTCTAGGCTTCATCATGGGTCTTCCCATGGGAGGTATGACACCTTGATTAGCTACATAATACATTGGTGAGAGCTCTGGTGGAGCATAATTCACGGTTTCTTCCATTGGTGGTGGATGTGGATTATACCAATCTCCTTCTACCATTACTGTAGATGGACTAGGCTCTACATAGGGTGTAATAGGCACTAATGCTTGTTCATCTATGACTCCTTCAGAGTGCATGTACTTTATAGGCACTGCATTATGTCCTGGATACGGAGGCTGTTGTCCCAACACAGGTTGAGGTCTTTCCATATCCATTGGTGGTATTTGAGCTTGGGCCATATTAGGTTGATATCTGTACATGGGTTGTCCTTGTGGCCTCATGGGCACGTATTGAACATTCCCATGATACTTTGGTCTGGAGTAGCACTCATGGGTCTCATGGTTGGTCCATTTATCCTCAATTGCACACCATTTTTGTGGCCTAATTGGTTGTCCCTGTGGAGGTATCCCTTGTCCTGGTCCTGTCATAGGTGAGTTTGGCATATACATGTTGTGTTGGGGTATAAAGCCCAATGTGGTCGCCCAGGTAAGTGGGCGGGCCGCCAGGTATGTACACATATTCTTTTGTAAAAACCTAATAAGAACTCACTATGCTCTACACATCACAGTAGAGCGAGTTCACCATATCGTCGTGCTCTTCTTCTCGCACTCTCTCTCGCGTCGCACTTCCGCTCGTACTCCTTCAACTGGTATCAGAGCTCAGATCGAGGCTCGGGGCAGCACTGCAGGAGGCTAGAGTCACCAGCTCAAATTGGAGTGAAATTTGATAGGCAAAGACACGGCCCCAAATCTTGTGGGAGAGCCCGAAGGACTTGGTGTTGTCAGAATTTCATTCTGAGGTCATCTCAGCCACCGTTCGGCTTCGACAAAGGCTGCACAAGCCATTTTTGACTACGTGGTCTCGGCGGGTGCAGATCCAACTCTGTAAATTTGGGTTTTTCGGCCTACGACTACAGGTGCTGAGGATATCGACACTCCCAGAGTGTTGATTTGTGGTTGTTTACACATCGAAGGACGGCTCACAGTTCTTGGAGGCGTGTCACATACGACACGGGCGCATCTGATGGAAATGCATTGAGTGACTGGATTATAGACTCAGGGGCATCACTTCATGTGTCTCCAAACAAGGAGTGGTTTACCTCTTATGTGACCACTAAAGATCATGTTCGGCTAGGCAATGGGCAGACATGTGAGATCTTAGGTGTTGGAGATGTTCAATTGAAGTTTCAGAATGGCTCTTCTTTCACGCTGAAGAATGTGAGACATGTTCCCGCAATTACAAAGAGCTTGATCAGCACAGGTTTACTTGATGATGCTGGCTACGTCACCACTTTTGGACACAACATGTGGAAGATATCCAAGGGTTCTATGACAGTAGCACATGGAGTAAAGTCTGGAGGACTTTACATGATTTATGTATCAAATGTCTCTAAAAATGTAATCAATGTAACCGAGCAGCCGAACGTTTCTTTGTGGCATAGCCGGTTAGGACATATGTCCAAGAAGGGAATGGAAATCTTGTCTCATTCTGGTTATTTGCCTGGCTTTTCATTTAATGATTTTGAATTCTGTGAACAGTGTCTGTATGGTAAGCAAACACAGTAGCCACATAAGCATAGAAGCAGTAGAAGAGATACACAGTTGGCACTTGTTCATAGTGATTTGTGTGGACCTATGCCTAACCTATCTCTAGGGGGAGCTTCTTACTTTATGACATTTATAGATGATTACTCGAGGAAAGTATGGGTGTACTTTCTCAAGCACAAGGATGAAGCGTTTAGTGTTTTCAAAACGTTTGTGACACTTGTGAAGAATCAGAGTGGCAAGAAGCTTAAATGCTTACGCACTGACAATGGTGGAGAGTATGTTTCAAAGGCCTTTCAGGACTTTTGTGAGTCAAAAGGTATAAAACGTGAACTTACTGCTCCTTACAATCCTCCTCAAAATGGTGTTGCTGAGAGGATGAATAGGACCATACAAGAGAAGGTCAGAAGTATGTTGTCTAATGCACAGCTGCCAAATGGGTTTTGGGTTGAAGCTGTATCAACAGCTGTTCATCTTGTAAATAGATCTCCTAGCAAGGTTTTGCAGAAGCATTCAGTGCCAGAGATGGTATGGTCAGGCAAAATGCCCTCATACAAGCATCTCAGAGTCTTTGGCTGTGAGGCATATACTCACGTTCCAAAGGAATTTAGGAACAAACTTGAGCCAAAGAGTAGAAAGTGCATCTTTCTAGGCTATGGTAATTTTGGTGAGATGGGGTACAGACTTTGGGATCCCGAATCCAGAAAGGTTGTCCGCAGCAATGATGTTCACTTTAATGAATCCAAATATCATTCTAAACCAGAGAGGGTTGAGGAGATTAGAAGAGTTGTCTTCCAAGAAGATGGACCTGCACGTGCAAGACAAAATGTCAGGGCTCAAGAGGAGCAAGGACACGATAGAGTGGAACCACAGGTTGTGGCTGAGCCTGAGCCACGTATTGTGCGTAGATCTGAACGTGTCACGCGACCTCCTGATAGGTTTTTTCCATCTATGAACTATGTCATGTTGATTGATTGCAATGAGCC
Source organism: Adiantum capillus-veneris (assembly GCF_014529385.1). Taxonomy (NCBI): domain Eukaryota; kingdom Viridiplantae; phylum Streptophyta; class Polypodiopsida; order Polypodiales; family Pteridaceae; genus Adiantum; species Adiantum capillus-veneris. The sequence continues at coordinate 71,403,243 of NC_140953.1, read as the reverse complement.
TTCATGTTACAAGGAAGCAGTGCAAATGAAGGACTCCAGGAATTGGCAATTGGCCATGCAGTCAGAGATGACAGCTCTGCATAAAAACAAGACATGGAAGCTAGTTAAATTACCACAGGGCAAAAAGGCTCTACCTTGTAAATGGGTTTACAGGTATAAGATCACCGCTCATGATAGTCAGCCAAAGTACAAAGCAAGGCTTGTTTCCAAGGGCTTTAAGCAAGAACAAGGCATTGACTTTGATGAAGTCTTCTCTCCGGTGGTCAAGATGACTACATTGAGATGCTTTCTTGCATTGGTTGCCATATTAGATTTGGTGTTGCACCAAATGGATGTCAAGACAACGTTCTTGCATGGTGATTTAGATGTGGAAATTTACATGCAGCAGCCAGAAGGGTTTGTTGAGAAAGGCAAGGAAGATTGGGTATGCCAGCTGTTAAAGAGTCTTTATGGCTTAAAACAATCACCGAGGGCATGGTACCATAAATTCCACAAGTTTATGCTTTCTCAAAGCTACAAACGTAGTGAGTTCGATCACTGTCTATATACAAAGAAGGCTAAGGATGGTAGTTGGATGATCCTTATTTTTTATGTGGATGACATGTTGATTGCTGGCAAGCACTTGGAAGAAATTTCAGCTTTGAAGTCAAAGATGACAAAATCGTTTGACATGAAAGACATGGGTGAGGCAAGTCATATACTTGGTATGCGCATTGAGAGAGACAGATCAAAGAAGTTGATTTGGTTATCTCAAACAGAGTATATTGACAAGGTTTTGCAACGTTTCAATATGGAGAAGGGAAAGGCACTGAGTGTTCCATTGCCACCATATGTGAAACTTAGCAAACAAGATTGTCCTGTGTCTGAGGAAGAACAGGCTGAAATGGATAAGACTCCATATGTGTCTGTAGTGGGTAGTTTGATGTATGCAATGATTGCTACTCGCCCAGACATTGCATTTGCAGTGGGAGTAGTAAGTCGATACATGTCAAACCCAGGCAAGAAACATTGGGAGGCACTGAAAGGAATATTGAGATACCTGAAAGCTACAAAGAGTATGCGTATATGCTATGGGAGTCAGGAGCTAAGTGTAAAGGGTTTTACAGACTCAGATTATGCAGGTGACTTAGACAACCGAAAGTCTACGTCAGGGTATGTCTTTACATTGGCTGGTGGAGCAGTATCATGGCGTTCTAGATTACAAGATTGTGTTACTCAGTCTACTACAGAGGCTGAATATGTTGCAGCATCAGAGGCATGCAAAGAATCAATTTGGCTTAATTGACTAGTAACAGATTTGGGAATCAAAGAAGAGATGCATGTGTTATATTGTGATAGTCAAAGTGCTATACAATTGGCTCGCAATCCAGTTTATCACTCAAAGACAAAGCATGTGGATGTGAAGTATCATTTCATCAGGGAAATGCTCGAGGATAAGCAACTTCAGCTTGTCAAAGTTCACACCACAGAAAATCCTGCTGATCTACTTACAAAAGGACTTCCCTCAGAGAGCTTTGCGCATTTTCGCAAGCAGTTAGGTGTAGGGTAGTACATCACTTATCTACATCTCTTGTATATTAACTTGTATAGTAGCTTCTCTCACACTTAAAGTACCACATTGGACTTTAAGTGGGAGGTTGTTGGGGTATAAAGCCCAATGTGGTCGCCTAGGTAAGTGGGCGGGCCGCCAGGTATGTACACATATTCTTTTGTAAAAACCTAATAAGAACTCACTATGCTCTACACATTACAGTAGAGCGAGTTCACCATATCGTCGTGCTCTTCTTCTCGCACTCTCTCTCGAGTCGCACTTCCGCTCGTACTCCTTTATGTTGTTCATCCTTTTTAGCATATCTTCTATGGCTGAGAGTGGTGCCGCAGTAGCCGTTCCCACTTGTGCTGGTTTTGTGGATGCTGTCTTCTCGCTTTGGTTATCCTTAGGGACATCTTCTTCATTGAAGATCTCGCAATTGTCTCCTAGGTCAATAGCATCAGACACACACGCTTCTAGGGTTGTATGCTTTTTACTATAGAGTATAGCATGAAGTTCTTTGTTTAGCAGTCCCTCTAGAAACAAAGATACAAGTCGTTCTTCTGCAGGTATCTCCATCTCTGGACATCTGGCAATGTATTGTTTCATTGAGTTGCACAATCCCGAACAGACTCACCATGTTTCTGTTTAAAGCTGTAGATTTGAGCTACCGCATTATGTTTGATCCCCGTTTTGGAACAAGCAGCTACAAATCCTTGACCTAATGTGTTCTGTAACATTTAATGGCCTAAAAACTTGTGTGTAGCGGAAATTAGCATGAACATAGTGGGCATTTCATTAGAATAGATTCCTAATTAGAATTACAAGAGTGCTTGGGTGGAGAGAGAAACAAAAAGCATAACACCTAGTTAGATAGCATGAACAATACTTTCAAAAGAGAGAGAAATTAAGCTATTGACAACAATTGAGGACCGGATTTGCATGGAGCCGGTCCCCCTTCCAAAAGGCTTTGTATTATGGTTTCTCCCATCAAGAGAGACATTGTACAATACAATTCTTTGTGTTCCTTCAAGACTAGCTAGTGCAATGAAGATGAAAGCTTCATGCACTAAGAAAAACACTTAGCAAACACAACATTAATTATCCCCGGTCTCAGACCCAAGACCTCACACACCTTCGAAGATGGTGAGAGCTAGCAGGGTATGAGAGTAGATTGAGAGGAAGAAGGAGTATCTTACGAGAAAGATGTACATCTCCTCACATAATCACTCATATTAGCATAGCTTAGCTTAGTAATTAGCATGGTAGAGGAGATGAGCATGCATTGAATCTTGGCTCTTGGTTGGATTTGCATCACAAAGCCAAGAGTTGTTGGTGTAGGCCTCCCTTCTCACAAGCTTGGAGTAGGTGGTAAGCTTTCCATTAAAGCTTGAGAAGGAGAGAGAGTCTTCTTTACTTCACACATGAGATTGTGTGAGTGTGTGTGTGTGATAATGCCTTGCAAAAATCAGCCCCCTCTCTCTCTTGAGCGAGCCCCCTTGCTATTTGCTCTTGTTGTCCTCCCATTGGACCTCCCTAGAGCTAGCCAATGACTATTAAGCAGCATAAGTGATAGCCTTCTCACATGTGTCCCCCTTTCCCCTTTTGTGAGAGCTTAAGGTAATTTAATAATTCAACTAAACTCTCATTGGACCCCTTTGCCTCATGGCCAATAGGAATCAGGCAAGCCATTGGGCTGCTGAATGTTCATTGGACCACTTGGGAGACTGTCCAATAGTCTTCTAGAGGACTTAATTCTCATTGGTTCTTTTATTAAGTGTTTTTAAATTAATTAAACTAGATTTACTCTAGCCTAATTCTCATTGGTCCACCTCCAAGGCCATCCAATAGGAATTGGGTACACCTTGTGGGCATCTGGCCTAGGGAGCTGACATGTGTCCCTCATTCCCTTTGTGTAAAGGGAGCTTGTGAGTGTGTGTGTGTGTGTGTGTGTGTGTGTGTGTGTGTGTGTGTGTGTGTGTGTGTGTGTGTGTGTGTGTGTGTGTGTGTGTGTGTGTGTGTGTGTGTGGATTTATCTGTCATCCCCTACATGCTAGGCTTGCCCCCTCCTATGTAGGGATGTGCAAAGACTTTTTTGGACACACACAAAGCATCCAATTCCCCTAGGGTTGACCTTTGGACGCAACCTTTGAATTTTGGAACCTTAGCATTTTGGAAGTCTTAATGGGTTGAACCTTAGGGTCCTTTTATCCCATTGTTGCACATGGCTCTTTTGCAGATGGCCCCCCCTTTGGATCCCTATTTTCCCTCCTTTGGATCCCTACTGTGGATAGTCTGCTAGCTTAACCAATATTCTAGCTTTTTCTCCCCTGGCACTTCCCCACATTAAATGATCAGTTTAATATGAGAAAATCATTTAGGAGAATTAGATATTGATTATTATGACATGTTCAAGTCCATGATTCACCTTGGTGGAATGTTTTTGAACCATGTCAAAGCTTTTCCTTTTGAAGTCATTCCAAACCCCTTGAATTGAGTATGGAAATCGAATATATGCTCTGCTCTTAGCACTTGCTTAAAGCTTGCTAAGTGGTCGTATGGATCCCCTAATCCACTGTATTTTCTGACCCATTTCTAAAAATTAGCTGGTCTGACGCGTCTGTTTAGATCAACTTCAGGTCTTCTGGGAGTTGGTCTTGTTCCAAGTCCTTCAAACCAGTCTGTTGGAAATAGTGACTCATGTAGCCCTGGGCTAGCCTTTGTGTCACCCGGTTTTCTACGTGATGAGGTGATTTTTGGTTTCTTCACATTACTCTCAGATGATCTCTCATGGTGTTCATCCCTTGGAATTGTTTCTGGTCCTTGCCCCAATATCCAATCCCGTATGGAATACCCTTGGTATTTGGTTTGTTCTACCTCCTCAGGATTCATCATAACAAAGTTGTTGTTATAACAATCCCTAAACACGTAGGTTGGTAGATCTGTTGATCCCTTATCTTTGATCTTGAAGATATAGATGATCTTCATGGCCGTTACTTGTCCTGGTTTGGCATGCGAAGTCCACAGAAGATCTTTTATGTTTCTATCTTCCCAACAATAGACTCTGATCCTAGGATTATCCGTACTAAGCCGTTTCAAAGGCTTCAAGTCTACTTGATCGTATCCCTCGAATTCTAAAGTTAGTGGTCCTTCTTTTGCTGACATATCTGGGATTATGGTGTTTACTTCTAACCTCCATTTGTCTATCACATCAGGGTTTTTGACTTGTAAATATTGAGTTTTGTTTCGATCCATGTACATTTTTCCTTGTTTGTTTTCCCTAACCTCTTCTTTGAACTCAATACCATGGTCATCAATACGAATAGCATACTCCTCGTTAGGCTCCAAGTAAACCTGGGCTCCATGACGGTTAGTCTTGTAAAAAGATAGTTTATGCTTATAGCGCACTATCGTTCCGTTTTCCCAGTGAGTCGAGTAAGAAGACATTTCGGATGTTGAATCTGAAAAAGTGTCCGAGACTTCTTCAGGAATTGTGCAAGGAATTGCCTTGATTCATGCTTTCTTCTGTAGATACTCTACTGGAGGTTTCTCCGAGTATGCCTTGATTTCCTAGTACACGACCAGATCTAAGGTCCATATAGACTTATGAAGCCATGAATAGAGTACTCACCTTTGGATTGACTTGTCGTCAATTTTGACTTGATTCAATTGCAACTTTCTGTCCAGCCACTGATTCCTCATCTGCAACCTGATTCCTGTACAAATTGGATCAAGTTAGCTATTCTTCTATAAAGATAGTAGAGTTTTTGCTATTTTCGTGATTGATCTCTGTGTATCACTTCAATTCGAGCTATGAGGGGCAAAATTCGACTTTAGCAAAGAATCAAAGGTTTGATCTGCAACCTGAAAACTAAGTGTACATGTATCAATTTTGATCCGATTGAACCCAAAATTGCCCTGTGGCTTTATATTATGTTGGTCTATCACTGTATAAGTTCAAAAGTCAAAATTAATGTCTCTAGATAACAGAAGTAAATAATCGTGATTATTTTTTGTTAGTTTTTTGTACTTTTTTGATAGGGTTGGCAAGTATACAACTTGTTAGAGTCCCTGGACAAGTTTCAACAAGTTTGGACAAAATCTGATCAAGTTTATCAACTGTTTGGTGTCCGCAGACTATGATTTTGAGAAGCTGGCTTAAGTTTCACTTTTGGGATCCAAATTTCACCAAAATGGATTTGTGAGGTCTACTTGATATGCTTGACCTTGTGATGCACTCAAATTTGCAAAATCATCAAGTTTTGAAGCAGATGTAAATAATCGCGATTATCTACTCCAGCTATATTTTTGCAAGCCCCAACTTTGACACAGATCTGTTAAGCACCTTAACTTAAGGTCACTAGGCAATTTTTATCAAGTTTGGACAATTTTTGGTCAAATGGTCATCAATTATTTGTCCGCAGACTAACTTTGCATTTTTAGTCTCAAATTTCACTCCAGTGGTCCAAATCTTACCAAATTTGGTTTGTGAGCTTATTACAACATGGTGAAGCTAGTGGTATGCTGACTTGGTCAAAAAAGTTGAAAAATAGGTCAAAAGTAAATAATCTCGATTATTTACTTTTGATAATTTTTGTAATTTTTTGGTCAACTGAGTATGTACACATGTTTATCACATCAACATAAGCCTATGTATCAAGTTTCAACAAGTTTGGATAAAATTTTCCCCAATTTATACTCAAGATTCAAAAAGTCAATACAAACTTTAGTTTTTACCCAGTTTTTTGCCAGTTTAGTGATCCAAATCTCTTTGGCCTTTACAAAAGTTGTTTGTACACATGCAATGAGTCAATAATATGAACCTTGGTCAATTTAGAGCAGAAAGTTAATAATCTCAATTATTAACTTTAGGCTTAGAATGAGCACTTTTTTGCAATTTTCTCAAGGACAATCTTTATATGATGTATTTTAAGCCTATGAATCAAGTCAAAACTTAATTTGGCCTAAAATGTCAAGAAAAAGTAAATAATCTGAGTTTTGGCCAACTCTTGAAATTTTTTACCTCAAAGTGTCTTTGAGCTTACCCACTGGTTCAGACAACTCTTAGGCTTACTCTCCAGTCGGATTGAGTGGATTCGAGTCTTTTCGGGCTATTTCTAGCCGTAGACCTGAAATTTTGCAACTTCCAATAACAACTCACACTTGATTCTTTAGAGAGAGCAATGTTTTGAAATCCACCTCGGATCCTACTTACCCTACTCCTAGATTCTCATGCAATGGGGTTGTGAAAAGCGTCCACAAACACTCGTTTTCTTGTGTTTTTTATGTTTTTCAGAGCCTTGATCTTAAGACTTGTCTCATCTACCAATCATTTTCCAAATCCTAACCTAAATCTACAATCCTACAATCCTAAAGGTACTCATTACTTCCAAGCTACCTCTACACAGCAAAAGACGACAATCTTAAGCTATGCGGTTTCTAAAAGAAGGTTTTGAACTCCAGGTGAACCTAGAGGAAGTTTAAGGACAACTACACAACACGCTCGTGTTTTTCCCTAGTTTAGGTCTCTTCATGCTTATTTTTTTATTTAAAAGTGTAAATTCTTGGTTATGATGCAATTAGGCCGCGGGTCGACGATGCCAAAAGCTACGAAATATTGTAAATAACTTATGTCAATGCGTAAGCTTTTACCTGCGGTTGCAATGCAACAAACACAATCCCAATGTGACAACCGGAGAGGGAGTAGGAAGCGCGAGAAGGAGAGAAGTGAGCGCCGTTAGCTCACGCTGTGTATTTCTTATCCAAAAACTTATAAAAATCTTACAAAATTTGGCTTTTATACCTTAGCCAAGGTTTTTGGATGGTCAAAACTAATAATCTGGAGCTCTACCAAAGCTGGGTAATGACTCGCTGATACAATCTGGAAGCTTGTAGCCCCGGCTCATTAATTACAGAGTTTACCCGAGAAAATAGGAATTACAATATTCTTGATTTATCAAAATAATAAATGTTTTACAAAGAGAACTCCGAAGAAATGGTGTCCGTGTTAGCTTGCTGCTAACAGGATGGCCTTTCAACCATATTCTTGATTTGCTAATGAACATGAGCGTATTTGCATCGATGGAGTACTGGTTTTTCACAGGTTGTGGCACATGCGTTGGTTGAGCGTAATTGACTACCACTCTATCATCATTTAGAAGAGGTGATTGTTGGCCTAGCATTTGTTGCGGCTTCGATTGAGTGCTACACCATGGAGTGGGGTGATCCCCTCCACAAGTATTACATCTCCTCAATTGAGGCTGTCAAACATTTAGGTTCTGTTTGTAGCCTGGGTTTATTCTTCGAATCACCTCCTCAACTACTCAAATGTAGGTTCTTTTTTAGATTTTCATTCCTCAAGCCCTCTATGAAGAGAAGTAATAATCTCTCATCTTACGATAGCTCTCCCACAGGACATCTATCTATGTATTGTTTGAAGCGAAGCAGAGCTTCCTTCACTTTTTTGTCCTTTTTCTATTTGAAAGCGTAGATTTGTGACACCGTGTTGTGTTTGATTTCCCTTTTTGAGAACTCCTCTATGAATTCTTGCAAGAGTTGTGCTATGTTGGCAAAATCATCTCTAATCAATGGTTGGAACCAAGTCAAGGATGTTCCTTCCAATGTCAACCCGAATCCCCTCATACTGAGTATGGAAATTTGCAATCTGTTCAACTCTCAAAACTTGTTTGAAGAGTGAGACATGAGCATATGGATCCCCCGACCCATTGTACTTTGTTTTGACACATTGGGCCACTTGATATGGTCTTAATTGTTGTGGTTTAGTCACTAATCTAACCAATTTGTGGTCTCTTGGAAAGATGTCTCTAGCTCTCACCTCTCATCTTGGAGAAAATCCCGACGGAATCCTCTTTGATATATCATATGACATCATTTTTTATTTAAAGTAAGTAGATATTGGAATAAGTAGATATTGGAATACCCTTGTACGTGTATCTTTCTAACTCAATTGGATCGACAAGTTTGTACTCTCTTCCATACTTATATACCATCAAAACTTGAACTTCATGGGCATCTGTATACGTGAATACATAGAGATTCTTATGGAATGGAATCTCTCCAGCATAGGGTTTTACACACTTGAAGAAGATATATCGATTTGCATTTGTGAATCTATATATGCCCTCATGAGCATAATCAATAAGCACTCTCATGGCTTCGTTGGTTCTGATGAATCTCACGTTCCGTTTGTTGATCAGAGGATGCCTCTCCTCTAGGTATTCTCCCAATCCCCCTGTTGTCGACATTGCATCGTTTTTCATGTCTTTGAGTGGACTAGAGAACCCTGGTGGTGGATGATTTGTCATAATAAAAGGCTCACTCAAAACTCTCAAGATAGTCCTTGACAAGCCCTCCTTGGCTTAGTGCAACTTATCCCTTTTTGCTCATAATCAGGCTCTCAAAGTCAGGTCTTTATGATCTTTGGGTCTCTAGAAATTAGTTCTGGATACCCTAAAAGTTTGTAATTAGAAATTTAGGTTTGTCATATTGCTCCTCGCAAGCTTTCTTCCTTGATATACCTTACTCAATTTGGAGTTGTCAATCAAAAGTTAGAGCAATTATAGTGTATTGCACTTTAAACAACACTCAAGACAATTTCAGGACCTGAACACAGGAACTTTGGCTTGTATCTTGGCCTCCATAAGGTGTTTTTAGCTCAAACCTGATATTTGAGATGTACTCAAGTATGTCTACAAGATGATCAAGTGAACCCCCACTATGCTGAGGTACATGGATCACAATCCATGTTCCTCTCTCATTTTTTTTCTCAAATTTTGCCAGATTTTGCCTGTGTGTAGACAAGGTCATATGCAGGCTCTGTACCAATTTTCATCAAATTTTGAGGTTGAGGTACATGGATCATGATCCATGTTCAACCACTCTAGACTTGATCTCTTAGGAGTTTGTTCTTCATTATCTCCAGAAGCTATTTGGACTTGTTTTGCTAGGTCAAATAGCCAACACTAGGTGTGCACAACGGTTTTCAGTCTGTCACCTATTTTGCTTTCTTTTGACCCAAATTTGCTCAATTTTTTTCACAATTAGGCTTAGGGATATGTTTCCTTGTGTATGCACTGCTGATCTGGAAAGAAGTAGGTCAAGCTGTCACCTTGGGTGCATGCATCACGATCCATGTTTGGAGCCCAAATTGACTTCTCTTGGTACCATTAGAATCAGCATGACTGGTAGGTCCTATGGTATCAATTTTTTTTGAAATTGGACCTTTGTATTGAAAATTAGGTCACTTCTTATGATATCCAAATTTAGTTTTGAAAAGACCACTAGACTCCTTGTGATGTCCTCTAGCTATGGTGCCAAGTTTGATATTAGTCTATGACAGAGGAACATGGATCACGATCCATGTATTTATGTGTCAGATGGTAATGAAACTTGACTCACACTTTGGCCTTGGTCCACTGATCCCTGCTATATGGTTTTTATGTGATTTGGATTTGTTTAGGTCAGACAAAAGTCAATCCACAGATATGTTTTAGGGCTTTTATTTTAAGCTATTTTTTACCCTTTTGACCCACTTTTTGAACTTTTTTTGACAAAAATTCTTTGGGGACTTTTGTTCACAAATGAGACATTCTACTAAGCCGTTAAACACACTCGCAATCAAAACACTTCTAAATAGGGTTAGGAACTTACTCCTCATGTTTAGAGTGGGTAGAGGCCATAGGTCATGCATGTCATCTCATGGAAGGTACTGACAGAAAGGATCTCTCTCTCTCTCTCTCTCTCTCTCTCTCTCTCTCTCTCTCTCTCTCTCTCTCTCTCTCTCTCTCTCTCTCTCTCTCTCACCCTACTCTCTCGGAAGTGACCCTATTGGCTATACACACACTAGATTTTTGTATGCCCTTAAATACTAACTTATCCATTAAAATCCTCAGATCATGTAATGTACCCCCAAATTGAAAATTTTGATAATCGTAGGCCCATTCTGCTATTTTTAGCTCCAGATTAAGGCGCGCGCCAATTAGGTTGTTAGATAATGTTTTCAAAATTGATCCAGACTTTGTTCATCTCTACCATTGGGTTTGGAGATTTGGCATTTGAAGTCAGATTTGATTCTAGTATTATTGCTTATTTATTTATTTATTCTAGACTTTCATTAAGAAAAATAAAAAAATTTACATTCCACTAAAAAATGTTGAAATTTTTTATGAGAACTAATCACTCACACTTGGCTAATTTTTTGAGAAGTTTTCTCATTTTTCTCGAGTTTTAACAAAAATTTATTAAGGTGAACACACATATTCACAAATAAGGGCCCATATACATTTTTTGTCCCTAATTCTTATTATTGGTTCTTAGTATGGGCATTTATAGTTTTGGAAATATTCGCAGTGGAACAAGAAAAATTTGGAAATCAACAGCTTGAAAACAATGCCTAGAATTAACATATTATTATCCTGTTGAGTCTATATGTGCTCTCTCTCCCCCTCTATAGATGGTGGGATCAATCCCTTCTCTATAGGTTGAGGCATTTTGAAGATCTCACTAGTGGCCAGATGCCATGTACATGCATAAGTCTCATACTGTACAAGTGTGCCGACTAGTTAGAACCTAGTGCCGACACATATAAAAAGAACCCATTCATTTCATTTTGGGCTCTTGAGTTCTCTAGATTCCTTAGTTGCTAGTTTTTTACTCTTGAGATCTTACGTTTGTAGCTCATACACTTTAAGGGCCGAAGAGAGCTTAGGAGAACTCAATGTTGATCTCTTTGTATTGATTGTATTTTCTAGTCAATCATTCTAGATGTTCTCAATCAGAACTAGTTGTACTCTATATTCTAATGTGAATCTGAACCATATTTTGAGTTGGTTCCATTCAGTATCTCATAATGTGAATTGTCTCTTTCATTTCAACCAAGGTGTTCATTTGAGGTTTGATGTTAAGCAATCCAAAGTTTGAGTATGTCATCTAGAGTTTGATTCTCTCATATGCTCATCTGAATCGATTCAAGTACTTTGAGCCTAACTCTAGAATAGTTGTCAGACGATGGTGAGCAAATTTTTTGACAACCATTCTTCCAGGTTAGGATTCGATGTTGTCAGTTATTCACCATGCCCAAGCACGAGGAAGGAGAGCCACCAGAATGGCTGTTGAGGACCAAGATCACAGCAATATGATTGCAAGGGACTCAAAATAGGAATATGAGTTGTTTTCTTCAGGAGAAGAGACCGACCCAAATACAGACATTGAAGACGTTGATGGACAATGAATCTCTGAATAGTCCAAGCATTTACAAAGGAGAGATTTGGAGAGAGTTGAAAGACGCTCCAAGTCACATGGATTTGTAAGAAAGGAGAGTAGCAAGAGATACAATGCAAAGTACAGTAGTTGCAAATCAAATTTTAGATCAACACTATTCCAACGTGATTCCGTCATCCCATGCGCTCTCAAGGTAGATCTGAGATGGTGATATAGACAAATAGAGCTAGTAAGAAAGAATACAAGGGGTTGGTTATCGTTCAATATAGGATGCCATTGTTCATGGAGATGGCTCCTTATATAGTTCTATGGGTGGGTGGTAGATAAGTGTGTGTGTGTGTGTGTGTGTGTGTGTGTGTGTGTGTGTGTGTGTGTGTGTGTGTGTGTGTGTGTGTGTGTGTGTGTGTGTGTAACATGTGCGGTATTGACTATGTCAACCCACTGTCCATGACCACTAACCACCACCCATAGTAATAATTTCATGTACATATGGGCTCCTGAATTTTCTATGTACCATTCATGATTACAAATAAAGACCTCACTAGGATGAAATTGGCAATCCACCAAATAAATGTGCACTATTGGCTTCTCCCCATGTGCGGGCCTTACAAACCGTGCAACATACATTATGGTGAGTAAAATTGATGGAAGGGCATTGTAGTATACTAATAGGTTCTCTCCATTCTTCTTGAAAGGATGAAGCAGAGGTCCATATAACTACTAGTGAGTTAGGGAGAAGACGACATCAACATTTAGAGTTGATGACCAAACCTTATAAAGAAAAAGCACTAGAGATGGTAATTGAGACGAATGACGACTACCATGTCAGATCCAATAGATGGGAGGCAAAAATTGATAAGCCCAGACATTGGGAGAAGGAATTGGATCATCGTGACAAACCAAGGTATCAGGAGAGGGAAGATGACCGATAAAAGACATAGGGAAAAATCCAATGACATGAAAATTGCTTTTTCCACATTCCATTCAGAGGCGGCAAAAGGGACAATATCAATGTTCATATCCAAGATTTTGATCAATATGCTCACCTCAGAGACATTAATAAAGATAATTGGGTGGAATTATTTCCTCATACTTTGAAGGATGCATCTCAAAATTGGTACTACTATTATGTAGCATGTAGCTTGAGAATGTATAGTAAAATAAAGAAAGATTACCTTGTAATGTATAGTGAGAACCAAGGGGATTGATGATATAGCCTGCAAGTAAGACAAGATCTAGTAGGGTAAGCTCTCAATAAGGCACTACATAGATAAGATCAAAGAACTCACTAGGCAGCGGCATGAACCCCCATCAAATACACTCATGATGATACCATGGTTTTTTAATGGGTTCAAGGGCAAGAAGTTCTAGATCCCACAAGGAAATTTTATGATCTAGTGCGGAGAGCTCTAAATTGAAACAACACGCCAAGAAATAGAAGGGTCAGAGGGAAAAATCCAACCAAAGTTCCAAAGAGTCTTCTTAAGAAGACACACCATCAAGCATTTTGAAGAATTATCCAAAGCAAAGAAGAAACGAACCTGGACGTGGAAAATTGAAGAGGTGTCCAAACATATATTTTTTGAGTTCTTTGGGACCAGACATTCAATTGGAAAAGTTGAGATGGTTCACACAATGCAAACCCAAAGGTCATGGAATAGATGAATGTATACAATACACATATTGCAAGGCGTTTGGTCCTAATAGATATTTGAGCTCTTTGGGACTAGACATTCAATTGGAAAAGTTGAGACATGGTGCACACAATGCAAACCCAAAGGTCATGGAATAGATGAATGTATTCAATACACATATTTCAAGGCGTTTGGTCATCTATAGAGCAATTCCAAGATCAAAATCACAATTAGAAAAAAATTGGTATCTTCCTATGCTAGCCATACCGCTTGTACAAGCTCCATTCTTTGCATTCTCAATAATCTTCTCCAGCTTGATTGGCTCAGGGGTGGTCAATGCAATGAGGGATACATCTTCCCCCTCGTTGAAGTGATCTCAATGCAAAGCTAGCTTCACTAGATGAAATTTTAGTTGTTACACATGTGGGAAATACAGACACTTTTCAACATAATGCCCTAATAGTCTAAAAGCTAAAGTGATCAAGGGAAATATGTCAGAGCCAGTAATCAATCACTAGGAGCTCTAGCATTGTCATTAAGGAGATGCAGATGAGCAGGTAAGAAATCCCAGGCAGAGTGAAGAGAGACAACAGTGGGAGAAGTAGAGTGCAATATGGAAAGCTAAAGGAAAAGTGAAGGAAGTGGACAATTGGAAGGAGCAAAGGATCTTGGATGATCAAATCTCACAAGATCTAACATGAAGGAAGCAAAAGATGTACAAGTGCTCACAAACCAAATCCTTTTAGAAGCTTTTGCCAAGAGCTTTGGTGGCCAAGATGGCTGGTACTCTAGTGACTAGTTTGAGGGGACAAAATTCTAAAAAGATAAACGAAGTTCCAACAACTGGCTCTAGTGTGAAAATTTTTGATAAAATGATTGAAATTTCAAAGACTGGTGGTAGTTTAAAAAACACTACGAATGAAGTAGTACAAGTCAAAGATATGGAGATATTTGATACAAAGGATCTAGAAGTAGAAAATATTCAAAAAGAATATCTCCTATTTTTGGAAATGGTATTTGAGAGATGCAAAGAAAATAGGACTGATATGAATCCATTCAAATCAGTGTTCATGGTATGGAGGGGACAACTATTAGGCCATGTTGTGTCCACAAATGGCATTGAGATGGACAACATTAGAAGCATTAGGCCAGAGCACCCACGAATGTGTCTAAACTAAGAAATTTTTTGGGATGCATAAATTTTTATTGGAGATTCATCTATATGTTTGTAGCTAAGGTGCTTTTCTTATAAGAATTGACCCAAAAAGGATTACAATTTTATGGTCCTTGAATGTGTAGTGGCCTTTTATAATCTAAAATTAGGTATCGAGACCAGTCTTTGCTAGCCAATCTGGGATGTCATTTTCCATGTTCATGTTGATGCATTTGGCATGGAGATGTGTGCTATTTCAAGTCAATATGAAGGGCAAACTGGTTAACCGATATACTTTTCCAGTCATAGATTTAGTGAGGCAAAGCAAGGGTATTGAACTACTAAAAGGAAGACACTGGGAATGGTTTTTAGTGCATCCAATTTCAAACACTATTTTGCTAGGAAAGTTATTTCATTTCTATGTTGACCATCAAGCTCTACTATATGTGATAAACAATCATCATCTAGGAAAGATTGATAGGAAAGGATGTTTGATTTATAAGATTGTTCATAAGCCTAGAAAGACTCATTATGGAACGGACTTTCTATATAGAAGTACAAAAGGTGTGTCATCAGACTCAAAGAGGTGAGCCTGTATAGACTGAACTATTTTGGACTATGACTGTTGAAGAACCAAATCCAAAATGTTACAAAGTTTATGATTTCTTGTACTATTGCATATTACCAAAAGACTAGTCACAGTTTAGAAAGAAGGTGCTCATTCTTGAAAGCTTGAAGTTTGCTATCATGGCTGGATCTTTGTATCAACTAGGTACTAATGGAGCACCTATATAGACTGATGTTCATATCCAAGCTTTTGAGAAGTATGCTTAACTCAAAGAAATTTAGTAGAAGATGACTGGGTAGCATACTTCCCTCCAACTTTAAAGGATGACTGGGTAGCATAATTCCCTCCAACTTTAAAGAATGCACCTCAAAAATGTTTCTACCATTATCTAGCATGTAAACTAAGAACATACAGTAAGCTGAAGAAATATTTTCATCTAGAGGACATTGAGAAGCGAGGGGATGAGGATATACTCTACGAGTCAGACAAGATCTAGTAGGGTAAGCTCTTAGTAAGCCACCGAAGATCAAAGAACTCACTAGGTAGTTGCACAAATCACCATCAAAGAAATACATGAGAGCATAGTTTGTAATTGGGTTCAAGAGTAAGAAGTTAAGAGAGTAAGAAGTTCCAACACCCACAATAAATTCTAATGATCTAGTGTAGAGAGCTTTAAAATTGGTACAACAGGCAAAGAAGGAGAGGGCCAAAGGGGAAAACCCAGTTGAAGTTATAGTGAGTCTTCATCGGATCACAAGCATTTTGAAGAATTATCTAAAGAGAAGAAGAAAGGAGCTTGGACGTGGAAAATTGAAGGGTTTTCTAGATAGATGTCTGAGATCTTTGGACCAGAAATAAAATTGGAAAAGTCAAGTCATGGTACATACGATGTTACCATATATGTGGTAGTGATGTGTGTGAACACACTTAGGACCCTCGTAGCATTTTACTCTCACTAGGAGGTTTTTTCCCTTGTGCATTGTATATATGCACATCGCTCTAGGGCTAGATTATCAATCTATTTGTGCACTAAGAAATACACTCTTTGTTGTGTGCCTTGAGATTCTTCATGTCACCAGCTTGTGTGTGCATCCCTGCAAGTTTCAACAATTGGTATCAAAGTAGGTTGCATCCTCCCGAGCATAGTTGTCGACATCTCCAACACCCCCTTGCTCACTTTCTTTAAATCAAGTGAGCTTTGGTGAGCTTAAGTAGGTCGATAATACTTTTGATAAGCTCATAGAGCTTGGTGTGCTGAGAATTTTGATTCAAGCTCATTCTGGTCTCTATTTCAATTATAGGAAGTACTGCACATGATTTTTACCTTTTTTTTGCAAAATTTATCATTGCAATTTTTTGATGAATAGGTCCCCTAACTTTCTCTTTACATTGTGACATATAGCATGAGTTAGTCATACTTTATTTTCCCTCTTTCAGAGCAATTTTCATATCAGGTACTCGCCATGGCTAATAACAGCACAAATAATTTCAAGATGTTTGTTGCTGTTGAGGACAAGTTAGATAAGGATAACTGCCCAATGTGGGCTTATAAGATGATGCATGTTCTTGTGTCAAAGCGCATCGAGAATGTTGTGAAAGGACTGATGTACACTCGCTTGTTGGTGCTGATATAGGCTCTGTTGAGGATGTTGCAGGTTCTAGCAGGTCTGTTGCTCTTAGAGTTGTTTTGCCTACAATTGAGTAGTATTGTTGGGATGGTAGATATGTGCAGGCTCATGCATTGATTGCATCATCTATGAAGTGCACTGTTACTCCTCACATTTGCTCAACAAAACCAGCTCTCAAGTCTTTATGCAAGTTGCAATGAGGCTAAGTTTGCATTGTTGCGTAAAGAGCTGGAGTCAAAGATTATGAAGGAGGAAGATGACGTGGACACTTTTCTTGTTGGTATCAAGATTATCAATGAGAAACTCATTTTTGTAGGTGAAGTTTTTTCTAATAATTCACTTGTGCAAACTCTTCTTGATGCATTGCTAGACTCTTACCAGACTTTTGCTAGTACTTAGAGACTTATGCCCCAAGGAAACCCTCAAGCTGTCAAGTTTGATGCATTATGCACATTACTAGTATAGGAGTCACTTTCAAGAAAGAACATGGCCAAAAAACATGCAATTAGTTGAGCATGATTTTTTTGTTGCTCAAAGGAAAGGCGGTAATAGCAATGCAGCCACTTCTCATGGTTCTTCAGTGAGCAACTTCTATTGGAAGCAAATCATTTGAAAATTCTACTGAAAAAGGCAAGAAGAAGATGCATTGCCAAAATTGCAAGGATAATGATCACTTGATAAAGCAACGTCCTAAGTTGAAGGCAAAAAAAGGTTGGATCTACTACCAATCAAGCTATTGCATAATTTTTTGGAAATGGATATTTTTTGTGAAATTTCGAAAAATTTTAATTTTTTTTGTTTTTTGTGATTTTTTATTATTTTTTTGGAAAGGAAACTTTTCTGTGAATTTTGAAATTTTTAAAAGGTTCTATGAGGTGTTTTTTAAATTATTTGTTTTAATCAATTTATGATTTTTTATGAGCTTTTATGAAATTTCTATACTTTTTGTGATTTTTTAGATTTTTTAATGGTTTTTCTGTAAGGTTTTTTTTAAATAATTTTTTTGGTGAGTTTCTCTATGTTTTGTAAATTTTTAAAAACCTTGTTTTGATTTTTTTTATGGAATTTTGGCTTTTTTATTGTTTTTGTGATTTGTAAAAGTTCTTAATTATTTTTATTTATTATTATTATTTTTTATGATTTTTATTTTATTTTATTTTTAATTATTTATTGAATTTGACTATAAACGAAAGAAAACTTTACGTGTGACTTACCTGGAATCTGCAAGTAGCGTGAAGGGATGAGAGGGTTGCAGCTGGCCCGTGTGAGGTTGTCAACGCTAGCAGCGGTAGAGGGGGAGGGTATGAGAAGAGTATGAGAGAGAGAGAGAGAGAGAGAGAGTCTGACACCACTGGCTAAGCGGGTGTGTGTGTGGGTTTACAGCGGGCAGCATAAAAAGAAGAAGAAGACGAAGAGTATTTTAATGTCTTAGGAAACTATCCCACGAGACATTAAATATCTAACCGAAAGAGAGAGAGAGAGAGAGAGAGAGAGAGAGAGAGAGAGAGAGAGGGGGGGGAGGGTGTGCGTGTCTGTGGGGTGTGTTCACACGTCACGAAGAGAGAGAGAGAGAGAGAGAGAGAGAGAGAGAGCAGGCGGCATAAGTCAGAGGTAGAAGAAGAAGAAGATTATTTTAACGTCGCAAGAAACTATCCCAAGAGACCTTAAAGATCTATCCGATGAGGAAAATACAACAAAGCGCATGCGCCGAAAGGCAGTGCTCGGGAAAAGACAGGTCGGAGCTCGAAATTTGACTGTCGAGTCCGCACAGTTGTCAAAATTTGTCGTAGACATGCGTAAAAGCTCGAGATCAACCGCCACCGCTCGTCGATGCAATTTTTTTTTCAATTTTTAATTTTGTGATCTTGTATTATTAAAAAATAGAATGGTTTATGTTGATATAATTTGGTGTTACAAATCTGAAAATACATTTCTCGTGTTTTTCTCTAAGTGTGTGGCTTCCAAGTTCTATGGCTAACTTGCTTAGTATGTGGACTTGCCAATGTCAAGCATGAATGCTTTAGAAAATAAAGGAGATCAGCAAAATATGTGAGGCTCTTAGTATCCTCATTTGGAGCTTCAACCGTAGAAGCCCTAGGTGGCTCATTGCATGCATATCTTTTGAGGCAGGTGCGATAGCCATGTCCCTTCTCCCCGCACTTCAAGAGAGAGTTTATTCTTACGTTTCTAGACTCCTTTCTCCTTGGTTTTGTTGTTGTTGCTACTAGAGTTGCCTTGGGAAGAGTTTTGAGCATTATTCTTCCCGCTAGGCTCATTTTGATCTCTAGTTTCCATGGGCTTAGAATTCCTCCTAGCCCCTTGTTGGAAATTAATTTGTGAAGCGACCATACTATGGTGGATGACTTTAGTGATTGTCCTAGGCCTTTGAGAGTTGACATACTTGGCCATGTCTTTAGGTAGCCCATCACAAAACTGCTGTTTTTGTTCTCCAAAGTCTATCTTTTGGTAGACCATAGCTTTGAGATGTAAATCCCAAAACTTGTCCACATACTTGTGAATAGGCTCGTTGGAAGATAGCTTCAAGCTTCACCATTTGGTAAGAACTTTGTCTTTGGCATCCCTTGCAAGAATCTGCTTCATTATGGAAACTCTTAGAGTTTTCCATGTCTTTGGAGCTTCTCCATTACCTCGTAGGCTAGCCCACCATTGTTGAATAGATTTTTGAAAATGCATAGCTACATGTCGTAGCTTAGAGGACTCCGTGAAGCCCTCATCTCCAAAGGCCTCATCAAATTATCGGATAAAGGCCAAGACTTTGTCCGTGGTGCCAAAAGGACCATCATAGGTGAGAAAAGATATGCTCTTTTCTCCCTCTTTGAACTTCTTGAGCTTATAGGACCTTTTCCAAGCAGCATAGGACTTCCAATGTCCTCTCCTCTTGAACTCATTATGAGATAAGCCACTGCTTTCATCGAAAGAGGAGGAGATGATGGAGATGGAGAAGAGGGTGACCTCTTTCTCTCTCTTTTCTTCTTTTGATTCCTCTCTTCCTTCTCGGAATTACGAGGGGAAGGACTATATGATGACCTTTTGCTTTTGGAAGGAATTAAAGATCATGGGGATCGTCATCTTTGTGGAGCCACATCTTCCGAAGGGTTTGAAGATTCACTAATTTTCTTTCATATAATTCCTCCTCTTCTCTCACCGGAGAGAGTCTTTTTTTGGGAGTCTCAACAAGAGGCCTCCTAAGCTCTCTCTCTTCTTGGGGAGTTTGGATAATCCCATGGGTGCGAAGTTGTTGGGAAACTTTGGCTTGTAAAGCGGGGTTGCCCATGGCTTGTTGCAACCTAGTGACAAGATAGTTCACGAACATGGGAGCATCATTAGTAGCACCTTCATGTGCAAAATCAAAGTCGTCATTATTCATTCTACTCTCTTTATTATTGTCAGTCATAACTAAATTTATGTGTATGCTACTTTGTTCTTTGGCAAACCTCAAAAATTTAGTTGCTACTCTTCTTAACTTTTGACAATTAGCACTCAAGCAGCCACACCCATGGTTTAGAGACTGTTAATTGCAAAGAGTAGTGGAGAGGGTCTATCAATGCTCGGTTGATATACTTCCTGTTGAGCTTGCTGTTAGCTCAATAATGGTTAAGCCAAAGGCAAGCCCCAAAAGACTCCATTATTAAGTCTATAGTTTCCAACGGTCTACCTCGAACTTTGTTCATTCCAACCAGTATAATAAATCCATGTCCCACTTACCCTCTTGCAATGAACAACTCCAACTTTTCATGAACAACTTAAGGACCTCTCTTCTTAAGCAAGAAAAAGAAACTAATAGCTCTGATACCAACGTAGCGGAATATGGCTAATAACATTAATTGTAGCGGAATTAAAGTGATAGTAGTGAGCGTTTCCTTAAGTGAATTCTTAATGAACATAGGGAGAGTACTTGATTGAAGGTAGCAAAATAAACATTATACCTAGTTATCTTGGCATGAACAATGCTTGCAAAAGAGAGAGAGAATTGAAGAAATTGACAACAATTGAGGACCCGATCTACTTGGAGCTAGTCCCCCCTCCAAAAGGCTTTCGTGTTATATATTCTCCCATAAAGAGAGACTTGGTACAATACATTCTTGTGTTCCTTGAGACCTTGTTGATGCTATAAAGATGGCAAGCTTCATGCACCAATATTATGCCCGTAATTAACTTGCAATAACATGAACTTGTCCTCGGCCTCAATCCCAAGACCTCAAACACCTTCAAAGGTGGAGAGAGCTAGTAAGAAGTGAGGGAAGGGAAGAGAAGAAGATGTATTTTTACGAGAAGAAGTAGTCTCCTCACAGCATAGCATAGAGCATAGCATAGCATAGTAATGGAGATGAAGAAGATGATAAGCATTGATTTGAAACTTGACTCTTGGTTGGATTTGCATTCCATAGCCAAGAGGTGTTGGTGTAGGATGTCTACTTCTCAAGCTTGGAGAAGGAGATGGAGTCTCCCTCCTAGCACTAGCTTGCAGACCATTGGTTCATGCCAAAATCTAGACAATCAAAGGCTTTGGTCATAACCAGCAATACATGTAGCATTTGGACAAGTGTCCCTCTTTCCCCCTTTGAGAGGTAGATCTTAATAAATATTTAATCGGATCTAAATTATCATTGGACCTCCCTAAAGGCCATCCAATAGGATTCAGGCACACTATGAGGGCAACATGGCTAGGGGCTTGACATGTGTCCTTTATGCCTCTTGTGTTGAGATGTCGAGCTCTACACCTTGAGCTGGCATCCACTACGGGTCTTGGCCGCTTACGGCATTTACTCACTGGCGCGTTAGGTGATCGACACGGAGGATCTTTGCCAGTGATTCTACAGCTCGACTACACTTATAGTGCCAGCCTAGTACGCTTCTAGCGAGTTCACACTTAGTGACCGCATGTACATATGTGCTATTTTTCAGCTTTAGCACTTAGTCATTTTGTACTCTCTTTTCTGTGAAGAAGAAGAAGAAGCTTTCCATCTCTGTGTGCTTTGTGCTTGTCTTGTGTAGCTCTCTTGCATCCTCATTCTTTACATGGTATCAGAGCCTGGTGCAGGCAAGAGAGGCTAAGAGAGCAAGAGCATCACAATCCCTTCGTTCGCAATCCACGACCAGATGCCGAAGGCGCCTCGCGCAGCGAAAAAAATTTTAGGGGTTTTTCGCACAAGTTTCTGAACAGGTCTCCAAAGTGCAGTATACAGAGATTTACTGTACAAGTACAGTGGTTGTGAAACGCTTGATTGTGGACACTCGTTGAGTGTAGAAAGCGTTACAGGAACCACGATAGCAGGTTCAGAAGATTTGCAGGTTTTTGCAGATTGCAGCTATTTTGTCTTAGTGCTTCAAGATGTCTGACGGTTTCAGTCAGATTGTTACTGAGAAGCTTGAGAAAAATAACTACCCTGCATGGAAGTTCAGAATAACAAATTTCCTAAAAGGAAAAGGTTATTGGGACTATGTAGAAGGAGACAATGAAAAGGAACCAGAGATTCCCGAGGCAAATGCTACAGCAGAACAAAGGAAAGCTTTGAGGGACTGGCAACAAGGCCAGAGCAAAGTGATGTATTGGCTGTCTATGAGCATCACAGATGGCATGATGGGCTATCTACAGGATGCTGAAACCCCCGCCATTGCATGGAGAAACTTAGGCAGAGTGTTCGAGGTGAACACCAAGGCCAGGAAGCTTCAACTAAAGTCGGAGCTAAATCAGGTTAAGAGGAACAACCTCTCAATCAATGATTATGCCTTGAAGATCAAGAGTATCATTGAGGCTCTTGGATCTATTAAAGTCTCAGTGGAAGACGATGACATTGTCCGTGCATGCTTGGATGGTTTAGGAGATGAGTATGTACATTTTAGGTCTTCCATGAATACAAGAGACGACATCCCCGTGTTCCAAGATTTGATTTCTATGTTTATTCTTGAGGAGAAGAACCTTGACACATCTTCTTCTCATGGCAGAAATAATTCTGAACAGGCCTTCTATTCTAACTCCAACAGAGGTAGAGGTAGAGGTCGTGGTCGAGGCCCAAGGGGTTGCAGGGGCCAATTTCTGGAAGGTCAATCAAATCAAAACAATACAGGTGGCAGGGGAAACCAGTCTCAAGGCAGGGGAGTCAAAGAGGTCGTGGTGCAGGATCAAGCAGGCAGCAACATACTCCAGATAGTAGAGTATGTTGGACTTGTGGTGAAAGAGGTCACATGTCACGTGACTGTCCAAAGGGAAAAGCAAGTAGAAAGAGAGAACAGGGCAACTATGCATCTACTAGCAGAGATGCAGATGACAGCAAAAACGAGCGCATGTTTGTTATGCAGCATGTAATGAATACAATGACTGCAGAGAATTCCACCCAAGATGATGTTTGGTATGTGGATTCAGGTGCCTCTAATCACATGACGTCTCGTGGAGAGTGGTTTAGAGATATGCGCAAACCAGATGTGTCAGGCTATGTGCAGACAGGAGATGACACAGCTCACCCCATTGCTCATGTAGGGGACATACCTCTAAATACGAAGAGTGGGAAATCAAAGTACTTAGCAGATGTACTTCATGTCCCAAACATTACAAAGAATCTTGTTTCTGTTGGACAAATGGTTGAGCAGGGTTTGCAGGTTCGCTTCAATCCAAATGGCTGTTATGTAGAAGATTTCCAGAATGGCTGTAAGCTGATCATAGAGGGCAAATGTGTGGGCAGAATGTTTACGCTGAATGTAAACATGCCTGAGGTAAAAGCTGCATTATTTGCACAGGGCACAGGTGTTGTGGCTGATGTTGACATTTGGCACAAACGCATTGGCCATGTCAATGAGCAGAGATTGCGCAGCATGCAATCAAAACAGATTGTAAAAGATTTGCCCAAATTCAAGGTGGATGGTATGCATAAAGTGTGTGCAGCATGCCAGTTTGGAAAACAGTCAAAGGGCTCATTTCCACATGAGCACAATGTATGTAAAAGGCCACTTGAGGTGGTGCACACAGATGTTTGGGGTCCAACCGATACTGCAAGTATACATGGTTGCAGGTATTATGTCTCTTTCATTGATGACCATACAAGGAAAGTATGGGTCTACTTCATGCGTAACAAAAGTGAAGTGTTTGGTCACTTTCAAGACTTCAAAGTCATGATTGAGAAGGAGACAGATATGCAAATCAAGACATTGAGGTCAGATGGAGGGGGAGAGTACTTCTCCAATGATTTTTTAGATTTTCTGCGAATGCATGGTATACACAGGCAGTTTACATGCAGATATACTCCACAGCAGAATGGGGTCGCAGAAAGGAAAAACAGGCACATTGCAGAGGTTGCACGTGCATTGATGAATGAGAAGAACATGCCTCATCATTTCTGGGCTGAAGCTGTAAATACAGCTGTGTACATTATGAACAGGACACCTACAGCTGCGGTGCATGATGTAACACCTGAGGAAAAGTTTACAGGTACAAAGCCTGATTTGGCACACTTGAAAGTGTTTGGCTGCATAGCTTACGTGCATGTACCAGATGAGTTGCGTAGGAAATTGGATCCTAAAGCAGAGAAATGTATTCTTGTGGGATATTCCCTTGAACAAAAGGGGTACAGGTGCTACAATCCTACTACACGAGAATTACGAGTGAGCAGAGATGTAGTCTTTGATGAGATGAGCAGCTGGTACAGTAATGCACATGGCACTATTGGGGCTGATGTAAAAGATGATGTGGTTGTACAAAATGTGAGGCCACAGTCACAGGTTTTGAGTGGACCACAAGAGTCCTCTTCTCGTGGCTCTGTTGAGAAACCATGGAATGGTAGACTACGTACGCAGGTTACTCCACCAACAGGTACAGGGAATGTATCACGAAAAGGAAAGGAAAAGGTTGATGAACCTCCCTTTATGGTTGATGCATCATCAGGTTTTTCACATGTAGACATGGATTCAGATGGTTCTGAACAAAGTCTTGATGAGGAATTTGGAATTCCGGCTGTCAGGACACCTGGTGTAAGGAAAGTACAAGAAGATGCTAGAGGTCAAAGGAGTGACCAAGGACCGCGCAGATCTAATAGAGTCAGAAATCCAGTTCAGAAATTGACTTATGATGGGTATCTAGCGCATCACCAAGCCTACATGGCTAAGGTGATACAGGATGTGGAGCCCACATGTTTTGAGGATGCAGTTGGAAATGTGCATTGGGATGATGCAATGAATGAAGAGATGGCTGCATTGGAAGCAAATGACACATGGGAGTTGGTGCCATTGCCAAGTGGCAAGAAAGCTATTGGCTGTAAATGGGTGTATAAAACCAAGCATAAGGCTGATGGTAACATTGAGCGTCACAAGGCAAGGCTGGTCGCAAAGGGTTATGCACAGACGTATGGCATAGACTATGAGGAGACCTTTGCTCCAGTGGCAAAGATGACGACTGTGAGAGCTGTCATAGCAGTGGCTGCATCTAGAGGATGGATTATGCATCAAATGGATGTAAAGAATGCCTTCTTGAATGGTGAGTTGCAAGAGGAAGTGTATATGGATCAGCCACCTGGTTATGTCGATCCAGGTTACCCAAATTATGTATGCAGACTTCTCAAAGCTTTGTATGGTTTGAAGCAAGGCTCTAGAGCATGGTATGACAGGATTGCCAAGTATCTTGTCAGTATTGGTTTTAGGAGAGCTCATGCTGATCATTCACTCTATGTACGTGAGAGTGATGTGGGGATTGTGGTCATTACCATATATGTAGATGACCTTATTATTGTTGGTGACAATGCTATGGAGATTGACCATGTGAAGGGTCTTCTCAAACAGGAGTTTGAAATGAAAGATTTGGGCGAGTTGCGCTACTTTCTTGGCATTGAGGTGATCAGGACTCCAGAGGGTGTATGGCTGTCACAGAGACAATATGCTTTGGACATGTTGTCAAAGTATGGTATGGCTGATTGTAAGCCGATTTCCATTCCCTTGGATGTGAATGCAAAGCTGAGTGTAGAGAAGGGTGATGTTGTTGAGGATGTCAATATGTACAGGAAGATGGTGGGTAGTCTAATCTACTTGACTATCACAAGGCCAGACTTGAGCTACACAGTAGGCTTGGAGAGTCAGTTCATGCAGCTTCCGAGGAAGCCACATTTGGATGGAGTACAACGCACACTTAGGTATGTGCAAGGGACTCTTGACTACGCATTGTTCTATGCAGCAGATGCACCATTAGCATTGTATGGGTATACAGATGCAGATTGGGCAGGTAGCATTGTTGATAGGAGATCTACGAGTGGCTTCATGTTCTCTTTTGGGAGTGCTGTTGTTACTTGGAGCAGCAAAAAGCAGCCTACGGTTGCTTTATCGAGCACAGAGGCCGAGTACAGAGGTGCAGCAGTTGCGGCGTGCGAGGTAGCTTGGCTACGCACATTACTTGAGGACTTGGGAGTGCAGGTGGACCAGCAGATTGTCATTCATTGTGACAACCTCAGCAGCATGCAGTTGGCTAGGAACCCAGTGTTCCATGCTAGGACCAAACACATAGAGGTCCATTACCACTACGTTCGAGAGCGAGTGTTGGCGGGCGACATCGACTTGGTCTACGTCAGCACAGAGGAGCAGATAGCGGATATCTTTACCAAGGCCCTCGGAGCTGAGAAGCTTCGACGTTTCCGGACTATGCTTGGACTCTGCGACATGCAGAGCTCGAGGGGGAGTGTTGAGATGTCGAGCTCTACACCTTGAGCTGGCATCCACTACGGGTCTTGGCCGCTTACGGCATTTACTCACTGGCGCGTTAGGTGACCGACATGGAGGATCTTTGCCAGTGATTCTACAGCTCGACTACACTTATAGTGCCAGCCTAGTACGCTTCTAGCGAGTTCACACTTAGTGACCGCATGTACATATGTGCTATTTTTCAGCTTTAGCACTTAGTCATTTTGTACTCTCTTTTCTGTGAAGAAGAAGAAGAAGCTTTCCATCTCTGTGTGCTTTGTGCTTGTCTTGTGTAGCTCTCTTGCATCCTCATTCTTTACATCTTGTGTCTTGGGCATGCCTTGAGTGCGTGTGTGAGTGTGTTCTCTCTCATCCCCTACCTTTAGGGCTCGCCCCCTCCTATTTAGGGGTCATGTTTAACTTGAACACCTCAAGCACCTCGGTCATCAAGCACCTCAAGCACCTTATTCATTAAGCACCTCAAGAACCTTAGTCACCTTAAGCACATCAAGCACCTTAGTCAGCTCAAGCACCTCAAGCACACGCATAGCTTGCCTAAGGTCTAAAGTACCTAAAGGTCCTAGGTCTAAGGACTTTTAGCACTAACCTTTGGAGGTCTTTAATGGAGATAACCCTAAGGTCTTTTAAGCTCCATTATCTGCGTAGACCATCTCCTTTTTTCACCCTCAATGAGATGTAGCCTTCTCTCCCTTGGTCCCGTGTTGAGATGGGTCTGAAAGCACATATCTATATTCTAACTCTTGTTTCCATTCATTTTTCCACGTTAAATGATCAGTTCAATATGAGAAAATCATTTGGGATAGGTAGATATTAGATTTTCTGACAGTTACCATATACCTTTGGTATAAATTCTTGATTGCTTAAGGGTTTCTTGTTGTAGCTTATGGGTTCAAGTGTGGAACACATTACAATCTATATGTATATTGTGTCAAAAAAGTCTAATTGTTGGCATTGACACTTACATACAATTTCAAAATTAGAAAGTGATGCATATAATGTCAAATGCAAGTTTCAAAACTTGCAACAATTGTTAGAAGGATTCAATAAATTAGGATATATTTTACAATATTTTGTAAAGAAAGAAATTGGCTCTCTCACAAGGCCCTCCAAGGTCCTCAAAATTATGAGGATACTCAAGAAACAGGGAGTTTGTAAGCTTGTCCCCAAGTAAAGAAAGTGCATTTTTCTTGGTTATAGAATGTCTGGGAGGATAGGTCACCATCTTTCGGATTTAAAAGCGGAAAAATATCTATGCAAGTAATGATGGTAACTTCAATGAAGACAAGATGCATAAAAAGCACATTCCTAGAGTCGAAATATATAGAGTGGTGGTTCACGAAGATGGAATGTGCACAATAGAGTGTTGAATGCACCAAATGTTGGGCAACAAGGACAAGAAGTGCAAGTTGAAAATCTTCCTATTGTAAAGGATGATAAAGCAGAACCACATGTTGAGAATGTTGAGCCTATGATACGAAGGTCTACAAGAGCGTCTTGTCCTCTTGATAGATATGTGTTATGTCCATTTGATAGATATGTGTTGTATTTTGATTATGTGATATTGAATGGTTACACGGAGCCCTCCAACTATGAAGAACCTATGTTGAGAGATGACAGATTAAATGGGAGCTTGATATGTAGTCAAATATTGAGTTTCAACACAAGTGTCAGACTTGGGAGCTTTGCCATATGCAAATGTGTTTACAAGTTGAAAGATCACACACATTGATAGAAGCTAAACTATAAATCTAGATTGACTGTCTCAGAGGTCGAAAGATTAACTAACTTCTTGTAAAAAAGGATATATTTGCGCAGTTCTTGCTTTGGCTACCAAGGAGTACATGGAGGTTGTCCAAATAGATGTTAAGACTACAAAAAATATTGGACAATTTCTCACAATAATTCCCACATTGTGACTTACCACAAGATTATGAGCTTCTGTGAGAGATGCACCGCATACCTAGCTAGGTACGATTGGGGGTAGTGCACCGCCGCTCCCAATCGTACCTAGCTAGGTATGCGGTGCCTCCCTCACAGAAGCTCCTGATGTTATGCATTGTATGGAAAGCACTGAGAAAGACTTCGTTTTCCTACATGAGAAAATTATAAATCTAATAAACGGCCACAAGGATTTACTATTAAAAACAAAGAGAACTCGTTGTGTAAGTGTTAGCAACAAGTGCAGTATAGCTAACTGCACACTAACACAAAATTTATAATACATATAGAGCATGTGGGTAGCTTAGGCTTGTCAAGCACTAAGTGAATCACTGTGTGTCTACTAACAACTAACAAACTACTAGCAAAGCTGACACTAGAAGCATGTGGTATGGTGAACATATGAACTCAGAATGACACCCAACTTGTGAGCACACTCTCACGACCTTCCGATTCACAATCATGCACAAATTTGTGGGTTTAAAATGTGATTAACATTTAACAATCTCCTGTGTCACCATGCACGGTTTAAATGTGACCAACATTAACGTGTTTTCCAAGTCTTTTGGTGTCCCCACTAGACTCGTAATCTAAAATATAAGGTCTCTTTCTTGGCAATGTTGTTGTATGTAGCCGATTCATGGGCGACTAAAGAGTAGGACACATTGTTGTTATGTGTTCAAATTTAAAGGTGGCTTTGTGATATCGTATTTTGTAAGGAAAGGCTACATGGGTTAATTGGTGTATGTCACAAATCCATACACATTGATTGGTGGATATAACTACATACTTTGTTAAGTATGTCCTTAGGGCGGATGTTAGCAAGTGATCGCTTGCTCTTTAGTAGTGTGTGTTTTGCAGATTCTTTGGGTATGTTTTGTGGAGTGGTGGTTAAAGATTGGGCACTCTTAGACAAAATAGCCATTACACGACACTCGCTCAGGTAGCAGAATATATCCGCATGTCGTCATAAACCAAGACTGCTGAAAGCATTTATAGCTTGAGAAGCAACAAAGCTCTATTACTAGCATGGCAATCAGCACAAAATTTTGACAAATTTCCTACACTTGAAAAATTAAAAGCTCTAAAACTGAACTGTATATGCATATACAAAAGGTTTTACTCAAATTACAAGCTCTACATTGCATATTTTATTTACAAGCTCTATATTGCATACTCTATTTACAAGCTCTGCACTGCATATTTCAATTACAAGCTCTATATTTTATTTACAAGCTCTATATTGCATATTCTAATTACAAGCTCTATATTGCATCTTTATTTAGAGGCTCTGTATTGCATGTTTTATTTTAAGGACACTATTTAGCAGTCTATCTCCTCTGTTCTTGCCAATGGTTAGAACTTATGTCCATGTAATTAGTCACTAATCACAGCTTATCTTCATACTCAGAGAGGGGAGTGATCTTTTCTTTCATACCCTTGCGCTTGCGAATGTTGGCCACAATTTGAGCAGCTTGAGAAGTGCAATCATTTGGATCACTGCTCATCATCTCCCAGTGATCAAAAACAGCTTGAGGGAAGGCCTGCCCAGAAGTTGCAGCTCTCAATGTGCCCGAGAATCCGAATGACTCTACCACAGGCAGGTAAGCCTTTATGTTGTACAAAGGTGTTCCGGCCCTTTGATTTGCCTCAAACACATGGCCTCTCTTCTGATTGAGCACTCCATCAATTCCCCCAAGAGCCTGCTCTGGAGCTTGAATCTCAACAAGATACACAGGCTCCAGCAGCCTAGGCTTGGCCGTCAGTTGAGCAGCATACATCGCTCGATGAGCTGTTGGAATAATCTGCCCACCCCCCCTGTGGATAGAATCAGTATGTAGCATGACGTCACAAACTTCGAAGGCTATGCCTCTCATGTTTTCTTCAGCAAGAACGCCCGCCTTGGTCGTCGATTGGAAGGCTGCAACCACAGAGTCTTTGATTTCATTCAAGTATTGAATTCCCTTTGTCATGTCCACCAGCATATTGGGACCTGCAGTCTCTGGGCCAAAACACCAGATTTTCTTAGCTACATCCTTGTCCCAACTAAACTCTTCTATCAGAATCTTGCTGCGAGCCTTTGGATCATCCATGGGCCCTATACGACCCTCATCTATAGCCTCCGCAAGCCCTTCTTCTAGAGGTCGAGCTTCAAAATAGA
Organism: Adiantum capillus-veneris; assembly: GCF_014529385.1. Classification (NCBI taxonomy): domain Eukaryota; kingdom Viridiplantae; phylum Streptophyta; class Polypodiopsida; order Polypodiales; family Pteridaceae; genus Adiantum; species Adiantum capillus-veneris. The sequence goes on along the minus strand of NC_140953.1, from coordinate 71,372,695 downwards.
GCCTATTATGCTTGTTGGGAGACTTGCTCATTACTGTGTGGCTGGACTTCTCCAGAACAGTCTCTCTGAATGACACAATAGGATCTGATACCACAATCTCAGCACCACCCATGAAATCATCCTTTAAATCCTTCAGACAAATTTCAAGGTGAAGCTCTCCGGCCCCGGCTACAATATGCTCGCCAGACTCCTCAATAGAGCATACAACCATAGGGTCCGACTTTGCCAATCTTTTAAGCCCCTCCACAAGCTTTGGAAGATCAGCTGCAGCTTTACATTGCACAGCCACACGAACAACAGGGGAAACTGAGAACTTCATGGCACGAATCGGATGTGCGTGAACCTCTCTCTCGTCCGTCAACGTCGCATTTTTGCTGATAGACTGGTCCAATCCCACCATGGCCACAGTGCTTCCACAAGGCACATCGTCAACCGACTCCTGCCTCCTGCCCATCCAGATGACAGTCCTCTGCACACTTTTCACATACAAATCTGTCTTCTGCCCAGGCACATAATTAGGCCCCATAATCCTCACCTTCATCCCTGTAGAGACCTTCCCAGAGAAAACACGCCCAAAGGCAAAGAAGCGGCCTTTATCGAATGCAGGAATCATCTTGGAGACGTAAAGCATGAGAGGCCCTTCTGGATCACAGTTCCTTACTGCTGTTGCATAAGCATCATCAAGAGGGCCTTCGTACAAATTCTCGACCCGATACCTTTGTGCCTTAGCTGGAGAAGGCAAATGAAATACCATCATTTCCAGAAGCGCATCACTGGCAGGCAGCCAATTTTGCATGACTCGTTTCATCAAAGCTTTGCCTGTCTGTTCCTTGTCCTCACTCCTCAAAGAGACCTTGACTTTCTCAAGCATTTCCCATAACTCGTCTTTTTTACCAGTCATGCAAGCATCAATGATCTTCTTGATAGGGTTGTAGACGAACTGCACAAAGCCCCGCTGACATGTTGTAGAGCCTGTGTGCTTCGTAGTCCACTTCCTTGTTGATGGATCAAAGTAGTTCTCACCCCATAACTTCTCCATCATCTTGATCTGATCCACTCTAGATTTATCAGCATACATTTTAGCAAATTTGGTCAAAGTGAAAGCCCATCCATGCAAACCGGCAGAGAATGCAACTGTTCCTTTCTCAGGGTATACTTGCACATCACCGAGACGAGGATCTTCATATGTAGATATAATGACATTGGCATTCTCAATAACCCTCTGAAAAGTTTGGTATGCCTCTTCTCCCTCATGCTGAAGCTCAAGGAAACAACGATCCAGCTTGTTGACTGTAAGCACTGGCCTTATTCTCTCACCTAAAGCTTGCCGGAGGACAGTTTCGGTTTGGACGCACACCTTCAACACAATCTACCACTACAAGGGCCCCATCGGTAATCCTTAGAGCAGCAGTCACTTCAGATGAGAAATCAACATGTCCCGGAGAGTCTATTAAGTTGATCAGGTACTCATTTCCATCTCTCTCACCTTTGAAGTCTTTCAAAGAAGCCTCTGCCATTTCATAGAACAAGGAGATTCCGGTGGACTTTATGGTAATGCCACGATTAGCCTCATCCTCACGGGTATCTGTGAGACGGACATCACCTGCAGCCTCCTGTGCTATAATACCGGCAGCGGCTACCAGAGAGTCTGTCAAAGTAGTCTTGCCTGGAAAACACCAAAGCTACATTCATGAACCGAAAGCCAGCTTTTACTCTACAAAATCAAGAAATTCTGACAGCCCAATATGGCATGAAAGAACGCAACACATGACTCAGTGCAAATTTTGTATGGATATGATGCTCCAAATATCATATCCCCTTGGGCAAGCAGATAGGCATGTAGAAGCACAAGCATTGCCAAAATTGTCGGGTAATTTTATTTATCTGTTACCTCACAACCATTCTGCTAACTAGGAGACTCATTTTAAAACTTGTATCAAAACACAAAGAAGAAGTCATAACCAAATTTGGCTCCACTTAAGGCATTCCCAGGAGATGGTATGTCTATAGGTCCTACAATCACAGCATCGACAGTGTCATAACTCAGTCACTCTATGAAAGGCTCAATCATACCTGAAAATAAAGTTCAACTACGAATAGCTTCTATCACCTTGGGGAGGTAAAACTCCTACATTGCATGTGTTCAGGACCTTTTTCTAAAATCCCTTATCTGTGAACTTTTTAAGGGATATAATGAGCCCTTTTATTATAAAATCTGTAAATTTTCTTGATATTTGTAAAAAACCTATTCTTTGGTAAATTTATTTATGTAAGTTTCAAAGGATATTTATACCTTTCTGTTGAACTCACGTGATAGGAACATTTTTTCCGTGAGTGAACCCCCCGAGTCTATCACCAACCTACTGACCAGCACTTCATATCAGACTCTTAAAGCCTGACCATTTCCATAAATTTGAGACGAAAAATGCTACCAGAATCCTGATTTGAAAGTGAAACAGGTATGGCCTGATCGAGAAAAATGGCTCAAGTGCACAGTAGATATCAAAGATGATGATTTACTAAGTGTATAGTTGCCACAACTTTCAACATCATCTGTCAATTGTGACTATTGCAAAAGTGTATTGTTTATTTACTTACAGTGCGCTCAAAAAAACGGCTTTTGGACAAATCTCACAATCAGCAGTAAGATACCCCTACTTCACCAACGTACAATCTACGGTTTATCATGCATTGCAGCTGTAGCCTCCACAAACTTCTCCAGTATGAAAATTCGTACTGAGGCTTATGCCAATGCCTTTTTGTCAGAGCGGAAAACTCCAAATCTAAGACTACATTTTCTGTTGAGGTTGCAGGAGCTCAAATTGAACACTGCGCTTCCAATGGCCATTTTTCTTCCCCCTCTATTTCCATGCAGGAAAACTTGGCATACATAGAGATTTCAATTGACCCCAGGTTTGGCACCAGGCTGTTAAGACAAAGAATGAAAACTGTTTTAAAATAATTGGATTAGTGTCTACATCTTACCATGATCCACATGTGCAATGACGGACATATTTCTGATATTATGCTTCTTATCCATGATGCGCCGCACCTCTTCCACAGAAAACTTTACCTGCAATCAAGACATGCTACAATTGATTGAAAATCGTCCTGCGGTCAGCTCGCAATACATACAATCAGGCAATTAACACTATCCATGTCAAGCTTGGGGTGGTGTACCTTGAGAGAGCATATAACAAACTGTGCAGAAGGAACGCTTTCTTTCTTATGTGACATTGTTTGGAATGCGTGCATGCATGTTGGTGTGTGTGTCTGTGTGTGCGCGCGCGCGCGCGCGAGAGAGAGAGAGAGAGAGAGAGAGAGAGAGAGAGAGAGAGAGGGCTTACCATTTTCGCTCAATCCGTCAAAACAGGTCTCCGGAGATGGCAGAAAGCTCGCTGGAAGGCTGGGAGAGGGCGAAGGAAAACGTCAAGTTACCATCAAAACCAGTGCGTGATGAGAGGGAAATGTGACTGGCTTTTGAAAACTTAAAGCCCCGTTCATATCGTGAACGCCAAGGCAGAGTCAAAAGCTGCAATTTGAAACTTGAAACTAGTCAATGCCAATTGTCATGCTTGGTTGGTTGCCCAGGACCACGACCACCCTGATCCCTGGCATTGTCGTTGTAAATTGTAATAAACAGGGAAGGCCTCGTCATTAAATCGCATGGGGTCTTTAATGAAGATCTCATCATGGGATCTACGGCGGAGAACTAGACGCGTGCAATACGAGGTAGACTCGGCCATTCGATTTTACCTGATCGTGTTCGAGTTTTTCTTTTTTTGCCCAAGACCACTACTTTTTTTGGTTGGATGGCCAAGACCACGACCAGCCTAGCATTGTCGTTGTAATAAACAAGAAAGGCCTCATCACTAAATTCCACGGGGTCTTCGTTGAAAATCTGGTCATGAAATTTACTACAGAGAACTAGACGAGTGCGATGCAAGGTAGGCTCGACCATCCGATTTTACCCAGACGTGTCCGCGTTTACCTTTTGTGTCCTAATTTACTTATGTCCAAGTCCAAGTTTACTTATAATGCATTTGTTTCCCATCATGGTCACCATACACGCATGGAAGGGTTGGATAGACCACAAGCCTCGGACGACCCCTGTTAGTCAAATCCCGTGAGGGGCACTCAGCGCCACATTATAGCCCGTGGGCTTTAGTGTCATGGAAAAAAAGGTATCAAATTATGAGCAAAGATACCAAAGAGCATAGTTTCTAGAGGGTGTAATGTACAACAATGTACAGTTGTAAATACATTGTACGAAGCCATGGGGGAAGAAACAAAGAGGAGATTGGGGCTGCCATTAGCTGGCCACAGATGGCTTTCGTGATGAATCCCAAGAGACGTGAGCACGCGAGCAAAATGGGTGAGGAAAGCAGAATGCCCACCTCCGGAGGCGTGTGAGTTCCAATAAGAGCGGATCAGAGCCGACGAAGTCGCCTCTGAGGTAGGATGGGCAACATAAGAAAAGGGGAAGGGGGGGTTCATGTCGTTTCCATGATTATGGTGAGTCCGACCTCCTATAAGAAGACTAGAGGGTTGTCCTTCTTTTTGCCTTGGAGAAGAAGAGATTCTAGCAAACTAATTAATGAACGGAGTTTAAGATAGACCGAGTAGTACCTATGACCTCCTATGACCGAGTTTAATTACCTACATAATGCATACATGCATACTGGCAGGATTCGACTTTTATTGCCCGGAATCTATGGCAATTCCTTTGCCTTGCTGCCTTGCAGGATTGCTGGAGGCGCAAAATTCCAAGTTTTTGCAGGTTTTGAACTCTCCTAGCCCGCTCCAAAGCGTTAAGTCCCACACCCTAACCATCATGCACGCAAGCGACTTATGCTATGAGAGTGTACTTTTACTTCAAAAAAAGATGTGTTCTCCCCAGCTTCATGCGACAGTGCACGAGGCTTGTCCTACACATCGTTGCTCTGTTGTCTATCCGTTGCGTGCCACCTTCCTCTCCATGCTCATCGTCTCATCGGCCACCATGCTTTAGTTTCGATCCTCTAAAATAAAGTCATCTTTGTCTGATTTTGGCCTTTTACGATTTTTCCAAAATCGTGAGACCTATTGGGTCCAAATGACAAAAAATGAATTAATTTTCCATCTAGATTCCAAAGGAATCTATGTTACCATATACATGTGGTAGTGATGTGTGTGAACACAATAGGACCGTCGGGGCATTTTTTCCCCTCTTTAGGAGGTTTTTTCCCCGTGCATTGGATATATGCCCATCACTCTAGGGCTATCTATCTTTCCATTGCACACTAAGTAATACACTCTTTGTTGTGTGCCTTGAGCTTCCTTCATCTTCTCCAAGCTCTGCGTTTTCCTACAACCCTAATTCCAACAATTGGTCTCAGAGCGGGTCACATCCTCCCGGGCTTAGTCCCTAGAACACCCCTGCTCATTTTTTTCAAATTTCAACGAGCTTTGGCGAGCGTTAGCAGGTCGTCAAAAAATTTGGGTAAGCTTGTAGATTCTTGTCTGCTCAGAATTTCATTCCATGCTCATTTCGACCTCCGTTTCCACTACAACCAGGTCTGCACAGGCAATTTCGTCATTTTGAGCATAATTTCTGTTAGTGCTAGTTACTGCATAACGGGTCCCATACAATCTACTGCGGGTTGTGCTATATAGCATGTGCTCGTCTCACTCAGTTTCTCTTCATTTCAGGCAGATTTCACATCAAGTGCAGGCATTTTCCATGGTTGCACAACAACAAAGATGTGTTCAAGATGTTTGCTATTGAGGACAAATTGGATGGAGACAATTATCCTATGTGGGCTTACATGATGTAACATGTACTTGTATCAATGGGAGTTTGGAACATTGTGCAGGGCATTGATGTACGTCCTGGTACTGTGGATGCAGGCGATGTTGAGGATGCTCCAGGTTTTGTTGCCAGGGTTGCTGCTGTCAGAGTTGTTTTGCCTACGGTCGAGCAGGATCCTTGGGATGTAAGAGATATGCAGGCTCATGAACTGATTGCATTGTCTATGAAATGCACTATCACTCCTCACATCCGTTCAGCAAAATCTGCAAAACAGGCTTGGGATATTCTAGCAGGTCTTTATGTAAGCCGCAATGAGGCTAAAATTTCTTTGTTGCGTATAGAGCTGGAATCGAAGATTATGCATGAGGAAGATGAAATGGACACTTTCCTTGTTGGTTTCAAGGATGTTAATGAGAAACTAATTTCTGTAGGAGAAGTCATTTATGACAGTTCACTTGTGCTGACTGTTCTTGATGCTTTGCCAGATTCTTACCAGACTTTTGCTAGTACTTCGAGACTTATGACCCAAGGAAATCTTGAAGTTGTCCAGTTTGATGCATTATGCACATTGTTGTTGCAAGAGTCACTTTCCAGAAAAAACAGGACTAGGTAGCATGCAGTTGAACAAGCTTTTATTGCAGTTCAACGAAAAGGTGGGAACAACATTGTAACCACTTCTTATGGTTCCTAATGCTTCTGTTGGCAACACTTCGTCTGGCAATTCTGGTGATAAGGGCAAAAAGAAGATGCGTTGCCATTATTGTAAAGCTAATGATCACTTGATCAAGCAGTGTCCAAAATTGAAGGCAAAAGAGGCTAAGAAGAAAGAGGTTGGATCCACTACAGAGTCCAATACAAGTGCAGCGATTGTAGAGTCTTCTGTCAAAGGAGATTGTGATGCTGATGTTGATACAGAATGGGAATTTAGTGCAGAGTGCACTTATGATCCTATTGTCCATGATGCATGTATGTCAGTTGTTGTAGATTCACATGTGTGGTATTTTGACAGTGGTGCTACAAAGCACATTACCTCACATCATGATTTTTTAACCTATATTGAATATGTCCCTCATGGAAATACGGTGACTTGTGCCAACAATGCCTCTTATACTATTCAAGGAGTTGGAAAGATTGTGCTTACTGCAGCAAATGGCAGTTCTTTCACACTTGTTGATGCATTGTATGTACATGGGATCAAAATGAACCTTTTGTCTGTATCTGCACTTGCTAGACTTGGTCTCTCTCGTAGTCAAATTTGTGGATGACAGATGTACAGTTCATGATCTCAATTTTGGTCATGAAATTGTTGCATCTGGCCTTTTGTGTCATGGGCTGTATAAGCTCACTTTGTATGACAAGTATGGACAAAATTTTGCAAATGCAGTTGCAGATTCAAGGGTTTTTTCAAATGAAAAACTGTGGCATGCACATTTTGGGCATCTGAATTTTGCCAGTTTGTTGCGTTTGTAGAAATCTGATATGGTTTCTTCTTTGCCGCCTCTTGAAGCACTTGTCAAACATGTTTGTGAAGGCTATATTTTGGGTAAAATGCAACGTGCTAGTTTTTAAAGAATGGGTCAATTCGTGCTACATGCAAATTGCAACTTGTGCATAGTGATGTTTGTGGGCATATGCAAACTCCGTCCTTGGGAAATTACTTGTACTTCGTGACTTTCATTGATGACTACTCTAGGCATGCATGGGTATATCCGTTGAAAGCTAAGTCCAAAGTGTTTGTGTGCTTCAAGCAATTTCTTGCTATGGTTGAAAATGTCTCGAAATGTACTATGGACACCCTCCCTTCCGATCGAGGGGGGGGGAGTATACATCTCATGAATTTAATGCATTTTTGGCTAGCCGTGGGATAAAACAACAATGTACATTGTCGTATATGCCTCAAAAAAATGGTGTTGCTGAGAGGAAAAACAGGTCTCTTATGAAAATGGCACGATGTATGGTCAAGAGTCAAGCTTTACCACATTCATTTTGGCTCGAGGTTGTCATGTATTGGATGATAAGGCTGTCAAATGTATATTTGTTGGTTATAGTGTTAAAATCAAAGGTTACAGGTTGTAATATCCGCAAACAAAGCGTATTTTGGTCTCATGTTATGTGTCTGTGGAAGATTCTGTCCAGCCTTTGCTATCATGTACTAGAGACAGTAATGTAGCTCAAAGGACATTTATGACAGTTTATTGCCTCTTTTCAGTGGTGGAAGTTTGAATGTAAATTCAAATGAGGCAAATGTACAGCCTATGGGGGTTTTTAAAAATGTTACAGATCAGCCTATTACTAATGCAGATGTACATGATGTACTTGATGAGGAAAGGGCTGAAAATGAGCAGGCTAGAGGTATGCCAAAATGGTTGGTGCACACTTTTCATGACAGTAAATTGGATGCACCTTTGTCTAGTCGTACTTGTTCAGGTTCTCGCCGTGCCTCTTATGCATCAGATTGTTATGCTTTGGTTGTGTCTAGCTTATGTGATAGAGGAACCTCTATCTTTTGATGAAGCACAAAATTCAAAAAATTGGATGGATGCCATGCAATCAGAATATGATTATAGAAAATGACACATGGACTTTATGTGATTTGCCTCCTGGAAAAAAGTCCATTGGTACAAAGTGGGTTTACAAGTTGAAACGCAAGCCGGATGGTGAGGTTGATCGCCATAAGGCTCGACTTGTTGCAAAAGGCTATGCGCAGCAGAAAGGCATAGATTATGAAGAAACTTTTTCTCCCACTTGTCATATGACTACTATTCGTTTTCTATGTGCATTGGCAACTTATTTTGGTTGGGATGTACATCAATCCGATATTGTTACTGCTTTCTTGAATGGTGACATTTTTGCAGAAGTCTATGTAACGCAGCCTCGCAGTTTTGTCAAGAAAGGAAAAGAGGACAAAGTGTGCAGATGTAAGAAGGCTTTTTTATGGGTTGAAGCAATCTCCTCGTGCTTGGTGTGAGAAAGCTAACACTCATTTGGTCCAGCGAGGCTTTCGTAATAGTCCACAGAAAGCACATTGTATGTCGAGCGTGAGGGTGATGTACTTCTCATTGTTGTTGTTTATGTGGATGATTTGTTGATCACTGGTCCCAATAAGGCACATATTGCTGAATTTAAAGCTGATTTGAATGCTATTTTCAAGATAAAAGATTTGGGGTTGTTGCACCATTACTTGGGCATACAATTTAAGCAGTGTGATGATGGTATTTCCTTGTATCAGAAAAGTTACATAGAGACATTGCTATTTGGACTTGAGGATTGCAAACCTATTGCCACTCCCATGGAAACAAATTTAAAGTTGAGTATACATGATGTTGGTGAATGTTACTCTGTACCAAACTGTTGTTGGCTGCCTCATTTATGTATACAACACGAGGCCGGATATTCAGTTTGTAGTCTCACACGTCAACAGATTTATGCATAGCCCATGGTCTAAGCATTGACAGATTGTCAAGAGAATTTTTTGCTACTTGAGTGGCACTTTTCATCTTGGCTTGTTTTATCAAGGGGGGATCATTGCTCCTAGATTTACATGCTTTTTTGGACTCAAATTGGGCTGGTTGTTATGACACGTGAGTGTCCACAAGTGGTTTTTGTTTCATTCTTGGAAGTTCATGTATTTCATGGTTGAGCAAGAAGCAACCTACGGTGGCCACTTCCAGTTGTGAGGGTGAGTACAGGGCAGCCTTCACAGCTACGGTTGAGTGTTTATGGCTCACACGCCTTATGGCTGATTTGGGTGCTAGACAAGACATTGCCAACATCATCTATACTGACAATCAGAGCACATTGGCAATTGCGAGGAACCCAATTGTCATGCTCGCACAAAGCACATTGAGGTGCATTACCATTATGTCAGGGAGAGGCTCTCAGCAGGAGAGATCAGCTTGGCTTATGAGCCAACACAGGACAACCTTGCAAATATTTTCACAAAGGCATTGTCTCGTGAGAAGTGAGAAGTTTTCCGCAAAGCTTTGGGCTTGCTCCCCTTTGTGGATGGATCCTGTCCTCAAGGCATGGCACTTCCCTTTACTCTTCATGCCATGTTTCCTCCACCGCATCACTCCCAGGGGGGTTTGTTACCATATACATGTGGTAGTGATGTGTGTGAACACACTAGGACCGTCGAGGCATTGTTTCCCTCTTTAGGAGGATTTTTCCCCCGTTCATTGTATATACGCCCATCACTCTAGGGCTATCTTTCTTTCCATTGCACACCAAGTAATACACTCTTTGTTGTGTGCCTTGAGCTTCCTTCATCTTCTCCAAGCTGTGTGTGTTTCCCTGCAACCTTAATTCCAACAATCTAGGGAATCTCACAATCTAGATGTGCAAAGAAATGGCCTGGTTACATGAACGTTTCTACGGCGTTGCACACACCACTGTGACAGCCACGACCCTTGATTCCCTCACACCAGGCTTGCACATCGCTTGCCAACATCTAGATCTCATACCCACCCTCACTTAAGGTGACTGTACACACACACAGACACACACAGAAACTGCGGTTGCTAGAGCATGTGCGCATGATGGAAAAGCAGTAGGAGCTGGAGCATGTGTACATGCCAATTTCGCCTTCACAAATGGCAAAACTGGCACGTACACATGCAAATAAGAAAACCCAAAGATCATTTCATTCACTGTCAGAATTTTGGTATGTACAAAGCTCTCTGATTGTAGCACAAATAAATTTCAAGGTAGAAGACATGATGCTTGAAACAAAGTTTGTACACGACTTTAGTGCAGCAATATAAAAGGATATGTTGACTACATTAGGATGTACATCACTTCAATGCAACAATACAAGACAATATAATGGCTACATCAGGATGTTCTTCAAAATAAGCTTTACAAGATTGCTGATCCACACTATGTACTCGACATACACGCCCTACCAAGAAGATTTGAGAACCTGCATGCTATTGCATTTAACCGATTTAGTTGTGCTTTCAACATTGTCACTTCTTTTCGCAAGAACAAAATTTTCTCTCTAGCTTTGTGACTCGCACATCGGCGACACTGATACTATTATTTACGCCAACATCTTTGATGTCATGGATTGCTTCAACAAGTTCTGATCAAAGAGAAGGCTGACTCCTTGCTTGATCTCCAACGAATTCCTTCAAAACACCAACCAACACATCTTCAATCCTCTCGATTCGCGCGTCTTTGACTTGCGCAAATGAGTCAATCTCGCTGTATCTCCTCCAATGCTAGTTGTTGATTCTCGCCATGTTCCTCCATTCTTTTGCTGCAAACATCAACATCAATCATTAGTTTCATTCTTCCAACAAAAAATAAACTCGATGAAGAAGATAAACAACTAGCATTATTCTACTAAGAAACTTTTGTGACACTAATTTGATGCACCAACGGGATGTACTCGTCCCCTATCTCCGCATCTCTCACATCGATATTGATATCACCATCATCACCAAGTGTGGTTGGCGGGCTGTAAAACATATTTTCCATCACAAACACTTTTGATAACTAGTTGTTGCATGTGCGCACTCTACACCTTACCTTTCTCTTTCTTGCCAGCGTGGCAAAAACCAATCTGATCGTGGGTGGGACGTGCCATACATGTCGTTGTTGACAAAGATGCTAAGAATATCTTGGTAGATGATAGTCGTTGGATATATCATGCACCTCCATAGGGCCTTCATTTTTCCTAGCTGCATGCCTCGCCCTTGGTGTGGAGTTATCCACAAGGAAGATGGATAGTATTTATCAGTCTTCACCATTCTATGCAATGTCAATAGGAAATCATTACCTACCAGGTATTGCAAGTTAAATTTCCAAAACATCAATGCCCTATCAAAAATGTTCACCGATGTCAATCAAACCTTGTTCTTAACCTCATCGGCACCGTACAAGATATATAGCTCTATGCCTTTGTTCACATCATCAGCACTAATGTTGTACATCACTTTCTAAAACTTCGGCGCACCACTCTCCTTCAAACAATAGCCTACCATCCCTTCAAAAGTGTCCATCTTGCGTTGTTTGAGTCCCCAAAACAACGCCATCCCACTTGGAGACATTGATTTATCCCATCCTAGATACACTTTGATTTTCTTATTGACAACTGTTGGCCACAAGCAAACCACCATTTGGAAATGGAGGTGAAAAAGAGCTCCTCCCCTCTCTACTGAACACAAGCCAGCTATAGTTTCACTTTCAAGAAAACATTGCGTGCGTTCCAACAACCGTATGTCTATGTCCCCACCCCCTATAGAGATAGTGATCTCACTTCCATCACTTTGCTAGCTAGTTTTGATAGTTTCCCCTTTCCCTGTTCTACTTTAGTAGGTTTGGTTCTCTTTGAAACAATACATTGCTCTGGTTTCACTCTGGCTCGAGCTTTAGATTTTAAGTGAACCATGGTCTGGATGCACAAACAGCCAGCAGCACTGCATCAAATTTTATATGCACCTTTTGGTACTACCACCACAGAGATCACACACTTCGAGATAAAAAATTTCAAAATAAAGCTCTGCTACAAGCTTTCAGCAGTCAAACTTGGCACCTTGTGAATGAAAATACTTGCAAAAATTGAGACACACACTGCGAGACAAAGCATTCAAAATATAGCTGTGCCACGAGCTTTCAACAATCAAACTCGGTACCTATGACACACACTCACAAGGTGGAAAAGCCCAGATGTGATGCACAGACATGCAAAACAAAACACAACCAGGAGTATGCTTACAGGGAGTCTGCTTACAGGGAGTTGTCCTTTGCATTCCTTACAACCATCACATGCACACCATCGCAACCACATGCTGTTTAAATAAAAACAACCACTTGTTGCCAGCTTGAGCTCTCCCTAAATTGTAGCACATCTCCTCAGATTCATGACATGTGTAAAGTTTCTCCCCGATGATACCTATATAGTGTAAGGACACTTTAAAGAGAAGTAAACCCTAAAGGAAAAGTAAGAAAAAGAAAAACATAAATGTATCGATGTGCATGGACCACCATCTCTTCTATTTATACGGACACACAAAGTCTTTTGACTTTCCACTTTGGTGGTCTTTTCATTTCCTAAACTCACCCTTCATTTATGCACTTAAAATGTTTTGAAAGGTTTTTTATTTTTCAAAGATTTAATTTTTTTTTAAAGACAACAAAGAGCATAGTTTCTCTTGGGTGTATTCTCCTTCCCTATCGAGGAGCTGGTTCAAATGGTCGCCCCTTGAGGGTGTAATGTACGCAATGTACGATTGTAAATACATGATATGTGTAAAGTTTCTCCCTACTACTTCACGGAGCTCAATGTAAAAAAAGAAAACAAAGAGCGCATTTGCACAGTAGTATTGGTAGCGTTTTCCATTCGTTAGCAAAATTTGTCATATAATAAAAATGATGCCCTCGCCATCCCAACTATGCAAATTACGGTAGCATTGAAGAAACACTTCTCTCTCTCTCTCTCTCTCTCTCTCTCTCTCTCTCTCTCTCTCTCTCTCTCAACAAGCAGAAGCAGACAACACTTTTGCAAGGCTGCTTTTGTATCTGCCAAAATTACTCGCCTCAACAAAAACGTTGCCTTTGCAACGTGAAAATGCACCCAAAGTTATTGTCAACTTTTTGGCATTTAGTAGCCTTATTACTGAATATGAAATAATAATATAGGCTGGTAGGCTAGGTTTAGGCGACGATCGAGTAGCAAAGCTTCCAAAAGGACGTGCAGTATAGGTGGGCTTCAAGCATTAGTTTTGACACTCTTTGGACCCAGTTGCAAAATGTCCCCCCCCCCCCCCCCCCCCCCAAAAAAAAATAGAAGGACTACAATCCCCTTTTTTAGCATCAAACCTGGGCTAAGCAAGTATCACCTTGCCTACTAGGCTGAGAGCTAATCACAAGACTCTTACAACTTTTGCACTATAGAGCCACTTCACTTTGTTAATGCCTTGTGTGAACCATACGAGCAGAGGCAAGAAGAACCTACGAAAGATACCGTCGCCTCGTCTGAACCCACCCATAGTATTAAGGGTAGAGCTCTAACTTGGAAATGTAGGCAATGTTATTATGTTGAAGTAGAACAACAAATAGTCCTACAAATAGCCAGAAAGGTGGACAATGCACATGTAAGAATCTATGCATCATAGGAAATAATGCTTGAAGCCATCGTAAAAATGAAAGTCCACGAGAAATTGCAATGTCACATGTGAGTGTGGTGGAGAGTTGGCACAGTGTCTCTCCTGACTTCATAAGTAACGAAAGTCTTGCCTGGCCCAGTCTGCAACCCAACCTAGTCGGCAAGCATGGAAATTTGGAGTAGATTGACAAACCTGAAGGTCTTGTGGGAAGCATGTGTTAGTTTTTTACACGTTCCTATTGAATCCTGATTCACTGTACAACAAAAGAGAAGAGGTAAATTCACATAGCAAAAACAAAAACATGGGAATTAGTTTTTTTTATAAATATGGATAGACATCTCTCTCTCTCTCTCTCTCTCTCTCTCTCTCTCTCGTCCCCACCATGATATATTGTCAAGAGCTTATGATATTCCACCATGGTGCATTCATGAGGGTACTACATTTGGCATACACACTGCACACTCACCAATGTGCTCTCAAATTAACTTGTTATGTCCTTTCATAAGGGTACCACTTATGACATGCACAACGAATCCATCCCTTCACATTTGGTTAAAACAGGTCAAAATTACATTGCCACAACCATGTTGACATATCCTGCAATCAGCACATTCCATGTGGTGACATTTAGGAGAGGATCTCCATCAAAAGAAATTTGTGCTTCATGATGGCACCTTGTTTGACATATGTATCAATTAAAGCACTACCAAGCACAACATTTTAGGGTTGACTAGCGCTTCTAGGTGTGAGCATAAGTGATTGCAATTTGAGAAAGACCTTCTGCTCGTTCTTGTTAAAACAACCCTGCCATAGTCATGTTGGGCAATCAATGTGATCCAAGAGATGACATCGTGGATCAAAGCATCACCAAGCACAAGATCTCTCTCCAACACCCCCTAACTAGAAATCTCATCATGAATTCTCATGCAAATGTGAAGGTCTTTCGTAGGGCTTCATTTGTGCAAGCATAGCTGAATGCATTCGGAAAAGGGACTTTATTTCACATGCTACTCAGATAACTCAAAACATCCTTGCCACAACCATGTTTTGGATATCCTATAGTCAACGCGTTGGTGCAGCCAAAGTGTGTCGGCCATAGCAACGGGCACAAGAATGGATATGTATGCATACAGGTGCATAATAAAGTGCTAAAGCAGGTACCAAGGACCTGGGAAGGCAGGTGATAGCGGATGTGTACGTCTAATGTGGTTTGTTTAGGCCAAATGGGCTCGAGAATGGGCCAATTGGGTTGACATGTCCAAAGGTTCAAAGTGCCAAAGTTATGCTTTCAAATGTGTTGCATGAGATGATGTACGAGCCGCTCTAGACAGCTCCTCAAACAGAGCTATGGATTGAAAGTTACAATAACTTGAAGATTAAAGTGGTTTGCATATCATTCGACAGACAGGGCAAGTAGAGACAAGTGGCCATAGCTGGTTTGAGGTGATGGATGTGACATGATTGCATTGTGGAGCATGTTGGTCCTTTCGGATCATCAATCGGAGTTTGGGTGAGCAAGTTATGGGTTGCTAGGGGCTAGTTTTG